>NC_137799.1:71035011-71635011 GCF_963383645.1 Muscardinus avellanarius
ATTAACTTTAGTTTCCACATTTTCTGTCTATCCCAAAGCGAATCTCAACACCACAAAAGACAACACTTCTAAGGAAATAGAAGATAGCATGCCCTGAAGATTCTGTTTTAAGAACTTGTTTTTCTGCCTGAGGGTATGCCAGTATAACTTTAACTGGGAGATATATAGTGAGAAATCTTAAAATTTGTAGTGTAGTGAATGTATAATATAACGTACATACTAACTTCTAATGACCTCATAAATTGTAATTAATAATATAGCTGGAATCCTAGTTGTCTCTAATAAAGGGATTTACTCTAATGACAATGCTTATTTCATTAAGAAGTATCAGTCTTTACTTTTTTAAGGCCTAATTTGTTTCCCTGGCATGCCAACCTCACACACCAAGTTTTAAAAATTGATGCTTCACCTCTCTTCCCTTGCGAATAAGTGTTCTTTATCCCCTTAGGAGTCTACCTCCACCTGCCATGCCAAATTTCAGAAAGAACAATCATTGTAGTGAGACACTGAGAGAAGAGACTAGCCATTCCTTCTGCCTTTTTGTCAGAGGGAAAGTAAAGAAAACGCTCCCTTTGCAGGACATGATAGTGCAGGCTTGTAATCCCAGCATCTGGGAGGCTGAGACAGGAGGATCACAGTTTTGCAGACAGCCTCAGCTACTTAGTGAGGCCCTGTGCAACTCCGTGAGAACCTGTCTCAAAATAAAGAATAAAAATAGGGTTGGGGATGTAGCTCAGAGGTAGAATATCATCCCTGGGTTCCTTCCCCAGTACTGCAAAATAAATAAATAAATAAATAAATAAATAAATAAATAAATAAATAAATAAATGGCTAGGGGTGTAGCTCAGAGATAGAATGCCCCTGGGTTTCATCCCCATTACCATAAAAAAAGAAAGAAAATAATCCCTTTATTATATGTGCATATTCTTCAGCTCATATAGAATGTTGATGCAGTGCTTGGAGAGACTGGACTCCACGGATTATATCCACAGTGGAAAATGAAAAAAATAAAATCTATTGTTGGGAGCAGAAATTAAATGTAGACATTGCAAGTCCCTTTCCCCTCATATTGGTCTAGGAATTCCTCACCTTCTCCCTTTGGGTCTTTCCTCTGAAGCTTCATTTTGCTTGTAGCTCTCACTGCAGCAAATAGGAATTTTTAAAACTAAGGCCTAAGCTGAGGGAAATGGAAAAGGCAGCACCATTTTGCTCGTTTTGAAGAGCGTAGAACGTACAGGATGAGCCTCATCTCCAAGGTGAAGCAAAATTTAACAATTGGTGCTGAGGAAGAAAATGATGGGCTTTTTTTTTTTTTTGTTTTGCAGAAAATCACACAAACGCAAATCTGTTTGGAGGGCTAAAAGGACTCCAGGAGGCTGCACAAACTGCTGTGTGCACATGAGGCCTTTTTTTTGGACTTTGATCAGTCGTAATGTGTTCTCTGAACCTGCTTTTCTCTTTCTAGTTTGGTATCAGGGGGTGGAAGACGCTTTTTCGTGTCTGTGTGGTCACATTCAATTGTTATTTAAGTCTGCTTTAGTTGAGTTCTGTATAGAATAGATACCATAGATACTGGGCTTGAAAAAATTGGTATCTAATTACAACACTCTCATGAAGAAATATCCCAGGCACAAAGTGAGAGAGCTTCTAGCACTAACAGACAAACTGTTAATGCAAACTGAAATGCTGCCCGGCTTCAAACAGGAGCAGGTAAGACCATTTAGGGGATGAATACTTCATCTTCTGTAATGGAAACTAAGCTTTGACAAATTGAATCAGCTGACATTTAATTTGGGGAAGAGTTTAGAATTAGCAAGTAGACATACTACAGAAATAAACACTTCTCTCTCTGTTCTTTTCCAATGAGCATTCTCACTCAATTTTGTCTTTCCACAATCACTCCTCCAGACGAGCATCCTAATTCTCTTTGTGATCCTATCACTCTCTCGCTGTAAGTCCTTTGTCTATTCCCAGCCTTTTTTTTTTTTTTTTTTTGTGATACATTTCAAACCTTCTAAGTACATTGTCCAAGGTTATGCATAGACTGGTCTCCACCAGCCTTGGTGACCTTCCCCAGATGTGCTCTGGGAAACCTTTTGCAACTGCTAGTTTCTAAGAGGTTTGTATTGGTCATACTTCCTTTTGGCTGACACACAGGTCTGAAACCCACATCCTCCAAGACTCACCTATGACCCAGTACCCTTCTAGTGGCCCCCCTGCCCTCCCCAGGCAAAAGAAGCTGCTTGTCCTGCCTTGCTCCCATAGCAACTGGATGCATGCCTCCATTAGAACATTTATTACTTTGATGCAATTATTTGGTATCCTCCACTAGATGGTTAGTGCCTGAAGGGTGTAGAACAAGTTCAATTCATCTCTGAAACCTCAGCAATTAGCAGGATGCTTAGCACATTGTATGTTTTTTTTAACACTGTTGAATGAAAGGAGAGAGCTAGATAATAAAATTATCTGACAGAGAATTTGGCATGTCTTCACTATTAATAATGATCGTGTTAATGAACAAGATTACTAAATGTTCAGAACCTTTATGTCAGTTTGCAAGTAGAAAGAGCTTAGCAAATGTTTTTGGTTTTTATTTTTGTGGCACTAGGTATTGGATCCAGGAGTGTCCTTCTTCTTGAAAGCCACACCCCAAGCCCTTATCGTTTTATTTAAAAAAAAAAAAAACGGGGTTCTGCTAGGTTGCTAAGGGTCTTGCTAAGTTGTTGAGGTTAGCCTTGAACATGCGATCCTGCTGTCTCAGCCTCACAAGTACTGGGATTACAGGTGTATGCTTCCATGCCCATCTTGGTTTTTATTTTGTTTTGATTGGAGAGGAAAAGGTGAGGGGATGCTGCAGGTCTTATAGTCATATAAAGAGCACTGATCACAGATTTGTTTGTGTATTTTTACATCAGGCTGGAAATAACATGAACACATACACAGCAGTGGTGTAATAGAGTAGTTACAATTATCACAGCAGCTCCTTTTACTTCTATTTTAAATCACATGTCAGAAATTGTGCAAAGACTTGCACACATGGCACTTCATCCATTTAACCAAATGAGAAATGTGACATCATCACTGTTTTACAGATGAAGAAACTAAGGGACAGTAAGTAACTGACTCACTTAAAGCAGGGGTCTCCAGAGTGGAATAAGAAAATTCATCGTGATATGGGGAAAGAAACATAGAAATCTTATTTCTTGTCCTTAAAACTTTAAAAAATGATAAAAAGAACATTTTTCTTTTTTTTGTGTAGTACTGTTAACTGAATCTAGGGGCATTCTGCCTTTGAGCTACATGGAGCTATTTTTATTTTTTTGTTTTGAAACAGGGTCTCACTAAGCTGCTGAGGTTGGCCTTGAACCTGCAATCTTCTTGTCTCAGCCTCCCAAGTACAGAGATTACAGGTGTGTGCCACGACGCCCAGAAAAAATAAATAAAATGCCTGAACTTTATATGTTTGTTATATTCACTGTCCTACTGTCCTTACATGGTCCCTAAGTAAACTGATCATGGGCCATGTATTGCACCTGAAGAATACAAGAGAAGGAATGCGGCAGACACAGAGGTAATATGGGCGTCTCCTGTGTTCTTTGATGGGCATTGACAACTTTTTGGGGGTTACTGAGAGTTGTACACAGGGGTATTCTACTCCCAAACTACACTCCCAGCCTTTCAATTTTTGATTTTGAAACAGGGTCTCAACAAGTTGCTACGGCTGGCCTTGAACTTATGATCCTCCTGTCTCAGCCTCCCAAGTACTGGGATTACAAGTGCGCACCACCACGCCTGGCTGTGTATTGACAACCCTTTAGGTGTTGACATTGCGTTAGGTTTACAGGTTTCACCTTAAGTGGACCCACACAATTATATTACAGTATCTAGTTCTTACCAACCAAAACTCTTATTTGTGAAACAAAGTTTTAAAGAGATTCTGAAAAGAAATCAAAGATAATACCAATAAGGCAAGCACAGGTGAAAATCAGCATCCACATTGCCTCTTTAACCTCTAAGAACTTTTTGTCAGCCATAATGAGAAGCAAAAGAGTGACAGTCTAACGAGATCTAAAGAATAGGTAAAAAAAAAAATCTACAATTATCCAAGACTACTTGAGATATGGATTTATTTTAACTATCAAGAATGATGAATTCTGACCTAAGCAATTGCCTTGAGATATTCAATATTGATAGTATGATATCATCATGATTAGCAAGATAATTAAATTTTTTCTATGGTCTTCATCTCATTCTTCATCATTTCCCTTTTGTGTATGTTTCATAATGCACTTGATATGTTAATACTGGATACATGTATTATTAATAGATACACATAAATCATGCTTTATCCCTCCCCCCTATAGATGCAAGGGGAAGTGATCAAACTACTTGGAAATGACTTGAAATGATGAAGTCAGAATTTCTAATTCAGCTTGGTAGAACTCCAGACTCAGAATGTTATGTGTTGCTCATGTAAAAGCTGCTCAGGAATTTATCATCCATACAACGTTCTTAATCCAAGATGGAGAGTCAGTGGGGACAGAATGTAGATTTCAGAATTCCCTTGAGTTGTTCAAAATTCTGTGATCGTGCTAATAGGCATTTTCTGCAGCAGCCAATCTCTACACTTCACCAGACTCCCAAGAGGTTCACCCCAAAAGAGGTAAAAATTACTGACAGGGGGTCATCAGTAGTGTCAATGGCCTAGGATAAAAAAGCAATCCTCTTCATGGCTTTTTTTTTCTTTTCTTTCCTTTCTCTCTTTCTTTCTCTTTCTCTCTCTCTTTCTTTCTTTCTCTCTTTCTTTCTCTCTGGTATTGGGGAATGAACCCAGGAGATTTCTACCTCCTGGTTACACTCCCAGCCCTATTTATTTTTTATTTTGAAGCTGGGTCTTTCTGAGTTTCTTAGGGTTTCACTAAGTTGCTGAGGCTGTGAGGCTGGCCTTAAACCTACAATCCTCCTGTTTCATCCTACCAACTACTAGAATTATAGGAATGCACCATCATGCCTGGCTTCTCCAAACTTTCTTTTTTTTTCTTTTTTTTTTTTTTTTTTGCAGTACTGGGGATTGAACCCAGGGGGTTCTACCTCCAAGCTACACTCCCAGCCTTATTTTTAATTCTTAATTTGGAAACAAACAAGGTCTCACTAAGTTGCAGAGGGCTTCACTAAGTAGCTGAGGCTGTCTGAGAACTGTGATCCTCCTGTCTCAGACTCCCAAGTACTGGGATTACAAGTGTGCACCACCATACCCAGATTCTCCATGATTTTTATAAAACTAAGTATACACATTTTGTGCATCTAGACAGGTCTATCCTTAGGAAAACCTATAGAACTCATTTTTCTAGCTAATTCAAATGCATCTATCTACCTAAGAGAAATTTTTATTGGCCTCTAGAGATGGGCTTTCTGAGAATAATTTGATTCTGAAATATTTTTTCAGTAATACTCTATTATACATTATTGACTATGTAAAATGTCTTGGAGTCTTTGACACAACTTTGGGCAGTTGTACATTAGGAAACAAAATGTGACTTCAAGTTCTAAAATTTTGTCAAAAATTGTTCAAATGTGTTAAGATTTCTGTGTGTGTGTGTGTGTGTGTGTGTGTGTGTGTGTGTGTGTGTGTGTATTACTAGGGATTGTGCCCAGGGGCATTCCACCACTGAGCTACACCTCCAGCACTTTTATTTTTTTATTTTGTGACAGAGTTTTGTTATGTTGCTGAAGGTTTCACTAAATTACTGAGGCTGGTTTTGAATCTGAGATCCTCCTGTCTCAGCCTCCCAAGAACTGTTATTAAAAATGTGAGCCACCATGCACAGCCAAACATGTTAACTTTTGCTTGACAGGCCATTGTATCTACTACCTTTGAACTCTAATGTGTTTCTCTAAATGATAATGTGCTTCTGTACCAATTTGACACTGTGATTGGCCTCTGTACCCCTCAACCAAGCGTGTGTATGCATCGTCTTTGCTGTTGTATAAGATTTCGTTGCAGTATTTAACTTTTTGATTATCATCAGCTATTCCCGAACTTATCTTTTTCAGTTACTATTTATTGCCTTTTATTTGTAAGTGACCCTTTTCCAGCTTGGCTTGAGTTACATCATCCACCCAATTCTAACTTCAAATTGAGCTCACTAAAGCACAATACACTATTATCCTATTCCGGTCCTTTTTCTACACTTGAAATTCTCTTCAAATTTAAAAGACAAATAGAAAATAAGCCAGGAATCTGTAAAAACAGAAATAACTATTGAAATCACTTTAGGTTATTCTATAAAGAAATTGAGATAAATAATCTGCTTTGGGTGAAAAAAAAAGTCTCCTATAACAGGCATTTCACAACAATATGGCTTTATTTTCATTTTCAGTGGTGTTACCAGCCAGAAAGTGATGAATATATAAGACAAATATAAGAAATTTGGGAAAGGGTTGAAAGCATCAGGATTCGGGATGGGGCAAGGTTTAATGCAGGCTGGGCAGGAATCTTTTATCTCCTTTTCAGATAAACTCAGCTGAACAGTTACTGACTTCAAAAAGTGTTGGGTCTAAAGAAAATGCTCACATTTGGTCTGGAATTCTGCATATTCAATTGCTTATCTTACCAGACACACTGTGATATCTACTGGAATTTCACTATTATGATCTGGCTATGTCTGAATCTAAACGAAGTTGCCTCAATTTTATGGTGTGATTTATCAATTAGCATCACTAACTATAGTCACCATTACCTATCTTCTGCAACTCCTATGGTCTATAGCAGTTTAATATTTTCCCAAGCACTTAAGACCAGAATATTGAGCTATTACTTCCTAATGCTAATATTATAATAAAAATCTGCTGATAAATTGAGAAAAATAATTACATATTAAAAGAATAATTTAATGATCTAGATAGATGACTATGCTTTAAACAGCCTTCAAGCGCTAATATTGCTGATATTTGAGCTATCACAGACCATAGGTCAATGTCTTACTTTGAGTAGTAACATTATAATGTCTTCTTTTTTTGTGGTACCAGGGATGGAACCCAGGGGCTTTCTACCTCTGGGCTACACTTCCAGACATACTTTACATTTTATTTTAAAACAGGATCTCACTAAGTTGCTCAGAGCCTCACTAAGTAGCTGAGGCTGGCTTCAAACCTGTGCAATCCTCCTGTCTCAGCCTTCCAAGTACTGGGATATAAATGTGCACCACCACCACCACACCCAGCTTATAATGTCTAAAATAGTCACTGGTTTAAAAACTACACGCCAATCTCAGGACCTCTGGTTCTATGCACAAAATAATACTAGAACACATGGTTGAACAGATCACCCACAGCCACCCACCAAGATTAGAATCTTGGTCTCCTCAGATCCAGTCAGTACATCTTCTATCTCACACTGTTTTCCTTAAAAGAAAAAAAAAATAAGTCTCCATGTCATGTTCTACAGTTCAATGACAGCTGTCAACTCCCAATGGATGAAATGGGCCCAGCACCACCCACTGCACGCTATCAAATGTATTTTTTATAGACTGTGGTTTTCAAACCATTTTAACAACACTCACAGTAAGAAATATATTGTACACCATGACCCAGTATACACATGCTTACTTACCTAGTGAATTGTATCAGTCAGGGTTCAACCGGGAAAACAGAAGGAATTTAATTCAGGGAATTGGTTACACCGATGATGGAAGGGCTAAGAAATCAAATAAGGAACTGAGTAGCAACAGTAGGAATTCATTGTCTCCCCTAGGCTGTGGAAACCAAGGGATGAGGAAGAATTAACAAAGCCAGAGGCCAGGACTGCCTATTAAATCTGAAACCATGGTGATTCTCAGAGTGATGGTGGAGATACAGGTGTTGCTAGTGTATAAGAAAGAAAAGAGGGAGATGTCTTTACTTAGAATTTTTAACTGACACATAAAATTTGTACACATTGACGGGTTACTATGTGATGTTTTCATTCACATGGAGTATTCAAATGTTTTTCCTTAATTTGTGGTTAAAATATGCAAAATCCTTTCTTCTGGTATTGTTGAAATACAGGACACATCAGTATCTGTTGTGACTCTACTGTAAAACAGCACAGCAGAACTTCTATCTAACCAACTAGGTACCCAGTGACCAACCTCTCCCCCCCTTTTCCTCCCCTCTATTTTCCCTGGCATCTGATAACTATTATTCTACTCTCAACATCTATGAGATCTTTTGGGCTTCACACCAGGGAATACCTTGTCCTCTCCCTTTCTCCTATCTTCCTGTAGTCCTGTCTCTTCTTTGTAAGTATCTTTCACCTGTCAGCCTCCCAGGAACAGCTGACACAGGAGTCTGAGAAACGAAGCCTGCATAGGGTCAGTGTCTACTTGTTCTAGAGAGAAGAACAGAAGAATGAGGCATGGCTCTGAGAGCCAGTGGACACAGCAACTAAAACTCAGTACTAACCCTAAGTGTAATGACCCCTGAAGGTAATAATATTTTCTATTTTCTATTTTCTCTCTCTCTCTCTCTCTCTCTCTCTCTCTCTCTCTCTCTCTCTCTCTCTACTTATACCCACATCATAGCAAGTAAAATAACATTCTTTGGACCAACAGGGGACACATTTCAGAAATTTGTTGCCTTCATCCACATCTACATCTGCTTTTAGGACAGATTATTAAAATGTGAGTCTCATGATTAGGAGTTTGTGGACTATATTATTCTTGGTCAAATAAAAATTTCTACTAGACTTCTATATTTGGATTATCTTTTTTGATATATAGACATCACATAAATAGTGATGGATGACATCATAGAAATGTAATATATTTATTTTTTTCTATTTTTTTGCCTAGACCTCATAGTCAAGCAATGGTGGTTATAACTTTATAAGAGAATCACTCTATTTAAGTCATATTTACAAAGACATTGGTAGTATACAAACCAAGGTTAGTATGTGGGAACATATCCCCAACTACTGTGGAAAGATATTAAGTGAAAATTTTACTAAAATGTAGAGACAATACTATATAAATATATCTGCAGTTGTATATATAATAATTTTAGATTTTTTGGAAATCTAGTAAAATGGATACACCTTAATTCAGGCTATTTAACAAGAAAACGTCAATTTCTGATTGTTTTTATAAAAGCATCTATAAAATCCTCCCACCTTTGTGAGAGGTTAGACTGTTAAATTTGTTAGAAACACTTTCAGGGCTAATGTTTTAGTAGGCTCAGGATGAATTTGTTGACTGCTGGTCATGGTCAAGAGTATAGTATCTGGTCTCTGCTAACATGGGTTAGAATATTCAGGGCATTTTTTTTTTTCGGGTCTGGGGATGGAACCCAGGGGCATTCAACCTCTGAGCTACACCCCCTGCCCTATTATTATTTTGAAACAGGGTCTCACTAAGTTGCAGAGGGCCTCACTAAGTAGCTGAGGCTGATCCCTGTGATCCTCCTGTCTCAGCCTCCCAAATGTTGGGATTACAAGTGTGCATCACCACGCCCGGCTGTAACTAACATTTTTTTATATACTTTTTTTTTAGAGCACTTTTAGGGTCACGGTAGAATTTAAGGAAGGTACAGATATTTCTCATATATTCCTTGCTCCCACACCTGCTAGCTTCTCCCATTATCAACATCCCCCTCCAAAGTGGTACATTTGTTTCAGTTGATAAACCTATATCGAGACATCATAATCCCCAAAGTTCACAGTACACACTAGGGTTCATTCTTAGTGCTTTACATTCTATGGATTTGGACAGATGTACAATGACATGAGTCCACCATTTCAAAAGCATACAGAGTATTTTCAAAGCCTTAATAATTCTCTGTGTTCTGCCTGTCCATCCTCCCCCCAACTGCTGGCAACCACCGATCTTTTTTACTGTCTCCATAGTTTTGTCATTCCTAGAATGTCATATAATTGGAATCATATGGTATGTAGCCTTTTCAGATTGGCTTCTTTTACTTAGTAATACGTATTTAAATTTCCTCCATGTCTTTTCATGGTTTGATTGCTCATTTCTTTTTCACACTGAATAATGTTTCATTGTCTGGATGCACCATAGTTTATGTACTGAAGGACAACTTAGTTATTCTGAGTTTTGGCAGCTATGAAGAAGGCTACAATAAACCTTGTGTGCAGGCTTTTGTGTGGACATAAGTTTTCAACTTTTTTTGAGTGAGTACCAAGAAGTGTGATCACTGGATCATATGGTAAGAGTATGTTTAGTTCTGTGAGAAACTACCAAGCTATCTTCCAAAGTGGCTGGGCCGTTTTCCATGCCCACCAGCAACGAATGAGAGTTCCTGTTGTTCCACATCATCACAAGCATTGGTGGTGTCAGGATTCTGTATTTTGGCCATTCTAGTAGGTGTGTAGTAACATTTCATTGCTGCTTCAATTTGCGTCTTATTAAGGACATAGGATGTGGAGCATGTTTTCATGTTTATGTGTCACTTCTGTGTCTTCTTGGGGGAGATGTCTCTTAAGATCTGTCCATTTTTTATTTGAGAGCTGCTACACAGTTCCTTGGTTTGTCCCACAAGGATCTGTGTGTTGGAGGCTTGGTCTTCAGTATTGCAATGTCAGGAGGCAGAATCTTTAGGAGGTGGAGCTTGTGAGAGTCCTTTTTTTAAAATTTTTCTCTTTTTTTAAATCTCAGCATCTTTTATTTTTTTATTTATTTATTTTTAATGTATACAATGTTTTATATTTTATTTTCTTTTTATTTTCTTTTACTTATTTTTTAAAAAATTTTTATTGAACATAAATGGTATACATTTAAACTATACTTGATGCCCTCTCCCCCCTCCCGCCCTTGTTTTCCCTTCCCCCCTCCCCAGCAATTGAGAGTCCTTTAGATCATCACAGACATTGCTCTCAGAGGGAATACTGGTCTCCTTGAGCCTGTTATTGTGAGAATGAGGGGCGTGTGTGTGTGTGTGTATGTATGTTACACTGGGGATTGAATTCAGTGGCTTTCTAACACTGAGCTGTGCCTCCAGCCCTATTTTATTTTATTTTGAAACAGAGTCTTGTTGGTTAATGAGGCTCACTGTTTGTTGAGGCTGTTCTTGAATCTGAGGTTTTCCTGTCTCAGCCTCCCAACTACTGGGATTACAAGAGTACACCACCACTCCTGGCTTGAGAATGAGTTTTTGTAAATGCCCGAGTCTGATCTCTGAGTCTCTCTCCTGCTTCCTGTCTGGCAACATGATTGTTTCTTCAAACATAAGGCTCCCATAGCTGCCATCCACCATGATCCGATGCAGAAAAGAGGACCCTCACTAGAGCTGAGTTGATGCTGGCACTGTGCCTCCTAGTCTCCCAACCATGAGCCAAATAAGTTTCTTTTCTTTATAGGTTAGTTGGCCTCAGGTATATAACTATAGCAATGAATACAGACCGATACAGGTGGTTTGTTATTCTTATTAATAAATTTTAAGAGTTCTTTGTAATTTTGAATAAGTGTTTTTGTTCCAGATGTGCCTTTTGCTAGTATTTTTCCCAGTTTGTGACTTGTTTTCTTATTCTCTTGATGTTGTCTTTTTGTGTACGTATGGCACTAGGGGTGGAATTCAGGGCTCCTCTACCTCCAGGCTATACCCCTAGCCTGATTTTATTTCTGATTTGGAGACAGGGTCTCACTACTTGCTAAGGCTGTCCTCGAACCTGCGATCCTCCAGTCTCAGCCTCTCAAGTACTGAGATAACGGGTGTGCGCCACCATGTCCAATTTTGACATTATCTTTTAGACTAGAAGTTCTTAATGTTAATGAAATCCAGCTCATCAATTATTTCTTCAATTCATGCTTTCTTTGGTGTGGTATCTAAAAAGCTATCACCAGTTCAAGGTCATCTAGATTTTCCCCAATGTTATCTTTTTAGCATTTTATAGTTTTGTATATTACATCAGGTCTATGATCCATTCTGAGTTAATTATTATGAAGAGTGTATGATCTGTATTTAGATTTTTTGCATGTGTTTTTCAAGTTGTTCCAGCACCATGTTTTGAAATGTCTTATATTTACTATGTTGTCTTTGCTCTTTTTGTCAAAGATCACTTAATTATATATTTCTGAGTCCATGTCTGGGTTTTTAATTCTATTTCTTTGTCCACACCCTCCAACTTGAGCTGCTCTAACTCAAATGAACTTCTTTCTTGGACAAGTGACTTTGGGCAAGTCAAAACACCTGTGAGCAGCCTTCACTTATAAAATAAGAGAGCTTTTAAAAAAATAAAATAAGAGGACTTAGGCTAAACAATCTCTAAGGTCCCTACCAGGTTAAACTCTGTATCAGTTTCCTCATCTAGATTGGTGACAATACTATTATAATGACATGTAACACAAGGCATGTTGTGATAATTATAAAAGGAAATCAATCCAGGGTGTGATGGTGCATGTCAGTAAGCCCAGTACTGGGGGGGGGGGGAGCTCATACAAGAAGATCATAGGTTTAATGCCAACCTCAGCAACTTAGAGAGGCCCTCAACAACCTAGCAAGACCCTGCTTCTAAATAAAAAAATAAAATAAAGCTAAGGACAAAGCTTGGAGATAGAATTCCCCCTGGGTTCAACCTCCGACACCATAAGAAAAAGGAAATGTATGCAATGTAGTTATCATGTTGCTAACCCAGGAGAAAGTAATAAAGGAAGCTTCTACTCACTTTTTTTTACATTCCACAAATTCAAGAATTTAGAAAGAATAGCTTTTCTTGTCTTAATTTTTTCTACCTCTCAGAAGTCAACTACTTTATTTACTTTTACATACTTAGTTATTTTGTGGTACTTGGGATTGAATCCAGGGGTGCTCTACACTTAGCCACACATCTGGCACTTATTACTTTTTTCTTCCTTAGTTATCGAGGCTGGCCTTGAACTTGTGTTCTTCCTGTCTCAAATTCCCAGGTACCAAAATTACAAGCTACCACATCTTGCTTAAAGTCAACTACTTTGTAAACTACTAACTTGTACTGGTATCTTTGTCCTAATGGATTGTAAAACCTCTTTTTCCTCAAGTAAATTATATTCAGCCTTATCCATGGATTTTTCTGTCTCCTCTTCTTGGGCATACCCCCAAATTCAGGCCTTCTTACTTTGAAGAGCCCCTTGGAATTCTTGGCCACTCCCATTGCTTACAAAACAGGGCATCAAATCTTGACTTCTCTCTAAAATTTTAATTCTATATCTTTAGCTTTTCTCAAAATATCCATATTTGGATGACTTTTCTTCATTTTACCAGGTGCAAAGCATAATTCATCCTTTTATCTAAAAATTAGTGTCTTTTTCAAGCATCTCTTTACTGTTAATAATTTTTATAATTTGCACAATTTTTGTACTAACAAATTATGAGCACATTACCGAAAATGTGATTAAAGAAAAAAGCTACCTATAATTCTACCAGCTTAACCGATAATTGTGATAATTTATTTGTAGTTGTTTCCGTTCTTTCTCATTGTATACATGTTGTACCACTGTAATAACAGTTTACAGTTCTCATTCTCTCTTTCTTCCACGTACTTCCTAAGGAATTTCCACATTGAAAAAGCATTTGTTTTTCAACTAAGGCTTTTTTATGTTCTTTTTCTAGCAACTTTGTCTTCTAGTTCAATCTCCAGTGTTGGCTAACTGTAATCTTAATCACAGCACTGTATTTATAATTATTATTATTTTATTTTTTATTTTTTATTTTTTTTGGCTTTCTACCTCCGGGCTATACTCCCAGACCTATTTTATACTTTATTTGGAAACAAGGTCTCACTAAGTTTCTGAGAGCCTCACTAAGTAGCTGAGGCTGGCTTTGAACCTGTGCAATCCTCCTGTCTCAGCCTCCCAAGCACAGGGATTACAAGCGTGCGCCACCACACCCGGCTACAGCACTTTATTTATAATGCATCCTTCACATGACCAAAACCCTTGGCTGATTCTTTGCTGATCAGAAAATGAAGCCGAGGCCTCTTGTGAAGCAGGCCCAAAACACACAGGAGTCCATTCTTCCCAACCTCATCTCTTGTTTCAGAACCTGATCTTAGGCCAAAGTGTTCTATTGATTATTCCACACACCCAAATGGTAACTGCCCCAGCATCTTCCAATCTTTCTGCCTGCCTGAGATGCCCACTCTTTAGCTCAGGTGCAACACCCCCAAAGCCTTTTTCAAATACCTCACCCATCAAGTTGCTCTGTTCTCTTTTTAACAATTCCTACTTGTTACCTGAGCCACTTTTATTATTATTATTATTATTATTATTATTAATTATTATTATTTTGTGGTACTGAGGATTGAACCCAGGGGCATTCTAACTCTGAGCTACACCACAGCCCTATTTTTTATTCTTTATTTTGAAACAGGGTCTCACTAAGTTTAGGAGGGCCTCACTAAGTAGCTGAGGCTGGCTGCTGCAAACCTCCTATCTCAGCCCCCCAAGTACTAGGATGGCAAGCGTGCACCACCATGTCCAGCTCCCACCTATTATTTTGTTTTCTGGTACTGAGGATTGAAACCAGGGACATTCTGCCTTCAAGCTACACCTCTTCCCCAAGCCAGTTGCTGAGGGTCTAAGTTGCTGAGGCTGGCCTCAAACTTGCAAACTTCCTGTCTCAGTTTTCCGTGCGCTGGGATCACAGGCATACACCACTGTGCATGGCTCCTTAGCCACTTACTCGACAAACTCTACAACCAATCGCCTACCTCAGCGTGTTCTCAGAGCTCAGCACAAAGGGCATGCTCAATAAATATTTATTAATGATGATGATGATGCCCACTGTCAGCACAGCTGTTCAGTTTTCTGTGATAACGAGGAAAGCAGTATGGGAACATTTAGGAAAAAATTAACTGGAGTCCTTCTTAATGTAGCCCAAAGTCCTAAGAGATTTACATGAATTCTACTCCAAGAGCATAGACATAATCAATGTTTGGAAAGAAGGAAGGAAAGGGAAGGAGGGAAGAGTAAGAAGGAAAGAAAGAAAAGAACACTTATTTTGCATTTTTGCACACTATATTTCATTTATGATATGGCAGAGATAAATGTTCAGCACTCTTAGAGTCTAGCAACTCTCTTATGAAGTGCCTTAAGAATCAGCAGAAGTAGAAGTTCAGAAGAGAAGAGTCCAAATTAGGCCCCCAGGCTTTGTAAATGGAGCAGAAGCATCTTAGTCATATTATAAGCAGTAGACCACGATGACTAGAAGTTTGCGTTCTCAAGTCATGTTGCCCAGGCTGCAACTCTCTCTCTAGCAACTGCTACTGGATTGGGCATGGTCAAGGTACTCAGCTTCTGAGCTCCAGTTTACCTACCCGTAGAAAGGGGACGATAGCACTGGTATCTTAGAACATGTTTAACAAACAGCTTTCCCCTGCAAAATCCCTGATCTGTGGCATGCACTGATTTCCACGATACAAGTACTCCCCCAATTACTAATATCAAGCAACCAACAGACTCAAAAGACTTCTCAAAACTGAGAATCGGCTCCTTACAGGGTACCTTGATTTACAGGGTTGTGGGGCAGAGTGAATAAGTTAATTCAAGCAAAGTACTTAGAACTGGCCCTGACAATTTCATGAGCTTAGTAGGATGAATATTAGCTTTTTTTTTTTTTTTGGTGGTACTGGGGTTCCTGGAAGCCCTTCTATCTCCGGGCTACACTCCCAGACCAATTTTTACATTTTTATTTGGAAACAGGGTCTCCTAAACCAGCGTGCGCCGCTGGCTTCGAACCTGCGCGATCCTCCTGTCTCTGTCTCCCAAGCGTGGGGATTACAAGCGTGCGCCACCACGCCCGACCTAGCTATTTTTATTATACTGTTTTCATGTGCCTTCTTCTGTGGAAGTGGAGGATAGAAATAGTATATTGAGATAAGCAGTTGCTTTGACTCTAGTTCATTTCAAACTCTTCCTAATCGCATTTTATGTCACTACTACCGAGCAGCCCCATTGACTTATATGAACTTTCTTTCCTTTTCCTTAATTCTTTTTTTTAGGGCATTCTAAGAATGGGAGGACTAGCTTAAAGCCACAACTCAGGAAAGAAAAGGGGTTATAAAAAGTAAGAATAATCCCAACTGAATAACTTCTGAATAATCATTTTAAGAAAGGCTGAAGTACTAACTCAACCAGATATGAAAGTTTGTTTGGATATGATTACTTATTGCCCATTTTTTGGAAAGAGTAGAATTGTGCTTTACTAGCCTCCTTGCAAAATAATTTTATTCCTTGGTATTCTTCCTTGACACAAAATAAATAAGAATTTTTATTAAAAAATCTCAAAATATATTACTGTGAACAGTGTGACTTTCTGCTTTTATTTTTACTTCAATGTATAGGTATTTCTTTGACTTCTACTTATAAAATGTCTACTTACGAATATCATAATTTTCTGGATATTCCATCAGCACTAATATTTATGTAATAAATATTTGCTACCTATAGAAAACGTGACATTTTCAATCTTTAAACCTGAAGTTGACTCACCGATGGCTCCATTCATCAGCTGGATCCCCCAGGATTTGTTATTTTTAAGCGGAACATTTTGTTCTTTCTTGTTTAGCTGTTTAATGTATTTTTCCCCCTTTTGCATTTTCTAAATTCCTCATTGCTTCTTCTCTCATTCATGAAATGGTTTCTAACTTATTTCGCGAATGATATTCTCAGTCAATTTCTGCATGTTCTTTGCTCCTCTTGCTCTTAAGTAATCTGTGGCTTCTCTCCTGGATAGCATGCCTAACAGTCATCTTCCAAGGTTAGGGAATCTTCAGACCATGAAGATTAGTGTCAAAGGAATGCAGGAGGCAGCGAAAAGCTAAGGCTACCATCCCAAGCTTGACTCTGTAGGGAAAGGAGCTGTCTCTCCCACCCCTCTGCCTACATTTCACTCCTTGCTCCCAGATCCTGGGAACAACCTATCTAGTTGTTGTCTCTGTGAATCTAACTGCTCTAGATATGACATATAAGTGAAGTCATGGAGTATTTGTCTTTGGGTGACTAGCTTATTTCACTGGGCATAATGCTTTCACGTTTCCTATAGGTTGTAGCATTGACGGGATTTTTTTCCCTTTTTATGGTTGAATAATATCCCATGATATGTATGTGCCACATTTTGCTTATCCGTTCATCCCTCAGTGGACACTTGGGCTGCTTCCAGTTTTTTGATTATTATGAATAATGCTGTTGTGGACATGGGCATATAGATCTCTATTCTAGTCCCTGCTTTCAGTTCTTTGGGGCATATACCAAAACTGGAATTGCTGAGCGATATGACAATTCTATTATTACTTTTTAAAGGAGCCCCCATAATAGTTTCCATAATGGCTGCTCTTTCTTGCATTCCTACCAAGAGTCCACAGGATCTTAGTGCTTGCCAGCACTTCTTTTTTAATTAGTAGAAATGAGATAGTATCACCTACCATTTTTATACTACCGATATTTGTTGAAACGTTTATGTTTTTAAGCAACAAATACCTAACAGTATAAAATTTCTATCCTAACCAACTCAGTTCTCTGTTCACATGTTTCAAAATACCTTGATTGCCACCACTCTCGTTTTTGTGATAAAGATTGCAACATTGCCCAAGACCAGACTAGAGATGGTAGTATCTATTTAAATTCTGTGACATGGCCAGGTATGTTGGTGCATATCTGGCTTTGAGCTATGATCCCAGTGTTTAGGAGTTTGAGACAGGAGGATAGCCTCAGCAACTTAATGAAGCCCTATTTTTTTGTTAATATGTTTGTTTGTTATGAGATACTGGGATTGAATCCAGGAATCTTCTACCTTTGAGTTATACCCTCAGCCCAACCCTACTTTATTCTTATTTTGAAAGAGGGTCTTGCTAAATTGTGAAGGACCTTGCCAAGTTGGGACTACAAGCATGGGCCACCATACACAGCTAAGACCCAGTTCCCTGTTTTAAAATACATACAGGCCGGACGTGGTGATGCACGCTTGTAATCTCAGCATTCAGGAGGCAGAGTCAGGAGGCTCGTGGTTCATAAACAGCTTCAGCTATATAATGAGGCCCTTCACAACTCAGTGAGACCCTGTTTTAAAAAATAAAAAGACTAAAAAATAGGACTGGGGGTGTAGCTTGGAGGTACACTGCCCCTGGGTTCCATCCCCAGTATCGCAAAAAAAAAAAAATTACATACATACATACATACATACGTGTGTATACATATATGTATGCATGTATATAGCTGGGAGTGTAGCTCAGAGATTGAAACCTCCTGTGTTCAACCTCCACTCCACACATACACACTTGCTAATGTGTTCTCTCTCTCTCTCTCTCTCTCTCTCTCTCTCTCTCTCTCACTCTCACTCTCACTCTCACTCTCACTCTTTTTTTCTCCCCTTTATCCAAGACGAAAGTCATCGGGCAGGACCATCTAGGTTTGGTAAGCACTCTCTAGCCTGAAAGCAGTAGGCCACTTTTTTCTGCCAACCATTAACCTCCTATGGCTTTCTATTTCCATTTGGTCAGCTTTATTAAGATATAATTTATGCTTAGCCTTGTATGATGGTGTATGCCTGTAATCCCAGCACTTGGGAGGCCAAAACAGGAGGATGGCAGATTTGAGGCCAGCATGCAGTAACTTAGTGAGACCCTGTCTCAAAATTAAAAATAAAATAGGGCTAGGGTGTATTTCAGAGGTTGAATATCACTGGGTTTAATCCCTAGGAACACACACATGTGTACACATACACATATAATTTGTACTTGAGTGTAAAATTTGATTAGCTTTGGCAAATCTGTACAGTATTGAAACCACCAACACAATCATATATAAGACACTTCAAGAGGCTGCGATCTGACTTCTGTCCTAATTAAAATAAAACCATAGCACACATATATTACTGTGGTAGCATAGCCAGGTGCGGTGGTGACTGTAGTCCCAGCTACTTGGGAGTCTGAGATGGGAGGTCACTTGAGATCAAGAGTTCCAGACAGACCCGAACAACAAAGTGAGTGAGACTCCATCTCAGAAACAAAACAAAGACAATTAACACACACACACACACACACGCACGCACGCACACGCACATGCACGCGCACACACACACACACACACACACACACACACACACACACAGTAAGCCAGGCATGGTGGCGCACACTTGTAATTCCTGCGCTTGGGAGGCTGAGACAGGAGGATCGCACAGATTCGAAGCCAGCCTCAGCTACTTAGTGAGGCTCTCAGCAACTTACTGAGACCCTGTTTCCAAATAAAATACAAAATAGGTCTGGTAGGATAGCCCGGAGGTAGAAAAGCCCCTGGGTTCCTTCCCCAGTACCACACACACACAAAAAAGAAGAACCCAGATACACAGAGCTACATATGATATGATTCCGTTTATATGAGATGTCTAGTTCAGGGAAAACTATAAATGCAGAGATCAAATTAGTGGTTGGTAGAGGGAAGAGTGGGAATAGCTGCCTCATGGCTATGGAGCTTCCTTTGGGACTGGTGAGGACGTTCTGAATCTAGATAGCAATAATGGTCATACATCATTGTGAATGTACTAAACACCACTGAATTATACCCTCTGATACAGTAAAAGTGGTAATTTCTACGTTATGTAGGTTTTACTCCAATTAAAAATTCTATAAGTGAATTATTGTTCACTGTTTCTGTGTCAGACATGGTGGATGTGGAATTTATTTAAGATATTGCTTCCCAGTCAGGTGTGGTAGTCTACATTTGTAATCCCCGTACTTGGAAGGCTGAGACAGGAGGATGTGATAACTTAACGAGACACTGTCAAAAATAAAATAAAAAGCTGGGCGTGGTGGCACACACTTGTAATCCCCGCACTTGGGAGGCAGAGACAGGAGGATCGCGCAGGTTCGACGAAGCCAGACACGCTGGCTTCAGAGACCCTGTTTCCAAATTTAAAAAAAAGTATAAAACAGGTCTGGGAGTGTAGCCTGGAGATAGAAGGGTTTCCAGGAACCCCAGTACCACCAAAAAATAAATAAATAAATGAATGAATAAATAAAAAAATAAATAGCACTGTGGTCTAGCTCAGAGGTAGAATGCCCCTAGGTTTAATCTCTAGTAACACACACATACACTCACACACACGTGTGTGCATACATGCACAATATTGCTTTTCTCTCCGTACTTTGAGGTCCTCAAGAGACTGAGAAGTAAAATAATAGAGAATAAAGAAGGTATGTTCTGTAACACTTGCACAGGCCACTAGGGGACCAAGCCTACCCGGGGAGACAGGGGTGACAATGGTATCAAAGCTTTCCAGATGAAGCAACTGAGCAAGGGTCTTGGAAGTCCGACTGATTGATGGTCCGTCTTCCAAGACCCTTGCTCATTGATGGCTCAACATGTTTGAATACTCCTCTTGTCAGGCACTGGGCTAAGTCACAGACTCGTCGGCAGACAAAAACAGATGCTGTCTATTACTCCTGAAACTTGCTTCTGGGATGCAGACAGACATTAACCGAGGTATCAACTACCTGCAGATTAGATGAGTACTATGAAGAAAAGTGAGACTTAGTGAGACCCCGTTTTAAAATAAAGAAAATAATTGGGCAAGGGTGTAGCTTGGAGATAGAATTTGCCTGAGTTCAATTCTCAGTTACACACACACACACACACACACACACACACACACACACACATTGAAGAAAGGTTATATAATGTTTTTAGGATTTTGTGTAACCTAACCTTGTGTTGGACAAATCTGGTAGAGCTGTAGGATTATCACTCTTCTATGAAGTTGAAGAATAGGAGACTTAACCTAGTTCAGGGATCAAGAAAGGATTCTTTCTTGAAAGCAATTCTGAAAGCAATTCTGGAGCTGAGAGCTGTAGAATGGGTAGGAAAGGTGGGCAAGCAGTCTAAGAGGGACTAGCTTTGTGCAAAACCCATGGTAGAAGGAGACATGGCTCTCCAGGGCCCATGAGAAGGTTATTGTGGTTTCAGCCAGCTGTAAAATAGGAGATGAGGCTGGGGAGATAAGCAGGGCCTGGTGTGTCTACTTCTACAAGGCTTGGTAGGAATTTTGTTTTTATCCAGTGAGTAACAGAAAGAGGGTACAATAGGAATAGGTAAATATTATTTTCCACCTGGCAGTCAATAATGGATTAGAGTGGAAAGTGGGTGTGCAGTGGAGTGGAGACTAATCAGGAAGCTGTTGTAGACACCCAGGAGACAGATGGTGATGCTTAAAAGTTGGTGAGAGCTGGGCGTGGTGGTGCACACTTGTAATTCCAGCATCTGGGAGGCTGAGGCTGGAAGATCACAGTTCGTGGGCAGCCTCAGATACTTAGTGAGGCCCTTTGCAACTCAGAGAGACCCTGTTTCAAAATAAAGAATAAAATATTAGAGCTGGGTGTGTAGCTCAGAGGTAGAATGCTCCTGGGTTCCATCCCTAGTACTGAAAAAAAAAAAAAAAAACAAAGAGTTGGTGAGAGAGATCTAGAAGAAATCTTCAGAACAAGAGTGGAGATATGAAAGGAAAGGAAAATCCTGGCCCAGGTAGGCTCATAGCATGTGCAGAGATATGGGGGCATTAAAGCAGAAGCCGGCATGGTGTGTACCCTTAGGTCCCTATGGCGAAGTCCACAGAAAGACCAACGTAAGGTGCTGGAGTGGTCTGCAGGAATCAGAGCCCTGTGGAGCTCACTGGCAAGTCTGGATCTTATCTGAGTGGACATGGGAAAGTGTCAAGCAATTTAAAGGAAATGGAGCAGGGCATGGGAGCACATGCCTGTAATCCCAGTACTTGGGAGGCTGAGACAGGTTGTGCCAGACTCAGTAATTTAGCAAGTTTCTCAGAAACTTAGCAAGACCCTGTTTCAAATTAAAAAAAAAATAAAATAGGGCTGGGGATAAAGCTCAGAGGAAGAATGTCCCGGGTTCAATCCTCAGTACCACAAAAAGGGAAGGAAGAAAGGAAGGAAGGAAGGGAGGGAAGAAGGAAGGAAGGGAGGGAGGGAGGGAGGGAGGGAGGGAGGGAGGAAGGAAGGAAGGAAGGAAGGAAGGAAGGAAGGAAGGAAGGGTGGGTGGGTGATTATATGATTCAGGTTGTACAAGAGTCATTCCAGGGTGGCAGGGAATTGATTTAGGGACAATGCAAGTCAAAAGCTCATTAAGATAAACAAGGACAATGGCCAGGGGGCTGCTACAGCTTCTCCACAGATGAGCTAACGTGGGACACCTCATGTTGTGAAATGGGGGAGACTGTTTCTGAGGGAGGATCAAGTAACAATCACAGTAGTCATGATTTGTTGGTCCTGTGGCATCTGTACAAATCCACTGTTTTCTCCTCTACTCTCTGGTGGGTCTTCGCTATTTTAAGGGCTGTAACACTAAACAAATGACAAGATATCATCGAAACAGAGTCTGTGACAACATTCTGCTTTCAGAAGTTCCCTCCCTGCTTTGACATGATGCTGTCACCCATACAAACTATGCCACTTTGGCCTCAAAGAAGGGGTGTAATAAATACTTGAATAGATGAGTACATGTATTAAAAGGCTTATTCCTCACAGTATCTGCCATGCTGCTAACATTAAGGAGAAAAATACACATGCATTAGAGAATTATGGTGCCCTGAAGACCTCACTGCCAAACTCGTGGATGCCTCAGCTACCTTTTAAGATGGAAAGTTGCCCTCACTCTGCTCATGTTGTATAGGAGTCTGTCATCTTTACCAACAGATGCGGGTTTAGATTAGTGTTCTACTGTCAGACCTGCTGTATGTTGTGTACTGGGTAAACTAATCTGTGACTTATATTTGTGAAAAAAAATCTCAGCCTCAATGCCTATGAAGAGTATCACACCTACATCCAAGTAAAATGGGTACAGAAGTATCCTTGAACTTGTATTTCACATTGTGTCAAGTCCGTCTCCAAGGTTCCATTATAACATTAAGAATCTCCTTTTCTCTCCCAAGGTACCTGGCTTGTCTAAAATGAATCCTGTACATCTGACCTCTTAGCATCAACGAGAGAAGCAGATCCCATTTGAAAATCTGGTTCTAAGACCACTTGTTCAAAAATTTTTAGTTTTAGAAGACTTTAAGGATAATTTCTGAGAGGCAAGGCTTCAAACATTTTGGCGTCGGGAATAACGCATTTAGACAAGAAGTTCAGAAATTAGAACTTATGTGTTTAAAGCTCAACAACTTTAACAAAGCGCAGTTAGTTTTAGAAAGAAATCAGAGAAAAAGAAGATAGTTTATTTGATGTGTGAATACTAACTATCCTCTAAATATATGTATGTATGCACATAATAATATATAACATATATAATATATATAATAATATATAATATATAATATATATAATAAAATATTATATATATATTTCTTGGCAGGTTTGGTGTGCTAATTATGATTCCAAAATATGAAAGACCTGAGGGTCCAAGGCAGGAGGATTGCAGTTTTGTGGCCAGCCTCAGCTATTTAGTGAACTCTCTTTAAAAAATAAAGAATAAAAAATAGGTCTGGGGGTGTAGCTTAGAAATAGAATTCGCCTGAGTTCAATCCCCAGTACCACACACACACACAAAAAAAAAAAATTAAAGAAGGGTCATATAATGATTTTAGAATTTTGTGCAATCTAAGAGGTTCATACTAACCTTGTTTCATGGACAAATATGGTAGAGCTGTAGGATTATAATTTTCCTCTATGACCCGAGGCTACTTTGATATTGGATGGCATTCCAGTTGCTGATTTAGTAATTGGAAATTTAGTAGGTTAGGGATAAAAGGCAAGGTAGGATATAAAGAAAACACAAGCCAGCACTTGAGAAGCTGAGACAGGAGGATTACAGGTTCAAGGCCACCCTCAGCAACTTAACAAGACAGTGTTTCCAAATGCAACATAAAAAGGGACGGGGATATAGTTCAGAAGGAGAATGCCACTGGGTTGAATCCCTAGTAACACACACACACACACACACACACACACACACACACACACACACACAGGAGGAAGCACAGAGCTTAGGTAGTTCACAGGGTGAATGCCCTGCCTGCCTCTCCAGATCTGTCTCCACTCATTGGTGTCCAGTCTGTGTGTAAGAGAAGCTGACCTTCCTAGACTGTGTTAGTAAGCAACTTTGTCTTCCCCCTTTCAGTGGGTACCAGGGAGAACTCAGCCACATCCAAGAACTCTAGGGGGTGGGCAAGATGGTGAGGAGGAGGGCCATCTCTCATTGATGACATGCCTTCACCTCAGGCCATAGTTTTGCTGGGGTGGGAGTATCATTCCTGGGTTCTGCTCCCTCCCCTCAGGCCGGATAGGCACAAGGCTTCTCCACTACTGCTGACCTTGGGATGCTGTACCACACCCTACTGACTTCCTAGAACCCAGCCCAAACCTCAGCAAAAGCTCCTTCATTAAAACATGCCTTGAATGCCTCCTGAAGGCCCCATCAGCTTTTTAGAACCCTGACTGAATTATCTTCTAACATAAATGGAGCATTAAGATCTCACCAGGTAATTTGGGAAAATCCTAAGGAGATAGGGCAAAAATTTTTACTGACCTCTTTCTTTGGCCATAATAATAATAATAATAATAATAATAATAATAATAATAATAATAAATGCTTAAAATGTAGTCAGTGCTTAATTATTGATGGGGTAATTTTTACCTTCACTAGCACTCACTTTCCACTGGCAAGCCTGGTTTCCCAATTAACTATCAACAAAATGATAAAGCTACTTTATGAATTAAGTTCTAAACATGTTAAGTTTTAGATGTCTGAGGAATAGCCTGGTGGTAATACTTTCTAAGTGTCCCAAGATGAAATTGGGAAGTGAGTTTCACGTCATAGGAGGTACTCAAACAGAAACTACAAAAGCAATGAATGGCTTGTCAAATATGCAGATGTTAAGATTTGTTAAAAATCTCTACTTTTATTATTCTAAACTTTATGCTTTCATGTACCATCACCATTATATTTATAATGAAAATGATGACTTTTCAAGTTGAGTGAGGTAGCACATGCCTATAATCCTGTACTTGGGAGCCCAAGACTGGAGGATCCCACATTTGAGGCCAGGCTCAGCAACTTAGCGAGTCAATGTTTCGAAAGAAAGAAAGAGAAGAAGAGAGAAAGAGAGAGAGAGAGAGAGAGAGAGAGAGAGAGAGAGAGAGAGAGAAAGGAAGGAGGGAGAGAAGAAAGAAAGGGGAGAGAGAGAGAGAGAGGAGGGAGAGAAGAAAGAAAGGGAGGGAAGAAAGAAAGGGGAGAGAGAGAGAGAGAGAGAGAGAGAGAGAGAGAGAGAGAGAGAGAGAAAGGAAGGAAGGGAGAGAAGAAAGAAAGGGAGGGAAGAAAGAAAGGAGAGAGAAAGAAAAGCCTGGGGTGTGACTCAGAGATAGAACATCCCTGGGTTCAATCCACAGTACCACGGGGGGGGGGGGGATAATGGCTTCAGTTAGATATTCTAATAAAATGATACATAATCAATGTTCACACAGATCTTTGAGCATAAAAATCTTAAAGAAAATTCCATCTTCCTTATGACATCATGGATTTTGTGGTTTCTGGAGAGAGATAAACCTCTGTTTGCTACTCGATTTCCACAAAGACTATACATTCTATGGAAATTACCCAACATCTCTGTGCCTTGGTTTTCTCACATTTTTCTCATTGTGCAATGGGGAGAATTCAATGAGACAACGTGTAGGACAAAGTAGGTACTCAATAAATGTTTTACAGCCTGGCATACAGCACACCTGGAATCCCAGTACTTGGGAGGCTGAGACAGGAGGATTGCAGGTTCACAGCCAGCCTCAGCAATTTAGTGAGACTCTCAGCAATCTAGTGAGACCCAGTTTCAAAATAAAAGGGCTGAAGGTGTAACTGAATTAGAATACCCCTGGATTCAATTCCCAGCATCGAATAAATAAATAATCCTCAGGACTAAAAAAACCAACACACAAATAAATAAATGCATACTTCACACTCACCATTAAACTGTTCTTGCTATATCTTTGGTGCAAGGGTAAATAAGAGTGAATTTAAGAATTCTTTCTAAACTAGGTGTGCTGTCACACACCAGTAATCTCAGTACTTGGGAGGTTGAGACAGTAGGATCTCAGATTCAGGACAGCAGTAGCAAGACTCTCACCAATCTAGTGAGATCTTGTTTCGGAACAAAAACAAAAATATAAAAGGGGTTGGGGACCGACCTTCCTTCCTTCCTTCCTTCCTCTTTTTCTTTTCTTTTTTTGTGGTACTGGGAATTCAACCCAGGAGCTTTCTACCTCCAAGCTGCACCCATAACCTTTTTTATTTTTTATTTTGAATAGGGTTTTGCTAGGTTGCTAAGAGCCACTACATTCCCAGGGCTATCCTTGAATCTCTGATCCTCCAGGCTCAGCTTCCACCACACCTAGCTGGGATTCTTTTTAAATTAAAACCACACAGCAATGATTGACACATTCACTTTAATTAATTAATTTTTTGGTACTGGGAATTGAACTCAAGGGAATTTTACCTCTGAGATACACCCCAGTCCTATTTTTTATTATTTTATTTTATTTTATTTTATTTTATTTTATTTTATTTTTTGTGGTGCTAGGGATTGAACCCAGGGGCATTCTGCCTCCAAGCTATACCCTAAGCCCTATTTTTTATTCTTTATTTTGAAACAGTGTCTCACTAAGTTGTGGAGGGCCTCACTAAGTAGTTGAGGCTGGCTGAGAACCTGGAACCTCCAGTCTCAGCCTTCCAAGTATTGGATTACAAGTGTACACCACCATGCTCGGCTATTCTTTATTTTTGAAATAGGGTCTCGCTAAGTTGCAGAGGGCTTCACTAAGTAGCTAAGGCTGACTGCAAACTTGCTATCCTCCTGTCCCAGCCTCACAAGTACTGGAATTACAAGTGTGTGCCACCATGCCCAGCAACACATTCACTTTATTTTATTTTTTATGGTATTGGACTTTATTTTACTTTTTATTTTTTTTTGTGGTACAGAACACATTCTCTTGCCGGGCGCTTGTAATCCCTGCGCTCGGGAGGCGGAGACAGGAGGATCGCCGCGTAGGTTCGAAGCCAGCCGTGCTGGCATAAGAGACCCTGTTTCCAAAATTAAAAAAATAGGTCTGGGAGTGTAGCCCGGAGGTAGAAGGGCTTCCAGGAACCCCAGTACCACCAAAACAAAAAAAGAAAGAAAGAAAAAAAAAGAACACATTCTCTTTAGAATCTCATAGCTCCATATGGCATGGTAAACACACTGCGTAAAAGCCTTTAATGAGAGAATTGATATTTCGAAAAATATTAGTAAACAAATTCTACTTATACATAATGTTATCTGCCTTATAGAGATTTTTTTATGTGGAACATCAAAATAATGTCATCAGGCAGCATTATCATGTCCATTTCTAAAAGAAGTGATTTATAAAGGGCAGAAAAGTTAACTTATTTTCCAATAAGAAATGGTCTTTCCATAAAGGCTTATTCAGATATTTTACTTTAGTTGGGGCAATAAGATTAAAAAATTTAAAAAAGCACACAGGACTGAACTCTCAGTACTTAGAAGGCTCAGACAGGAGGACCTCAGTTTTGAAGTCAGCCTCAGCAATTTAGAGAGACCCCCATCTCAAAATAAAAAAGTAAAATAGGGTGAGGGTTAGGGTTAGGGTTAAGGTTAATGCCCCTGGGTCCAATCCTTTGTATCAACCAATCAATCAATCAATAAAATCGCATTACACAGAGACATGCTACCTGAGTCAAGCCAAATCACTTCTATGCACAACTATGAATTAATAGAACAAGAGAGCCTTCGTTGGTCGGGGTCACCAGGCAATTACAGAAACACGTGGCCTTGGTTCAGCACACAGGCTCAGGAAACATGACCAAATCCTTGGCTCCTTCAAGTTGTATCACTATTGGACAAACTCTTCAGTCTTTCTATGCCTCAGTTACCTCACCTGCAGAAAGGAAGTTATGCTAGCGCTTCTATGTGTGAGGCTTAAAAGAGATAGCCTAGTTCCAGGGCTTGGCACAGCCCCTACTGTAGAGCATGTTAAATAAACAGAGCTCAGATTATTGTAACACGAGGGAACACCCGGGAGAGCTCATCCGCCTGGAGCCACAGAGCTGGCTCGTGACAGAGAAGAGCACTGTGCCCAGTTCCTGATCAGGGTCCTTAAAAAACAACAACAAAATAAATGAAGTTTTATTAGATTTTAAAACACAGGTGATCAGAATGTCAGCTCCAAGGGCCAAGGAAGACGGGATCTTCTGTTATCTGTGACCTACTGATGCTGTTTTTCCAGGAAGCACACACATCACCAGTACCTAAGCAGAAAGTATAAGCAAATCAAATTCCTCCAGAAGGTTCTCTGTCTTCCTCCTGTGTGTGAACCTGCCTCGAATTTCAACACCTTATCACATGGTTCATTTGTGATTTGAGTGACTGGATCCCCTTGGGCAGATATAAAAAAGGCACAGGATTACAAGTTTGGCTCTTACTGTGACTAATTTCAGAGTGAGGCCCCAGTGTAGACAGTTCTGGCTGCACAGAAATGGATGTGGAGATTAAAGAGGCAAAGTGAAGCTGCCATCATCGCTGGGACCAGCCTGTGCCTGGGTTTATACACACTCCTCAGCTATTTGGAGTCACTGGGGACTTATCATTCTCAGCCTCAATTCAGACAGCATTCTCCTGGTCATACGTTGTAAGGGCAGTAGCCTTACCACCAGTTACCATGACATCCTTGGTTATTAAGACAGGCTTTATCACGACGCGTTAAGGCTCGATGAATTTGGCCAATCAAGATGTAAACAATAGAGCCAGGCACTGCAGCACATGCTTTCAATCCTGGTACTTGCGAGGCTGAGGCAGGAGGATTGCAGGTTCAAGGCAACTTACTGAGGTCCTTCACAACTTAGTGAGATCCTATTTCTGAATAAAAGATAAATAGGGCTGGAGGTGTAGCTCAGAGGTAGAATGGTAGAATGCCCTTCCCTGAGTTCTATCAGCAGTAACACACACACACACACACACACACACACACAGACACAGACACACACACACGCACACAAACTAAATAGTGAAACTTTAAGCAAGATGAGCCTAAGATGCTTTAGCCTTTCTCCTGCTTAGATATCTCTCTCTCTCTCTCTCTCTCTCTCTCTCTCTCTCTCTCTCTCTCTCTTAGAAGTATTTATTTGTTATTCTTTGTCTTTTTTTTGGTGCTGGGGAATGAACCCAGGGATATTCTACCTGTGAGCTATACCCCCACTCCTATTGTATTTTATTTATTTTATTGTGGTACTGGGCATTGAACCTAGAGGCATTTTACCTCCAAGCTACACCCCTGGCCCTTTTTGTCTTTTGATAAAGGTCTCACTGGGTTGCTAAGAGTCACTAAATTTTTGAGACTGGCCTCGAATCTGCAATGTTTCTGTCTTAGCCTCAGAAATACTGGGATCACAGGCATGTCCTCTCTATTTAGCTCCCCTCAGCCCTTTTGATTTTATATTTTAAATTTTGAAATGGGGTCTTGCTAAGTTGCTGAGGCTCACCTGAAACCTGCCATCTTCCTGTCTCAGTCTCGCAAGTACTGGGTTCCTTGTGTTTTATTTATTTATTTATTTATATTTATTTTTATTTTTGGTGGTACTGGGGTTTCTGGAAGCCCTTCTACCTCCGGGCTACACTCCCAGACCTATTATTTTATACTTTTTTATTTGGAAACAGGGTCTCCTAAGCCAGCGCGCGTGGCTGGCTTCGAACCTGCGCGATCCTCCTGTCTCTGCCTCCCAAGCGTGGGGATTACAAGCGTGCGCCACCACGCCCGGCTAGTTCCTTGTGTTTTAAAGTTATTTCCCCATCACCCATTCAATTCCAGTGAGTACAAGTTGACCCAAAATCTTTATTGGGCTCTTGTGCTTCCATCTTCCTAAGTTTTCCTGGGATAAAAGTAGAGCCTCCCTGGGTTTAGAAATTGCTTTTCTGGTTAATGAGGACTGCACAGTTTTATTCCTAATTATGGTAGTCCCTTTTATAATGTCATGTTTCTGGAAGAGATTGGAAAGTTTTCATCCTTAAACGCCAAGCCAGCAAAACAGTTGTAGCATATATTAAACTCTGAGTAATTATAATATTCTATTTACTCCTTTAAGACTAGGAGAGATTTCGATAAGAACTGTCTTCAGATTCTCAGAGAGTAACACAGGAGGACAAGATAGGACTGGGCTAAGGAAGCTGTGGCTTCAAGGACTTGTATATTAACACAGACCAGGAAAGAGCCTAGCACACGCCTTTCACAGCTCTACCAACTCGAGATATCTAATAGAGACTTTTAAAGAATAGATACCTAAAGAAGGCTATTAAAATAGACTATTAAAGACTGAGGTGACCTTTTCCTGTTTCTCTGTGAAACATGAAGAATTTAAACTAACCAGTGGGGAGGACCTTGCTTACATCATGTGTCTGGATTTTAGCCAGTTCATATGGTGATGATGTGGACTTTTAAAGTTTATTACCCACCAGCACTCCTTTGCTGACTTCTGAGTCCTTTTTGAGAGGGTTTGAACATTGAATATTTAATTTCTCCCTCTCTCCCCTCCCTTCCTTCCTTCCTTTCTTCCCTTCACCCCTCTCTTCCTTCTTTCCTTCCTTTCTTTCTTCCTTCCTTATTGGCACTAGGGATCAGACTCAGGGGCGTTCTGCCTCCAAGCCCATCCCTTTTTATTTTGAAAAAGGGCCTTGCTAAGTTGCCGAGGATTTCTTTTTTTCTTTTTTCTTTCTTTTTGGTGGTACTGTGGATGGAACCAGGGGCATTCTACCTCCAAGCCACCCTCAGCCTATTTATTTATTTATTTATTTATTTATTTATTTATTTATTTATTTATTTGTATGTGTATGTGTGGTGGTGTGGTGCTGGGGGTGGAACTCAGGGGCTTTTCTACCTCTGGCCTATACTCCCAGACCTATTTTATATTTTATTTGGAAACAAGGTCTCACTAAGTTGCTGAGAGCCTCACTAAAGTAGCTGAGGCTGGCTTCAAACCTGTGCAATCCTCCTGTCTCAGCCTCCCAAATGCTGGGATTACAAGAGTTTACCACCATGCCCGGCCATTGCTGAGGATTTCATCTCAAACCTTCAACCCTCTTATCTCAGCCTCTCAAGCACTGGGATTACAGGCATGTGCCACCACCCCAGGCCTGGTTCTGTTCTGTTTTTATTTTGTTTTAGTTATTTAACTTTACTCTTATAACCAGGAAGAATTTAGTAAGACTTTTTCCCTTTGGAAAATATGATGGATAGTAACTGTCATGATGTCAATGGTGATAAAGACAGAAGGTAATGCTATGCCTTTTTCCTACCTTGGGTCATCTTCCATGCTAATTCAGCTAAGACTTATGTCCAAGAAGATATCAGCTTGATATAACAGAATCTGGCTTGGTGCCCAGCACCTGTCACCTGAATCTCAGCCTCCACATCCATAAGATGAAGTCTTACAACCAGTTCCTTAGGTCTCGCTAGGGATTCTGGAATAACACATGAAAACCTCTAAGCTTCATACTGAGGAAGTCAATGTTATGTATCACTGACTCTACAGTGGTCAGTTGTATCACATAAGAGCCTATCAGGAAAGCAAATTTACCATAGAAACTTCAAAATTTGTTAATAAAACTGAATGTGTTCACTGGTAATTAATTGGGAAAGAGTGAAGAAAATTTTAAATATGAAACTTGTTAATGTAACAAACCTTAGACCTTTCAGGCAAAAGGCAGCAAGACTGGCTTATATAAGGAAACACCATCAAGCAAGAGATTAGCATCTGCCTACTTCCCATTGGGGGACAATATCAGGTTATAATTAGTGTGCAGATGCTCTTTAAGAAACAATAAGTTGCAAACAGCCTTGAGTTTGGTTTCCAGCACTACAGAAAATAAAAGAAAAGAGAAGAGAGGAGAGGAAGACAGAGAACAAGAGAGAGGAGAGGAGAGGAGAGGAGAGGAGAGGAGAGGAGAGAGGAGGGAGGAGGGGAGGGGAGGAGAAAGTGTGTTAGGAACAGACTCAAAAAGAGGTATGTATCAGTTTCTTCAGAGTATCCAAAGAAGGGAAGTAGTGCTGTAAAATGAATTTTGGTTACTTATTGGCTAATTGAACATCTCAGAAACTGTTTTGTTTTTTGATCTATAAAATAGTAATTTCTAACCACCTCACGGGACTATGTAAAGCAGAGATTTTCAAACTTCAACGTGTGTATGAAGTGCCTAAAGATCTTATTAAATTCAGACCAGTGAAGCTGAGGTAGAACCTGAGATTCTATATTTTTACCACACCCAGGAGATAGCAATTACTGTTCTGAAGACCACATTTTAAGAAGCAAGGATTTGGAGGATTGTAAGAGAATTATACATGTACAAAGAACCTGTACACTTTTGGGTATAACCGGTAGGAGGTAATATCATCAATAGCAGCAATGAATTGGGTGTGGTGGTGCACACTTGTAATCCCAGCATTTGAGAGGATGAGACAGGAGGATCATGGTCTGAGGACAGCCTTAGCAACTACTTAGTGAAGCCCTTTGCAACTCAGTGAGACCCTGTTTCAAAATAAAGAATAACAAATAGGGCTGGGGGTGTAGCTTGGAGGTAGAATGCCCCTGGGTTCCATGCCCAGTAACACACACACACACACACACACACACACACACACATAGCAACAATATTGGCAATTCTACTTAGATCTTTTCTCTAATAAATAACACTATGATTTTCACATTCTCTTATTCTATCTTGTTCTTTTTAATGCTTCTAATGGTACCTGTATCAATAATTGACTTTTAGTGTTTTTAAGGGAGAGTCTATAAAATAAATTGTGTTTTACATCATAAAGACACTGTAAAGAAGAAAAGAGAGGTTAAGAGAAGGAGGAAAAAAAGGAGAAAGGCTACTTTTTAAAGAATCTTTTTGGTGCTGGAGATTGAACCCTGAGACATTCTACCTCCAGCTATGGCCCCAGCCCATCTCATTAGGTTGCTGAGTCTCATTATGTTGCTCAACTGGCAACTTACTGAGAAACTTCGACCCTCCTGTCTCAGCTTCCCAGGTACTGGGATGACAGGTGTGCACCACAGCAGCTAGTTTACATTGTGTTTTATGGGGTAAAATAGATGTCTCTTCTTAGAACTACGGGAATGCGATAGGAGAAAGACAGAATGTTATACTGAGTATTTGAGGGCAGTCGCTAAGTTGAAGGTATTTACACTGATGACAATGGAATTAGGGAGGCTGTTGTGAGCAGCTATGGCTTGATACATTTTCAGAAACTGACACTTCATCTGTCTATAGCTATATCTACTCACAGACCCCTGGAAGTGAGACAAAAACATAGAGATGTTACTTTTGCCAAACATGTAATGCTTTAGATCTGATCCGAGACCACTCTTTTCCTGGCTTTGTGGCTGGACCACGAATAGCCAAACTGGTGCAAGGTCCTGAGGGTGGGGTTTCTTTGCCTTTTTTTTTTTTTGGCAACTTAGACTTTCCTTCTAGGCTTTTTATTTTATTTATTTAAATTTTTGAAACAGGGTCTTACTAAGTTGCTGAGGCTCTTGCTAAGTTGCTGAGACTTTGGACAGAGGATCCTCCCATCTCAGCCTCCCATGTACTAGAATTAGAGATGTGCACCTCCATACCCACCTTCCATCTAAGTTTTGAAGACTTCATAGATAATTCTGAGCTACTTTATATTAACAACAGACTAACAACAATAACAACAAAGACAAGCATTTAAAGGTTGAGCCTCCTCAAGATTCTTCATTCAAATGCCACCTCATTGTATCACCCAATTTTAGATTGCATCCCTTCCCTCCCTGTCCCCTCTGGTCCACACTCCTGCTTTTTTCTCCATTAGCACATACCACTCCATCAGATATGCTCAGCTTGAGTTTTCTTATTTGTTATCATCTGTCTCATTCGCTCAGACTCAGTATCCTGAGCTGCTATGTCCATTGATGTATCCCGGCAACAGAGACTGCATCTTCACAGAGCAGGTGCTCAGTAAGTGTTTATTGAAAGGATAAATAAACATTAGAGATGTATGGTAAGTAAATGCTTAGCAATATTTTCTTAAATAGAAAAGGGACCATGAGAAGGGACTACGTAGTTTAATACTTGCACAAACCCTATTTGATCTCTCACAATTTAACTCCTGTTCTCTCAAATAGACAGATCTCTTTCCTGCTAAAGATGGTACCCACTGTAACACATTGACCAAGACTTAAGGAGTGTCTATTAAGTGGTAAACATGAACAAGAAACTTTTTTTTCTATATCTTCTGCAAACTGAGGTGCCCATGGGGCCATGGAGAGGCCCGCTGGAGAATGAACTTCCCGAGAACTTCCTAGGCAATACAAAGCAGTTGCCGAGTGCTAGAGGATCACTTTCTCCCTGTTGTAGTGATCAGGGGGCCACAGAACAGAATTCAGGAAGATGGCTAATCTTTCTGTTGGCCATCAAGGAGAAAGTCTCTGAAGGGACCCAGTATATTTCCTACAACATCTTGGGTCAAGGGTAACCTATAGCAACTTCTGAGGTAGACTAAGGTGGTTAGAAATGTGGGTCCCTAACTGGAGGTTCCCTGGAGCTGGGCCAGATGATGCCCAGTCGAGTTCCTGTCGAGACACCACTTCCCTCCTTCACTAGGCCACCCATTTGAGGATATCTTCAGTTTAACCACAGGGACTTTGAAACTACTGAGATTACCAGGGTTTACTGTCTTAACCCTTTAAGGGTAGCACCAACAGTGTCTAACAGAACACTGTGTCATTGTGACCTGACCTCAGGAATGATTCGGGTGAGAGCTGAGCACAGGCTTGTGAATCCTATTTTCAGTCTTCACACAGTTTTAAGATTTAGCCCAATTTCCAGACCATCCCCTACTCAGGCTTGAAAATGGCTTTATTTCACACTTTGCGGCGGGAGGTAAGTGGGTTTCTATGTGAAAGCGATGGTGCCAAAGACATTTATGAACATTAAAAAAATGTCTGAACGTGGCTTAAAGCCACTCAGCCTGTTTCTCATCCCGCGCCTGCCTTGTGGAGCCGTATGCAAGTTCAGAGCTCTCTTTGAAATCAGTGGCAGTTATGAGCTTGGAGCCACTCTGTGAGGCACCGAGCAATAGAATAAATGAGCCCCTTTGAAGACCAGCCATTGTAGCTGGGCTCTTTTTGTGCTACCTGACACTGATTTCTCAGGGGTATTCTGTGGGACAGGAGTAGCCCACCAACAGGACATCCCGTGGTTTCCAACTTTGGTCTTGAAAGTTGGGAGGGGTATAGGAAAGTGAGTCTCCTCATTTCCTGGAAAGACTGGGCCTAAACTTCTTGTTATGCTTTTGATATCAACACCTGGGATCAACCATCCCTTGCCCGCAAACCTCCAGCTAAAACAAAACCAAACCAAACTAAACCTGCTTTCCATCAATGTGTGCTTACTGGCCTATCTAGCAACGAAAGCAGCACCAATAATAAACAAAACAAAACAAAACAAAAACAAAGTCATTATTTTCTGCCAGGAGATAAAGCGGGTTTATTGGTATATGGGAGATTTTTCAGATCATTTATTTAGGTAAAAGAGCAGTACAAACTGTGATTTATTTTTTCACATTTCTCCTATGACACTGTGAGCCAAATTGATACTCTGAAACTGAGCTATGTCTTAAGTATAGTATTCTTGAGAGGGAATTGAAGCTTTTGGTTTTTACTTTGGCTTAAGTACTTCCTAATGGATTGTACAAATGTTTCAAATAACCAAATTCAAAAAGGTAAGAATGTTAGGGTTGGTTGCGTTTAAATATATTTAAAAAGACTTAATTACTCGACCTAATATTAAGTCTATGTTTGAATGGGCACTTCAGTGATTTCTTCTACACTGGCTGCAGATTCAACTAATTTTTGCTGACACTTTTTATTTTTCACCATGGGATCAATATTGCCAACCATACCCAAAAAGTATAATAACCAAGGCCTAGCTGGGCATGTTGGTGCATGCCAGTAATCCCAGTAGATAATCCTAGCTGGGCGTGTTAGGGCATGGGAGGCTGAAACCAGAGGATCACAGGTTCAAGACTGATCTCAGCAATTTAGTAAGACACTGTTTTAAAATAAAAAGTAAAATAGGACTGGAGATGTAGACTGAAAGTAGAATATACCTGGGTTTAATCCCGAGTACCATAAGAAAAAAAAAAAGAACTAAGGTCAAACAGTTCCAATGTAAGTGCCTCATGATCCCTTAATCCAGCCCCCATTTCACTGCAATGATTTAGATGTTTCTCAAGCTACAATAACCCTTCTCTCTCTGCAGTTAAAGTAACATGATTAGTTATTTACAATGAGAAGTTTGTGCATCATTTTTGTCTCGTAAAAGACCTTTAGTTTTTTTTTTAATATTCTGCCTCATGCCAAAACAATGTGAGGTGGATATCACATTAAAAAAAATAAGTAAAGTGTGAATTAGGAATAAATGGTAAAATAATATTAAGTAGAAAGCAGAGGTAGAACAGTACATGTAAAAGTGTGCTGAAATGAAGATGAAGGCAAAACCCAGAAACAAAACCAAAAAAGATCAGTTGCAAGATAACAATGAAAACAATAGTTAATATGTGCCCAGGGCTCATGATTTGCAGGAAACATTGCTAAGAATTTTTACATTGTCGCACTGAATTCTCAGAGGGAGGCCCCATGAAGTAAGTACCATTATTTTTGCTATTGTACAGGTGACGTAATTGAAGTGCAGAGAAGCTAAGAGGCTCAAGGCCAACCCGCTGCTGGGCAAGGGATGCAGATTTGAACCCAAGCATTCTTGCTTCAAGACCATACATTTTACCATCCCTAGCACTGAACCAGGCAAATACACAGGCACATTGTTATAACTCACAAAAAACAAATCATCTCCTGGCACTTGGGCCTAAGGGAGGAGGCTCTTTATGCCCTCAGGAGAGGAACACCAAGGGGTGCAGAGACTGGAGCCTCTCTTTCTGAGCATCTTCCATAATGCTAACACTGCCGAGGCTGATGGTGTTTTTCCTTCGACACCTCGGTACAAGCCAAGGCCCAGTGCCAGAATGCAATTCAGTACAAGTGAGTAATAGGAAAAAGGGCCAAAACAATATGGCTCAAGTATTTAGTTTGGATGGTTTACCTTGATCTTGAGATGTAATCTAAACTATCTGAAGAGATGGATGGACTTCATGTCCTTCAGGCAATCCTCTATGGGGCCTCCTTAGCAGTAAACATTCCTTGAGCACTGCTCTGCTAGAGGAAAAAGAAAAATCACAACCATATAGAATGGAGACCATAAATCTGGAGTGAAACTAATCTCGGTTGTGCCTTTAATGTTACTCGGCAGTCCTATTACATGTACCTCTCCCATTTCCCTCGGCTACTATTCCAAACCTTTGCCACTCTTCAAAACACTCAATCTTCTCTTTTTGGGATGACCTTTCTTCTAATTTACTGACTTGCAGCAATCAGCTGTGGCTTCTTTCATTTCGCCACTCATTCGCCTACCAGTATCTGTATTCGTTCCTTTCTTGTCCTAGTCGCCAGCAAAAGATAATTTTCCTGTCAAAGGCAACCCCATCCACGAGGGCTATTATGCCTCCCTGCCTCCTTAGGAAATTCGGTTTAGCCATGTCCTTTTCTTAACTTCAACATTCCTTTGGCTATGCAGCCTAAGAATATGTTTATCTCTTTCCTTCAAAAATCCTAATATCAAACAATTAATGATCCTCATGCTTCTTCCTTTGATGACTATTCTTTTGGAAAGTACAACCTAAATTTACTATGATTTTACACCATCCATGCAGTCTTTTTTTGAATGTGTGTGGTACTAGGGATTGAACCCAGAGGCACTATATCTCTGAGCTATACCCCAGACCTATTTTATTTTTTATTTTGAAACTGGTTCTCACTATGTTGCTGAGGGTCTCACTAAATTGCTGAGGCTGGCCTTGAACCCGTGATCCTCCTGTCGGCCTCTCGAGTACTGGGCTTTCAGGAACGTGCCACCACTCCTGGCTCCATTCACTCTTCGATCCATTCCAACCTGGCTCTTCCCATAACACGACACAGACTGCCATTTTACCCCTGAGCCCAGTGGAATAAGCATTACTGTTATTCTGACTATATTTTTATTCGTGGAGCTCTGGTTTTGGTTTCCAGCATTTCTTTCTTCTCTCTCTCCTGGTTTACCTCTTTCTGTACTGACTGCGTCTTCTCCATTGGCTTGTCCTCTCTGTGCCTTAAATGTCAATGTCTTCCCCCTCACCATACTTTATACACTTTTTTTTGGGTCTCTTAGCCCTGCCAATGTTTAGCATCTAAAATTGATCCTGAGGCAGGCGTGGTGGTGCACGCTTGTAATCCCCACGCTTGGGAGGCTGAGACAGGAGGATTGTGCAGGTTCAAAGCCAGCCTCAGCTACTTAGTGAGGCTCTCAGCAACTTAGTGAGACCCTGTTTCCAAATAAAACATAAAATGGGTCTGGGAGTGTAGCCTGGAGGTAGAAAGCCTCTGGGTTCCACCCCCAGTACCACCAAAAAACAAACAAACAAATAAATAAATTAATTAATTAAAATAAAATTGATCCTGAGCTCTAGTCCCATATCTCCAACTGTTTTCTGAATAGTTCCACCTGGATGTCCTTCAGGTGCAGCAAACTCAATATATACAGAAATGAACACGTTCATCTCTGCTTTGGTTCTCATACTCAGTTATTCCACAAAACCTGTATGTATGTATGTACACACACACACACACACACACACACACACACACACACACATATATATATATATATTGCATACAATATATATACATACTATATATATTGTGTGGTACTGGGGATTGAACCCAGAGACATTCTACCTCTGACTTATACTCTCAACCCTTTTTTAAATTTTTTGTTTTGCAACAGGGTCTTGCTAGGTTACTGAATGTCTCGCTACGTTGCCAAGGCTAGTCTTGAACCTGTGCTCCTTCTGTCTCAGCCTCCCAAATTCTGGAATCACAGGTACGCACCACTGCCCCTGGATTCATATAATCTTTAGGCTCTTCAGTTTCCCAAGTCAAAACTCTGGGAGCTTTGACTCCTTCCTCACATTCTAAACAACAGACTCTATTTATTCTTCTCCTCGCCTATTCCCATATGGAACAAAGCAATGGGTATGCCCGGTCAGGTCCATGGACCCCTGAACTACTGTAATATAATCCATGACATCTGCCTGGCTTCCAGAGATCCCTATCTCTAATCTCCCTTTAACTGTAGGCCTAGAACTCCATTACAAGTCTTGATTATGTCACTCCCTTACTTACAAGTGATCATTGGTATCTCGTGACTCACAACATACACTTTAAGATCCTTTGCTTGCCCAGAAAACACCTATTCATATATTTTCTTCCTCTAGGAAGTTTTCCAAAACAGATTTAGATGCCCAATCTGCCACTCATTTTTGTGGATTATTTAATGTAGTAATTCTTATTGTATTCACATGTTTGTAAGTCTGACTCTTCACCCAAAGGTATTCTCAATCTTTTTTATTTTTCATTCTGAAACAGGGTCTCACTAAGTTGATGAGGCTGGCCTCAGATCTACCTTCTTTATATCTCAGCCTCTCAAGTACTGAGTTAACAGGTACAAGTCACGATGCCCAGCTTTCTTTACTTGCTTAAATGCCTTGAGGATGGGTCTTTATTTTCTTAACTTTGTATCCATGGCATGTGTACTAATCAGCACTCAATAAATATTTAGTAAATGGTGTGTGTGTGTGTGTGTGTGTGTGTGTGTGTGTGTATTTGTATGTATATAATTGTAACAAGGGGGGAAACATTTATGTGGGGAATCTCAAAGCATGCATTGCCAAAATTAAACTCAGGAATATTTACTTGATTATATACATAATCCCCGAGACACACTCAGGGATGTATCTTGGCCACAAGTTATGCTACAGTTAGAATATGTTTCCCAAACCAGGACTGGGATATGCATACATTTTTGAGTTCTGTATCATGATAGTAATTGTGCTTATTGTCCTTGTCTAATTGAGACCACTGATTTCAGTGAATTAGCTGAAGTAGATATGAGGAGAAGGAGGAGGTGAGGTCTGTGTGCACACTCTGCCGAGACATTCTCCTTCAAGGACGTACACTTCAGTATTTCTACTAATGGACCCTCAGCTCCCATAAGATAATTTTCAGATATTCTTCTGAGATCTATCATATGCTGAGGCCAAGGCTATAGTTTCTCTAAACTAATACATCTGTCTCCATCAGTCTCAGTGTGTAGAGATAGGGAAGACCTATGGAGTTTTATTTACTACCACTACTATTATTATTATTATTATTATTATTATTATTATTATTTGGTGGTACTGGGGCTCCTGAAAGCCCTTCTCTCTCAGGGCTACACTCCCAGACCCATTTTATACTTTTTTATATTTGGAAACAGGGTCTCTGAAGCCAGCGTGGCTGGCTTCAAACCTGCGCGATCCTCCTGTCCCCACCTCCCAAGTGTGGGGATTACAAGGGTATGCCACCACGCCCGCCTTACAATTTAATTATTTACACTTTTTATTCTATGAACTTTTTCTTTAATTTCTCTCACCACTCTGACAAACAACCGATATTCAATTGCCTCCATTGTAACTCTCTTTTTCTCTCTCTGGGGAAATATTATATACATATTTGAATCATCACACATTAAACACATTAAATAATAAAAAAAACATTAAAGTTTACTAGAAAAGCAGAGCTAAGAGGTAACTAATTTCACCAGTATCTTTGAGGCAGGTGACTTGAATAGCCATTTACAAACCAGGAAACCAGAAGCAACTCTCTTAACCCTCCCTCTTCTCTCTCATCCTTTGTTTTCTGTTTGACTCTGAAATTTAAATTACAGTAAACATGAGTCTCTAACCTAATCTGGCTCCTTGGGATCTCTTAGGCTAGTCTCTATGAACATTCAACCCTCATATTGTTAGTTACTTTAGTCAATAGATGAGTAACTCACATACTATCATACATTTGCTAGCTGATATCTTCATCGTTGCTATGTTCTTTTAGGTTGATTTAATGAATGATAGATAAAGCTAAGCGTAGGACATGCTTGGTTCATTGGATCTTTGGCCTGGCTTAGAGCCTCATTCACACACACACACACACACACACACACACACACACAAACACATACACTGAATTTTAATTGTCAACCTGTAGTTTAACCATTAAATTAACCCCCCCTTTACTTTTTTAACCCTTGAAAGAAAACAACCATTCTTTTTTTTTTTTTTTTTTTTTTTTAAGTACTGGGGATGGAACCCAGGAGAATTCTACCTCTGAGCTATATCCCCAGCCCTAATTTTTTATTTTTTTAATTGTGAAACAGGGTCTCACTGAGTTGCAAGGGGCCTCACTAAGTAGCCGAGGCTGTCCACCAATGGTGATCCTCATGTCTCCGCCTCCTGAATGCTTGGGATTACAAGCATGCACCACCATGCCCAGCTTATTCATTTTTAATCAAATGAAAATCATACAAAAATGAGAGTGCCATGTGCTAAAATGAAGCAAATAGCTGAAAAAAAGATAGGGAAAAGCAAATTATCAATGGCTCTCAAAATGAGAAATGTACAGTTTTGGCAAGTGGTGCTCATTATTTAAGATTAAAAAAATATTTAAAAATAGTGGGGCATGGTTGCACATACCTGTAATACCAGTACTTGGGAGGCTAAGACAGGAAGATTGCAGGTTTGAGGACAGTCTCAGCAAGTAGTGAGACTCTCATCAACCTAGAAAGACCCTGTTTCCAAATAAAAATAAAATAGGGCTAGGGATATAGCTGGGAGGTAGAATGTCCCAGAGTTTAGCTCCAGTGTGTGCATGCATGTATACACACACACACACACACACACACACACACACACACACACACACATATATATATATTTTTTTTAAATGTTCATCTCTTGGCTAATTACTGCAATAAAATGTCAGCACTACAACTGACAAGGCTAAATAAGGTATGTCTTTTGTATCTGCTTCACAAGGTTGTTTTAAGAATTAAAGGTGGCAACCTGGGCATGGTGGCACACACTTGTAATCCTAGCATTCAAGAGGCCGAGAAAAGAGAATTGTGGTTTGTGGCTAGCCTCAGCGACTTAGTGAGGCCCTTTGCAATTCAGTGAGATTCTGTTTCAAAAAAAAGAATAAAAAATAGGGCTGGGGGTGTAGGTTGGAGGTAAAATGCCCTGGGTTCCATCCCCAATAACACACACACACACACACACACACACACACACACACTCACACACAAAGAATTAAAGGTGGTAACAAATATGAATGCAATTTGCCGATTATAAACTCTCCATAAGTGCGTAGGATTGCCGGGGAGCCATTTCCTAAAGACTCTCAGTTTTGGGTTACTACTTTCAATGGTAGCTGCAAGTGCCATCGTCCAGTAAGTTTTGGGACGTATTAGTTCTTGATCTACACTGTAGAATTTACCCCCATAAGAATACCAAATATACCACCTGCAGACAGGTTATTTGCTTTAAAGGCCAAGGATCTTTTTCTAGTTTTAAAAAATGCAAAAGACTTTCTGTTTTTGCAACAATAAGTGGCACTGACATCTCTCAAGACTGAAAGCACTATTGTCTCATCTTAAGCACCACCTTATTATTAGGTGAGGATGTTGTTGGCAGGAATGAATAATTAGGTAACTCTTTGTGGGTACGTTTTGTTCAGGTCCCATGAGGAATATACAATTGTAACATCTCCTTGGATTATTTCACAAACATATGGCAAATGAAGCACCTGAGCCAGATGTACAAGCATATTATAGTATGTCTGCTTTAACTTAAAACTGTGAAATACATCAGATGGTGAAGTTATTTTGGTCGTGAACATCCATCATGGAAATGATATAGCTGCATCTTTTCTTTATTGTCCATTTTACTTGGACTGGAAATAATCAAAAATAAAATAGCTTGGAAATCGTCACTTGGAGCCTAAGATTCCAGGCAAAGTTGAAGACCTAATGAAGTACATGATCTGGTTTTCCATGGGCCTTGGCCATCTCCACGGACGTTATTAAAGTCTACTTCCAGTATTCACTACTGGCAGGTTTGGAATCATAACTTACCCATGATTTTTTTCAGTTTGTTTTTTTTCTTATCTCATGTACTTGCTCCTCTGGAGATGCATCTAGATAATTTAATATGGAATTTTTAATAATGAGAATATACTCTCTACTGATTCAGTAGGATGTTTGTTGTTGTTGTTTTCTAAGCCCATTTTATTGTTACAACATTGGTGGCTTATTTTACTAAAAGGATATCATCTGATAGTGGTTTCTTAGAATCACAGAAATCTCAGCAGAAACACCCACGTTGTTGACTGGTAGGAAGACTATTTCAGAACAAATGTCATAATTTGTAATTTGAGTTTCTCATGTTTCAGAGTTAAAAGATACTGAAACTGTTGAATTCCCAAGGGTATAGTATTACTCTTGCACTAATAACAGAGTAGAGAACACACAGGCATGGGCAACTGTATTTTCCCTTTAATACATATGTGCAAATTCCATTAGCATTAATGAATTCTCTGCCCATGTGCTAAAGAGAATGTGAACCAGGTCACAGTGGAATCTATTACTCTATCCAGCTCTGTTTTGTTTTGTTTTTAGGTGTGTATGTGATGAGAGAGGGATTGCATCCCATTATTGAGCTCTTCCTGAGGGTTAGAAAATCACAGTGCTGAGAATATGCAGACAATATGGTGGCAGGGGTATGGGGGTGGGGGGAGGCACTTACTTTTTATAGCAAGTGTGGCAACAGAGTGGAGATTTGGGGCTTGGCTTTACCATGGGCGGCAAATGGTGAAGTTGACAACAGAGGTCCAGAAAGTCTTGGATATCCTGGCTTTGTGCTGCCTCAAAATAAGGAAGCAAAATATTTATGAACTTAATTCTGTCCCTCAATTCTTTCCCCCCCATGAAATGGCAATCTTCTGCATGTTGATACGTGGAGGTGTGCAGTTCAGATGTGCTCTTAGACAATGCGGCATTCCACAAATGTGGTGCACCTGTGCCTCCTTGGTCAGCCTGCTGTCACTGGGGTACCTTATGGCATTTTCTCCAAAAGCCTGTAGAAGGTATGGGGGGGGCAGGATCTTCCCACTCCACTCCTTCTCTCTGTTTTTTCTTTTCTTCCTCTTCTTTAATTTCTTCTCATTTGGAAAGCCTTGGAACATAGATTTAATTTCAGGTGAAGATGTCAGGTCTGTCCAGTCCAGAGATGTTGATAAATCCCGATGTGGGACCATGGAGGACCTTGCCCCCTAACTCTACCTATCTCACAGGGATGTAGCTATATTTATAAAAACACACATCTAATATTGCAGAACTGCTAAGGTCAGAGCATTCTGAGCCACCTGGCATCAGACAAACTACTGCACAAAAGTGCATCACGCGGAAGTCCCTTTTGTAAAGCTGCTACCCCGACAACCTTTCTCCTGGACACACAGGGCCACGAGTGTATGGATGACCCCTGACCTCAGCAAGCCTGGTGCTCTGATGAGTCAGAGAAATGGACTTTCAGCATTGGGAGAAACTACAAAAAAGGCAAAACAAAATGACTAGCAGTGAAGCCAGACAACAAAACAGAAATACTGATTCTGTGCCCTTACCTTCATATCCCCCCTGAAGATTTAAACTTCTGACAGTAAAAGCAATAATGTTCTGACCTTAGAGGGCAGAGGTTCAGTTGCCTGTGGTTGTTTAAAGAATCCTTCCATAGCAGCACTAGCACCACCAGCCCCAGCAGCGGCGGCCGTGGCAGCAACCACAAAATCTGGAGTGCAGTCATATTGGCATCAGATTCTGGAAAGGGGAGGGCAGGGAGGGAGGGAGTCTATTGGCCTAAAAAGCTGAAACATCTGCTGGAGTTATTAACAGCTTTTTGGCTGAGTTCAGCAGCAGGGCACCTTGTGGTTGATAGATTCTTCTCTCAGCAATTCAAAACAATGCAGTTAAAGCAAATTTCTCATTTTCAGAGCATGGCTTAATGAGGCATACAGTATTTTAAAAATAGTCACACTTAAAATGGTCAATAGCAGTGACTGCAATCAGTGGTTACCTTCGGTACTCTAGCGCGTGGTTAACTTTGCCAGGGTGATTGCACAACATGGATTTTTCAAAAAGACCATGTAGCTTGCAGTTAACTCCGTTTGTAGGAATTTACATTATTTATGAAGTTTATGCAAATTCTCCTAGGGTGTAAATATTGGCAAACTTGATCAAAACCACTTAGAGCCCTCATGGCTCTCCCTTCCCAAAAGTGTGCATTAAGCCACTTTAGGCTCAGAAGCCCAATTCCAGGAAAGGTTCCAAAAGGGGCAAATTTTGAAGATGAAAAGAAACTGAACATGTGGAGACAGCTGGAGTTGGATGAAGCACTGGGCTGAAAATCAGGGTCAAGGGTTTCAGCCCTGGTCCCCGTATTAACTGGCTACATGAGCCCTTCGGGGACTCACTTAATCTTTCTGCTTCCATTTCTTCCTGTATAAAATTATGGGGCCCACTAAGGGGTATGTCTCCAAATGTTTCCAGCCGGCTCTGCCATCCTGACACTGGCGGAGTTCACATCCAGTTTTAAAGTAGTCCCCCTTATGAAAATGACTCCTGAGCAGGTGGGGACTCTCAGCAATGCATGACACTGTCTGCAGTATCTGGTTGGGGGCATCAGACACACACATTGCAAAATGAAAGAGCCCCGTCAGTCACTTCAAGTGAAGGCACCATATGCTCAAACAGACGTGGGCAAAGTACAACCAGCCCCAGCTGGATTTGCTAGCCTGTTAGTTTAACTGGCCAGATGACAGTGTCCAGCCTGAGGAAGGGTCACGCACAGCATTGTGCACTACTGATCTCACATGCTAACTCTGGCAGAAGGAAGGGGGTGGCGGGGAGGGGGAGGCAGGCCTGTAGTTGGCCAACATCTGTGATGGAGCTGAAGTCAGCCTGTCCTCCTTTCATCACTCGCCCCAGCGCATGGAGAGAGAGGAGAGAGAAGTTTGCCAAGTCATTGTTTCCCCAGGCAAATAGATGATCTGATCCTCAATTGCAGAGGGAAATCAAACGAGGACAGCTCCTCCCTTTCTGCAGTCAGATCCAGGAATCTCTATGGAAAGATCAGGTATTCTTAACCTATTCAGAAATTATTCTGGTTGATTCTAAGAGAGATGCACACGTTGACAAGCAAGTGCCTCATGAATGCAGGGAGGCTTCTAGCCTCTATAACCCAATAGTTTCTACCAATAAGGCCAAGGGCACCTGGCCCAAGGTCACATCAATTTGTCTGGTTCTCTACATTAATAATCTCAGGTTTCACTCAAAACTGCTGGGAGCATCAGACAAGCAAAGTGAATAAAAGCAAATCAAAGCCTGTGGTGAGGTACTTGGCTCCTTAAGGCACTGAAAGGGAAGTCTTCCCATGTCCAAAACCCTTGTGTCTGGCAGACAGAGGAGGAAGATGTCCTCAACTTTCTTGCTGCAGAACCCATGTGGGTGGTGCCAGGCGAGATTTCAGATGGAGCAATATATCTATAAAAGGAAACCTCATACCTCTCCAAGCAGCTAGGGGATGCTTCTGAGGGCATCCTGGGCCTTTGTTGTTGAAAACAGAGCTGATGTCATGACTTCTCCTCCAGAAGCACCAGCCAACGTGCTGTTCTGAGGGTGGCTGTTAGCAAAGAGTGTCACCGTTGCTGAGCAGCTAAATCCTGGAACCCTGTGTGATCAGGTCCAAGTGGCTTTCAGAGAGCCTTGCTTTTGGTGGACCGGCCACAGGGCTGATGGTTGGCCTCTCCCAGGGCCTCTTAGGTGGGCCTGCAGCTGTGCAGCACAACGCCCTTCTGTGTTCTTGTTATATGGACATTGCAATCTTGTACAATAGTAAGGAGGCCACCCTTGGGTCTAAGGGAGGTAGGGGCATTGGCTCGGGAAGTCTTGCGTGAGCAGAGATACAGATAAGATGGGATAGGAAGAGCCAGGCTTTGGTGAAGACAGTGACCAGGGCTTCAGGAAAATGGACTTCACTGTTACCAAGCACAAGGGCGCAGACTTGCCCAAAGGCCTGCTTATCCTGTGCTACTTGCTCGGCAGCTTCCTTCTGAAGCCTGAAGACTCAGGTCACTACTAGAGACTTCAGCTTCACCTCACGGGACTCTGGATGGGTAGACATGGTCACAGCCATAGAGTGACTGTAAGCTGGCCTTCCACGGGCTCCTAAAGAGAACACTGAAATAAGGACCAGTGGGAAAAATGTCAGTCTAGCTAACACACACACACACACACACACACACACACACACACACACACGCAGAAATCTATGTCAAAACACAAGTGCAGACATGCCTTCACATCTTGTGTCACCTACAGCACGGCTGTTGATTTGCTAGGAGTATGTGTGTGTGTATTTTAAATGCATCGCCTGTCAAGTCAGGACATGCATGAGAACCAGTAGCAAAAGTGTTTTTGCATTACTGAATAAAAAGTGATAGTACCCATTTAAACTTGGTCATATTTGACGTTTGCCGTATTAAAATATAGTTCTAATTCTAATGCCTTGAAAGGCATGTGTTATGTTTAGTGAAATTGAGAAGTAGAAATGGGGAAATTCAGGGGCTAACTTTAGTTTGTCCAATGAGGTAATAGTTAATTTTGAAGAAATTGTTCAAACTCTAAATAATAATGTGCTTTTTTTTTCCCAAAGTAAGCTAAGACTAAGAATCGTATTACTATTATAATATAGGCCATCCTACTTTTTCCGGGTCTTGTGAAATGTGGGGGTTTAATAATGACTGAATTACAATCTAGTATCACAATATTTGTAGAATTAGTCTTTTATAATCTGAACTAAATCTCGTACTGATTTTTACTTAGAGGAAGGATATTTTTAGGGCTGCTGCATTGATGATAGGTAAATAAGATAATACAATATTTGTATTCCACAGCAAAGTAACTATATCATAGTAGCCTCCCAAAGTACAATAGATATTCTGTGGCTTCATCTCATTGTTAAATGGGGAGATAGATTCAAAAGGCTAAGCCACTGTCTAAGGCTACATGGTGAGATTTCTTTATGATATATTTAATTTCTCAGTCCTATGTGTATGTGTATGTGCGTGTGTGTGTGTGTGTGTGTGTGTGCGCGTGCGTGCGTGTGTGTGTGTGTGTGTGTGTGTGTGTGTTTTACTGGGGATTGAAGGGATATTCTGCCTCTGAGCTATACCTCCAAGCCCTATTTTGTTTGCTTTTTTTTTTTTTTTGGTGCTATAGGTTGAACCCATTGGCATTCTACCTCTTATGCTATAACTCCAGCCCTATTTTACTTTGAAAAAAGGTCTCACTAAGTTACTGAGAGACTTTGCTAAATTGCTGAGGCTGGCCCAGAACCCATGATCCTCCTGTCTCAGCCTGCTAAGTACTAGAATTATAGGTGTGTGCCACCACACCCAGACCAGTACAGTTTTAATGATGAAACTGCACTCCCTTACAAGACACATTATCAAAGATGTAGTAACTAAGAGAGGACTAAAATTCACATTGTCCTCTCTCTCTCTCTCCCTCTCTCTCTCTCCTCTCTCTCTCTCTCTCTCTCTCTCTCTCTCTCTCTCTCTCTCTCTCTCTCTCTCTCTCTCTCTCTCTCCTCTCTCTCTCTTACATATTCTCCTCTCCTCAACATCTTTCTTTTAGAGAAGAGTGTCTACTCTCGGTCCAAAAGGAGTAAGAAATGTTTCTCTAAAATCTTTCAGTAAGCCGGGCGTGGTGGCGCATGCTTGTAATCCCCGCGCTTGGGAGGCAGAGACAGTAGGATCGCGCAGGTTCGAAGCCAGCCACGCGCGCTGGCTTAGGAGACCCTGTTTCCAAATAAAAATGTAAAAAATAGGTCTGGGAGTGTATCCCAGAGGTAGAAGGGCTTCCAGGAACCCCAGTACCGAAAAAAAAAAAAAATCTTTCAGTAACCTTCATCATTGACCAATGAACAAATAAATCTTTTGATTTACTAAAATATATTATTACAAACTAGTTTCAACTAAAGCAAAGGGGCTCCGGAGAAGAGATGTCTGTTTTACTAAGTACTCTCTATATTCTAGATATCCTGCCATAATAGATTTTTAAAATTTTGTATTGGTGCATTGTAGTCATACATCTTGAGTACAAAATGGTAGAGGCATACATGCACACACCAGTTCTTTAGCCTTTCCCCATTTTCCACCCCATTCCATACCCCTTCCTTCTCATATTTGGATTACTGATTGTCTTTGATAAGTTTGTGAATTTCGTCATGAACATTAGGGAATTTCCCTCTTCCCCCTTTAGGTCACCTTATTTTCTCATCTATAGTTTCTCCATCCTTGTCTAGAGTTCCTCCTATGATCTTTTTTCTACCTAGCTACAAAGCTATAGTAATAAAAACAGCATGGTATTGGCACAAAAACAGACACATAGACCAATGGAGCAGACTAGAAGACTCAAAAACAAATTTGTACACATGATTGATCTTTGACAAAGAAGCCATAATGTTTTTAAAGTGTACACTTTAATTATCTCAATACTGCAAGGTAGGTACTTTTTTTTACAGATAAAGGAACTTGGTCTCATAAAGGGGAAGTACATTGTCTAACATCACATCATGACTATGTGGTAGTGTGAGGTTCTCACCCACATTTGCCTGACTTGACCATTTTGTTTGCCCATATATACAGCACATATGCACAAATGTTCAAAGGAATTTAAGTATTGGGCATTATAGCCAATGCCTGCCTTGACAGTTCCAAGGAGATATCACCAGATAGTCTAAGAACAAAGAATCATGTCAGATTACACTGGTCAAATATCATATTTCATTGGAAATGTGGTATATGCCAAGTCTGAAGGATTTGATGGGCATATGTGATACGATAGAACATTTTGCTTCAGGGAAATGGAAGCATGAGTAGATCATTCTGGCTTAAAGGAAATATTCCTTTTTTTGAAGTCATAAAAATGTTGGAAGGACGCTTAGGTTTGAACTCTAAAGAATTGAATACCAGAGCAAAGGGTTTGGACTAATACTTTGGGCATCACTGTACTATAACAAGTTACTTAATGATGAATTAGTGAACCAGCCAAAGGAGATGGGGAGAGTATCTTGAATTTTACTGTGAGAGTCTAGGTAAAAAAGTTGGTGGCAAAATAAAAATAGAACTCCCAGGGTAAAGAGCCCTGTTCACAAAAGATACGGCAACTGAAAGCAAACTGGAGGAAGGCCCTGAGAAAATAAAGGTCATCCAAACAGTTTTTCTTATATTCGTTTGTCCAGTGTCCCATTGTTTAACACCTGAGAGAGATCTGGTACTGTTGGTTTTCCTGGACATACAACAAGTGTGCCAGGCAACCTCACTCTGTGCCAGTCTACACGCCTGTGGATGACCTGGGCCTTGGATGGATAGGAATGGGGACCTTGGTGAGGAAGAACTGGCTTTGTCAAGAAGACAATGAATTGGAGGTGATGTCAGAGTAACCCTGGTTAACATGTAATAAAGCAGGTGATGATGAAGTACAGTATCATAAGCCTGGTGTGGTGGTGCATGCTTGGGAGGCTGAAACGGGAGGATCAAAGGTTTGCAGCCAACCTTAACAACTTAGGCTCTCTGCAACCTAGTGAGACTCTGGTTCTTTTGTTTTTATTTATTTATTTATTTTATTTTATTTTATTTTATTTTATTTGGTGGTACTGGGGTTCCTGGAAGCCCTTCTACCTCTGGGCTACACTCCCAGACCTATTTTATACTTTTTTAATTTTTGGAAACAGGGTCTCTTAAGCCAGCGCGGCTGACTTCAAACCTGCGCGATCCTCCTGTCTCCGCCTCCCAGGCACAGAGATTACAAGCATGCGCCACCATGCCCGGCTCGAGACTCTGTTTTAAAATAAAAAATAAAATAGGGCTGGGGATGTAGCTCGGAGGCAGACAGCCCTGGGTTTAATCCCCACTACCACCAGACAACAAACCCAGTATCTGAGCTCTTAGCAGGGATCAAGGTTGGTAGAAAAAAATTATATATTTCTTCTTTTTATAGAAGTAGTAAACCAGGCATCTAATCATTTCCAAGCTATAGATTGCAGCCTCTACAACCCCAGGTACTCCCTCCCTCAGCCTGCTTTTCTTGTTAGACTTATCCCATTGCTTGAACCCATATTTCTTTATTGTACATTCTGGTGTTACTAAATTTTTGCTTATCAAAGAAACATGAAATTTAAATAATTCTATTTATTTGTCTCACAGGAAGATATCCAACTATTATGTCTGATTGCGTCAGGACTGTTATGAAATATTCCCATTCCATGAAACTCTTTAGGGCAGTGCTTCTCGAAATTTAATGTGCTTACAAATCAAGTGAGCATCATGTGCAAATGCATCTTCTGATTTGATATATCTGGGATGTACTAAATCAACATCACTTCTGAATTTCTGAGCTCCCAGGTGCTGCTGCTGGTCCTTGGACCTAAATGATGCTTTGGCATTAGTATGTTATGAAATCTCTTATTGCCCTTTGCCACTGATGATAATTAAGAACAACCATTTCTCCCAGCAATGGTGGTGTACACTGTAACCCCAGTACTTGGGAGGCTGAGGCAAGAGGATTAGAGGTTTGAAGCCAGCCTCAGAAACCCAGAAAGAATCTCAGCAACAGCAACGTAGCAAAACTCCATTTCCAAATAAAAAGTAAAATAGGGCTAAGGGTGTAGCTAGGAAGTAGAATGCCTTTGGGTTCAGTTCCTAGCAACACACACACACACACACACACACACACACACACACACACACACGATCTTGTAGGTATACAAGTATTAAAGCAAAGTTGATGAAACCATAGGAACTTTAACTCTGTGGGAGGAAAGACATGTAAAAACTCTGTTATATAATCAAAAGTATGGAATCCATAGCCCAAAAGAAGAGGAAACATATTATGGGATGTATTGTCTAGATCAGGTGGTCTCAGAAAACATCATGGAAAACGAAATTGTGAGAAGACGAGAATTGTGGTAGCCAAAGAAGGAGAGGGAAATACGTCAAGCAAAGGAGACGACATCAACATCGTGTTTTTATTTTATTTTATTTATTGGTGCACTGTATTCATACATCATAGTGGGATACAAACTTTTGTAGACATACATGCACACATCGCCCAGTCAGCCCCAACCCGATCCCCACCCCATTCTCTCCCCATCCCTCCCTCCCATGCTTGGCTTAGTGGTTGACATCTAGTATTATAGCAATTTATCCAAAATTAAAAATGATAATCTCACATAACAGTTTCATTTGTCTGATACCAAGCTTTTGATGACTTAAAGATAACATTTCAATATTTCTTTTTACTTTCTTTCTTACCAGAGAATATTTTTTTTCTATTTTTTTAGGTGAATCTATCATATATTTATATATTTATTTTTCAGAAAAAAACTATCCTAATATGGAATATGGACTCTAGATACCCAAAACGATCTTTTTTTTTTTTTTTTTTTTTTTTTTGGTGGTACTGGGGTTCCTGGAAGCCCTTCTTCCTCCGGGCTACACTCCCAGACCTATTTTATATTTTTGAAACAGGGTCTCTTACGCCAGCACGGCTGGCTTCGAACCTGCGCGATCCTCCTGTCTCCGCCTCCCAAGCGCGGGGATTACAAGCGTGCGCCACCACGCCCGGCCTCCAAAATGATCTTGAAAAAGAACAAAGCTAGAAGATATATATTTTCTGATTTCAAACTATATAAAGCTACAATAATTGAAACAGTGTAGTACTATTCTAAAGGCAGATATATAAACCATTGGAGTAAAATAAAAGCCTAGAGCTAAATTCTTCCATATATTGTCAAGTTATTTTTGACAAGGTTTCCACGAACATTTGGTGGTGGAAATAATAATCTTTTAACTAAATATTGTTGAAAAATAATAATTACATGGAAGAATAAAATTGGACCCTTACCTAATCCCATATACAAATATTAACTCAAAATAGATAAAAGACCTAAATATAAATCTTAAGACTATAAACTTTTAGGAGAAAATCTGGGTCATAAAAACTCACAACACTGAAATTGGCAGTGATTTCTTGGATATGACTTAAATGAATGAGATAAAATATTTCCAAATGCTATATCTGAAGGTATATTAATATTCCAACTAGAAATCCTAAAAATTAACAACAATAAAGGTAAACAATACCATTTAGAGATAGGTAAAAGACTAACATAAATAATGAATCTCCACAGATAACCAATCTTAGTTGTCCGTTGGATGGAAACTCTTGTTTCTCTGGTTCTGGTGTGTGTTACATATTTCTTCTTTGTAGTTAATCTCTGAGTATTTTATCTAGTGCTGGTTTTGAAGACATAAATTCCTTCAGTTTCTGTTTGTCATGGAAGCTTCTTATTTCTCCATCTAATTTGATAGAAAGTTTTGCTGGGTAAGAAATTTTTGGCTGGAAGTTGTTTTCTTTCAGAGTTTGGAATATGTTACTCCAAGCCCTTCTGGCTCTCATGACTTGGTTTGGGAAGTCTGGAGTGATTCTAATTGGTTTGCCTCTGAATGTCACTTGGCCCTTTGTTTTTGTTGCCTTTAAGATTCTCTGCTTGGCTTCCACATTGGTCATTTTGACAATTATGCGGCGTGGGGATCCTCTTCTCCGATCCTGTCTAAAGGGAGTTCTATAAGTTTCCTGGACCTGTGTATCAACCTCTTGCTCTATGTTTGGAAAATTTTCTGCTATTACTTCCTTGAAGAGATTGTTGATCCCTTTGGTTTCACTTTCTTTTCCCTCCTCTATTCCAATTATTCTTAGGTTAGCTCTCTTAAAATGGGCCCATATTTCTTCAATGTCAGATTCCTGCTGTCGTATATTTTTTCCTAGATTAGAAACTATGCGTTCATTTTTGGAATGATCATCTTCTAAGAGCGAGATTCTGTTCTCCATGTGGTCTAATCGGTTGTTTGTGCTTTGAATTGAGGCCTTTACTTCATTAATTGCATCCTTTATCTCTTTTTGGCTCTCTCTGAATTCTTTTCGAAACACCTCTATTATTTCTACAGTTATTTTCCTGATTTGGTCTTCTAGAAATCTCTGATTTTCTGTTTTATCGGGTTCTGATGTTGTGGGGTTGTGGGCATTCATTGCTCCAGTGTTATTCCTCTTTCCCATGATTTTGGAAGTTTGTGCCTTCTCTGGGTTCTTCCCTTGGGTCACTATGACTTCACTTAAGGTGCTCTGGATCTCGAGTCTGTAGTATCTCTGACCCCACTACTCCTTTACTGAGTTGTATCACAAAGTCTCTGACCCAGAGAGTCGATAGAGGCTGCTTTAGACTGTGGGGGGTGCCAGGTTGCACGTTCTCCTATGGTGTGATATCTCTGCCACCGCCACTCCCCCACTGGGTCAAGTCCCAGGGAGTACAGTACTGGGATTTCTCCTCTGTGGCCCAAAATTTGACTCACTGTTCTTGAGTATGCAGATGTAGCTGTACTGGACTCGGTGAATTGGCTGCTGCTGCCGCCAGTGGCAATATGGCGCCGCTGCTACGCCCTCAGCCGTGAGGCTGGCATATTTCTTCTTGGTTTTGAGCTCCACTCTGAATCCCTGCAGCGTGTGCTGAGCTCAGCCACTGGGAGCTTTATATGCTCCCTGCGCCGAGAAATCCTGCCTGGCTGTTCCGCAGCAGCTCACCTCGGCTTGCTGTAGCCATCTGGTGAATTCGCCGCTGCCGCCGGCAGTAAAGCGCTGCTGCCGCGTCCTCGGGCGTGAGGCCAGTGTATCTCCTCTGTGGCTCTGAGCTCTGTTCTCAGTCCACTTTCTCTCTGGAGCCTGGTGGTTTTTTTGTTTCTCTGGTGATGGTGTTTTCTGGCTATGAAAGGCGCTGATTTTGTGGTAATGGAGATTGGTTGTTAGCGGGGCTCTTAAGCCCCGCTTTTCTTGGTCGCCATCTTCCCGGAAGTCCAACATCGTGATTTTTTGATTAATGTAGATTTACATTACACATTGTAAAGTTCCTCTCATGACTCTGATTTCTCAAATTTTTATTTTTTTAATTCCGTGTGAACCTTAGATCAACAAGAAGTTTCAAAGGAAAAAATACATCGAAATTGATTGGATTTCATTAAGTTTAAAGACCATTTGAAGAAGCAGGAGATTTCCCTAGTCTTCCTGTTTGCTGTGTCTCTACATCCATTAGAGTCCTACTTCTCTGTGAAAGTTTAGTTTTCTGGAAATAAATTCTTTTTTAGCTGTTTTTTCCCTATTCTAGTTATTGCATGTGTGTGTATGTGTATATGTTACATGTGTGTGTGTGTTTATTTTCACTATTGAGTTTCCAGTGATTCCTCATATTCTAAAGCATTATAATTACTACACTTTATTTCCCCATTATATTTTCAATCAACTTTAATCTTTAAATTTGTTATTGCTTATATATAGGACAATTTCTTGAAGTTTATATATTTGTTTCACTTATATGAAGCTTATTAAACTTTATTAGTTTCAATGGATTTTTTTCACATAAATGATTAAGTCTTCACAAGTTAACAACAATCATCTTCCCATTTGTGTCTCATTTATTTTTTATGTTACTGAATTATTATAATTTTTTTGGGTGGTACTGGGGTTTCTGGAAGCCCTTCTACTTCCGGGCTACATTCCCAGACCTATTTTATACTTCTTTTTTTTATTTGGAAACAGGGTCTCTTAAGCCAGCATGGCTGGCTTCGAACCTGCACGATCCTCCTGTCTCTGCCTCCCAAGCGTGGGGATTACAAGTGTGCGCCACCATGCCAGGCGAATTAGCATAAATTTTAAAAATGCTTAATTACAGGGTCTAAATAGAGTATCTTTGCCTTCTGTGCTATCTCCTATGGTTTTATATCTTGATCAATATTATTATTTGTATATCTTCTCAAACAAAATTTATTTGATATTTGTGTTTAATTCTGATAGCAAATGATTCTGAATTACTTCTCAATGACTTGATTTTTCAAATTGACTTTTTCTGGTTTTGCTTCCTTCTTGATGTTTTTTGAGACTAACATCTATGTAGCATTTTTCTTTAATTCCCACATTTCTAAGGTTCTTACACATTGAAAAAAGTGTTTAGATATATGATTTCTAGCTTATAACTTTTAAAAATAAGAATCCTTAAGCATTTACTCTATTGACTTCTGGTCTTTACAATAGTCTGAGGCTGGACTCATTGTGTTTCTCTGTAGGATCATGCTCCATCCTCTCCCCGCAACCCCACAAGTGAGTAGTGAGAGATTCAGTACCAAATCTCGCTGGCCCCATAACGAAGCAAGACATGTTGGCTTTGCTGTGGTTAGAGCTCTGGGTGTTGGGCATTTCTATAGAGACAAGGGTATATTTTCTTAGAATCTTCTCCCCTTCCCAAGCTTACTTTAAAGGGGTTCTTTTTTTTGGTCTTTTTGGAACTGGGGATCGAACCCAGAGTGCTGCACCTGCAAAGCAGGCACTTTGCCCTGAGCTACATCCCCGCTCCAAGCTTGCTTTGATAGAGACATGTTAACTCAAACATCTGGAGAGTTCGAAGTCTGCATGGTGGTGGAAAGTTCACCCAGAGCAGAGGTATACTCTGAGCTGAGCCTTGAGACATGAGGAGTTTGCTAGGTCAAGGAATGGGAGAAATTCACTGGAAGAAACAACAGGGATTCACAGCACAGAGAGGGAAAGGCAGACAGTTTCTTAGAGGTGAGCCACAAGGTGCTTGGAGAGAAATAGCAGAAAATGAGGATGGCAGAGGAAAAAGCCAACTTAATTCAGGGGCTTTCAGAGAAGCCCCCAGGAAATTTCCCCTTAGTATTGAATTCTGGCAATGAGCATTGGCTCTAACACTATGCTCAAGAAATCTTCTAACATGATTATGGAAAAGCACCATGGACTGTGAACATCAGACAGTGATGCTGGTGGTCAGTATGAAATTTGAAGGCAGACCCTTTAAGAGCCTAGATGAAAAATAAAGATCTGGAGTTGGGCAGTGTAAGTAAACAGCGGCAAGTGAGGGGAAGAAATGGAAGAGATGCACAAAGGTATGAGATATGGGAATCAAGGTGAGCGCCATTCTCTCAGTGTGGGAAACTGAGACAGGAATGGTAGGGGAAGTAGATTCTTAGGGGAAAACCCAGCAAATTTAGATTTGGACATTAATCAATGGTGGAATATACAGGTACTCTCTAGACAGGAGTTGGAAATGGGAATCTGGAGACAAGGAGAGAAATGGAAAAATGAAACTAGGTATGCTTAAGCTGGGGATGGCAAGACTATTCAGAGAGATAAAGAGAGGTAGGGTAAGTGTGAAAGGTGAGGCCAAATGAAGAAGAGTGAGTAGGTCAAAGACAGATCACAGGCTGTAGGATTTTGCAACTTAAGAAGGTGTCAGTGACCACTGCTGGGACAGTCCCAGTTCGCTTGGGATGGAGAAGTCGAGGGACAATCGTTTTGAGAGAAATTAGGGAGTGGGCTTTTAAAATTGACTCCTACAGATGCAGTCAAAGGAAAAAGGAAAGTGTGTAAGTCGTTGATACAAAGGCTAGGAATTTTGTTTGCTTAGTCTTTAAGGATGGATCTGCAGAAGCAAGCCCCCAAATTAAGTTGGCTTTCCCTGGAGCCTCAAGTTATTTTTAGCTCAGTTCCTTGTCTGAGCCACAGGATCTGCCTAAAAGTCTGCAAATTATTTTTTCTTTCTATCTACCTTCTACATATTTATATTTTCCTCCAGTAAGTTGTTCAATTGTATGTTAACACTTTTCATCTTAATGATTCTATTTGACAGGAAAAGAAATCAACACAAAATTTCAGTAAAGTTAGCATCCTAGAATTGGAAGGCACCTTGGCTCATCTTGTACATCCTACTTCCCCAAAACTCCTTTTGGTAGTCCTGACATACGGTGGAGGGTGGTGGTGGTAGTGGTGGTGGTTACTAGGAATTTAACCCAGGGGCTTTCTACCTCTTGCTATACCCCAAGATCTTTTATATTTTATGGTTTGAAACAGGGTCTTGCTAAGTTCCTGAGGATCTCATTACGTTGCTAAGGCTGGCCTAGAATCTGAGATTTTCCAGCCTCAGTCTTCAGGCACTGGGATTACTGGTGTGTACCACCATGCTCAGCTTTTTCATATATTTCTGGTGACAGTAAATTGCTACTTCAAAAGGAAGTCAACTTTTGTTGGCCATATTATACCTAAAAACGTGTCTATTAGCTCGTCTGGGAAATATTTGCAGTAATTAATAGACACCTGATTCAACATTGCTCCAACAGAGACGAAAATATATATTATCTCATCTAAAAAGAAGTGCCGAAGGAGGCAAAATCTTCAAAGTCAGTGTTTTAATACAATCTCAAGGACCCAGAATTTTTCCAGTCTTTTCACTCAGCTGAACTCAGTGTAGGAGCTTATCTCTCTCATTGTTACAGGATGCCATCAATCCAGTTATCACACACCATCAGCAGATGCACCGCACCAGGAAACAGGTCACTTCCTGTGTGACTCTTTTTTTTTTTTTTTTTTTTTGTACTGGCGATTGAACCCAGGAGCATTCTACTTCTGAGCTATACCTCTAGCCCTGTTTTATTTTTAATCAGAGTCTAAATTGCAAGGGACCTTGCTAAATTGCCGAGACTGTTCTGGAACCTGCACTCTTCCTGTCTCAGCCTCCTAAGTAACAAGATGACAGATGAGCACCACCATGCCCAGCTCTTTTATTTTTTAATTTATTTATTTCTCTTTCATTGGTGAAAAGACCTTTTCCAGAAGCCACCTGAAAATTTCAGCCTTAACGCTGAATTCTGGAGGTGAGCTCTGGCACTAAAGCTTCACTGCCTGGGTTTGTATTCAGACTCCAGCTCTTTTCCTGCTGCTTGGGAGGCTGGGTCAGGGGCGTTCAAGGCCAAGCTGGGCAGCACTGACAAACTGTCCTGGTAAGTATCTTTGTCTCTCTGGTCCTCAGTTTCCCATCTCCTAGGGTTGTTGTTAGGGTGAGCAGTCACATGTACAAAACATTTGTAAAAAAGCCTGGTGCACACAGTAAGAGCTCTGGAAATGTTTGTTATCACTAAGAATGTAATAGTTCTGGGTGGCATGTCCAGCCCTTAATTAGTTACTGGCAAAGGGAATGGAGTTACCTTGAAGTGGGGTATAGCGAAGTAGATCGGTATGCGGACATAGGAGTAAAACATGGGCACTGTCGACAGGGAGAAAGGAGAATGGATGTCTCTGGGGGTGGCAGGGGGCGGCTGACGGTATCACACAATGCACAGGTTGCTATTTGCTTTTGTTCCATTCATTATCAGCTCGCAGAGTAATGCTAAGAGAAGAAACTTGACAAAGAGTAGCATGCCTAATATATAGGATGGATATATCGCTAATGCACCTGCACTCAGACAATTCTTGCTTGAATCCTATTATGTGAAACATGAAAACACATTTAAATCCCTCACAATTAGTTCTGATATCTCAAGCACTGCTTTAAGAGATCTGTTTCTATGTCAATGTGCAGAGCTTCTGCTCCTTACCTTTCCTGCTTCAATTTTCACAACATAGGAAGGATAGGCATCATAACCCTGTTGCAGGTGATGATAAGCCAGGCTTTTTAGAAATCCAGTTAGATACTTGGGTACAAGAAGAAGTAGCTGAACTCAAGCTCAAGTCCAAATCACCCATTTCCCAGTAAGAACTTGCTTACCTAAATCCCAGTGCCTTTCATAGAAAACAAAAACATTCTGAAATGTTTTTTTACATCACCATTAGCAGAGGCCCGCTCCAATCCTACGGCCAAGAATTAATTATAGTGCCCGGATTGTACATGAGGGTGTGTGAGCACGGGGCAGAGCACCATACTCTTACCACCTTTCAGTTTTGGGAAAGTGAACACTCACACTTATGTGTCAATATTTTAGGGAGGGATAAGCTAAAGGTTTCTGGCATTACCTGCATTTTTCATATGCCCATTTCTAACTACTAACTCCTAACTTAAAAAAAAAACACCCTTTTTCCAGAAGCCTTCAGGACTTGTGGGAAAGGTAATAGGGCTTTGGGAAATGTGATTGCAGAAAATAGGATGTATAAGAAACCTGTTCACAAAAAGAGCTGATCACTTTACAAAATAGTTTCATCCCAGAGAGGTAAAAAATTGGATAAATTGCCATGAAAACCATGCAAAATAGCCAGCAACTTACATTTCTTTTTTTTTTAAATCTTCATATTCAACAGAACAGCTAGTGACCTTTTAAAAACTTTAACATTTTGAAAAAAGTATTCTGCATGTTTTATAAGACTGCTATAATCATCATTATTTACAGCACCATATACTCAGGCTTTCTGTTGGGAGTTCCAGCTGGGGCCCCTGCCCTCTGTACATCTGGATAAATGCTTCTATACCCCATTTCCATGGTTTGTGACAGCCCTGGGGACTTTCCTGCAGTTTCTAGGTGTTTGGGGGACTTATGTCTTTATGATTTTTTTTGCTCCATTCCAAGATTCTGGCAAGAGACTTTATGTTTGCTCCAAATGAGTCAGAGACGAGGCCCCAGTCTTCACTAGATTTTAAAGAAACCATACCCAAACCAACCAGACTCTAAACCCCAAAAACAAAACTCTAAACATTTCATGAGTTAAATAATCTTACTGAGGCTTGGAGTTCACAGGTAGGGCATGGTGAGAACCACATGGCCTCCCTCCATCTTTTCAATTCCTATCTGGAATAAATAGAATATTCCTCTTTCTTTTTTGAATACAGTGTATCACTTAAGGCCAAGGTCCCACCTTCTCACTCTCATTACCAGATGCTTGTCAGCCCCCCCCCTTTATGGTACTGAGGATTGAAACCAGGGGTATTCTACATCTGAGCTATACCATAACACCTATTTTATCTTTTATTTTGAAATAGGATTTCACTAAGTTGCTGAGGTTAGTTTTGAACCAGTGATCCTCCTCTCTCAGCCTCCCAAATACTGAGATAACAAGCATATACCACCACGCCTGGCTCCAGGGCATTTTATCTTAACAATATTCTCTTCCTAAGAGGCAATATGGTATCAAGTGTTAGTATCAAACAGCATCTTACTGCTTTCCATTTGTAATCCACCTTGTCTGGTGTCTGAACTATAGTTGAATAGAAGTAAAAGTATTATTAAGAGCTTCCTTGTGGTCTGGGGGTACCCTTCAGTAGTGTCGTGCCTGCCTGAGTGTGCAAGAGGCTTTGGGTTCAATGTCCAGCACTGCAATCAATTAAGAATTGACTTGTCTTACATTTTCTCCCTATTTTTTACCTGGGTGAAATCGTAACCCTGACCAGAGGTTGGTCAATGGCCCAAGAGCCAAATCTACCTATGCTTTTGTTACTATTTTGTCTATGACTTTTTTGGTCTCACTGCAATTACAGAATCGAGTATTTTCCACAGAGAACATGTGGTACACAAAGCTGAGAATATTTATGATGTGTTCTTTTACCAAAAGAGTTTGCTGACCCATGATTTTGGCAACTCTCTCGAGTACACTTTACCTGTGTCTAAGACTCTATGCTCACAACATTTCCTGCTTATCTGACTCCCTTAACACTTTGAAATATCTATTTTATGGATGAGATCTTTTGGAAGTGACCAGCACAAGCACAGAGGTAGTAAGTGACAAGAGTCAGAAATTAGTAAATATTGGTCTGTGTGTATAGTCCACATGATGCCTTTGGGAAGGGAGACTGGAACTAACATCCATTTGGAACAGGAAGGACCTACTTTAGACTGGTCCTATTCTGTTCACTCCTGAATATTTCAGGCAAATTTGCCAGCTTGGTTCCCTTCGCCTAATCAGTCTGGAAGGAGGACATGCTAAAATGGACAGCCAGCATCCACGTCCAGCTGTGTGAGAGCGCCATCTTGGATGGCCATTCCAGTGGGGTCTCTGATGACTGAGAAATCACAAGCAAGAAGCATCCAGACAACCCATAAAACTGTGAAAGATAATATGTTCTTTTTTTAAGCCACAACATTTTGGCATAGTTTCATCCATCTAAAAATAACCAAATAAATGTTTAGGAGTAAAAAATGATTTTGTTATATATAAGAAGAATGGAAATACTTTATGAAACTAGTCCAACTAATCAAGGAACTCATGTTCAATTACAACCAGAAAACAGATCTCTCTAACGTCAGTGCACCTACACAAGGCTTCTAGTTCTTTTACCTCTTATCCATCTTTCAGAGAAGGGAGAAGTAGGGATGAGGGGTGGGATGTAGACAAGTTGGAAGGTTATTTTTGTGGTGTTGGGGATGGAACCTAGGGGCATTCTACCTCCAAGCTACACTCCCAGCTCGATTTTCTTATTCTTTTACTTTGAAACAGAGTCTCACAAAGTTATGGAGGGCCTCCCTAAGTAGCTAAGGCTGGCCACAAACCTGAAATCCTCCTGTCTCAGCCTCCCAATTAAAGGGGTTGCAAGTGTGCACCACCATACCTGGCTTAAAAAACGATTTTATTAGCATAATGCCTCAAAGTTACGTTCACTGTTAGCAAGTTTCCTCATAAAATTGCTTCAGGCATCAGAATCCAATCTTAATCTTGGAGAAAACTGAAGATGAAAAGAAGAGAAATTTTGAAACACCTTCTCAGGACAGAACTAAGAGTGAAGGTGTCCAAAGTGTTGACAACGAAATATGAGGCCTTGGCTGGAGGAAAGACACAGGAGTAGAAAAGATGACAGGGTGTTGGGGAAACTCCAGGAGCTCAAAAATTTCCATCTGAGGCTGACTTCAAATGGCCTAAAGGTAGCTCCATAGGTATGAGAAAGAAATGTGAGCCGGACGTGGTGGCACACGCTTGTAATCCCTGTGCTTGGGAGGCTGAGGCAGGAGGATCGCACAGGTTCGAGGCCAGTCTTAGCTACTTAAGTGAGGCTCTCAGCAACTTAGTGAGAGACCCTGTTTCCAAATTTAAAAAAATATAAAAAAAGGTCTGGGAGTATAGCCCAGAGGCAGAAAACCTCTGGGTTCCACCCCCAGTACCACCAAAAAAAAAAAGAAGAAAAAAGAAATGTGTTGCTCTATCTGCTGGTTTGTTTGTTTGTTTGTTTATTTATTTATTTATTTATTTATTTTACACACTGTTACTGGCTACCACAATAAGACTGTCTCTGCATCTCACAGCGAGTTATGTTCATGCTTTAAAGTCTTTTCGGTGTCTGTATTTCAACGAGCGAGCTTTCCTAATGGGAAAGAGGATGGCCTTTTTTTTTTTTTTTTTTTTTCCCCAGTACTGGGGATGGAAGCCAGAGGTATCCGAGCTACATCCCTGGTCCTATTTTTTGGTCTTTATATTTTTGAAACAGGGTGTCACTGAGTTGCAAAGGGCCTTACTAAGTAGCTGAGGCTGTCTGTGAACTGCGATCCTCCGGTCTCCGCCTCCCGAATGGCCTCTGAATGGCCATCTTGAGTAATGAAGGGTAACGAAAAGTGTTGCCCTTTAACTTTAGAAGGAAAACACATTCCTTATCATTATTTTGCTTGAGTTTTGAAAGGTGTGTGTGTGTGTGTGTGTGTGTGTGTGTGTGTGTGTGTGTTTTCAGAACAAGATTAATTCTCTGGAACACAAAAAGAATGGTCACTCGCAATCTTTCCTTCTTCACATGCTCCATTCCCATCCTGAGCATGGTGCTTTGCTTTCTCTCTCCCTCCGTCTTGGTGCCGAGTATGCCTTTTACCCACCCAGCTCTACTCTGCACTCATTTCTACCCTGCACTGCGCAGGAAGGGAACCAAAACTGAGGAATTTTATCAATGAGCTCCCCTGACTTCAGCCTATGGGGATTCAGCCAATGGGGGGCCCTGGAGAAAATCTCTGGAGAGAGACTGAGGGAAGGATAAAATTGAGATGGGGCATTAATTCCCCTGGCTGTCTCCCTGCAGGGTCACCTGGGGCCAGTGGTATCCTTTGCCTAGAGGGCCCAGCTCATATTATGGCAAGTTTCTCTGTATGACTCACATTTTGGGTTCCTGTAACTGTTCCCTTCCCTCCTCTCTTGGCCCTAGGACTGGTAACACTGTACTTTTATTAGCCCAGGATGCTGCACTGACCCTTGTGGCTTCCCCATTACGTTGTAAATAGACCCTTTATTAAATTCTCCTTGGAAGGATACTAATTTGAGCAGGCCAGCTATTTCCTGCTGGGAACCTGACCGATACATGATTCTACACAACTGGTCGTGTAAGTCTTAATATAAATTTAGTTCAAAGTTTTCCTCTCCCTGGGCTATTTGCAATTTTAACACTATGGCAATAAATGAATTTTGGTCCCAAGGAATTTCATGGATAAACAATTCTGTATAGTCTGTATGGGTGGGGGAGGAAAGGTCAAAGAAATTAAAATCTGACCCTCATGAATCATACCCAAAAGAAGTTGTTCACTTATTCTAACTTTAATTTTATACAATACCCTGTACCTCGCCTTTATGACAGTGTTAGTTATGTGGTTAATGGTTAGAGCAGGTGGAGAGCCAGCTGCCCTTCCCCTCGTAGGGGTGATGGAGTGGCAGGAGGAGGGCCAGTGGGGAGAGGCCGAGAGAACACACCAGAGGTGAGCCTTTCCTACTTTAAGATTACCAAGGCCCCACACACTGCTGCTGTTGCTGCTTCTTCTTGTTCTCTTCTTTATTTTTTTTCCTGGTACTGGGGATTAAACCTAGAGACATTCTACCTCTGAACTACACTCCCAGTCCTTTTGATTTTGAAGCAGGGTCTCCTTAAATTGCTGAGGCTGGCCTTGAAACTGTGATCCTCCTGTCTCAGCCTCCCAAGCACTGAGATTACAGGAGTGCATCACCACGCCCGGCCTCGCATCGCTTCTCGAGGTGGGAAAACCAGGTTTACCATGTAATTTCTGACTTGTCTGTAGTGATTTTTGTTGATTTTAGAATTCCTGGGTTTTCACAAAATTTGGGTAATATTGGTGATGCTATTAATGATCCCAAGATTTCAGACTGAAGACCTCTTCAGCAGTAAAGAGAAATGTTGGGCTCCATTGAGCGTGTTGAGTGGCCTTCTGTTGCTTAGGAAACAATGCCCAAGCCTCAGGCTGGCATTAAAAGCCCTTATCCTGGAGCCTGCCGAGTGGTTAGGCCGGTGCTGGGGCCAGCAAGGCCGGCATCGGAGCCTGCCGTGAGGCATGACCAGTGCTGGGGCCTCCAAGGCCGGGATCGGAGCCTGCCGAGGGGTTAGGCCAGTGCTGGGGCCAGTGAGGCCGGCATCTGAGCCTGCCGTGAGGCAAGGCCGGTACTGGGGCCTCCGAGGCCAGGAGAACAACCTGCCGAAGGGCTAGACTGGTGCTGGGGCCAGCAAGGCCGGCATCGGAGCCTGCCATGAGGCGAGGTCAGCATCGGAGCCTGCAGTGAGACATGGCCAGTGCTGGGGACTCCTAACCTGGGAACAGAACCTGCCGAGGGGTTAGGCCAGTGCTGGGGCCAACGAGGCCGGCATTGGAGCCTGCCGTGAGGCTAGGCTGGTGCGGGGGCCTCCGAGGCCGGGATTGGAATCCTGCCAAGGGGTTAGGCCGGTGCAGGGGCCAATGGCCAGCATCGGAGCCTGGCGTGAGGCAAGTTCACTCCTGAGGCCTCCAAGGCTGGGACCAAAGCCAGCTTAGGGGTTAGACCGGTGCAGGGGCCAGCGAGACCAGAACTGGGGCCTCCCATGAGGCAAGGCCGCTGCTTGAGCCAGCGAGGTCTGGATCAGTCCACTGAGTAGCCAGGCCACTACTGGGACCATCAAGAGTGGGATCGGTACTTGCAACGCAGCATGCACAGAGAAATAGCGCAGAAAATATAAATCAGACGCTTCTCTTAATCAGCAATAACTAGGAGGAAAAGGGCAACAGGAAGAGGTTGAGCTATAGAAAGGGCCCTATAGTGAAGCAAGTAATGTGATCAATCAGAGGGTATGTAATACTGGAGGACGGAGCCTCTTTAAAACGCAGGAGGTACATAAACAAATGTATCAAAGTAAATCACCAAAGAAGCGTGGGATGGAGGGAGGGGGAGGGAATGGGACGGGGGGGGGGGGGGGGGGGGCTGGAGGAGGGCTAATTGGATGATGTGTGCTTGTATATCCTCTCGTCTTGTACTCCAATGTGATTGATATATGACTACAATGCACCAATTTAAAAAATAAATTAATAAAAAAATAAATAAAAAAATAAAAAAAATAAAAATAAAAATAAAAAAAGCCCTTATCCTGGATAGAGGCTTCCTTTTCAGCATCAATCCTATTTTTATCCCCCTTTCCCTCTCCCTTCCCATTATTTTTCTAGGCAGCTTAGTCTTCGGCTGCATTAATCTACTTCTTGATTTCCAAGCATGAGTCCAATTTCCCACCTCAGGGCCTCTGCCCAACTTTCCTGCCAGTTGACATTCCCTCCCTTTACCTGCCCAGGCTTCCCACTGGGTGGCAAGCTCCTGAGGGAAGCTTTCTTCACTTTGTGGATTCCTCCTGCATAGCGCAGTATCTTAGAGATTCAAAGTACCCCCCAAAGAATTTGTGAAGTAAATGAAAGCAGATCCAAATGGCAACTTTTCAGGAACTGTTTCTAATTTTCTTTGCTTCAGAAAAACAGGCAAAGTTAAGGCTCAGAAACAAGAGAGGTAGACTGCAAGGATTCTATAGTATCCTAATCCTTAACTCTTTCTTCTCAAAGCAACATCTATTTTGTCTACCCATCTATTTCTGCATCTATTAGATCACATCATGCACAATTACAAGAACAATGGATTCAGTTCAGGCAAGAAGGGCTGCCTGAACCTGCAGACTCTGTTGAAGATTGGTAATGCTTAGTAAAGAGTGCTTTGGGGGAGGGGACAATATCTTTGACGGTTTCCCTGTGTTTATCTAGGCAAACAAGTAGGACAGGTGGATCCAGAAGAAAGCCAGAATTTGGAGATACAGAGTTGAAAGTTTAAGCAATTTTTGTTTCAGATTGGAAAAATCCACTTTTCTCATGTCTGATGTTCCAAAGAAAGTCCTTCAGCAAGGAGTTAAGGTTGGATCTGGTCCAGTGGCCAGGGAGGTCTTCTGGGAAGCCAAAGGAAGGCCATGGATGAAGCAGCATGGAAAATGTTACTTCCAGATTTCAGAGGCATTCCCCAAAGGTGGGCCCCAGCTCTAGTATTTACCCTATACCTTTTAATAGCATCTGGGGAGTCATTGAAAGCTTTTGGCATCACTCTTTTAATTAAGAGTGAAAGTTCTACACGGGACAGACACGCTGAGTCTCCATCAGTAGTGGCCACTAGGGAGAGATGGAATGTCAAATAAATGTGGGCTCTTAGCTACTTACCACAGAGACCCAGGACCCCGCATTTAAAGGATGTTTTGAAGGAAAACCTCATCCAGCAAGGAAAGTGGAGCTGGCGCCCTAGATGGAAGGTTAGCTGTTCTCCTCTGAGTCCGTGTCTTTACCTATACTTACATCTCTACGGCTTATGTTTGCTGACTTTCTAGCACACATAGAAAACAAAGATACTATGAGAAACATTGCAAAAGTGGGCTGAAGTTGAAGATAGACGCTAAACTTAAATCTTAACATGTGGCTTATGATAGTATCTTTCACCCTGGGAATCTTCATTTCTTAGCTTCATCCTTGGATCCCTTGCTTATATGATTGATGTGATTTTGCAATCAGTGAAGTAATAAAATGTGCATGTGATTATACCTTCTTTCAAGGTTGCACAACACAGTGCTTTTCAGCAAACTTTGAAAGTACTTTGGAAGAATGTTTTCTTCAGGTTACTCTTTATCTCTCCTCGTCTTTTATGATAAACAAAGCAACCTTCTTTTCAAAGCCTTAATTTATTATAAGACACAACTGCTGAATGAGCAGATTCTGTAACCTAACTACATTCTTTCAGCTTTGGAGGAGATCCAGGGATATTTACTCTAAGTACAGTGCAATCTTACTATAATAAAATACTGTATGTGAAACATTTTCCAATAACCGCTTACATTAGGATGTTATGTAGTTAGCTGTTACTGCTCTACCCAGGGTACACTATATCAGAGAAAACACTAAACTTTAACTATTTCCTCCTTTGGGATCTGAGAAATCACTTTGCACAGATTAATGTGTGATATGTTCTATGCTCTGTAAAAATGGCACTTGGATGCAGCTTTTAGTATGCTGCCCTTTGTAGATAATTATGCCCATAGAAACATAGATTCATATACATAAACATATGATAAATTCACATATATGTAATGAACATGTCAACATGCTAAAACAAAGCAAAACCCAAACCCCAAACCCCCCAAATAAAACAAAGTTATTTACATATGACTTTACATGCTCTAGCAGTACCACATGCAGGAAATACCTTCAGAGCTGCAGACACTAGTGTGTTAATGTCTTTGATTACTTTCATATGGTACACTTGGAATTGTTAAAACACAGCTGCCACACATCAGAAGGTACTAGAAACAATCTGTTGGACAATACAGCAAAATGGCAGTAAATGAACTTCAGAAATACCCCATGCTGGTTACTAGGAGAGGATTTACATAAAAAAAGGAAAAACAGCAGGAATTCTAAAAGTGTCAAACATATCAGGCACTCTCCCCCAAAGTTACTGGCCTTTTGTGGTCTTGAAAGTTCCTTCAATATTAAAGTCATTATTCTATATTCCTGATTAGAAAAAGAACAGAAACTCTTCAATATTGATTAATACAGGTTTTGCTCTCAAGAAAATTTTGTTTGTTAAGAGCAAAACTTGACAGTTTGGGAGGGCTGTTTATGATCCACGAACAAAATCACCTACCTAAAGAAAACTTCAAGGGGTGAGCCTGTTTATGTCCCAACTTTTAAGTTCAATGACACTTCATCTGGCACAGGCGGTACTGGTTCTATTCTTAAAACTTTCCAATGAAGATGATTCAGCAGTGTCTTAGGAGCTCATTTGGTGTCAAACTAGCCACCTGGAAGGCTTTGGAAAACATTAGCCCCAATCCCAGCGGGCATGCAAAGTTACTAAAATATTCAAGAGGGACTTGTACTCTATCTGAAACACTCTCTTGTTAGGGACATTTCTTAAGCTGGCACAATTTTGAGAATCAGTTTCTATACAGCGTCCAAATGATGTTACTGTTGCTAATGCAGTGAAAACTGATCATCTGCATTGCTGATAGGTCATAGATTCTCATTAGCGATGTGTTGTTTTAATAGCACTGGGTTAGAAAAGGCCAATTCAGAACCGTTGAGACAGTTGATTTTCCAGCAATGTGAATGTTAAAGTATTGATATATGAAAGGTGTTAGTGTACAAAGATGCCAGAGACATGAATCTGAAAATGATCTGTCAACACATGTAAACAAATCAAGGTTACATGTTAACTTTGACGCAGAAGTTCTCTTGGTTCTCATTTACCTAGGAAATGAATAGGAAAAAAGGTACAGAGAGTTTTTTTTTTATTGGCTTACAGTGAATAATTCAATTGCAGAGAGACTGACAATGAATGTTTTAAATTAAATAATTCACCAGTTTTGCTGTGTATGGTACTGGGGATGGAACCCAGGGGCATTCTACCTCCAAGCTAAACTCCCTCAGCCCTTTTTATTTTTTGTTTTGAAACAGGGTCTTATAAGGTTGCTGAGAGTGTGGCTACTTTCTGAGCCTGTCCTTGAACCTGTGATCCTCCTTTTTCAGCCTCCCAAGTACTGAGATTGCAGGTGTGCACTGCTACACACCTCAACCGAGTCACCAATTCTTAAAGGGCATTTCCTATGTGATAGGCAGTAATATGCTATTTCAGTTGGTGGCAAGACAAACAAATGTCCTGGTTTCTTTAGTACTCGCGTTTTATTGGACATACATAGGTCGTAGACAAGTAACTGAAAAGAAATCCAAGATACTTAGAGCAAATTATAAGGGACATTAAAAACATGAAACTACAGCTGGACATAATGGAGCATGTCTATAATTCCAGTACTTGAGAGGCTGAGAGAGACAGAAGGATCACAGGTTCAAGCCCATCCTCAGAAACTGGGTGAGGCCCCCTAGTAACCTAGCAAGATCCTGTTTCAAAATAAAAAGTAAAAAGGGATGAGGGTGTAGCTTGGGAGTAAAACAGCCCTGGGTCCAATCCCCAGTATCAAAATATCAAAATAACAAACAAACAAACATGGAATTACATATTTGGGTGAAGTATGGGCTTTTCAATTGCGCAGTCAGCAAAAGGCGGAGGAAGAAGCGTTTAATCCAAGCTGCGTGACGGAATGAGAAGGAAGGAGACAAATTTGTGCATCTTTGGGGGAGAACATTCCTGAGCTCGGGAAGTGCAAGAGCAAAGACCCTTTGGTAGAGCAACTTGGCATGTCCAGGGCCAGTCAGGCCTGAGCAGAAAGGGCAAGACAGGCTGAACCTATAGTATAAACTCTTTGCCTATTTTTAGATTCAAGAATTGGAGCTCCAAAATTCAAGCACTTTTAGGAATTTGCAAACCATATGTGATTATGGATATAATTTTACTTTTTACCTATTGTCCCGACTGTCAGAGAAAACATCTGTTTCCTCCACTCATCTTTTGCTGGATCTTGCCACGGCGTGCAAAAGCTGGATCCCAGTCAGCTACAGAGTTCTTCCCTCCTCCACCCCAGTCACCTCTGGCGGCCTAAGGGTAGCTCACATATGCTCACAAACAAGTGTGTCCCTTACCATGGGGCTCTGTGATTACACTTCTCCTTCAGGCCAGTGCTGTTCTAGGGGAACTGCCTCATCTGCTGATGCCACACAGTTTCCACCACTGGGGACGAGGACCATCTCTGCTGGGTCTAGCTCATTTCCTTGCCATCTAGAATATCACTAGCATCTTTAAAAAGGGCACAAAAGATCCTACCTTCTCAAGTTCCTGAGCTGCCCAAACTACAAGGGATTTTTGCAAAGAAGGGGAGAGTGGCCCTTTTGTACCATGGCCTTGTAGAGGGGCTCAGAGTGTGGCTGCCTGTGGCCATTACTTAACAGTGTGGTGCTGGTCCTGACAGATCTGGCTGACAATGCCCCTGCCCCCATAAGCCATTAACACACACAGGCATGTGTGGGATTCTAGCCAGGAGAAAAAATGCAACGGGGATCAGCATCCTGCTTTCAGATCTATTCCTTTCCTCTAACAAGTATAATGCTTGGTGTCCAGCTCTTTGTTCTTCTAAATAGATCTCTATCTTGGAGAATAGGCAAAGAAAAATTTGGTAAGACCATTCTTTCCAATTTCTGCCCTGTGTCCAGACATAGTAGGTCTTTAGTAGTAAATATAGCTTTTTTTTTCCTTCAATTTGCTACCCTATGGATACCTACATTAACTCTGACAAAGTCTCCATCTCTTTCTGTGTTATTCTGTCTGGGTCTTTGTTGTAGATATGTAAAGCCCAGCAACCAGTGAGGTTCTCCCTTGCACATGTCCCCGAGCAGCTATGGTGGCTAAAGCCCTAGTAGATTTCTTTGTTCACTCCCTTCCCTGGAGAAGATGACCTTCATCAGTGATAGGATCTCTGCCAGGCCTGCAATGATTTTTTTCAGGCATGGAGATGACATTTTCTGGTTCTAAAAGGTTCTTTTCTAAGCCTTTTACTCCTTTAAGACTGGTGGTTGTCTGGAGTTGCAAAACAATGCTATGCATGCCCTGTCTGGCCAGATGGAAGGGCTAATACTCCAGGCTGCTGCTCCAGACTCAACTTCTTTTTGTTGCAGTTGAAGCCAAGCCTCTGGCTCATGCCTCCAAGAGTATGTTCCCTGGTTTACCCTTAATTCATTACATGGTTACATTAGATGAACTACCAATTTTGTAGCACATCAGGGCATGGTGGGTTAGCCCATGGAGTTTTGGTAGCATGAAATGTTAAATACACTTAAGTATTGGGGTCTGTTCCTTGGTTGCTGGCCTGAGAAAGATGTGTTTCCTTGCAACTTGGCCATCTAAAAGGGGTGTGTGTTTTTGTAATTTACATAATGACAGGATGTGCTACCCTAACAGGTGTTAGTAGGAACTGTTCATTTCCTAATTATCCTCTGAGAGCTAGCTTAGAATTTCCAGTGTCTCTGTCTTTCCAACAGTCTCACTAATTCACAGGGAGAAGATAGACCATCCCCATATCTCTTTTTCTCCACTCACATCTCTCAAGAGTTTATCATTTAAAAAGCCAGAGTGGCCTCATGCTAAAAGTATGCTAAGTGTTACCCAAATTCTCCAATGAAAGTATCTTCATGCTTGTAACTCATCCCAGAGAGGGTACTTCCACAGCATCACAGCTGGAGCGTGAGCATTGTATCATGCCTCCAGGGACTCCACTGAAGTAAATCAGCTTTCTTTTTCTCTGGGGGTGGGGTAACCCAAACACTAGCATGACTTTTGAACATCAGGAAGGCTTCCATAGTATCAAGTGACTAGAGTGTGGCGGCTGGGGTGAGAATGTGCTCTTTTGACTTTGAGCATCTGCACTGAGACTCTTCTGACAGGATAGAAGAAAAAAAAAATTCAGGTCTCTATATGATCTTCGTCTCTCCCCAAGTTTCTCCGAATCCTTAGTACAGTCAATGGTTTGGGAAGTAAGTCAGGTTAATTACCATGCACCATCTATTTGTTGTTCTCACATGGGTCCCTGTGCTGGGTGTGTGGAACCATGTCTGACACCTGCTTCTATCTCTCCCTCTAGATATTGGTAGATTTGCCCAAGCACCTTAACTGGGGAGACTGCAGCCTCTGGTGGACCCATCTGCTGCTTTGGCAAACCACTGTCCTCAACCTGTGCCACCAATGCCCAAGCACTTATGAGATGCTACAGCTGTTCAGAATCCCATTAGAAAACGACAGGCAAGTTTTCCTCCTTTCTAGCCTTCTATTACACTAGCAGGTTGTGTGCTCTAAAATCACAGACTGCATCTTTTGAGTAGCCATATTTGTATTTACATACACAGATATGTTATTCTCCTCAGGACTCAGACATCAGGTCAGGGAATAGGCTAGGAGCTAACCCAAGTGACAGATGCTCTGATGTATTAATAATCACCCCTCCCTGGCTCTGTTCCTGACTGAGCTTGTACTTGGTTCTCTTTTCCATTAGGATGATATCTGTCCAGGAAACTCTAACTCATCACACGAATCGACCTATGGCAGGCCCATCTTGCCAGATTCACAAAACTTCCTCCTTCCCCTTTCCATAGTGATTAGGCCATAATTTTGTTCTACTTGCTATCATTCCACCCAGTTGTTTTATTAGAGAATTTGAAACATCCATCTACTTTGGCAAGGTCTTAAGTGACAAAATATACTAATGAGAGATCCAATCAGTAAGTCTCCTCCACACCCTATTAATGCAGTAATGTTTCAAAAGGTTATAATTAGGATTAATTTGTTTGGTGGTTAATGAGGTCATCATGAATCAAAAATGTGAAGTAAGAAGTTAGTATACTTCCTCATTTGTATTCAAGAATATGTGTAGTTGATGAGAGAGTAAAACATCTGAATTTAAATGGAATTCATAACTGTTTTAAAAAGCTTAAACTCCATCATTAGGTGAATGTGCCACTATACTTGGTTGGGCATTTTGTGCAGGTATATATGTGGGGTTCATATGTATAAGCTTCAGAGAGCTCTTTCTCTCCCCCTAAAAATGCATCCTGAGGTTTTCTGAAAGGTTATCAGACTTTTAAATAGAGGAGGTGAAATGTAAAGATTTCAGTGCTTATGCTATTAGTGATCAAATTTAATGGATTGATTCCCAAAGTAATGGTTCTCCATTAGTAAAGCAACTAAGGGAGAACTAAGACTAAGTAAGGAGCAACTAAAACGGCATCAAATACTAGATGTAATTAAAAATTACAGGAAATAACAAACACCTCTTTATGATAACACATAATATAAACAGTCTTAGCTGCCCAGTTAAAGACATAGAGTGGCAATATAGCTTATAAAACAAAAGCCAGCTATATGTTGTCTGAAAGAAACTCACCTTATAGACAAAGATATCCACAGAAAAGGATGGAGAAAGATATTCTATGCAAGTGGAGATCAAAGCAAGCAGAAAAAGCCACTCTCGTATCCCACAAAGCAGAATTCAAGCCAAAACGTATCAGAAGATACAAGGGGGTTCATGATCCAACAGAAGATATAATGATAATAAATGTTTATGCCCCAAATAATGAGATATCCACTTATATAAAATAAACACTACCTGACTTTAAGGCTCAGATAGACCCCAATACAATAATACTGGAAGACCTTCAGGTACTTTTCTCAATGGAGACAGGTTATCCAGAAAAAATATAGGTAAAGGCTCTTCAGACCTAAACATTATAAATAAAATGGATCTAATGAACATCTACAGAATATTTCATCTAACAATAGGTGCTCATGGAACCTTCTCCAAAATTGCCCATATTCAAGAAAGCAAAGCAAGTATTAGCAAATTCTAAAAATTTTCTATAATTCACTGAATCTTCTCAGATTATAATGGACTGAAATTGGAAATCAACAGAAGAGAACCATAGAAATTACATATGCACATGGAGCTTGAACAATACCCTGTTGAGTGAGGACTGGATCACAGAGAAAATAGGGGAGAAAGGAAAAAAAATCCTAGAATCAAATACAAATAGTGACACAACTTACCAAAAATCTCTGGGACACTATGATGAGGGTTTTAAAGGGAAACTTTATAGTTCTGAGTGCCTACATTAAAAACAAAACAAAACAAAAACAGAAAGATCCCAAACAACTTAACGATGCATCTCAAGCTCCTAGAAAAACAAGAAAAACTTAACCCCTAAGCCAGTAGAAGACAGGAAATAAAATAAGTTCTGAAATTGTTGAAATAGAGAGAAAAAAAGAATAAACCATTGGATTACTAAAGCAAAAAGTTTGTTTTTTGAAACAAAACAAAACAAAACAAAAGATAGATTATCCCCTAACCAGCCTATCAAAAGTAAGACACAAATGACATAAATCAATAAAATTAGAGATATAAAAGAAAATATCACCACAGACAGCATGGAAATCTAGGGAATCATTAGTAATTATTTTAAATATATATATATTCCAGAAAATTAAAAAAAAACAGAATAAATCTCAAGAATTCTTCTTCTTCCTTCTCCTCTTTCTCCTCCTCTACCCCTCCCTCCTCCAGGCAAAACAGTAGTAAAGGCTGATGTTTTATCGAAGTTGAGCACTGTAGCACGTCTATAAGTCTGAGACAGGAGGATCACAAGTTTATGGCCATCCTGCACAACTTAGCAAAATCCTATCCCAAATAAAAAATACAGTAATATGTGCATATCCATGTTCATAACAGCACAATTCACAATAGTCAAACTATGTAACCAACCCAGGTGTCCATCAGAAGAATGGATTACAAAATTATGGGAAATATACACAATAGAATTCTACTCAGCAAAAAAGAAAAATAAAATTACATCATCTGTAAGAAAGTGGAAAGAGGTAAAGAACATCCTGCTAAGTGAAATTAGCCAATCATAGAGAGTGAAGGGTCATATGTTTTCCTTAATATGGGCAGGATAGGGAATAATTGGGATACAAGAGGGACTCTAGATGATGATGGAAAACCTTAGGGAAGCCAGGGAGGAGATATAAGGGTAGAGGTGGAAGAAGACTTAGGTTCATTAATAGAAATGCTATCATAGACTATGTGTATACATGTGAATATATACCAATGTCAATCTGGGTACTTCATATTGGGAGGGAGTGAAATTGGGAGGAAGGGCACAATGAGAGTGTGCATGTATGTCATTGTCAACATGATTTACATTACAATGTAAGACTATAATGCATCAATAAAAGCTCAAAATTTTAAAAAATTAAAAAAACTAAGAAATAAAATAAAAAAACAAAAGTAGAGCATCCCTAGGCTCAATCTCTAGTACCACACAAAAATATCCTTTATTCAAACCCTAAAATAGTTGCAGATTTAAACAAATTTAAAAAGTTTACTTTCAATTTGTATAACATATGTCCAGTGATGAGTTAGTAAATATTTAACAACTGCTCCCCAGGAAGAGGGGGAGGGAGGAAAGATCCTGAAGTGTAGAATTTGCCTACTTCCATGATGTAAATATTCCTATCATTTGTAATTTCAAGCCACCAATGAATTCCGCTACACATAGATTTGGGTTAAAATGCACAGTTGCAAACAATTATATGACATTGAAACTCTACTACAGTAGAGATTAAGAGTAAAATGTAGTAGACTCACAATAAATTTGTGGGTTTTAATTACACTGTTTGCTACTAATGTCAGTTGTTCAAATGGGAGCTGATATAATATTTGTGTGTGTGTGTGTGTGTGTGTGTGTGTGCATGTGGTATTAGGGATTGAACCCAGAGGCATTCTACCTTTGAGCTACACTTCCATTCCAGTTTTATTTCTTATTTGGAAACAGGGTTTTGCTAGGTTGCTGAGATCCTTGCTAAGTTTCTGAGAGCCTCACTAAATTGGTGAGGCTGGCTTTGAACCTTAGATCCTCCTGTCTCAGCCTCCCAAGTACTGGGATTACAAGTGTGTGCCACTAGGCCTGGTTGAGCTGATATAATTTTAATAATGGCTGTATTTAACAAGCAGCTCACATAGTCCCTAAAGTTTAACCATCAAATTTCAGAGTTGGCATGAGCTCACTCCAGCATACCATGAAATGTATCCAATCTCAAGATAGGTAGAATCCCACTTTGAAAGCTAAGTTAGACATATAGACCCTTAAAGGGCACATGTCTCACGCACCTGTCTACCTCTAATTGTGGATTATGTTAGATTGACATTTTGTTGTAGTAAAATCTTAATTAGAATTTCTTGTAGGGTGCAGTGGCTCATGCCTGTAACACCAGTTTTTGGGAGGCTGAGACAGGAAGATTGAAAGTTTGAAGAAAAATCCTCAACAACTGAGATTCTCAGCAACTTAGGGACTCTGTTTCAAAATTAAAAACAAAACAAAACAGGTTTAGGAGTATAGCTCAGAGGTAGAATGCTCCTGGGTTCAATCCCCAGTACCAAAAAAAAAAAAAAAAAAAAAAAAGAGGAAAGAAAGAAAGAAAGAAAATTATTTAAGAATCTAGTTAACTAGATTTTTAAAAATTTATATACAGAGTAAATTGTTTTTAAGGTTGATTTCTCATTTACCCCCTGAAGATTTCTAATTTAATATATTCATTTAAAATATTCTAAAAAGGCTTAGAGATAAACATTATAAGTTTCCTATGGGCTACAAACAAACAGAAAACAACAATTTGGATGGAAGGAAAAGAACAGGCTTCAGAAAGGAAAAAATGCCCTGAAAGCTTGTTCTAGATCAGCAACTCAGCCCTGTTTTGGCTGGTCTGGGACTGGACGCTTATTCCCAGGCAAACCCATCTGGAGTTTTCCAGCAGACAGGATGGGCCTGTCACAAGAGAGTCTGCACAAACAGATGTGCAAGTGCTTGGCTCTGGCAATCACATCCCTTCCCTCAGGAATCTGAAGTGCAGGAAAGAAGTAATTTGTCCAGTTAGTGATGGGACTTGAAACTAAAACAAGGTCATGAGGCAGCACCTGGGCCATGTGAGTTATAAATAGAAACCATGAATGAGCGGAGGGCAAGCACAATGGGCAAAGAGGCAAATACATTAGTAAAATAGAAAGTGAGTAGCTGGTCTCCAATTGACCCACATCTTTGTAAGCTGACTGGTTCTAGACCACCAGTAATCCTTCTAGTAAGGGCAGGTAGGAATTAAAAAACGAGAGAAGATCTTACATATGCATTAAATGACAGGTAAAATAATAATTGTATGTAAAGAAGGACTGAATTTAGTCCTAGCATTAAAATTTTGGTGGAATTTGTTCGGTAGACCCTTATAAGTGCTAAGCAGAAGCATGGACAAATGTTTTCAATGGGGAACATTATAAATGAGGCAGATCATGCTTTACATAGCCATTCTTAGATTAATCCTCAGCCATAATAGCTTTGCATTATTAAATAATTCAAAGAAGACATTTTACTGTGAGTTAAGTATTCATGGTTCAGGTATGCATCTTTTTAAGAACTTAACTTGAATTAAAAGTTAGAGACTCTTTGAGTAACCTTCACATATCAGTTTTCAAAGGCGGCTATATGAGAAAATTATACAGATTTTCAGTTTCCACATCTGTAGTCCCGGCTAGTGTCCCATGCAACTGTGGTTGATTCTCCTGATAATATTTAGGGAAGATATTACCCTCAAAGAAAACTTTGAAAAACTATTATTTCCATAAATTTCTATAACATGCAAGATAGTTTTATTGTTTCCTATTGGAACCTCTAACCTTTGAGAGATATCCAAGTATTTATTTATTGATTGATTGTTTGACTGATTGAATGATTTTATTTTCTTTTTTGTGCTTTTGTTTGTGCATTATAGTCTCACATTATAATATAAATCATATTGACAATGACATACATGTACATGTTCTTGGTGCCCCCCTCCCCATTTTCCTCCCTCCCAATATGGAGTACCCAGATTGATGTTGGTATATATTAACATGTATACACAGAGTCCATGGTAGTATTTCTATTAATGAACCTAAGTCTTCCTCCACCTTTACCCTTGTATCTCTTCCCTGGCTCCCCTGAGGTTTCTCCTCCTCATCAATACCCAGGTATTTATAGTCTCTATTTTTCAAATGGGAAAACTGAGGCTGACAGAAGGTAAGTGCCTGATCTTTCATTACACAAATAGAGAAGATGTAGTCAGGGACATATACCCAAGTAACCATGAGAATGTTGGCTAAGATTTACTGAGCTCTAATCACAGGCTAGTTACTGCATCATTCCCATTTTATGAATGAGAACACTGAGAACTCTACAAACCCAAGTTACTACTGAACAAATGGGTGAAATAAAAAAAGGCAAGTTTTAAGTTTATAGGTGGGTTGGGGAGCTTGAAGTGAGTCAGTACTTGACAGTAGAGGCAGGTTGGAGAGTAAAGGAAGCTATTTCGACAGGGCCTGTCAGCAGAAAAGCAAGGTGAGTTGGTTTAGGTAAGGACAGGAAGTCAAACAAATACATTATCAACCAGAGGCAGGCCAATTAGGAAAGCCTCAAGAATGGGAAAGAGCCTTAAGATAAATTTCTCTAGAATGAGAATATAATTCAGGAGAATTGCTGGAGAGGAACTGCTTGGAATCCAGGGATGAAAGGTACAGCAAACTGGGTTTTAGGAAGCTATGTTCCACTCTGCTTAAAAGTGGAAAAGGTGTATCTGGGTTTTGCAAAGCAGAGCCTCTCCCAGTGAGCCATCAAGAAGTGAATCAGAGCTCAGGCCAAGTAGAGGACAGTGAGGAAGAACCAATTGTGGAATTAGACTGAGATATATTGGGGATTGACAAATATTTATCTTTGTTATCAAACTATCCATTTGTTTACAGCTTATACCTTCATGATTTCTTTGCCCTGCAGGAATTGAACCTCAGTTCCTCAATGACTATAGGTTGCAGAAAAATCCCTTGTTAAGGTAGCAGAGTTACCAGCAGTGTCTTCTGTTTTGAGACACCTGAATTGTCTTTTCATCATCCTCCAAATAGAAAACACAACAATAAGATTACGTTCTAAAGCACTTGGGCCAGCCAAGCATTGATTGTAATGAAGACATCCTGGGGCTTCACAAATGGAGAGCTTGGAGTCACCTCTGTAATGTCTCTGAATCCCTGCACATCTTTTCACCTCCCACTGCTATGATCTGTTAGCTCATTAGCCCAGTGTAATCTTTTGCCTGAATTCCTACAATAGTCCCTACACATGGAGTTCCTCAGGAATCCTGCCTTTCTCAGATTTCTCCTTGCCTTTGGTGTGACTCCTCCTTTCCCAGGGTCTCAGTTACACTGAAGACTTCTTACATCCCCATCCCCAGCCAGATCTAGCACTTGGCCTCCATGCTCACGTCATTTCTGCCAACTGTCCACACTTGTTTGCCAGTCTCACTGGTACCTCAAATTCAGCAGGCCTAGAAGGGGACCGACATTGTTCTACTCTTGTCACCAAACCAGCTGCTCGGGTGTCTGGGATGTGTATGCTGCCTTTCTGATCACATAAGCCAGAAGTCCTGGGTGTTCCATCTTCCTTTCCCCTCACTGGTACAACAGTTTAGTAGAAATGGACTTTATAAACCCCCTGCCTGCCTTTTCCAGACTAATGCACTTTCTAAAAGGCAACCAAAATGAGCTTTCTAAAATGCAGACCTGACGATGCCCTTTCTCTAGTGTAAAAACCTCTTAATGGCTTCCTGTGCTCTCCAGGTGAAATGATGTCTCGTTAGGGTGATTCCAGGGGTCCTTTCTCATTTGGTGCCTCCCACTTCCTCTCTGCCAGCCTAACTTCCTGTCACATGGCCATGCCTTCATTTCCCTCTGTGTGCTGCTCTCTTCTGCTTAAGCCTTCTGAACCCTGACAACGGGCTCCCTTTGTTAGCACCTATCACTTATGATCTTTGACTTCTTTGACTCCTGTTATCTCTCAGGTCCCAACTTAGACATTGCCTCAACCTGGAAGCCTGGAAGCCTTCCTTGGCAGCAGAGTCTACGTTGGGAGTTCATTTCTCCTATGGTGAAATACCTGTGAGGACTAAAATTCGTTTCCTCCTCCTCCTCTGGGCTGTACACTTCTTAAGGGCGGGTACACATTTATTCTCAATTGTATCACAGTGCTTAGTACAGCATTTGACACGGGTTGATATTCATACTGTTTATGCTATGCACACCATGTATCCAAAATACCTACCAATAGACCGAATAATAATGACATCAATATAAATTCAGTGAGTAAATGAAGCCTTATTTTAGGTTTCCCAAATGCATTATACTAATATGATGGCAGCTGAGAATTGTTGCATATCTTCTTGTAATCTTTTGTCCCAGAGGCATTTTAATGGAAATTTGAGTCATTCTTTTCAAACTTGCTTCCACTTACTTTACAAAATGACTTCAGCACCTGTCTCTTTCTCTCTTTCTATACCATTTTGAGGGGCTTTCACATTTATCCTAATAATTTCACCCCTACCCGGCCTTGACTACACTAGCTGGCCATATCAGAGCCATTGCAATTACATACAACTATTGCATATTTGGGAACTGAAACTCTGACCTTCCTCTTGGAAACTCTACCTTCCTTTCTCCCATTCTCTCATCACCAGTTAGCATGTCAAATCCTCTGGCTCCTCAAAGCTTTCCAATGTGGGGAAGGCAGATCACTTGTTGTGTCACTTTTCCACTCCAGCATGGACCTCACGGGCAGCTATTTCAATGATGTGTTTACTATCATATGGGAGTGTCTCATTCCTTTTAGAGTAACCATACATCAGTTATGAGCAACTTCCAGTGGGTTTATCTCTTTGCAATTCTTCCACTGCTGAAAGCCACTGAAGACAATAATGAAAACAGGCTAGTTGGGGCAGTTAAGGTTTTTTGAGCCCCAGCAGAAACCAGTACAATGAAAAATGTATTTCATTCATCTTGTTTATACCCAATTAACCTCCCACACCTATCCCAATTTGTCTCTCCTTCCTAAGCCCCCAGCAGAGGACTTTTCCCCCTCACCAATGGAATCACTGGGCTAAGATCTGCATTCTAAAATCTAACTATTGGAAGAAGCAAGGGAAAGAAGTTTTCAGAAAACAGGTGAGCCCAACAAAGCAGACATGAAGAGGGAGAATTTGGAAAATATAAAGTTAGGAAAAGTTGAGCTCAAAAAGTAGACATCAAATGCCTTCACTTTCTTCAAAGAAATTTGTTTTAATAGAAAGATCCAGTAGATTAGGGTGGCACATGCATGTAATTCCAGTACTTGGGAGACTGAGACAAAAGGATTTCAAGTTTAAAGCCAGCCTCAGCAACTTACCAAGGTCCTCAGCAACTTAGTGAGACCCTATTTCAAAATAAGAACAAACAAAAAAGGCACTAAGGGTGTAGCTCAGAAGTAGAATGCCCTGGGGTTCAATATCCAGCGCGCGCGCACACACACACACACACACACACACACACACACACACTAAAAAAAAAGAAAAAAGAATGAATAAAGAAAGAAAGATTCATGGAAGTGGGCATTAGAAGACTAGTCACCGTTAGCCTCAGTTTCCTCTTCTAGTAAAGGACACAGGTGAATTTCATGACCCCAAAGATGTCCTTTAGCACTAATGTTTCAAGATTAAGCAGACTTCCTGAGAGTCACAAAGGCTCTCACCAGCATGGTAAAGAAGATGGTGGGAACCACATAGTGGCACTGTATGGTTGGTACAATGACAGGGAACCTCCCTTGGCACTTGGTGAACAGCGACTGACAACCTACAGGACTGATTTCCACGAGAAAGCATTATCCCATCCAGAGTGCTGTCAGCACAGCTTTCATGCCACACTGCGACAGCTACACTGCAGAAGTCCCCAGGGCTCTTCGCTTTCTGAGGGACTCCGGGCAATGACTCTCAGGAGTTCATAGTAGGTGCTCAGTAAGGGCTCATGACGTGTATTCTGTGCCCCCTCCCAAGTTGTATATCATGTGAATTTTTGTAACTCCATCGATGATTTTCCATCGACACACATTTTAATTTCAGAGGCGTTTTATCTTCACTTCTGATTGACTTTTAATTGGCAGTGACTCCTAACACGGAGAGAGCTCAGTTATTAAAATGGAACCCTGCAGGGAATCCATTTGTAAAGCGATAAATCCTTTTATAGTGTGAATAATCACCCATTAATTGATCTGGTTTGTAAATCTGAATTTTCATATGCTGAAAATTTTTTTCTTAAATGCGGGCACAACTGTGGTCTCTTAGTTATAATCTTCAAATTCAAGAAGGCTTTATGAGTTTTTTTTTTAAGTTTTACAATTAAGTCCTTTTTAGTAACTTCTGAGCTTTCCCTTCTATGAATTTAGATGATAGGACATCTTGAACAATTCCATTTAGATGAGTTTTGTTTTTAAAATACTATTGGTCCGTTCACTTAGTTTTAAAATACAACAGCAAAAGTATTTGTCCCTGGGGATCTCTGGGCCGCTTACAGTTTTTGAAATCCCATTTATTTCTAGAACGTTACCTTTCTCTGTTCAACCTCTCACCATTTATGAGCTGGATCCTTGGAGTGGACAGTAGAACATGCCACCTAAGTGTCTGTGGCCAGGTTGCCAGCAGAATCCAGATTGACCCACCTTTCATTAAAGGTCTGGCTCTTAAAGAAGGAAAGAATATTTTCTTAGTTTTACAGAACTGTGTTCAAGGATGCTTCCTGTGAGTGACATAAAACCATGATGAGAAATGGTCACTTGAGGGTGTCACCTCGGAGAGCGGTACAGGTACGGCCGGTTCTGAAGAATTCCACCCCCAGCCCATTTGCAGGAAATGAGCTCCGTTATATTAGACTTTCCATCAGTAAACCGGTGCTTGATAATATTTCGTCCTGCTGCTTTGGGTATTATAACAGTTCATGCAGAAAGTACTGGATTAGCCTCATCATAGATGATGATGGGGGATATAAATGTGCATGGAATATTATTACCAATAATTATGGAGAGAACATTTAGCCTAGTGTTCAATCCACGATGCCCATCGTGTAGGTTATAACAAAAACAATCTCAAATGGGCTGGAGATACCTGTTTCTGAAGTAATGGTACCATAGGGGCCTTGGGTAACATTAATTAATGTTTAGCATAACTACAGGAGGGTTCTTTTTTCTTTTAAGGTTGCTATGGTACTTTTTTCTTTTCTATTTCCATTTCAGCTCCCCCCCTCCTTTTTCAGATTGACATGAGCATCATTCTTTATAATACATTTTCCTTCTATTATTCTGTCCTTGGACTTATTAATCCATCATTTTATTTGGCCCTGATTCTCAAATGTTAGGTGTGAGCTGTGATATTTGTCTTGGCTGGCAAAATAAACGGGATGTGAAGATGCATTCTGAAAGCATCTTTCTTATGTTCCTTTATGTCTCCAGGAGAAACCTCGGAGACACATTTCCTGCATTCCCTTCTGCCTACCCCCCTCCCAACCCATGCTTCCCCTTTATCTATAGATGGCATAGCACAGTCCGAAAGCTGGTTAATTATTTCCCTGTCCAGATGGGTGGGAGAAGCCAGGAAGGGAATACAGGGGTTTATCAGAAAAACATGAGCTATGCCGCCTCAGTGCAGAAGCCTCTCCACCTAAAGAGAGTGGGTTACAAGCTAGAAAGAGACAATAACATTAAAAGCAATATTTCTGTCATGAGGCCTTCTCAGAGCTGTGAAACTAACCTGCTTGTATTTTTTTCCACAGCCCATAAAAGGGCTCACAGCCAGAAAATACAAATCCCATAGGCTGCTATTATGCTGATGACAGTGAAGAAAAGAGGAAAATTGTTTCATTGCTGAATTGCAGATATAATTATGACATTTTATATATTTTGCAGCCTGTACCAAGAGTTATATTAATATCTACCATGCCCTATAGCAGGAGAGAAGTTAGCACTTTTATGCCAGGGACATGGATTCTGATTTTGCTAAGATTGAATCCCTCTGGCTATTTACTAATAGGAATTTGGTGGTTAAAGGCAAATTCAAAAGCAGGTGATAATAGCTGCATCTTTCGAAGGACCAGCTGATTCATACAAATCATCTGTACCAGCGCGGGGAGTAAAGCTAATTGCACTTCCACAATGTGTCTTTCATTGCCAAGATCTGCGGTGAAAGTCTAACTGCTTACTTCAGCCAAAGAAGGATACAATGGGGCACTGAAAGAAATTTAAATACGTAGCCGTACTTCACAGGAGAAATGGTTGGGAGTCGATTCTTCAGGCTTGCAAATCAATGCAATTATGACGAAGAACTTGAAACTCCTGTTGGTGAAGCAACCTGGCAGTCAAGTATTTGCAGGATGAAAAAAAAAAAAAAAAAAAAAAAAAGGAGGGTGGACCTCATTGCTTTCAAATGAAGCTCAGGCCTCAGGTCCGAAGTTGGTGATCCAGTCCACACCTTATATTAAGAATTAAGTATGCCTGGCCAACAGTGAGCCAATAAATAAACAAACAACATTTTGGGAGATGCAGAATAGACAGGGAAATAAAATGTATAGTAATGAAATATTCATAACCTTGCATTTTATGGACCTCAAACACTACTTCCATGATTTACACTATTTCTGTATGCAGTAGTATGGGTGCTGCCGAACAATAATAAAGATGGCATTAGAATGCTGCCGCCTCGGTGTCATGGAGGAGGGAGGATTAATCAGTGCCGGGCGATAGCTGTAAACTTGAGTAAATAGAAGCACATATGGGTAGCCACTTTCCTGCGTACTTTATGTTGGGCCCATGGAAATGGGCGAGATGAGAAATACAGTAATTACGAAAATGATGAGTGTCAGTTCCCAGATTCACATAAATATCCACATTATTCTCAGAGGCTCTGGCTGCTCAGAGGGCCTGGTACATACCAGCTGCTCCCAAGAAAACGTGATGGTTATTATTTTCTATCAAAAGTCACCTTTGCAAAATTGCCAGCCCACCCAAACCCCAAACTCAGAAGGCTGTACTCGATAGTCTATATGCACAGGGAACAGGGGCCCCGATTTCTGTCTGGTCAGGAGGGACATGGAACTGCAGACTGAGACCCAAGAGGAAGAAAAGACACAGTCATACTGTCCAGATTCACAGAGTGTCTTGAACATTCCTGCTACTTGCCTGTCCCAACAGCTGAGAGTCAGACTCGAGCTCTTGGTACCTGCTATTGTCTCAGATTTCATGGGTACAATTGGCCTTCAGTACTTTCAGATTTCTGCTACAGGTCCTCCTCCTCAGCAGAGTCCAGTTCTGTTCCATTTTTACTGAGGGATTATATAACACACTCGCTTGGTGCTGACAGTGCCCTTTGCTGAGATGAAACTATAGTAACGTGGCAGTGCTCCATGAAAACTAGAGTTATCTTTGCAGTTCCCTTCTGCCCACAGAAGAAGACCCACAAGCACTCTGCCAGTTACTTGAGTGCAACTTCCACACCTCCTTCTTATATAAGTGAACACCATGTATTCCCCATCAACATGCCTCTGATGTCTGAGCCCTGCACTCAGAATTTGTCTACTCTATTTCCTATGGGGCAAGCTTGATTTAAAAAACAAAACAAAACAAAACAAAACAAAAAACTCTAGCATTTTTCTTTCGATATTTACCCTGTCCTGTTAAGAGACAATGCAGTAAGCCGAACTTCTCTCAGTGACATATTAGGATTTTCATGAAAATGGCTCGGCATACCTTCATTTTTCGTTAGCTGATGAGATATACGCTTATTGCTTCAGGCTTGAGAACACGGTTGTAATAAACTGTTCAGATGAATAAGTTATCCATTCCAGACAGAGTCAGTAGTTATGCCCACATTAGTAACAAATATGCATAATCAATAGGTTGCCCATGTTGGGAAATACATTGTTTTTACCCTGCTAATTCTTTATTTTCATTGCTCCAAACAAGTACACGACAACAGAAGGCTCTCTGTAAAAGTTGAAGAAATGGATGAATGAATCACACGAACTCGGTGATTTTTCTTGCCCCAACATGTGGTAGGATTGGCTGTAAGGTTGTTACAGAGAAATCAATTCGAGATGGGATGTATTGATGTTAAGAGTGCCTTAGTAGGAAGAGTGAACTTAATTAAAACACAGTATCTTATTGGATCTTCCCGACATAGGCTTTCTTCCAGAACATTCTTCTTTTTTTTTTCTTGTTATGTGTCTTCCTCTTCTAAGTGTGGGGAGATTCTTTCAGTTAGAATCTTCAAGCATATTCTTCTCCATCATCTACCTTGGGACGGAGGGTGCAGATAGAACTGGGACAGCCTTGCTCAATTCCAACTTCAAAATTTTCCTATCTAGTATGTGTGTGTCTGTGAGTGATACAAATTTTATACATGTACATATACAGCTGATGCAATCCAAAAGAATGTGCAAGGTAATAAAATTATGTCAAGTTATAGTACGGCTCAGAGAAGCTTTAAAAGAAGAAAAGCTTAGGATATTTTGAGCCAAATGATATCAATGTGTTTTATAGGTACTGGCAACATTCAAAGATTGAAAGTGATCAGTGGTAAATAAATCATTAAATGCAATGGCAGAAAACATAGTCTACCTGGAAAGCCAATGATATGAGTTGTCTCATCACTTATGAAAATCAGCCCCTCAGTGAATCATGGGTTTCAGCTGTGACATGGACTCTTTGGGAAGCAGAATTGGTTCTGAACCCATAAAGTTAGACAGATGCTCTTAGCCATACAATCCTGCTAACCTGTTCCTTCAGAGTCCTCATGTTTCCTAAATACTCCCTAAAACCGTCCTCAGAAGAGATGTGCTTTATTTCCAGAAAGGCAATGATAGTAAGTCCCCAAATGAAGTTTTAGAGACAATAAGTTGCAGACTCAACCTTTTTTTCTCCTTCACCTACTCCTGGCATATCCTTTTAAATGTCTCACTCTATAGCATTCTGGTCTAAGCTGGATAAAACATACCTTCCTAGGGTTCTCTATTTGCTAATATAAAAAGAGCCCAAATGTTGCCACTGAACTTGCTGTGAAGTGCTCTGACTTCAAGTGAGCTCACAATCAGCTTATCACTGCAGTGCTGTGATTTGGGTCATAATTAAAAGATTTTACTATAGGAAATGACTGTGCTGTTTGCACATTCCTTTCATGTCCTTGAGGAAGAATAACATCAGTCACGTATTTGCCTTTTATACGGCTTTTTTTTTGTTAAAAAAAAAAAGAAGCATGGTGAAATAAAAAAAGTCAAGGCTATAAAAGATAGACCTAGTTTCAAATACTGGCTCTGGCAATGAGGAACTTTGTGAACTTAGGGAATTTACTTAACATTATTGGGCTTTAGATTTTTTCAGCTGTGAAATGGGCCCATGATGTCAGCCTGTGAAGTCCCTATATAGATTAAATGAATTAAAATAGTAAAGAATCTGGTTTTTATAGACATTTATTAAATGCTATATTTTTATCACTATACCCCCTATAATGTCTTTCTAAATTTTTTATTTCCTTCAGTATTATTACTTCTCTATGTAATGATATGACTTTGCCAGGCTCTAAACTAGTTGATAAGAGCTTAATGAGAATTAATGAGACCAGTGGACTCGTTTTCCTTTCAATTGTAGAATTCTGAAAGGACTCCTTATTCATGAAATAATTCCCATTTTCCCATGAGATTCTTCGCTTATGACCCATTCTAACACTTTGCTCTTGTCCTATTTAGTTACTAATTTAAGTAAATAATGTATTAGAATCCATGGATTACATGATTCTATTTGATTTTAAGCTCCCCGAGGACAGCTCAACTTTGTTTCTGCCATAGATAATAACACTGTGTTTGGAGACCCCCAAATATATGTTGTCTTGAGTAGAGAATACAATCAGATGTTCTTATGCACTTGGAATAGGAAGGAAAACCCATCCTATTTCCTCTCAGTGGTACATAATTTGGTTTGGAGAATCGGCCCCCAAAGATACATTCTCCATTGTACATTTACGAAAGAGAGACTGGTGCCCATCTTTCTGCTTGTGTAAGGAGTCACTTCATGGACACTTCCTGGGTTTTCCTACTTACCTCCCTAAGAGTGTGCTTTTCAATTCTTCCCTTCCAACCTAAGTACCACCATCGGAACAACTGGAAAAAAATATAAAACCAATCAAGATTCTTCCTCTAATCAGAATGTTTAATAAGATTCATATGGTCTTCAAAGGGATGGTTAAGAAAAGCAATGACTGACACAAACTATGAGGGTGATATGATGCAGAGGGTATTAGAGACCTTTTAAATAGACAGTGGAAATATGACAGCACAGCAATACCTTTTTAGTAGAAGAAGAAAGTGGCTACAGTTTTTGTTTTTGGTGAAATTGGATTCTAGGCTGGCCAACATGCTCGCTTGCGCGCGCTCGCTCTCTCTCTCACTATCTCTCGGCACTCTCTTTCTCACTCTCTCTCTCTCTTTCCCCCTCTGAGTTACACACCGAACCCTATTTTATTTTGAAACAGGGTCTTTCTAAGTTGTTGAGGCTGACCTGGACCCTATGGTCCTTCTGTCTCAGTCTCCCAAGAACTGGGATTGCAGGCATGCACAATTGTGTTCAGCAGAACCCAGGCTCTCTACTGAGGTTCCTTTTAAATTAAACTTAGCAACCTCTAATATTATGAGAGCTTCATGGTTTATCATCATTTGACCCAACAAATAAGGGTCATGGTAGGAGAGCTGAGAGCTCTGTGGAGCACTGGCTCTGGAGTCTTGGTGCCTGGTCTGAGTGTTTTTTTTTTTTTTATGCTATGAGCTTGTTGGTTTATCTGGGGAAATTGTTTCATCTGAGCCCCATCTCCTCATTTGCAGAGTAGGGAAAATAACAGAACCTACCTCATAGAGTTGTTGTGAGGATTGTGTATTATTATACATAGAGCATTTTGATAAATGTCCCGGCATATAGAAGACACTCAACACATTTAGCTAAAAAGCATTAACAAAACCCATTTGAGGACATCTCCTATGTGCTAGACACATAGAGCTAGGTGGTAGGTATTAAAATGAATGGGATGGTTGCTGCCCTTAAAAATCACTCGTTCTGGTAGGAGGAAAGCTATATAAACATACAATTATGGTAGAGTGTGTCTGTACTACAAAATGTTGAGAAAACATATTTGGTAGCTAGAAGTTTTTTGAAACAGATAATTGTACTTGGCTTCAAGAGAATCATTGTTTTCTAGGCAATGAATGGGGCAGGGGGCCATCTGGATGAAGGGACAAGGTGTATTCTGCAGTGGCAGCTGCTCTGACATGGCATGAGCAGTGCACACGTGACTAGGACAGTCGAGAAAGAGGTGCTGGGAAGGTCGGGAGGCAGAAAGTAAGGCCCACACTGGGCATTCTGGAGAGTTTCTTCTTTATCTCCAAGGTGGTGGCTTGCCTAAGAGGTTTCCAAGCTGAGGAGTGTCATGTTTATGTTGATCAACATTTATTCTTACAGTATTCATGCTGTCTTTAAGTATATGGGGAGAAATTATAAGTGGTGTTTTAAATAACACAAACACAGCGGGTTTGGAGTCAGTGGGGGGGGGGAGGTGGTCTCCCCCCCCCCCCCCCGTCCTTTAACGTCTCTGAGCCTCATTTTCATCCATCATATTGGGAGGCAAGTGAAAGGTAAGAAAGGACATGGACGAATGCCTTAGCCAGTTTTAAGTCCACTTTACAGACTTTCAGAACAAAAAGGGCATAAATTAAATAAAGCATCGTAGCCCCTCTGCCCAGCCCAACAACTGAGAACAGGGTCCTTCAAGAGACTCATGATGCCCATGCTGAATAATTTCCAGTTATCTTGTTATATAAATCAAAATAGCTAGAAGAGAGGATTTGGAATGTTCTCATCACAAAGAAATGATAACTGTTTGAAATGATGGATAACATAAATATCCTGAGTTGATCGTTATACATTGTATAATATGCAGACATATCACATTATACCTCGTAAACAAGCACAATTATTATTAGTTCATTGAAATATCTAAGTTTAACAATTAAAAATAAAAGGAAATGGGGCCAGGGCAGAGAAAAACACTAAATGATCATAAAATTCCCTTGTGGGAATGAGAGACTTTTTTCAAGCATGGGCTTTCTCAACTTGGTTTGAAGGTGATACCCCCCTGTAGTGCTATTTCACAAACCGAAGACGATTTGTATATGGAGCTGAAGGACAATGGTTAAGAGGGAGTCCTTGAAGTCAAACACACATGTTTAACTCCCTATCTTATTCATTGACTATTCTTTGGCCATTTCCCCATCTAAGTCTCAATTTGCTCATCTGTAAAATGGAGAAAATAATAACTATTTTATAGGATGGTTGCCAAGACTAAATTGATAACATAATAGAGCATTTAACATATCATTGGTTTATAATGAACATTTAATAAAACTATTTGTTGTTCCTATTAACAAATTATTAAAACAGTATTTTACAGTTGCTTTTTAATTATATGCCCCCATACCCATCTAACAAAAGGCATACTTTCTTGGCATTTAAATTTAAGTCTATGCAGCTCCAAAGCTTCCGTTTTTCTTATGTATATCATGCTGTCTCTCCTGATATGTCATAGACCCCAACACAAAAGCTCAGCTCTGGTATAAAAATGAGGAATTGAAAGTGAGCAGAGATGATATTTCTAGATTGTCAAGTTTAGCAAAATGTGTAAAAGTAAACAAGCAATACCAAGACCTGAAGGTGAGTTTCCTATTTAATATTCTTCCTTTTTAATAATCTAAGCTTATTAACAGTAGATGAGAAAGTACTAATTTTAAAAAAACTGTATATAATTTTTTTACCCGATGCATTTTTTTAACTTCTAATGCAATGCACATAGTATAAATAAGTAATGCAATCAAGTTTATCTTTGGAAGAAAAAGTTAATAATACTATTGGAGAGTTGAAAATAAATGATGCTCTTATTGCATTTATTATAAATCACACACAAATCAAACTACCACAACCAGAAACCATGCATCCTCTGAATATGCCGAGTGAGTCCCCTGTGACCCTCCTTACCTTCTCAGTTGCCTCTGGACCCGCGGTCAGTGCCTGAGGCAGAGAAGAGGTCCGGGAAAGTTCAGACGCTGGCAGAAACCTCCGTGGCCATTTTTTGGCCTCCAAATATAGCAGATCCTGGGCATCCATGACCTGTGGTCAGGGAGCCAGCGATCCCAGATGGTTGTGCTCTGAATCCAGGGGCTTACAACGAATTCTACCACTCAGGGAAGGAGGGACGAATGGTTGACAAAACCAACTCGTGTAATGCAGTGGTCAAAGGAAACCTGTTGGGTTTGTGAAACTTTAAAGTCAGGGAGCTGTGTGTGGGAAAGGGGCGAGGACACAGTCTGCAGCAAGTGGAGAGTGGACAGGGCAGGAACAGGAAAAGGAGCAACAGGGTCCCTGTGGGGTCTCAGCTGGGCCCCACTGCAGGGTTGTCCCCACTTCTCATTCTTTTATTTTTTTTCTTCTGGGGGGTATTGAACCCAGGAGCATTCTACCTCCAAGCTCCACCCCCAACTATATTTTCATTTTAAAACAGGGTCTTGCTAAGTTGCTAGGGTTGTTCTTGAACCTACGATCCTCCTGTCTCAGCCTCCTGAGTACTGGGTTTACAGGCATGTGCCACAACACCAACTTCCCCACTTCTCATTCTGAGTGAAGGTTGTGCTCCCTGCAGGTGCTCTGAGTTCCTTCTCCTCCTGCCCTCTCTTCACCCATTACCCTCTCTCCCTCCAGTACTTTCAATGTTTCCCGTGCTATTGGCCTTCAAACACACACAAGTTTCACCAAGAAAAACAAGACGAACAAAACCCCAAACATTCTCCTTCAAGTCTGCTCTCCATACTTTTCCATGGCCACCACTGCTCCTTTGAGAAGTCTTCTGGGACACCCTTCTCCCATTCCTGGAGACTTTCCTGTCCCCAGCTGAGCCTAAGGTCCTTCCCCTTGACCCCAGAGGCTGTGTATCTTTCTACCACAGCACTCTCATGCGCGGTCATCAGGGGGTGTCTTCCTCCCTCTTCCTCAGCAGCCTGTGAGTTGTTGTGAGTTGTTCCAGGAATGGAGCCATGGCTTTCATCTCTATTCCTGTCCTTGCCGCTCAGCTTGGGACATAGATGTCCAATGTGCCAAATGTTTTATGGCATACTTGTTGAGCTAGTCATGCTTTTTCAGAGAAACAAAACTGATGACAGATAGATAAGTAGGTTGATAGATGGAGAGAGGGAATGAAATTTATTATAAGGAACTGGCTTACCAGTTTTGGAGGTTTAGATATGCCAAAATCTGCAGGTGTAAATTTGAAATCCAAGAGAGCCTGTGGCATGATTCCAGTCCAAGTCCAATCCTGGAGGCAGGAGAAGACCAGCCTGAAGACCAGTGGGGAGAGAATTCTTTCTTACACAGCATTTTTATTCCCTTCAGGCCTTAGGGAGCCTGGATAAGCCCTGCCCATTATGGGGTTGGCTATCTGCTTTACTTAACCTACTGACTCAAATATTCATATCAGGTAGAAACACCTCATAAACACATCCAGAATAATGTTTTACCAAGTATCTGGATGCTGTTTGGCCTTGTTGAGTGGACACAAAATTAACCATCACAGTTGTAGGTTAAATTTTTCAATTCCCATTGCAGGGTCTACCTTGTTCAGTAAAATTTTAGTGCCACCACTCTCGGAAGTCTTTCTCTTCTCCAATTTCCAGTCCTTATTTTCTGCAGTAAATGATAAGTGACCCAATCATAGCTCCTTTCTATCATCCTGTGGCCCATGAGCAGCCAGAGTTTCTTGCTACAATTGTAAGCTCACAGAGTTTCTTGCTACAATTGTAATTAGTTACCGTGGGTCTTACTCTTGTCACACCCTTCCTAGTTCTTGTTTTGAAGCTGGTACTTTAAAAATACTTATTCAATTGGATGAAATTGAAATATATACATAATGAATGGGTCATCAGGAATTAGCGATATTGTGTCAGACAGTTGCCTATCTAATATCCATTCTTCTCCTGAGAAATAGAACCTCTGCGATTTTGGGGCATGGCAGTATGTTCCAGTTCCATATCAAGAATTGTGAATGATGCAGTAAGACCACAGAATAAGAGAAGAGAGCTTTAGGTGGCTCTTAGATCCTGTAGTGCAGACAAGAAGCACTGGAGAGAATTGGAGAAGGAAAGGGGCCTCTACAAACTGTAGTGTTGTCCGAGTCTGTTTTGTGTTACTTCAACAAAATACCTGAGGCTGGAAAAGAGGATTATTTAGTTTGTAATTTTGGAGGATAAAGGTCCAAGACTGGGCAATCTTACCTGGTGGGCATCTGGTAAAGGTCTTCTGGGTGTGTCACACCATTGTGGATGGTACCATATGGTGAAATTACATGCAAAGGGGGGGATGGGGAGAAGAGAGGGAGAGGGAGGTGGAGGAATATCAAGATAAGGAAGGAAGAGATCAGGGAGTGGCTGTGCTTACTTTCCTAACAACCAACAGCCCATGGTGTAGGAAATGATCCACTTCTGTGGGACCCCACTCACTCCAGGAGACCAGCATTAACCCCTCCGGGGATGGAGCCCCATGACCTGATTCTTTTCCACTAGACCCCACCACCCATGTCAGTGCTGCTACACTGAAGACCAAGCCTTCTTTCTACACATGAACCTTTGAAGGACATATTCAAATCATAGCCAAACCAGAGCAGGTGTTACTGTGATTCCAGCTTCCTCAGCAACTAGGGGTCATGTGGTCAGAGTCTGGCCAGTGGGATATAAGCAGAACTGTTGGGAGGAATTTCTAGGGACCACATACAAAGGGAACTGGCTCTGCAGGACACTGTGTGGCTTCCTTTCCATTTTCCTCTTCTGGTTGCCTGGATCCCAGACAAGACGCTAGAGCACCAGCAGCCAGCTTGAGCATGTGCGGAGAATGGCAAAGCAGAAAGATGGACTCTGCCATGGTTCTGATGCCTTTGTAATGTGGTCCTACCAGCCCTGCACCCCGCACTGCTCATTTCTGGATGTCTTTTGCATGAAAGAATAGAACTTTGTGGCTTTAAGCCTCTTAGAAGAGTTTTTTTTTTTTTTCCCTTTAGAGTTTTCTGTTTTAGGTATCAGAACATAATCCTCGCTGAAACAGATACAAATTAATATTCGCAAAAGAATAAAAGAAAGTATTGTCTGAAATAAAAGCAAATGTGTTTTAGTGAAAAAGGGGCATATTTAAGAATATCTGAAGCATGCATGAACCATCAGATATATGTGGTATTGCTAATATAAAATATATTCTACTAATTCATTTTCTTTGCCCTCACCTGGAATCCTTTAGTGATGCGAGGCTTTAGCTTGTCTTCCCATGCAAGGATGATTCTTCTGTAAATTAGAGCAGAAAGAAAAAAGCCTTGTAAATCATCTCTCTCACTTAACTTGCCCATTGTCCTCTCTCTGCAGGAAACCTACAGGTTGTAGAAGAAAATGGCTGGTGGAAATGCAGCAGGAAGAATAACATGGTTTTGAAATGAGGTGAGAATAAGTGAAATTAGTGTAAAGGCAGACCTTACCAGTTTTTTCCCCCCTACTTCACAAACTTAGAATTGAGGAAATCATTGACAGGAGTCTTTGTTTTAAATGAGAGCAAGACAAGGACATATCTTTCCAAGGATCATATTAAATGAGGTGGAAAGAGAAGGAGACTCAGATGATAAATCAAAAATCCTTTTCCCTTTCTGACCATCCCCCCAAAACAACACATCAAGTCAACACAAGGAATCGTTTTGCAGTCCTGGGGTGTAATACATTTAGAGAAAATTTCGTCTTCGGGGCTTTGATAATTTTAGAAAGCATTCAGAATACGGGCATCAAAGTAATGTCCCATATTTCTCAAATCCTACAATTTTCCAAAAAGGGCCAGAATTAATCAACCAAATCAAATTCTTGGTGATAAGACAAATTCCCAAGTATAAACTGGTAAGGTACAGAGATTGAATAACCCCATGTATGTTTGTATCACTTCGAATCTTACTAAGATGTATAATTACAGTCCAGCAATAAAAGAATAAAAAAATACAGAAAATGAATGACTCTAGTTTATAATGAAATAAAATGGCACAGACCAAAGGTGGGTCTTACAGGCAAGGACCGAGAGTCAGCCGTGTTGTCAGTGTGAAGAAGAAAGGACAGCAGCAAAGTCCTGAGGGTTCGCTTCAGGAGTCGCACTTGGATGGAGGCAAATTGGTGCTGGCCGTTGTCTGGAAGCTATCTGGCTGGGGCAGGGACCCTTCACCCCTCCCCTGGGTATCTTCTCTGTGGCTGTGTGAACTCTTTCTGAAGTACTTGGACGGGGCTCTAAAAGCTAGAGCTGCAAAGAGAGTAAAGCACAGATAGGTGCCTTAGAAGTCTTGGAGTATCACTTTAATAATTTAGTCATTTATTTTTGCTTTTCATTTTTTGGTACTGGAGATTTAACCCAGGGGCCTTCTACCACCTCTGACCTATACTCCCAGTTCTTTTTATTTTTTTATTTTCAAACAGGGTCTCACAAAGTTGCTGAGGGCCTTGCTAAGTTGCTGAGGCTGGCCTCAAGCCTGCAATCCTCTTGTCTCAGCTTCCCAAGTATTGGGATTATAGGCACGCCACCATGCCTCGGTTAGCATTTTATATATAAGGCAGTTACAAAGGTTTGGACAGGCTCAGGGACAGGGACATAAACACCATCTCTCTATGGAAGCAGAACCAGGGTCATGTTGTAAGAAATGCATGTGGGATGGGATATAATGTTGGTGTCATCATGAGAAAATACAGGCTGACCCAGTAGGAAAAGCTTGTTCCTAAGAGGGCAAACCAGAAGTTTTCTAGTCACCTATCCACTCATGAGCTCATCTACCATGTATTAGCTTTTATAATAGGTGGGGAGACCCGAGGACTTGTGATTCCACTCTTGGCATGACTCTGTTAGCATTATGGGTCAGGATGTTCCAAAGTCATCAGGTTCATGAAAATATCAAAAGTCAAAAGGGTCAAATTCAGGCAAATATCCAGGTGCTACTACTTTTAACAAACATCTCATAGTTATTTTGTTTTTATAAAGAACTGAGTGGTTTGGAGGAAAGCGCGCTCTCTCTCTCTCCTGTTCCTGTCCACTGAAAGACAAGGGCATCCTACACTCAGGTTTCTATGGCAGTGGGTGTCCATGCTAATGATTATCTGTCATGACTAATCTTGGGAATGAAGTGGGCAATACCTGTTGGGAGCTGGTCTCAGATAGCCATCATCTCTTCTCCTGCTATGGATCATATATTCTATGAGAGAGAGAGAGAGAGAGAGAGAGAGAGAGAGAGAGAGAGAGAGAGAGTGAGTTAGTGGAGATTGAGCCCATGGGCATTCTACCGCTGAGCTATACCTAACCCTTTTTATTTTTTATTTATTTGAAACAGGGTCTTGCCAGTTTACTGAGAGTCTCACTATATTGCTAAGGATGTCCTTGAACTTGCAATCCTCCTGTCTCAGACTCCCAAGTACTGGGATTACAAGTGTGCACCACCATGCCTGACTGTGACAAATGTTCTTAGTGTAGTAAATAACAGTAACCCCAGCATTCCTATTGTACCCTGTGGGTACAGTAGAATATTAACAGCAAAAAATGGCATATCAGTTGTCAATACTTTCATCCAGGATGACGTTTTCAGCCAGGATTTCAGGAGTCTTCAGGGGTTATCTCGCTTGTGTTTACTAATCACTTTTTTCTTTTTTTTCTTTTTTTGCTTTAGAGCTTTCTGATTGAATTTCCCTATCCCTGAAGGCATTCAAAGATGAGCATCTCCTCACTGTTCTTGCTTCAATGAGGGACCTGGCGTCTGTCCTGGGGACCAAGGCATCATTGTGGACTCAGTCCTCAGGGAGCCAAATGCATGTAGTGCTGGTGTTGGAAGCAGAGATGGAGAAAGCATTTCCTGCTCCACCCTAACCTCCCCAGCCCCCAGTTCTGGGATTCATTTGTTATCTGGGGAACAGAGAGCACTGCTTGAGCTCTTGTGGCCCCACTGTAACATTCTCCTCAGCCTCCGTAGGTAACTTACCTCTCTATGGGCTTCAGATGAGAATCCAGGGAAACCGACTTAAAAATAGATGCCAATGGGCTGCCCACCAAGCCACTGGACATTTCTAGACATGTCTGATTCCCAGCACAGAACACAAATTAGGTTCAAACTCAAATCCTTCCTCCATTACTAAAAGTGCAAAGCATGCCACAGTACTTCCCCAAAATCAACTCTGGGAGGTAGGCAGGATGGAAAGTGTTATGCTTTCTTCATGTGAGGAAACGAATTTTTAGTAAGAATAAGCAAGAAGACTGCACTGTAATAAGAATTAAGACTGAGCATATGAATGGAGATCTTTCAACAGCAAACATGGACTTCTTCTTTGAGTCATTTCATGTTGACAGGCCACTGAGCTTGACCAGGGCAATCTAGACAGTTAGAGGCCTTTTCTTTTCTGTGCTCACAGGACATTGGTCTGTTGTAACATTTGCTGCATTTTTATGGGCTCCACTTCAAATGTCAGTCATCCCCACGGATGTCTCCAGTGCCAGCAAAGTGCCTGGCATGGAGAAGGTACTTGGTCAACATTTATCAATGAGTGAGTATGAATCACTTAATGTTTCTCTAATGGAGGAACAAATGAAAACGTAGGCACATTTTTGGGTTGTCACAGTCCTGCCGAGTGATGCTCTGAGCCTTTGCTCACCAGGGTCAGAGACACAGAATGTCAGAATGTCTTGCAATCTATCAGATAGTTGTGCACAAAGAAGTCTCCTTTGAGAGTAACTTCAAGGAAGACCAATTTTCAGGAAGTCCTGAGCTTTCTTCAACTTTGAGATTCAGCCTAGGAACACCTTAGACACCTGCCACCTTGCTATTTGAGTTGTGAAGTAAAAGGAGTTTATGCTATATACCTACTTCGTGCTGTAATAGAGGCATACATAAGGTGCCTAATACAGTGACCTTGTGTGACAGGTGGACAAGTGATTTGAGCTCCTTTCCACCTGTGTTCAGGTAATGAGAACACTCCCTGGAAAGTAGGTCTACTGCTCTACAATCTTTCTTTGTGATATATAAAAAATAAAGTACCATGGAGGGTACCATGCCCAATTATTGCGAGGATCCAATAAAATAAATATATTATGTTTTCAAAGATCAGTGCCTGGCACTGAGGAGTCTCTTGATGAATAGCTGACTTGCTGACTGGCCGCGGAGCTCTAAGAAAGAGTTCTGCTTTCCCTTGGACGTTAAGGCTGCATAGGCCAAGTCATGTTCTCCCCTCAGTGAAATCATGTCAGATTTCTTCAGCAAGCTCTCTGCATCCACATCCTCTATTTCCTGCAAATTAAACAAACTCCCCATAGAGGCCACTCTTCTTGACTTCACTCTCCGTTCCCACCACTGTGCAGCAAGGCATGCTTGGGGCCAAAGCACTTATGACTCACCGATTTTATTGTGTCCCTTTCTGTCCTTTCAATTGGCACCGGTGAATGAATTTACTTTCCACCTGCTTCTTATGAGAGAAAATATGTCATAGCAACATTCTTTAAATGTTGATAAAAATAATAGAACCATTAACCTGCCCTATCACAACTATTTAAAAAATTGCCAGCCAATGCCTTCCTGTAAGAAGGGGTCTTTATAGCATTGCTACCATAATACACATACTATTTGGATTTCCACTGCACCCAATTTACACTATATATTTCCCATGTTGCCACATAGGCTGTGTAATTATAGTGCTTAATGACTGCAAAATATTCCATTGCATTCATATGCCATTCCATCTTGTTGGATATCAGGTTGTTCTCACTTGGCAGTGCAGCAATGAATATTGTTTTTACAAACAGGTTTTTAGTATCGCTAAACTATTTCAGAGCAAATTCCTAGTATCTTAGGTACGGGGCCAAAACAATATGAACATTATGACATTTGTTCTGGATTTCCTTATTACTTTTCAAAAAGGTTGTACCAATTTACAATGCCTTTAGATGTACTTAAGAATTTTATTTTGTTCAAAAAAATCCCATTTTGCTGATGAGAAACCTCAGATAACATTATTAAAAATTAGCAGATGTTAAAATAATACTAATGAAACTTAATTTACATTTATTTGATTATTATCAAGTATGATTATTTTGTATGTTTTATTTTCTGCTTGTATTTTCTCTGTCATGAATGTTCACATTGTTAAACTTTCCTAAACACAGTTAAGCACAATAGAATAGAAAGAGGTCAGGTTAATGGGGGATCTCTAACTTGACCTCTTTCTTCTTTTTCTGAAGGGAGCGGGCTTCTCAGTTCTTTCTATCTCTAAAATTAAATTACTCTAAATATTCTACATGAAGCAGATCAAATTCACCTACACATAGTATGATAAAGTATTATACCATTAATTAGCATAGGTAGATATCTGGAATTTAAAAGATATTTGGAATTCTTAACAGATTTCAGAGAATTTCATGATTTCAGGACAGCTTTTGAGGGTAAACGCTTCATTCATTTACTCATTTGTCCCCCAGATAAATCAAGGAAACCCAGTATACATGGGCTTCTGGAACAGGTCCTGGCAGGCAGAGGTGGCAAAGATACAGCTCTGTGGCACTTGGGCCAAGTGGAGGAGCTGGATGGGCAGAGGAATTACAGGGGCTATGGCGAAGGCTGTAGCCAGCAGCACAGGGGACAGGCCTTAGGAAGGCTTCCCAGAGGAGGGGACATGGAGCTGGGACTGAAAAGAAGAGGGTTTTTCCAAGAGGAGGCTAGAGAAATAAAGGTGAAAAGGAAAAACCTCAATTTATAGAAAACAGCATGTGAACTGCATGGAACTGGGCAAAGACAACTTACTAATAATAATAGAAGTTAAGTCTCTGGAATATACTGTGCATCAGGCACAAATAGACCTGGACAGATAAATGGGGGTTAGGTTTTATGCCAAGCAAAAGGGTCTGTTTTTTATCTTCTGTGAATCTTGGATATAGCAGGGAGCCCAGGGCAGGGTAGCTGGGGGTAGGGAGTGGGGGGGGGAGCAAGTAAGGGAGCAAGGAAGCCAGAAAATTCTTTTTCTACCCTCCCCTCCCCTCCTCTCTCCCACCTCTCCTCTCTTCTCCTGTTCTCTCCTCTGCTCTGCTTCTTTTTCCTTTCCTCTCTTTTTTTTTTTATGTCACTTCTGGGAATCCACAAGTGCCATTAGAATGTATTCTTCTCAAAGCTGGGGCTAATTTTGTGAACTTGGGGGTTTTGTTTGAAGCCTTAACTTTGAATTCTGATAATGTTGAATTCTCTCTTTTTGTTTCCCTGTGATAATCAGGTGGCTGAAAACTTGGAAAATATAGGAGAAACTTGTTTTTACATAGTATGCTGAAGCTGGGCATGGTGGCACATGTTTGTAATCCCAGTATTTGGGAGGCTGAGACAGGAGGACTGAGGTTCTCAGACAGTCTCAGCTACTTAGTGAGGCCCTTTGCAACTCAGTGAAACCCTGTTTCAAACTAAAGAATAAAAAAATAGGACCAGGGGTGTAGTTCGGAGGTAGAGTGTCCCTGGGTTCCATCCCCAATACTGTAAAAAAAAAAAAAGTATGCTGATTCTATTTTTAATTAATATGCATACTATTTTTCTTCAAACTCTACACTTCCTGGGTGAAGCATCTTTACATTTAAAACAATGGGTTTGCATAAAGGGTAATAAATATAGTGTCCCAGGTTGGATAATAGAGTGCATGGCCATTTATCTAATCTGGGACATTGCAGATATTGTGGCAGAGGGAAAGAAAACATGGTGGAGACATAGTGCATAGCTTCTATACAGACAGAACGAGAATCCATTCCACGCATATTTCGATGGACAATGCAAGTCACACACCACTCCTGAGTTCAATATGCCCCCCACCCGAGGAAGCCATGAAAGTCACATGGACAAGCAATTGTGCACAGATAGCCCATATGCTTTCACAATATACACACCAGTGTCTCCACTTAGATCTAGACCTCAGTCGTTATAAAAGGCCTTAACTAGCTTTTGCACCATGAAATCAGGGCCAGCCACTTTTCTTTTTTTAAAATTTTTTATTGATGCATTATATTAATGGGGTAAAACACTTGTGTGGACATACACGTACACATTGCCCATTTAGCCCCTACCCAATTCCCACCCTATTCCAACTCTTTCCCATGCTTGGCTTAGTGGTTGACTTGGCTACATTCCTTCATCTTTCCGAGTGCTTGCTCTTGCCAGACTTGTTTCCCAGGCTTCCTTGACTTTATTTCTGTTTCTTCAATGGTAGCCTCTGGCAGGAGATTGGAGGATGTGAAGAAGGAAGCTGTATCTCTTTTGCTTCTGGTAGCATCTCTGGGTGTGGCTGTGTACATTTAAGCTTCAACAACTGCCAGGCTGCCTCCCTGTCCATCCCAGCCACCTGTGAGCAGTCCCCACTCAGGTTCGCCCCTCTGTCAGTCCTGTCCTCAGGATGAAAGTGGCTTCTTACGTTTTTAATATCTAGCTGTTTCCTTGTTCATTCCTTTGGCTTGCTTAACAACTTTCTCAGTAATTCTCTGTATGATGCTCTTTCGGTTAGATGACTTGTGTGTGTTCTATTTGCCTGGCTGGACCCTGCTTAGACTAAAGCTTTAGTCTGTCCTACAAATTAGTTACCTTTCAAACCTGTGTAGAATTGTAAGTACTCATTACTCCAATTGTACACTTACCAGAGCTAGCTACTTAATTATTTTTTATTTTTTATTTTTTTGCGGTACTGGGGACAGAACCCAGGGGCATCCTACCTCCAAGTTACACCCCAGCCCTATTTTTTATTCTTTATTTCGAAACAGGGTCTCACTGAATTGCAAAGGGCCTCACTAAGTAGCGGAGGCTGTCCCCAAACTGCGATCCTCCTGTCTTAGCCTCCTAAATGCTGGGATTGCAAGCATGTGCCACCATGCCCGGCCGGCTGTGGATACTTTAGAAAATATAGTTAATCTTCTTTAAACCTCATACTCTAAGAGCAGGGAAATAATTCAGTAGAAAACAAGCAAGTAATTGTCCTAGGTTTCTCTCCTCAAAAACCAAGATGAACTTTTCTTATGTATGTGATTAAAAAGTACTTATCTACATGTTGATATTGTACTTACCTTGCAAACAGGCACATGTGGCACTTACAGATTTACATACGAAGGAGAATTAATCATTTCAAGACCATGGCTTTATCAGTAGTCTTTAAAAAGTTTACCTAAAAACACTGACAATATAATGATCCGAGCCAAAAGATGATTCATTTAAAAGCTTCTATGCTTTGTATTGACTTCCTATCGATGACTTTGATATGATAATAGAAACAAATTTTAAATTTGGAAGGGAGTAGCTAGAAACGCTAAAGAAAAAAAAAAAAAGATTTGATGCCTCCAGAATTTTTTTTTTCAAATAGGTGCTGAGTGAATGGGCCAGTGACAGCCTCAGAGATGGAGTCACATGATGCCTCCCCAGGAATTAACAAGGGGATTTTGCCTCAAGGTCTACAAGGGAGAGGACCAGGAAGGGCTTGGTTTCTAGGGAACAGTTTGCTCATCCTGACTCAGTCTGCTGCTGGTCTTACAACTCCGGCAGGCACAGCTGTTGCTGGGGAAGCAGCGTGGTAGTAGCATTGCTAAGTATTTTCTAATGGTCCAAAGAGACATGTGGGAGCTTCTCTTTAGGGGCTGTCACCACCGGGCAAGCCAGGGTGGCTCATAACAGGAGGGCAGTCATTAGGGCTTTCTAAGTCCAAATGATGGCAGGTTACTCTGAGGGGTTTGTGCTTAGGGATGCAGTGAAATTGGGTCCCTCATGTGCCTGAGTGTGGACTTCAGAGACAGACTGACCTGCATTCAAATCCCAGCCTGGCCACTTACCAGCTACATGAGCTCTAGAGCATTATGCAATTTCTTTGAACCACCATCTCTGCCCTCATAAAAATAGGGACCATAATATCTTATTGGGCAGGAACATATCTATAATGCCTGGTTCATAAAAAGCACTTAATGATACAATATTTTTTATTGATAATAATAATAACCATTCTTCATATTGCTATATTTGCAAAATGCTTGCAACCAGTTTATAACACAATTTAGAAAAGGCTCTCCTTTTCTACAATGCTATAGGGGCCCTTCTAACCACTTTTCTCCCTAGACAGACCGAAAACATAAAACCCAAAGAAGATAAAAACCTTGCCCCAAATTAGACAACTAGTGAGTAGCAAACATGGAAACTCTAACCCAGTTTCTTGATTTCTCTTCTGTGGCCTTTTCTACCCAACCAGGGATCAAACAAACATTCCGGTGACACAATTTTCCTGCCCACCACCTTTCCCAACAATGAAGTGTTCACAGCGGCACCAAGTCTCCTTCCTTTCCCTTACTGAAGTTGAGTCTAACTCCCTGCCTCTTCCCATTTCCTTTTTCCAGACCATATGCTGATTTTTTTCTCCTTTGAATCTTATTCTTTAATCACCTCCCTTAAATGCTCTGATATTCTGTGCCTCATTGGTTTTTAAAATTTACTCAACAACATTCATGGAACACTTCTGAGGGTGTCAGACATTGCTTAAGATTACTCCAGGGACTCACAATCTATGGAAGGAATGAGCTTACAAACAGGAATCACAGTACCTTGTGCTCAAGAGGGGACCCAAGGACCGTAGCACCCCATGAAACTCCCACCCGCAGGAGGCAGTGCAGCAGGTGGTTCACAGCATGGGCTCTGGAGTCAGGACTTCTGGATTTGAGTCTCAGTTGCTTACTCCATTTGTACCCTTGGGGGAATTGCATAGATTCAATGAGCTTTGGTTTCCTACTGCATAAAGTAGGAATCCTAATAGTACCTGTCTCAGAGGGGCTATGGGGATTAGATGAAAAAAAAGTTTATAACTTTAAATATTTAAAAATATTTACAAGTTGTCATTTCCTTTTAAATGCAAAGCTGAACAGGATAAGGGCAGGAAATCTATCTGGGAGTACATAGTAAGCATTCAATCAAAGCCATTTCTTATTGCCTTAAGAATGAGAGTAAACAGAGATTACTCATTACTGAAAAGCTGGAGTTTAAGTTATTTATGAAAAAAGGAGAAGGATCTTGCCTCTTTTTTGCAGCCAGAGCAAAAATTTCATAGTTCTGTTCCAAACTTGACTGATCAGTGTGATCATAAGAGGCTGAGGAGCTGACCCTGAGGGTGGCTGATGATGGACTTTCTAGGGATGGTAGCTGCTAGAGCGGATGGACAAAGCTTGAGCAAATCCTGCATCTTACAACCTGTGTGGTCCAGCTGTGGGCTGAACAAAGAGTGGCATATGTGATGTGAGCGCTCTGAATAGAGTCTGCGATTGCATGTTTCTCTGTGTGGGAAAATGGTTTACTCGGTGAATACTTGATTTCTTTCCCAGCATCCTTTCCAACTAAGGCATCTAAGGCTAAAACCATGAGGCTATTTCTCTACCTTGCTGGTTCCATTTCCCAGGCTAGGTGAGCTTATCATTTTCTATTCAGCTCCCAGCTAATAGTGAAGTTCCCCAGGCAAAACCAAAAACACAGGACTAACAACCATTAAAAATCCTGATAGCCAGAACAAAATGCAAATGTCCTCTGCCTTGCTCTAATATTTGGAAAAATGAACTTGCTGGTAAAAGGATGTTGGATTTTAATTCCTCAACAGGAACACTTGTGGGTTTTAGCTAAGGGGACTCTGTAGGCTGTGATAATCTATGTGAATCATCTGGTTCTGTGTGTGTGTGCATGCGTGTGTGTGTGTGTGTGTGTGTGTGTGCGCGCGCGCGCACGTGTGCATGCATGAATGAGTGTGTGTGTTGGTGGGGGTGGGGGCTGGTTTAAAGGAGATTGCAGTGGCTCAGACAGGGTGGGAACTCATTTTCACTTGGAATCAAACGCATTCAGGGCTGGATGAAATGAAAAACTTTATTCAGCATTTTCTGAAAGAAGCCACCCAAGGTCTTCTTTTCTCAGCATCTGGGACCACAAATACCACCTAAGTCACACAGGCTGTGTCCGTGCACACACATGTGTAATTTTTAATACCCTCACATGACCAGAATGGATTTGTTCCATTCAGTGGGAAGCCACAACATTTATTACATCTCTTTCTCAAATAAACCTCAAAGCGAGCATTTCATCTTTCCTCGTGTAATCATCATAAGGTAGAAAATGAAATTTTCCAAACCTAAAAGCATGTTGCTAAGAGCTCCAGGGCACTGCATGTCACTTCTTACTTTGATGTGTTCATGGAGGGGGTGGGGGATGACAATAAAAAAAAAAAGGAGAAAGGAAAGAAAAGAGAAAGTGCGCCGCACCTTTCTTGAGATTTTCAGAAAGCATTTTTTTTAACTCTTTATGTAGTGACAAGATGGAGCTGATTAAAAGAAGACAAGGAAAGTCTGATGCCAGACCACTTCAGAAATGAAGCCTTCCAGAACGGCATGTATGCGCTTCTGTCAGGAACAGGAATGATTTCACGGCCCCTCTTGCATATTAATGAACTACAAGTAACCTCAGTTTAGTGGTACAGATGCGACATTTCAGGAGCTGTGCCAGAACGCAGCGATAAACGCCAGCTCCAGGGGAAATACATTTCATGATGGAATTAGGAGATCTGCCATCTGAGACGTCCAGAAATCACCCACCCCACTCTCACATGGGAGGGGCTTCTCGGGGAGTAGGTGCCAGTGGCATGGTGAATATGGGGTTTCCAGGGTTATTTATCTTATTCTGGTTCACAGGCATGAGCTCTATCCTCACCTCTTCCAATGCTGCCTGTTTCCTCAAGCTGCAAAATCACTCACCCAAAGGTCAAGTTCAGGTGAATTGATGAATTTTCCTGGTGTGATTTTTTTTAAAAAATGTTTAAACATATATTTCTCGCTGCTTCCGGAGCAAATCACCCTTTTTGCTTCTCCTCCTCCATCTCCAACTGCCTGTCAGGTGTTTTTCTTTTCCAACTTCTTGCAACCTGTGGTTGCATTTTCAGACAGAAGGCAAGCTCCCGGCAATTCTCTCTCTTTCCCCCCAGTGCTTCTCTAGAATTTGCCTGATTCTCACCCCTTTGCTCACTCATTCCCCTTTGCCCCATATGCGTAGTACAACCGTCACTGTCTTCTGTGCTCACCATCTGTTTCTAAAATTCCTATGATACAGAAATCACATGACAGTGTGAGGTGCAGCCATTTCAATATTGCAAGCTTTCGCTTGCCAGAGTTTAGAAGGGCTGGCTGCATGGTTTTGCCTTACCCAGCTGACCAGCTCGTATATGGTCAGCCCTCTTGAAAGACCTTCAGAAGTGGCTGCCGACTCACATGTTTTTTATGAGCCTGAAAATGGAAAATAAAGCCACAGCCTTCATTTTCAGCACACACTCAGGCTAAATTGCAGCCAAGGAGAAAACAGGACAGAGCAACAGTGTGCTGTAAGAAAATAAAGCACCTAGAATTGACTTAGTCTCTCTTTCAATCAACTCCTGCTCCATTAATGGTTAAGTAGCAAAACCCTTTGAGAGTCATCAGCCTAACACAAGAGTAGCTCAGTGTCATTCATAGGTCTGTTGGCCAGCTTGAGGTTGGCTGATCTTGACTGGTCCTAGCCAGGACCGCCTCTGAGCTGCAGATTAGGTCCAGGTTTGCTCCATGTGTGTCTCATCCTCTTGGACAGGCTGCCTGGGTTATGCTCTTATAAGTGATGCAAGAAACTAAATGTTCTTATAAGAAGCTCAAGAAATTAATCTAACTGTATTTGTGTCTTATCTGCTAACATTCCACTGGCCAAAGCAAGACACATGGCTAAACCCAAAGCCAAAGGCAGGGAAAGATAAATCCTATGATTATGCCTTAGCTCAGTGGTGCTCAGAACGGATATTCCTCCTTTGGAAGAAAGGAGGAGGTAAACATACTCAAATGATAGCATAGTATCGACCACATTCACACTGGTGGAGAGATGGGACCCACTCAAGTGCTCATCTTCTTTTTTTAGTAATTACCTTTTCATTCTGGTACCCACAATTCCTTAGCATTTATGCCTCTTGGAGAAATGGATCTTCCACCCGTTCTAGAGATGGAACATGTGGATCAGGCTTATATTGCCAGTATAATTCTAACCTCTGGCCACAATGACAGGTTTGATGCTCAGCATGCTGTATTATTTAAGATTCTTCGGAGGCAGAATCAATAGGTTATACGTATATTAATATATGAGAAGGGATTTTTTCATGTGGTTCTGGCAGTTGAAAAGACCCATATTAGACCATCTGCAGGCTGGAGACCCTGGGATACTGGATCTCTGGTTCAAGTCCAAAGCTTTGGAACAAGAAATGCGAATGGTATAACTTTCAGTGCAAGATCAAATGGCCTAGAGCCTAGAGTGGGCCCCTGGTGTGAGTCCTAGAGTCCAAAGGCCAGCAACCCTGGAGTTCTGGTGCCTGGGGCAGAAGATCAGCATGTCCCTACTCTCAGGGACAGAAACCAATTTGCCTTCTTTATTTGTTCTGTCTGGACCCCATCCTGCCCACACTGAAGCCTGGTTTTCCTCACCTCACCCACTTAGACTTACATGATAGCCTTCTCTGGAAACACTCTTCCAGACACACCCCAGATAATTTTTTCCAGGCTTCTAGGTATTCCTTCGTCTGGTAAACTTGATATTACCATCACACATTGCATCCAATTTGGGCCAGAGAATGAAAGAACTCCTGGAAAATTAGTTTTGTTCTAATGTCATGAGAACTATTAGAAGAGATGCTCTAAGTAGTGCAGGATATAGCTGTGCCTTTTACAACTGCTGAGGGGTAAGGTATGAAGATGAAGGGTATACAAGAAAGAACTATAGGAAGATCAGTGCATCCTCCGGTCAGTCTTGACCTGAATCCCACTCTATTTTGAGGTTGTTAGTTAAGTCATCAGATAAGTTACCTTTTATTAGTTATTGGTTTTAATTATTTGAAAATAACACCAGTTTAGCAAATTCATTCTTTGTTGGGATACTGAGGTGTAATGTGTGAATGTGTGATATCACACACACACACAGAGAGAGAGAGAGAGAGAGAGAGAGAGAGAGAGAGAGAGAGAGAGAGAGAGAGAGAGAAATTCTTTTTCACTTCATATTTCTAAGAATACTGATCCACACTGTGGGAACAAGAGCTGTGATAATGGATGTCGGCCCTAACACACAGCAAGCAGGACAACCAGCACAAGTCACAAGTTGTTCTCCACCTGAGGAAATGTGGAAGATCCAAGCCCTGTGCTCAGGAAATTGCCTTCACTAAGAGAGGATAAGTTTATCTAATTTTCTCCAAACCTACAGGCCAGTGAAGGCCCTGATTTAAAAAAAAAATATTTGGAAAATATTAGCTCTTTCCTTTCACCTTCTATAGTCATTATGTTTTTGGATAGTTAAAGATAAAAATAGCTTGGTGTGATGGCACATGCCTGTAATCCTAGTACTTGGGAGGCTGAGCAGTAGGATCACAGGTTCAAGATCAACCTCAGCAACTTAGTGAGACTCTGTTTGAAAGTACAAAAATAAAAAGGGTTAGCAGGTATAGTGCAGAGGAAAAAGGACTCTGGGGTCCATCCTTAGTACCAAAAAGGCAAAACGAAATAACTAAATACTCTTTTTCACCCTTTTCTCTCTTTTTTGTGGTACTGGAATTGAGCCAAGGGACATTCTACTTCTAAGTATACCACCAGTCCTTTTTATATTTTGATATTTAAAGAGGGTCTTGATAGATTTTTTGAGAGTCTCGCAACACTGCTGAGGCTGTCCTCAAACCTGCAATCCTTCTGTCTGAGCCTCTCAAATCCTGAGAGTATAGGAAGGTACCACCATGCCTGGCTAGCAATAGAGCCCCTAAGGATCATTATTCATCTTTACTGTTTCTCCTGGAAAGCAATTCATTTCTCCCTTATTGGTGGTCATCTTTCCCCTCTTTCTTCCCTGAAGCTCACGTTCCTTCTGTCTTCTGTTTTCTGTCCATATTTTTCTGGTAGACTCTTTGATTTGTCTCTGTCCTTTCTTGTCTACCTGTGCTTATTTTTATATCCTCTTCTCACTTTTGGAAAGGACTTCTGAAGACCCGACCTTTTCAACCCCAGGGTTTCCTCATGTAAAGACGGATATACATTCTCCCCATTCCGAGTCTGTGGAGTGAACTGAACACAAATCCTGATTCCATGACTTTAAACCTACCGAGATCTCTAGATCTTGTTTTTTCCCTTCTTAGAATTTGTCTCATTTTGGTGACACACTCTTGTAATCCAAGGACTTGGGATGCTCAGAGAGGAGGATCAAAGGTTTGAGACCAGGTTCAACAATTTAGTGAGATTCAGAAACTTAGTAAAATATTGTTTCAAAACCAAAAATAAATAGGGCTAGAGGTGTAGCTTGAAAGAAGAATAGCTTTGAGTTCAATCCCCAGTACCACAAGAAAAAAAAAATAAAAGAATTGGTTTAATTTGCCTTCCTTTGGGAGAACTGTGGAGGACTAAATGAAGTTGTGTGTGTCAAGTGCCCAGGGCTGCATAAACAATCAATAAACTATAGGCTCTCTCTCTTCTCGCTTCAATAAATAAGGTCAGAGTTGTAGAATGCTTGGCTTAGAGGAAGCGCCAAATATTAGGTGTTCATCATTCACATCTCATTTAAATACAACAGCTGCCAACACCATCATTGTCCCATCATAGCCTTTTTTTTTCCCTCATAAAAACTCTTTTCCTAATTGTTTGAGTAGCTGAAACATCTCTTTTCCAAACACGAACAGAGAACATAGGGGTGAACTGTTTAGTTCATGGCTACTGAGAGAATTCTGGGAATGCTTCCTACATGCCCTTAGGCAGATGGTCGGCCCACATATATTTCAACAACACAAATTAATGTAAAACATATTCATGTATGTATTAATTAATGCTAATGTATTCATAAGCGACTTGAATAATGGGCAGTCCATTCTGACACCTCCCTCCTAATTCATTTACTCTAAAGAGACTGAATCTTGCCTAATTTTAGGCTTGAATAAGTAGACTGTGATTTCAGGGGCTGCCTTCTTTCTACACTCCCTATGGCCACCTGCTGGCTAGCTCAGAATTCCTTTAAATGGTGAAAAAGGCTTCTAGATCGAAATTAGATGAGGGGAGTGATGGTTGGCATCTGTAAAAATATCTGGCTAAAGTACTATGAAGAGTATAGATGAATTTCTGTGTCAGAGATATCAGATAAAAAATAGTTATAGGAGCAAAGTAATACAGGTTGAACATCTCTAACCTGAAAACCCCAAATCTGAAATGTTTTAAACGCTAAAGATTTTAAGTGCTGATGTGATGGTACAAGTGGGAAATTCACACCTAATATTATGTGACAGGTCACAGTTGAAATGCAGGTCCACTCAAAATATTTTATAAAACTTTCTTCAGGCTATCTGTAAAGGTGCATGTGAGGCAAAAATGAATTTTGTATTTAGACTAGGGTCCAATGCCCAAGATACTTCGTTATATAAATATAAATATTCCAAAATTGGAAACACTGTGGTCCTCAACATTTCAGACAAGAGTTACTGCACTCAATATACTAGAAGAGGATGTGGAAGAGGAAGAAGTCACTTGGGGTGGGAAGAGTTACCAGAGAGGAAAGGTGGGGAGGGGAAGGAAGAAAAGGCAAACTCAAAGATTTAGAAAACAGCTACAAGTCAGGTGTTTGTATCCTGAAACAGAAGTTGGGTTCTGAAGATTTTTTTAAGTGGCGAGCCATGATATAATTGAAGTGAGTTTGAATTTCAAGGGTTTTTTATGTTCCTGTTATTTTTTTAAAAAATGAAGTCTCACGCCGGGCGTGGTGGCGCACGCTTGTAATCCCCGTGCTTGGGAGGCTGAGACAGGAGGATCGCACGGGTTCGAAGCCAGCCTCAGCTACTTAGTGAGGCTCTCAGCAACTTAGTGAGACCCTGTTTCCAAATAAAATATAAAAAAGGTCTGGGAGTATAGCCCAGAGGTAGAAAGCCTCTGGGTTCCACCCCCAGTACCACCTAAAAAAAAAAAAAAAAAAAAAAAAGTCTCAAGCCTGGCGTGGTGGTGCACGCTTATAATCCCAGCATTTGGGAGGCTGATACAGGAGGATCAAGGTTCGCAGACAGCCTCAGCTTCTTAGTGAGGCCCTTGGCAATTTAGTGATACCCTGTTTCAAAATAAAAAATAAAAAAAAGACTAAAAAAAAAAAAACAGGACTGGGAGGGTAGAATGCCCCTGAGTTCCATCCCCAGTATCACACACACAAAAGAAGAATTCTCCTTCAATAAAGGAGCATTTTCTTTAGGGTAATATTAATGGTAGAACTTGAGTACAAAGTTCAGAGAGTAATCATTCTCTGTCCTCAAGCAGTTTACATTCAAATTGGGATAACTATGGAGTAGAATATGACAGAGACCAAATGAAAATACAGGTAATAAACTGCTCTTCGTTGGCCCTCCTGCCACATGTACATTCTATTGACCTTGAGTCTGTGGGATGTGCGGGTCATTTGAGACTGGCTCATCAGAACTTCTCCTCGTAGGCAAACAGTTAAATAGAAAGTTCTTTCTGTACCTGAAGGAGTTGGCACCCTGTATTCTTCCTCACTAATGTTTGTTCCTGTTCAAAGAAAAAAAAAGTTAAAAAACTTAACTGCTATATGAAAAACAGACTACTAACATAGGAAATGAAAAATTAAGGCCAGATCTGGAATGGATGCCCAGAAAATGGACCAAGGAGAAAAGAAAGATATAACTGGCAGTTGCCTGAGCTGGGCAGTTTCAGGAGAATATCATGACTGTCCTGAAAGGTCCTGTTAGCAGGCAGTGGAGACTAGAATGACATACAGGTGTGTTTCTAATTATGCACATTAAGGAAGTGGCAATATTCTCCAAGATGGCCCCAGAGTTCCTTCCCTCCTGGCATTCCTTTGGGTATTTCCCCCTTGCATGTGGACAGCGTCTAGTAACTCTTCATGAATATAACATGGCAGAACCGATGGGATGTCACTTCTGAGACTGGGTTATAAAAAGGCAGTGTCTTCTCCCTTCTAGAGCTCTCACTCTGGGGGAAGGAGGCTGCCCACCTGAGAAAGACAATGTCTCCAGCCACTGGACAGATTTGAGGCTGGCTACAGCTGCATGCGAGAGCTCAGAGCAGATCTTCTCCACTGGGCCCTGGGATGACTGAAATTTGTGACCTTGCTTGTAACCTTTTGTGAGACTGTGATTCAAGGCCACCTTGCTAAGTAGCTTCTGGATTCTTGACCCAAAGAAACTATGAGCTAGTTCATGTGTGGGGTTGCCAGTAATTGAGTTTGGGGGGGTAATTTGGCATGCAGCAATAAAGGATGAATATTGTCTTTTTTTTTTGGCAGAACTGGGGATGTAATCCAGGTGCATTCCACCTTTGAGCTACACCCCAACTTTATTTTTTATTCTTTATTTTTAAAATAGGGTCTCACTGAGTTGCAAAGGGCCTCACTAAGAAGCTGAGGCTGTCCACGAACCGCGATCCTCTAGTCTCAGCCTCCCAAACGCTGGAATTACAAGCGTGTGCTACCACTCCAGGCTATTGTTGCCTTTTTAGTTTATGTTTATTTTTTTGCTTATAAAGCTAAAATATGCTTGTTGTCAAAACAGAAAAAAAGAAGGCAAAAAGTACCCCCAAAGCCATAACCAGGGGTTTAGCGATATTTTCTACATCATAGATGGAGTGAGCTATTGAAAATATGAATCAAATAGTATCACTCCCTTGTTCAAAAACACCCAACAAGTCCTGTTATGTTTGGAATAAAATCTGAAGTTCTTGAGGTCGCCCCAAGCCCACGGCGACCCCTGTTGTCCCTGTGCTTACAGAGCCTCTGCTCTACCCTGGCCTTGGAGCCGGACAAGTGCGGTCTCTTGCTGTTTTCCCTGTCTGTCTATGTCTCTGGCTTCTGAGCCGTGCACTTGCTGTGTTCACCGCTGACCTGTTCTCCCCCAGACAATCCACCTCACGGCCCTTGACACCTTCTCCTCTCAGATGTGGCCTGCTCCAGTCTCTGTCCAAATGTTCCTGCACAGACCCCTTCCCTGAGCATCTATCCAAAACCATCCCCTTCATCTCCTGTCCCTGCGCTTCAGGTACATCATGCTGTTACCTATTGTTGCCTGATTGTCTGTCTCTCTCCTGTCACAGTGCTACTCCTACAAATGCAGGATTTTATTTTGGTCTTTGCTGTAATCTCAATTTAGTAATGTTTGTTGCTGGGAATAGTGCTGCATGCCTGTAATCCCAATACTTAAGAGGCGGAGACAAGAGGGTCACAGGTTGGAGGCCAGTCTGGGCAACTTAGTAAGACTCTTAGCAAATTTTTGAGACCCCATTTCAAAATGAAAAATAAAAATGGATAGGGGTGTAGCCAGCAAGTAAATGCCCCTGGGTTCAATCCCCAGTACCAAATAAATAAATATTTGTTGAATGAGTGTTATCACAATTTACTTTATTTCCTTTCATCATTTATTCTCTCCCTTTATCCCTATATACAGTTTTAAAAAATTTTAAATATTTTAATTTTAGAAGCAGAAGTTAAAATAGAACTTAAAACTATGCAGTTTTCTGATTTTCTAAAATTCTTTAAAACATAATATATGTGTATAATATTTTATCATAGGAATAGTTACTCTGAACAATAGGGCAAAAAGAAAACACCCAAAATTTTGGGTTTCAGTCTTCTCATCTGGGATATGCACATGCCTCATAGAACACTGGAGAAAATAGCTGGGCAGCTCGGGCAAGGAATTGATGACCGTCAAAGAACAGGAATCCCACAGGAGATAGTTCAGTGAGTACTAGAAATGACAAACGTAGTTTTGGTAAGTTTCTCCCAGGGGTGAATCTACCTAAAGATACATAAGGCAAAGTGGTTTTTTTTTTTTTTCTCATTTGTATCTTCTTTCCCCCTTTCCCTCAATGACATAATATTTGCTCTTTTCTCAGACACATTCACAATTTTTTTTTTTGTGTGGCCCTAGGGATTAAACTCAGAGATATTCTACCTCTGAGCTTCACCCTCAGCCTGATTTTATTTCTTATTTCTTATCTCACTCGGTTACTGTGAGCCTTGCTAAGTGGCTGGGGCTGGCTGTGAACCTGTGATCCTCCTGCCTCAGCCTCCCAAGTACTGGGATTGTAGCTATAGGCCACTGCAAAAGCTACATCTACCTTTTTCTCAATGCAAATCAATCGATTTCTTCCATTTTTTTCCACCTTGAATTGGGAATTCATCTTGATGAGACATATCTGAGGGTAAGGAAGGACAGGGAAGTCATAGAAAAGGCATGACCGATTTTCCTGAGATAGAAGCATGGTTATTTGGGTAAGAGACAAAAATAGGAGTGGATGCTCATATAGTACATGCATTCTTTTTCTTTTGTTGTGGATTCACTATAACGTATATAACTGTTCCTGATTATCACACAGTCTCAGAGCTTTTGTTTTTCTAAATACTTTGTTATTGAACATCTCACATTTTGGATTATTTATCTGGGAGAACAAACCAGGGTTCATAGGTTATAAAAAAAGAGAAAGCATTGCTGGGCGTGGTGGCGCACGCTTGTAATTCCCGCGCTTGGGAGGCGGAGACAGGAGGATCGCGCAGGTTCGGAGCCAGCCTCGCTGGCTTAAGAGACACTGTTTCCAAATAAAAATATAAAATAGGTCTGGGAGTGTAGCCCGGAGATAGAAGGGCTTCCAGGAACCCCAGTACTGAAAAAAAAAAAAAAGAGAGAAAGCACACTCAAATGGGATAACTTAGGAACTATTCAGGAAAGTGCAGGCAGCATTAAGGAAGACCAGTGAGCCCAAGGGGTGAAGAAAAAGACTGGTGATTGGAATCAGGAGAAAGAAATGGAGTCTAAGCTGTGGCTGCAAGGACCTGGCCTCTGAATATGAGCTATGGCCTCACCTGCAGGATTCAGCTGCTTCTAATACTTGCCAGGGAGCCAGGAAGTATGTATTCTCACCTTGCCTGCCTCTAGTCCTCTGATCCTGCTCATGCTTTCCATTGGTACAGCCCAATCTGAAGTCAGAAAACAAGAATGCCAATGATGCAGGGAGGAAGAGGGGCAGGGGATGGATCTGGAAGACCTAACGGAGAGCAGCCATCAGGGAAGGACTTCTAGAAGTGGCAGTTGCAGGTCAAAGGGTACACCTATGTTTAAAATTTTTACTCTATATCATCTTTAAAACATATAGACTTGTTGAGCATGGTGGTGCAAGCTATAATCCCAGTACTTGGGAAGCTGAGACAAAAGGATCTCAGGTTCAAGGCCAGCCTCAGCAAATTAGTGAGACCCTGTATCAAAATACAAAGTTAAAATAAAAAAAAGGGCTGGGGATATAGTTGGGGTATAATGTCCCTGGGTTCAATTCCAAGTACTCAAACAAATAAATAAAGTCTTAATATTTGTGGCAGAACTGCTTTTTAAGCCCCCAAATCTATCTTCTCTACCCTGTGGTACACAAAATAGACTACATTTCCTAGCCTCTCTTAAAGCTATGTGTAGTATGTGACTGATTGATGGCCAGTGGACTGTGGAGGGCAATGGTGCATACCTGTTCTTGCTCTACAATACAAATTTCCCATGAACAATCCTTGTTCCCTTTCCATCCATTCCAGGTTAAATTACAAAAAAACAAAAACAAAAACAAAAATCACAACCATGGTGACCTTGGCAGTCATATGCTAAAGATGACAGAACCACAATGCTAAATACTTGGGTCCTGGTGTTGAGAGGAAGGCCACCAGGAACACATGCACTTGGCTGTGATGTTATCGAGCACTGAAATTGTATATTAAGCCATTGCAGCAGACACTCTGGTGAAACACATCCCTTTGGCCTACCTCAGATTTCAGCTGTAGCTGAGGCAAAAAGTTCTATGTAACTTGGGCAGATTTTGTGTTTATGCATCCCACCTCAAGCATACATGTTCCTTTGGTCCTGGGGTCTTTTCTGCTTCTGCAGGAATCTACTTGCCTGGGTCACCTTAATGTGCAAACACATCATGGACAAGCAAGAGAATGAACATTCCCAGTGGCAACCCAAACCAGTGGGGGCAGGAGTGAGAAGATAAATGTGCTTATCTCTACCCTTCAGGTAGACAGTTTTGGAAGGCATGCTGTGTACTTCTCAGGAATCCCGACAGAACGAACAGAACCTCCAGCAGTGACCTCAATAACACATTCTATATTGTGTTTTCCTTCTTCCCTGTCTCCCTCTCCTTATTCCTCTGTTCCTACCTTCTGGGATCAATTCCTGAAAGAACTACCAGCAGGCAGGTCCTTGACAGCTTTTGCTTTTGAAAGAACCCAAACTAAGATAGCCATTGGTATTTCAGGACTTATCTATTACAACTCCAGGACTTATCTTAAGAAATAAAGTGGTTTTGATTTGTATCTCTTTGACTGCTAATGATGTTGAATATTTTTATACATTTATTAGACATTTGAATTTCTTATTTTGTGAAGTGTCTATTTAGTTCACTTGTCCATTTTTTTTGCAGTACTGGGGATGGAACCCAGAAGCATTCTACCTCTGATTTATACTCCCAGCCCTATTTTTTATTTTTTAATTTTGAAACAGGGTCTCACTGAGTTGCAAGGCATCTCACAAAGTAGATGAGACTGTCTGAGAACTGCAATCCTCCTGTCTCATCCTTCCAAATGCTGGGATTACAAGTGCACCACCACTACTTGCCCATTTTTTGATTGGGTCATTTGTTTTCTTAGCAGTGAGTTTCTTGGATTCTTTATATATTCTAAGTATTAGTTCTCTATTGGAGAAATAGTTGGCAAAAATTCTCTCATTCTGTCAGCTCTCTCTTGAAGTTCTTGATAGTTTCATTTACTCTACAGAAGCTCTTAGGTTTAATACAATCTCACATATTAATCCTTCTTTTAATTTCTTGTGCTAAATGAAATTAGTCAGTCACAGAAAGTAAAAAATTGGGTGCTTTCTCTAATATGTGGAAACTAGGGAGAAAGAAGGTCATAGGAAGAACTCCAGACAAAGAAGTAAAAACCGTAAATGAGCAAATAAGGTGACCTAACTAAGGGTGATGAGAGGGGGAAAGAGGAAAATTCCATAATGTACATGAGGTACATTCACAAACACATCTAAGTCAGTCACTAAGACAAACATGAGAAGGAGGAGGGATGGGGTAGGAATTGGGAAGAGCTAAAGGAGTGATATGTGCATGTATGCCTCTACTATCTTGTACTCCATTGAAATGTATGACTGCAATGCACCAATAAAAAATTTAAAAAAGAAATAAAGTTTTATCATTAAGTAGGATACTGAGTCATCCTAAAATTTAAAACAGAGCACTGATGCACAAGTCTGGGAGTGTCAGTGAGAAAACTCATGTTGGAATCTAGAAAGAAACACATAGTGTACAGTGATGAGACACTTGGGAAAAATACCCATGGTATCCTGGAAGACAGACCATATATATTTGAGACTGTGGCACGAGAGGCAGCGATAGACAGAAACCAAAGCAATTGTGTTTTCTACTTTTAGTACATTATTATGAAAAATGATAAAGATGGATGAATGGGTAAATAAGATGTACTATAAACATACAATGAAAAGTATTCAGTCTTTAAAAGGAAGAAAATTCTGACACATGTGCCCAATGGATGAACCTTGAAGATACTATGTCAAATGAAATAAGCCAGACAAAACGGGACAAATACTGTATGATTCCATTCACATGCAGTGCCTATAGGAACCAGATTCAGGGAGTTAGCAAGACATGGAATGGTGGTTGCCAAGGGCTGTGGTGAGAGCAGTTGGGGAGTTAGTGTTTAATGAATACAGAGTTTCATTTGGGTTGAATTCTCTGGATAGATGGGGATGATGGTTGCACAACACTGTGAATGCAGGGAAGGCCAATGAACTGTACACTTGAAAATGAATGAAATGGCAAAATTTATGAGTATTTTACACAATGAAAAAAAGAAATGCCTTTAGGTGGGAACTAACTAGTTTTCCAGCAGGATCAAAAAGGTATGAGACTCAATTTATTTGGGGTACCAAAAACTGAAAAGAAAAAAAGTTTCCTTCAGGCCCAAATAAAAATAATAATGAGTTGCTGGGAGTGGTGGCGCACGCTTGTAATCCCCGTGCTTGGGAGGCAGAGACAGGAGGATCCCGCAGGTTCGAAGACAGCCTTGCTGGCTTATGAGACCCTGTTTCCAAATAAAAATATAAAATAGGTCTTGGAGTGTAGCCTGGAGAAGGGTTCCATCCCCAGTACCACCAAAAAAAAAAAAAAAAAAGAGAGAGAGAGAGAGAAAGAATAATGAAATGAATTGAACAACAAAGTCCAATAAGACTCAGTCTTGTGGCAAACATCAGATGTCAGGTACAGCCTTCCTGCCCCTACCATTGACCTAGAAGAACAGATTATGCCCCATTGCCCATTCGGAAAGTCATCATTGATAGGAGAGAAGCATGGGGGGAGGTTTGAGAAAACAAAGAAGCAACCTCGGTCCGAAAGTCTTGTTTTAGAAAAACGTTGGGTTTGGTTATTGATAGTGAAAATGAATGGAAGCAAATTTATCAAAAAGTGATTTTGTTAGCCGGGTGTGGTGGCACACGCTTGTAATCCCAGCATTTGGGAGGCTGAGTCTAGAGGATTGAGGTTCGCAGCCAACCTCAGCTACTTAGTGAGGCTCTTTGCAACTCAGTGAGACCCTGTTTCAAAATAAAGAGTAAAAAATAGGGCAGGGGGTGTAGCTCGGAAGTTGAATGCTCTTGGGTTCCATCCCCAGACCCACACACAAAAAAAGTGATTTTGTCTTTTAGGGCACAGTTATCGCCGAATAAACCACAAAACTGCACTGAAAGACTCTTCTAACTATTTGAGGATTAAAGCAACTTTCAGGCTCCCAAATGATTATCAGCTTGAAGTGTGCTGAGAAAATGGTATGGCCCCAAGGAGAGATTTTTCTTTGACAGTGAATTTTAAAATGATCCGGCATAGCCAGGTGTGGTGGCACATGCTTGTAATCCCAGCATTTGGGAGGCTGAGACAGGAGGATTGCACAGGTTCGAAGCCAGCCTCAGCTATTAAGCGAGGCCCTCTGAAACTCAGTGAGATCCTGTTTCAGAATAAAGAATAAAAATTTAAAAAAGGGCTGGAGGTGTTGCTAAGAGGTAGAATGACCCTAGTTTCCATCCCCAGTACCACAAAACGGTCTAGTATAGTGGGCATGGTGGCCCATGTCTATAATCCCAGTACTTGGGAAGCTGAGATGGAGGCATGTAGGTTCAAGGTCAGGCTCAGCAACTTACTAAGGCTCTCTGCAACTTAGCAAGACTGTGTTCCAAAACAAAAAATAAAATAGGGATTGGGTTGTAGTTTGGAAGTAGAATGCCCCTGGGTTCAATCCCCAATACCTCCATTCAGTGCCCTAATGCACACATAGAAAGAAAGTGGTTTGGAAGGATAAAGGACAAAAAGAAATTTCTCAAAAGTGAGGAAAGGAGAACCAGAGGCTAGTAGCAATCAGCAAGGGAGTTGCTCCCAGAGAGCAAGCAGAGTCTAGCCAAGGCCAATCCTCCCTGCCAGGAAATGGGAACTCCCCAGCCCAGCCTATCCAGCGGATTATGATATTTTCAGTTATCAGTCTGTGGTGTGTGTCTCCATTAATCACCATCTACATGGCAGGATTTGTATTGTTATCCTGTCTCTGGCCCAGTGTGTGGATGTGTTGGGATGAGAGGCAGGGGGATATCATCTGTCTTTTTGATTCAAAGGCTGCTGGTCCACCAGGAGCCACAATTGGATGGATGGCATGGGTGTGCATGTTCTGGAGAGACAGGGCTCTGAGATAGGAGCAGTGGTTGCTGGGGGCTTTGAATTGTTTCTGCAAGTTGTCACCGTAGAAGGGCAAATGTATTCTGCACGTGGAAATGAGGATACAATTCTGTTTAGAAACCAGAAGAACAGAAATGGCTAAGACTTTTGATGTCTTCTCTGGCTTATGATGTAATTTGCATGACACACAACCAAACTACCAAACTAATGCATGCATATCCATATTCATAGCCAAAAATTCACAACTGCCAAAATTTCCTATGGAACCAGCCAAAATTTCCATCAATAAATGAATGGATTACAAAATTATGGGATATTTACACAATAGAATTTTACTCAGCCATTAAAAAGAACAAAACTGTGTTATTTGTAGGGAAATGGATGAAACCGGAGAACATCAAGCTAAATGACACTAGTCAGTTACAGAAAGTAAAAGATTAGACGTTCCCTAATATGTGGAAGCTAGGGAGGAAAAGGGTCATAGGAATAACTCTAGACAAAGAAGAGAAACCACAGATGAGCAAATAAGGTGACCTAACTGAGGAGCATGGTAAGGGGGAAGAGGGAAATTTTCTAATGTAATGATATACATTAACAAACATATCAATCACTAAGGCAAACGAGAGAAGGAGGGAAGGAAGGAAGAAGAAATGGGGTGAGAATTGGGGAAGGGCTAAATGAATAATGTGTGCATGTATGTTTCTATCATCTTGTCTCTATTAAAATGTATGAGTACAATGCACCAATTAAAAAAAGATTTTAAAAGAAATCTAACAGTTCTTCCACTACAAAGTGATAACCAGTTTTTAATATTTAGTATGTTTTCTCAATGCCAATGAACATTCATTGATCTTAGAAAGAAGGTACTATGATGAGGGTCCAGTAATAGAAAATATTTCCTAATCAAAATCTCCAATTGTTCAGTTTGTTCAATATGTACTTTAAAAGTATAAACTCTATAGTTGTTGACAATCACCAGCAACAAAAATGGGCTTTAAGATATTGTTATTATCTTACTCAGGTTCACAAATATCATTAGCAATATATTTGTTATTATTTTATGATTTAATGTTTAGTGTGTAATACAGTATCTGGAAAATGAATAACTTAATAATTAATTTTAATTAATTAATACATACATTAATTAATTTAAATTATTTTTAATCAATTAATACATGAATAAATGGAGGAACAGTTGAATGAATGAATGAGAGTAATTCTTCCCTAGTACAACAGAGAAACAAGTTTTAATTAATCATCCTAGGAATTTCTATATGATGTTAATAGACAAGTTATTTTGGAAGAAATGTACCAGTTGTTTTAAGCGAACATCAAATATTCTGAGATTTGCCCTCTGAAGGGTAGAGAGAAGAATATGGTTTATGAACATATTTATTCATCCTGAAAAAGGAACAAAAACAAAAATAAAGAAAAGCAGGACAGGAGAGCAGTGAAATAAAGGGCCAAACCCTAACCCCAGGCTGTAATATCGACCTGACAACATGTGAATATAATCCAGTTGGATTATTGGATTTATAGGTTAACACGAAGGAATGACCTTTAAAACTTTTTATAACTTGACTTCTTCTTTCAAGAATTCTTATTATGAATTAATTTCTCCATTATCTAGATTGCATACTTATACATAGTCTTTTGAGGAAAGGTCCTTGTAAATCTGAAAACATTTTTCCTATAAATACACAGACAACTTGGGAAAAATTCTTAGGATACCACCTTTCTAAAACTATAAATATGACTCCCATAAATTTTTGCATATAATATTTCAGAGATATGTGAGGTCAGTCTGAGATCTTTCTTCTTTGATGATTCCTGTTTTTAATTTTCCCTACACACAAAGGTTCTTCTTTATCTTCTTCAGATTTGAAATTCAAATGGTTTCTCTAGTTTTGCCTATGCATTGGTTTGCTGGTTCTCAAAAAATGTTGTGGGTGTGGAGAGCTCTTATTTTTTGAGGTTTGTGTCTTTCTCAGTTCAGGAAGGTTCTTTCGATTATCTTAATCACAGATTACTTGTGTGAGATTGCTTAACCCAGTGACATTCTAGATTCAGGAATTATGTCTCAGTCACATTTATATCTTTAGCACTTGGCACACAGATGTGCAATGATGGGTTATTGTAGTAAATGAATACTAGAATTATCTGGGAAAATTTCTAGTAAGGGAGGTATCTCTCCATTCATTGATAAAATGGTGGTTTACTGCATTGGACTTCCACTTTCATGTTATCCCTGAAGACTATAGGGACCACAGTTGTTTATTTCTTCAGCCAATGAAATTTTGCATAGGTGATTTGCTTTAGCTAATGGGACACAGGTGTAATGCCAGTGGAAACTAGAAGAGCACTGTACAATGAGGATTGCTCCCGATGATGGCTTGGGAATCCTGAGGCTGCCATGTGAAGGCCAACAAGCCTACTATATGATACAATGCCATATGAACCAATGACAAGTCACTTTAACTTAGATGCCACCCATCCCCCTTCAGGCCAGCTACCCTGCCAACTTCTAGACATGTGAGTGAGTCCATCTTAGAGCATCCACAGTCAAATCAAATTGACCAGTGCAGAAGCATTTCCCACTGGCCATAAAAATTGTGAGAAATATTTTTTATGTCACTGAATTTTGGGGTGATTTGTTATGCAGCAAAGGCTAGTTGATACAGGAAGCCATTGGATTCTAATTCAGGAGGATACAAAGATTTTGAAAGTATTATTTTTTATCTATTTGCTTTTAGAACACAACAGAGGAATGCCTTCCAATTTTAAGTAAAAACAATTTTGAACATAGAAGTCTATACTTAGCCGGGCATGGTGTAGCATGCTTGTAATCCCAGTACTTGGGAGGCTAAAACAGGAGGATTTGGGTTTGTGGCCAGCCTCAGCTACTTAGAGAGGCCCCCTGCAACTTAATAAGAGCCTGTTTCAAAATAAAGAATAAAAATAGGGCTGGGGGTGTAGCTCAGAGGTAGAATGCCCCTGAGTTCCATCCCTAGTAGCACAAAAAAAAAAATCCAACAACAAAGAAAGAAAGAAAGAAAGAAAGAAAGAAAGAAAGAAAGAAAGAAAGAAAGAAAGGAAGGAAGAATTCAATACTGAGCCAAACTATCAATCCAATGTGAGGACAAAATACAAGCTTTTGCAATATGCAAATGCTCAGAATGTTTACCTTTTGGGCATATTTTCTGAGGAATTAGCTGAAGGATTAAAAGTTCTTCAACAGGAAAAAAATTAAAAAGAGTACATAGATCATTAAAAATAGTGGAACTAATTCAAGAGTCTGTTCCAGATATTTTTGATGTTTCATAGGGCCCACACTGATCTTCTGTATTCTCCTCTTACTTCTCGTCCCCAAAGCCTACAACTTATCTTTCCACTTCATTGCCAAGTGGAGTCTGATTTGCCTCATCCATTGAGAGGTTTGTGAATGAAATTAAAAGGCGAAAGGCTGAAGACCTTTTGATTCTGGCTATGACTTCAGTAGCTTTAACACAACTATACCAGCTACATTATCAGGACTTCTGACAGCATGCCTAGGATACGTTTTCCTGAAGCATTAAGGTACTGGAGGTGTATGGGAATGTGGGTACATGAGCTCCTGCAAGGATGCAATTATCACCCCCCAGGTCATACTACTTATCACCTGTTGCACAAGTCTTTCCAGTGCTTTTGCAATGAATCACCTGTACCAAAACACTTCCTGATTTAATTACATAGAGTAGTTTTTGTTTCAATAAATGATCTGGAGTCCAATGAAATGAAATCACAGATTGAGAAACATTTCAATGGGCCTTGAAAATACTCGATCTTCTGTATATAGAAAGTCAACAAGCTCTAGGAATATCTTCCAAGAGACAAATGGAATGATTTCTAAGAATTAGAAAGTCTAAGGAATATGATAAAGAATTTATGCAATTCTTTTCTAAGAAAAAATATGATTATAATGTCAAGAAACCCAAAGTATATATACATACACACACATATATGAAAGCAATGATCAAAACATAAAGCACACTAAAATGTGACATGATGTTAAGACCCTGACCGAGTATGAAAGATTCCATTTCACTTAGATCCTAGGACCAATCTTTATATGGTACAGCAGTCATCTCCTTAAATAAGGAGATGCCTAAAAAAAGGGGTAATCATAGAACATACCTGACTCTATGTGAGCAAATAATAAACAACATTGCCTTTTCATTTTAACTCCATAAAGCAGTCTATTAAAAATGTAAAAGACCTATCTATAATTATACTTTAGAACATAACACAAATGTAGGGGTCTAAGGGCAGGAAATGGGGTTTGGGAGGACAGGGAAGAATTGGATAGAGACATTCTCATAAGTAAAGTGTCAAGAAAAACTAGAATATCAATGAAAAAGGACTTACGATGTTCTAATATATTCTTTAATGCTACAACGTACTATTAGCAGTGAAATACTACAAAAGTTTGAAGCAGAAGAAGGATAGTGAAAGCAAACTAAATCCTTATTATTTCTAGAGAGGAGTAAAATAATTTTAAAAATCAAGAACTCAATAATAATAGTTGTTAGCATATTATGTATAGTTAAATGTTTAGGGATTATGATCTTCTAGGTAGCAGAATTAAGGTTGTAGAGGCATGTAATGGTGAAACCTTTGTTTTTCATTAATAGTATTTTAATGTTCAGATATTACTTTGATTAAAGGAGTTTTTTAGAATACACTGCATTTGGGAAGGAAGGTAGCCTGACAAAGTTTCTATTTATAAACCTCAGAACCTAACTTCATCTTTACCTCTAGAATGACAGAGTTGTATTAGATACTTGGAAGTGCCATCAGCTATAAAATGCGGAAAGGATTTTAGAGTAGAATCTGTGAAGAATGGAGAGCACCCTTCCCAGGGAATGGGGTTTGCAAGTGGCTGTTACATTCCTCCATCATTTTTCCTCCTTGAGAACCACACATTCAGAAAGTCACTGAGTTTTAATCCTGGGCAGGCAGGAAAATTATATAATTAGTGCAGCAGATATTTGAATTAGACCTCTGGGAATACTAGGCTCCAAGAGCTTCCAATTTATAATATCAAGAAAAATTTTAAGTACAACTCATAATGCTTCATATTAAGTAATCAGAGATAGGCAAAGTACAGACTTCATAAAGAGCAAGTCCTCATATTAACATGGCCACATTAAAACAACACCATATCTTCAGTGGAGTTTGCTTTCTTGAACTTCATTGTCATAGAAGGAAGCATTTCTCCCCTAAAGTCTAGGTAGGAAGCACTAATAAAGTCCAACTATGTATTTTGTTTTGAAATGATGCCTGCATAAAATACCACAAAGGGCTGATGTCCACAACTCAATCACTTGTCATTTTTTTCAGGTTGGTTAGACATATAAAAATTTCCCCCAAATTCAAATATGCACTCTATTATTTTTTTCCTGCCCTCTTAGAGATCATTCCGGCAGAGGCTTGCCAAGTTATCTGAAGTCATTTGGCTGGTTGGCAAAGCAGCTTTGTCCATTCATTGGCTCCTGCAGGCGAGGAACCTATTCCCTCTAATTCCATCTGCCACATTCACTTTGAATATGGTCAGTAGAAATCATTTCTTCTAAAATGAAAGCCACTCCCCTTCAATCTGTAGGTCATCATTATGTCCCATTCCATATTATTGTCCCTTTGCCATTATGGATCCTCACATGAGAGGACATGGAGCAGCAACAAAATCTATAAAAGGATTTCCCACCAACTAAGGAGCAATCAGCTTGGGCCAGAAGGCATTCATTGACCAGATGGACTACTGAATGTTTGCCTGCATTATCCAGAAAACCCCCAAATTCTAATCACCTTGGTCATTTTTTTTACTTAAAATGGGGTAGGTGGTCTTATCTATTATTGGATCTGATCCATCTAAAACTAACAGCTTTGTTTCTGCAAGGGATTCTTACTACAGTCTTGTTTGTTTTTCATGCTGAGAAATTCTTTCTTTCCATGCTGTGAAAATTGCATTTTCTTTAGGTACACGCCATCTTCTTTATACATATGCGCATGTTTCTATGTCTATATATGTGACATTGCTCTACATATTTAAGGTAGTATCCATCTCAGTCAAGTTCATTGTAGTTAGGGTCATGTATGTCTCATGCAAGGCTTCCTGTTCAAGACCTTCTGTTATTTTCTAAGTGCTGGGAAGAATACTTAATGTGTGTCTCTGTTCAAAGATTAATTAATTTCTGGACTTGGCTTAAATTTTTATTTGCCACATAAAGCAACATTAGTTAGTAAATGGCAGGTTTTTTTTTTTTGCCGACAAATCTTGTTTAGATGTCATGCCTGCCATTTGGGTTTGGCATGTTTCTTATAAGAAGATTGCTATGGAAAATGTTGCTATTAGCTTTGCAGGTGAACCCTGCAGGGGCAACGCAGGGAGTAAATACTTAACTCCATAGGTTCTGTCAGTGAAACATCTCTGCTCCACATCCCTGTTGAGGCTTCTTGGTCCATCCTCACCTCCCACATTCACCATATGTCTCAATTTTCTCTCCCTTTCACAGCATCACAGCTATTGTTTTAAGCCCTTACCCAGCTGCCATCGGCATCAATAGATTCTTGCTGGTTAGTGATTGGGCAGTCGTTTGAGGTCTCCGTGTCCTCGGTGGGTGACCAGCATGCACAGCAACAACTGAGAAAAACAAGCCTGCAGACATCTTCAGCCATAGAAGTGACTCCCTAGCCTAAGGCAAGTAAGTACCAGGTAAGGAGACTTGCAGCTCCCAAATGATATAGATTAGTTAGCACCTTCCCCATCCCAAAATTTTCCAGTGAGCGTGGAAACATTACTTTGGCAAGGAGGAATAGCTGGGGTATTAATAAGGGAGGCTTGGTCCAATCAGATGATTGAGCTTTTCAGAACTCATATGAGAACTTCCTGGGGGTCAAGAATTATGTTACAGAGAGGGCCAAAACCAAGTGCTTTCTCTAGACAGCACTTTCCTCCCTTTTCTCCTGGCATCATAGAATGTTATCACTGGAAGAGACTGGAGATCTCATATAGTTTAGTATTCTCCTTTGCTGCTCCAGAGCTCAGCTTGGGTATGATAGTTCCTGGACCACAGTCCTATCTCTATACTACCTTGTTTCTTCCATTGCTTTTACTCATCCTGTAGTGCACAGAGCAATGTATAACCCATTTTCAAATATTTACCCATCCTTCTTTATTTTTTTATTTTTGGCAATTCATAGTACAATAGATGGATTCGGCAAAAGAATCCGAAGCTGCTCTCTTTTGTACTGATTTGCTACTTCAAATTGCAAAAAAAAAAAAAAAAAAAAAAAAAAAAAGAAAAAGAAAAAGAAAAAGAAAAGGAAAAAAAGTACATTCTGCCTTTGGCAGAGTTCTTGATAGATATCTTTTTTTCTTTTTGGAAGAAAACAGGTTGATTGTCTAACAGAAGGCAAAAGGGTGAAATAGATGTTTATTCAAGCTCTAGCTTAATAACATTTCCAATGGGCCACTATGCCTTTAGTCTTCACTAAATAGGAGACATAAATAGGAATACAGAGCTCCAGGTCCCAGCTCTGATTATCTCAGGAACTTGGTTCAGGAACTTGGCTCAGGCCAGTCTATATTGGTTGAAGACAGAATTAAATAGATCAGGCAGCATTTGGGCATAGCCACATGAGGATGCCTCACACAGTGACACCACCCTATTTAGTTTGCCTCATTGCAGGAGTCCTCAATTTCTCAGACCTGTAAAAGAGAGTTTCCAGCTGTTAAAACTGGGTGTGTTTTCAGGGGAAGACTCTCTCTCACCAACATCATTACTGAAAGGTAAAGTTAGAAAATGATAACCCTTAATTATTAACTTATACTTGAGAATATCTGTTTGGGGAACAGAAATATTTATTTTGGCACATTTTCCCTTTATTGGTTGATCATGTGGGCAGTTATATTTTCAAGAAGTTGACAGCTTACCATAAAAATCAGAAAAAAGGAAAGGTGGGTGATTTGATTTTAATATTAAATACATCAGGCTGGGTTTGTTTTCTGTCTTTATCTTCATATAGAAATATATCAGCACAAGTCTAGGAGCTCTTCTTGTCAAATCTGGTTGACTCACTATAATGCTTCTTGTTTATGCCTCCACACCAGACCTTCCCTTCTGGTTGACATTTCTTAGGACACCTTAACATCTTTATTCTCCAAACAGTTTGGTCTTATGGTTTGTTATCATTTTAAGGTGCTCTTATATATATGTGTGTGTGTGTGTGCGCATATATATATATATATATATATATATATATATATATATATATGCTTTGATCCATTAGTGTGGAGTTTGTACATTTATCTAGAACATAGCTTCATTACTTCCAAAGTCTTGAGGCATAACTCATTATTGTTAATTTTCCTCCAAACACAGGTACCAATGATGGTGTCCACATGCAGAAATCTGTTATTTATAATATAGTTAATAGTTGCAGTTGAGCAAATCATTGTTTCATTAGAAACACTATCCCAAAACAGTAATCTAAACCTTAATGTCTGCATTATCAGCACAATTAATAATTTCCATCACTTTTGCTGTGGCAATTTAGTAGCATAAAGTTTTCTCCAGCACTTTGGGGACTGAGTTAAGAGACAACAGAATGTAGCTTTGTTGAGGCCACTCAATGGGAACTTAATTACTAAACATGCAGCTGGTCTATACAGAAAGAGAGAGAGAGAGAGAGAGAGAGAGAGAGAGAGAGAGAGAGAGAGAGAGAAGAAACAGATGCTTCACTCTTCACAGAGACAAGAGAGTGTGTGAGGACGGGACAACCATACATGATCCCCTAGGCTGACCCACCCCAGGGACACATCTTCTCTAGCCACACCTTACCACTTCAGGCCACTACCTAGATAAATCCATTTTAATGAATTTATTCACTGCTGAGATTACAACTCTCATGACTTAACTCTATCAACCCTAAATTTTTGTTTTGTTTTGTTTTTGTTTTTATGGTACTGAGGATAGAACCCAGGGACATTCTACCTCTAAGCTACACCCCCAGCCCTAATTTTTTATTCTTTATTTTTGAAACAGGGTCTCACTGAGTTGCAAGGGGCCTCAGTAAGTAGCTGAGGCTGTCTGTGGACCACGATTCTCCTGTCTTCGCCTCCCGAATGCTGGGATTACAAGCATGTGCCACCATGCCCAGCTTCAACCCTAAACATTAATAAATGAGCTCTTTAGGGGACATTCTATGTTAACTATAACATTCCACCCCAAGCCCCTGAAGAGCTCATGCCTAATTCAGAATGCCAAATGCATTTAATCTATTTTTAAGAGTCCCTACAGTCTTAACAATTGTAGCATGGCTGGAAAGTCCCAAAGTCCAAAGTCTCCTCTGAGACTTAAAGTAAACTCTTATAAGGCCCTGTAAAAGAAAATGAAGATCAAAATAAAAAGCAAGTTATACGCATCCAATAGACAATAGCACAGTGTCAACATTTACATTCCTAGCGGGAGGAATCGGGCCATAGAAAGGAGTAAGACCAAAGAAATATGGAAATCTGGCAAGGTAAGCATTTAATCCTGGGGCTCCATTTCTGGCATTTGGGGCATATGTTAGTGAGACGCATTCTCCACGGGGCCTTGGTATCCCCACTCCTGTGTCCTGGTTGATTACAATGGATGGTATACTGGCCCTTCCAGCCTGGCTCCATGGCCCACAGATAGCAGCCTTTCCTCAAGGTCATTCCATGTTCTTGGAATATTTAAATCATGAGTTTTTTCTTGAAACCTTGGCTTCACCATCATAGCTTCACAAAAATTGCCCCATTTGGATCTGCTTTCAGGGAGTCTGACCTTGCCACTCGTTGCCTGGCTTCCTGGGCCTTCCTTTGGAATCCTGCAGGGGACACTCCATGATCTCTAATTTCCAGCAGAGCCAGCATCACCTGAGCACCAGACTGACCACCAGCAAGAAGGGTGGTCATGCCCCTTTCAACCCCTGCCATTGGCCCCTTTTCAATCATAGCCACTCTGACCAGTCCATTTGGGCCAGAGCTGAGCCTGGTCCATCCCGGGCGCCATTGACCTCAATGTCATCTGATACCACTTCCTTCTTCCTTTCAGTCAACTTACTTTCTCCTACATTATCTCTTTGGGTTCCAGCTTTACACATGTCTTTCCAGCCAAACTGCAAATCCATAGTCTCTCTGCTTTACTGTCCACTCCCGAAATTTGGTGTACAATTCACTGAATGTGTACATAAATATCCATAAAGCAGTTTGGGTATTTTGCTGTTCTGAGATTTTCTCTGCCAGTTTAATCAGCTCCTCATCTTTAAATTCAGCCTCATACAAAATTTCAGCTCACAGGCAAAATGTGGGCCAAAGTGTAACACATGTGGCCTCTACCCCATTTTCCTATGGAGTCCTCTTTGCCCTCCAAAATCTCTTGAGCACATTCTCTGTCATCCACCTTTTTAGCCACATTCTGGTCCTCTGGATTTCATTTCACAAAATAGTTCCAAAGACTCACAGTCCACCTGGTCAGACTTAGATACAGTTGTGACCCCACTGCCCTTGTACCATTTTCTGTATTTGTCAGCATCTTCACAGGTATAATCTAACAACCTGACCACATAACTTAGAGGAAGGAAAATTTGCTCAGTTTTCCTTGGACATATTGGGGTTCAATTCATGTGAGACCGAGCACCACAGATTTCAGCATGGGGGTGGCAGGAAGCAGAGAGAGAAACCATAAGGCTTGGCTCTTAAAATATCATGGCAGCCAGAAGCAAGAAAGAGCGAGAGGGGAGAAGTAACCATATGTAATTCCCATGGCTGCATCTCAGGGACCCACATTCTCCAGCCATACCCTACTAGCCCAGGTCACCACCCAGATAAACCCATTACAGTAGATTTATCTACTACTGAGATTGCAACTCTCATGAATTAACTGTATCAGCCCTAAATACTAATAAATGAGCTCTTTAGGGGATATTCTATTAACTAACATTTATGTAAGGCTGGTCCCTATTATAGAATCAGGGGGCAAATCACTATCTTTCTTTGTGCCTCAATTTATCCATCTACAAATATTTTGAGATGTTTGACTCTAGGAATATGAGTATTCAAGTGTCTTCTCCTCTACAAGCAAAGTTTCAAAATGCAATTCTCAGAATCCTTCACACCCACTTTGGCAAGAACTCTAGATGTCTCTGTGTTAGTCAATAATGTCATTGGCTGTAAGTATTAGAAATTATGATCAACAGTGACTTAAATATTTAATGCTTATTTTTCCTGTACAATGTGAATTCTGGGGGTAGGCAGTGTAGGCTTTAGCTCACTGGCTCAGTGATGTGAGGTCTGCTGCCTCTGCAGGTTTCTTATTTGTTTGCTTTGATGGTGTTTTGGCCACCCTAACTATAGGTTGCTTTAAAGGGGCTAAGGGATGGACAACATGGGGCAGCCATATATACTTTTTATTTTTATTTTGTTATTTTTTTGTGTGTGGGGGGTCAATCTGGGGATGGAACCCAGGGGCATTAGACTTCCGAGCTACATCTCCTGCCCTAATTTTTTTTATTCTTTATTTTGAAATAGGGTCTCACTAAGTTGCAGAGGGCCTCACTAAGTAATTGAGGTTGTCTGTGAACCACGATCCTCCAGTCTCAGCCTCCCGAATGCTGGGATTACAAGTGTGCGCCACCACGCCTTGCTCATAAATGCTTTTTAATTTTTTTATTGGTGCATTATAGTCATACATCTTAATTGGATAAAAGACGGTGGAGACATACATTCACACATCACCCAATTCGCGCTTACCCAATTCCTACCCCATTGATCTCTCCCAATCTCCTGAGTAGGGTCATACTCAGGTCTAATTGGTCAGAACTGTGTTATAAGACCAATGTAGGCTCATGGAAAAGTGAACCCAGTAAAACTCTGTCATATTATCATCAGTGAGGCCAAAATACAATTGCACAGAATGTAGGGTTGCTTTGCTTTGAGGTTAATAAAAATAATATTTTCCAATCGATTCTTATGCTATGCAACCATGGTAAAGCATTAGCTGGATTCAGTTGAACTGAATGCACTGAATTGAGCAAGTCTCATGTCCTTCCCAGCTATACACCTCTCCTCCTGAAGAAGAAAAGAACTTCAGCCCACTTAAGGGAGCTTGACAGAGCACTGGAATCAGCCCCCAGTTGTGATTGCGATGGCAGGGTGCACGTGGTACCATGGGGTTTTCCTTTACAGAGGTCAGCTAGGATGGTGAGCTAGGGAGAAGGGAAGGGATTCAGGTTCTTGCACCAGCATGTCTGTTACAAACCTCCTTTATGTTTCCCACCATCCCCTTCCCAGGTATCTCCATTGATTCTTTTGTCCTGCTAGCTTTAAATAAGAAAGCCAACACACAGAACTATAGAACCCAACATCCAAAGGAGGAAGGTGCCACAAATGCCATTGGAAATGGATTGCTTAGGGACAGGAGTTAGGCAAAGGAGCAGCTTTTCAGAGGTGTGCTTGGGAAGCTTTTATACTCATTACTCTACTTTGAGGCCACCTAATTGGTTCATAGAATAGTAATCAGTTAAAGTGTAAAAAACTATAGCCATACACAGTAAATAAATGAATCTGTAAATAATTTTGAATCCACAAAACAATACTCAGAAGAAAACACTTACTGTGGTGACCTTTACTCACTCTTTTTATAGAATTCAAAATCAAATCAACATAAATAACACTGTGTCTGTATGTGAGTTTGTACATACATGTACAAACATGTACAAACACTCAACATATGAATTTCAGGAGGACAACACTGACATTAGATTGCAGTTCCCAACTTAGGTAAAGGATTGTCTACTATACTGTTAAAATAAAAGAAGATGATACTGAGACTAGCACTTGTCATGAATCAATTAATCCATTTCTGTGAACCTGAGTTTCATAAAAAACAGAGAGGAAAGGAAGGAAAAAGGAAAAAGGAAGAAAGAAAGAACACCAAGTCAACCAGACATTCACAACCGCAAGTCCTAAGCTCCAGGTGTGACTGCAGCCCGAGGGTCACATTCTGCTCAGCTTCTTACCCTGCCATCTCTGCTTCTGCCTTAATTCTCAGGCGTCACGTGGAAGGCCCTGACATTGCTTGGCTGGACAACTTGTGGACTGTTTTCACAGCAGACTACTTTACTCTCCAGAGTTGGACTCACTCAGAGACTACTCAGGATTCTCAGTACTTTGCTAATTACTCCTCATTCATTGTCCCAAGGTGAGGAGGTCCATCCCTCTGAGCTCTGCATGTTACGCACTCATACTTTTTAATGTAAGATCCAGTGTGGCAGGTCACAGACACTGAGACTAGATCCCTACACTGCTTCTTGTTAATCTGGTAACAGGGCCCGCCTTTGTGGTCACTGCAATTCTGAGGCCTCACTGTTTGTCTGGGACTTTGTAGAATTATTTGGTCTTTCTAGATGGCTTTCTATCACTTTGGGGGACAGGGGTAGAATTTTCAGAGCTTTTCCCCAGAAGATCCCTAGAAGAAGTAGGCAATATTAGTATGACTATCCCTAGAGCACTGAATAGCAAGGTAGCCTTAGAAAATAAAGGAAAAATAAGATGTCCTATTATATCTTTTCTTCAGGGATCTGGGTACCTGGTTGCCTTACATTTGTGAAACAAGGTGACCCACCCTCTCAGTGAACTTTTACTTTTTTTTTTTTTTTTTGGTGATACTGGGGTTCCTGGAAGCCCTTCCACCTCCAGGCTACACTCCAAGACCTATTTTATACTTTTTTATTTGGAAACAGGGTCTCTAAAATCAGTGTGTCTGGCTTCGAACCTGCGCGATCCTCCTGTCTCCACCTCCCAAGCACAGGGATTACAAGTGTGTGCCACAACGCCCGGCTCAGTGAACTTTTTCTATAATAAAGTTTTTTTTTTTTTTTTTGGTGTGTGTGTATGTGTGTGTTATTAGGGATTGAAACCAAGGGTATTATAGCTCTGAGCTACACATCCAGGCCTATTTTATTTTTTATTTTGAAACAGGGTTTCACTAAGTGTGAAGGCTCTCCCCAAACCTGTGATTGTCCAGTCTCAGCTTTTCAAGTACTGGGATTACAGGCATGAACCACCACACTAGATTTAAGACAATCTTTATTTTTTAAAGTGATAGCCCATCAATAGCCCTATCTACAGAATTTGTTGGTATAACTTAACCTGGTGTAACTTGACCTGACAGATAAGAATGTCAGCGATGTCCCCTTCTTCATGGAAGACAAAGGACAGACTCCTGGAGTGACAGGCTATCAGGATCCTGACTCTTCAGCAACAGAGAATGTATTCATTCATTTTGGCAAACAAATTGAATATTACAACAATGTTGCAGAATTATATGTTGTGACTTGGAACATAGTGTGTTTAAAGTTTCATTCTGTCAACTTCCTTGAACGACAGATCAAATTAGGAGATAAAATAATCTCCAAGCTCCTTTTCCATTTTATAGCTTTTATTCTATGATTTCTCATGAAGATCTAGCTTTAAGTTATGTATGATCTTCATATACAATGTGCTACTAAAGTAAATAAAACATTCTTAACATTTTTCTGAGTTTTTGAGCTATATGGAATTTTAAGTTGCTAATGCCTCTAAGCTGTTGTCCAAGATATTTCCTAATGGTCCCCACTTCCTGGCCACTCCATCCTTTTTTACTTTCTTCTCAGCGTGTACCAGGGTAGGTCTGGATGACCAATAACATAGAGCAGAAGAGATGGCAGCTCTGAGATTGGGTAATTTTTATGGCTTTATGGACTCCACCTTTCTCCCTCTTGGATCATCACTCTGGCAGAAGCCAGCTGCCATGTCATAGGATATTCAGGCAGCCCCATAGAGAAGTCCACATGGCAAGGCATGGAGGTCTCCTGCCAGCAAATAGAGAGGATGTGAGATTTCCTGTCGATAGTCATTTTGAGGAAGGAGATTGTCCAGCCCCAGCTGTGTAGATCCTGAGTCTGGGCTACCAGCAAAGCTGCCCCAAGTACCTGACCCCTAGGAACTGTGAGGCACAAATGTTTGATATTTTAGCTGCTGTGTTTTGGGGTAATTTGTTAGGTAGGGATGAAGATTGAGTACAAATCTCAAAGCTGAATAGAAACACTGGGCAGGAGGAAGATATGCAAATTGGAGTTAGATCCTGGGCCAGGAATTGGCAAAGTTGGCTTAGTCTCTGTTCTGGTTCATCTAGAAAATAATTTTCTAACCTTGGGAAAAGGGTTTCCGTCTGATTGTGGCACTCCCTAGTAAAGTATTTGTGTCTTTTTCTTCTCTATACTGCTACCTCCACCATGGCACCTGACTTGAAAGAGGGGTAGGATGAGTTCTGGTTGATGACTGACTGAAAAAATAAATACTTCTATTTTCTGGCTGAAAAAAAAAAAAAGAAGTTCATTAATGCACCCTATCCTTCAAAACTTGATCAAATTAAGTGAGAGAACAAACACAAGACAAGAGGTGCTGGAGCATTTTGACCTGGCAGATAAGAATGTCAGAGATGTCCTCAAGTTTATGGAAGACAAAGGACAGACTTCTGGAGCGACAGGCTATCAGGATCCTGACTCTTCAGCAACAGAGAACTTATTCATTCATTTTGGCAAACTGAATTGAATATTACAACAGTGTTGCAGAACTATAAGTTGTGACTTGGAACAAAGTGTGTGAACTTTGATTAAAACATAGCCTGACACATATCGGTTTTTGCTTCATATTTGTTGAATAAGTGGGTGAACAGAGGTTCAGAAGAATAGAATGTACTTTGATTTGATTTGATATTTTGTGACACTTGAAATTGAACCCAGGGGAATTCTACCTCTGAGCTATGCCCCGGCTTTCACTTTTTATTTTGAAACAGAGACTCACTAAGTTGTTACGGGCCTCAAAATTCCTGAGGCTACCCTTGAACCTGGGATTCTCCTGTCTCAGCCTCCCAAGTAGTAGAATTACAGGTGTGTGCTACCATGCTTGGCTGGTATAATACATTTTAATATAAAAATATAAATGTATTTATATAGGTAATGAGACAGAGAAAAACATATCTGCCGTAATAGTCCCATGTTAATACTTTTTTTTTTTTTTGAAGCTGTTAATGCGATGGTGGTATCAGGATTGAGATTGGGGCCCTGAGTAATATACCAAATAAAATTTTATGAACAGTAATTTTCTATAAAGCCTGGTTAACTGGATGGTTTTTCTGTTTGAGTGATGAAGTAATTTGTGCAGGCAAACTTTGAGGCAGAGATGAGTTGCTATAAATAAAGAGCTCTCCTTGTGTGACAAAGGAGGAAATAGGTAAAATTTTATTTAAATTATCTTTCATGTTCTTTCTGTGAGGGCTTAGTCTATGGGAAAATTCCTTGGCTTTCTAAGCCACCTACAGTCATTAATTGAAAAAGTGACGTCAGCTGAGGTTCATCTTTCCTTGGACCCTTGTTTCCTCATTTACAGAACAGGAGGCATGCAAATTTAAAGATTCTTTGGTATATCCTTTGAAATGCATATTGATTTTTGTGGAAAAGATCAACGGAGTGATTGATTAGCATACAATCTACACTGCATGTACGTTTTTAAGCTGGTAATATTTTCCATTTCAAATTTTGAGGTATTTTTGGGTTGTGGTACATTATCTCTGTAAATTTTTTCCCCCCAAACACGATATACTATTATCTGAAGTTTTCAAGTCCAGTGATTCTCCATCTTAGAAGGGGACTATAAAGTTGCTTATATACTTTCTGCACAAGGAGAAGAAATCTCTTTAATTTCTGTCATCATTCATAAGTGAGAAAAATGTCAGTATTCTTAGGATTGTCATAGCTTCCTGATACGTTGTTGAAGAAGAGGGATAATTACAAAGAAAGGAACTTAGCACTAATCTTACTCCCTCTGCCAAAATAATGCTTCTCACATGAAAGTGTGTCTCAGAAAATATAAACTCTATTTTTAAAATGTATATATTTCACTTAACAACTTTTGTATTTTTCAGAAAAGCCTTTCCCCAAATCCCATTAAAAGTCTTCTGTGCTTTTTTTATATTGACATCTCTGCTCTGACCAATAACTTTATTAACAGTCAGGCTGACTATTCACCATGTCCTGACCTGAATGTTTTATTCCTGGTAATTCCAAAAAGTAAAATCTATAAAAAGAAGTTTATGTGACTAAAGATGTTTTATGAATACAAAGCCAACTTTTAAGACAATTTAAACATTTTCACAATTTTTTTTTGTGGTACTGGGGATTGATCCCAGGGGCATTCTACCTCTGAGCTATATTCCCAGCCCTATTTTATTCTTTATTTTTGAAATAGGTTCTCACTAAGTTGCGGAGGGCCTCACAAGTTGCTGAGGCTGGCTGCACACCTGCAATCCTCCTGACTCATCCTGCCAAGTACTGGGATTACAAGTGTGTGCCACCACACCCCGCTCACAAATATTTTTCTAATGGTTTCATCTTTGTATGGGGACTTCACCTCTTATGTTCCTTGGTAGACTAGGAAACCCAATGAACACTAATGAATAAATGAAAGGCAACTTTTATAGAGATATCCTATTAAGCCATGGATTTAGATTTATAGTCAATATATTGATAAATTAAAATATGGTAACATATTGCTTGTATTACATATTATATTCTACATTTTAATATTTATTTTTACATAATTATTTTATGTATTTAAATACTACTATGCATATTAGATGTTATGCATATAACCTGTGTAGCCTATCTGTAAATGTTTATATAAGCACTTTTAGTAGGTTCCTTTTGGTGTGCCTGCACACATCACCATATTATACGGTTTTGTAATTGTTCAGATGTGCCTGGCCTCATTTGTATTAGGTTCCAGATGCCTCTGAAATGACAAGTTCTTTGGGTTCCAACCAATATCACACAGGTGCTGCCTGGGAGCGTTTTGGCTCCAACCCCGGTTCTTCTCAGTTGACATCAAGGTCTAGATGCTTGCAGTACTGTAACTGGCACCCAGGAAAGGTCAGCTGGAATTGTCGAGGTATTGAACCCATGTCATAATCCACTTGGTCTTCTATCACAAAACACCATAGACTGGGTGACTGATGAACCACAACAAAAGCTCATTTCCTACAATTCTGGAAGCTGGAAGTTTAAGATGAAAGTGTCAGCAGATTTTGTGTCTAGTGAGAGTTGACCTTCTGGTCAATTATCGACAACGACACTTAGCTAGCTGTGTTCTCATATGGGGGAAGGTGGAGCGGCTCTCCTGGGCCTCTCTCATAGGAGCACTAATCCAATTCATGAAGGCTTTTTCCTTTTGAACTCCCAAAGGCCCCGCCTCCTAATCCCATCACATTGGTGATCAGGGTTTCAACATATGAATCTGGGGGCGCACAGACACTCAGATGATAACAACTGCACAAGGCAAATTTTGATCAGAAAGATATAGAAAGTACTGAATATCCTCCACATGACAGATGGAATGTGACAGAGTTTACTTAGCCTCTTAGAGGACAGATTTTTTAGATTGGGTTATCAATACTGGCCTATACTGAGTCTCTTCTTCCTGCTCCATTCTCGGTTTCTTGATTGGTTCCCTGGGAGTGGACTTGCTAGTAATTATTAGCACAAGCCTTTGGCTCCAGCTCTACTCTCAGGGAAACCCAGGCCCAGGCAATTCCTAACTTTTGATTGAGGGGACAGGTTTGGTTTTCAGTTTTTTTCTTTCTACTCCTTTACATCCACAAGCCAATCACCCACAATTATATTCTTTCTTTAAAGGAATCAAGTGTTCTAGAAATAATACTAATAATGTTTCAGGGCAATATTTGATATGTGAATTTGTGTTTTCCTTTTTCCCCACCCTTACCCCAAACCTGCACATAGAATTTTCCACCAAAAGTGAAAGATACTTGCAGGGCCTTCCCTTTCCTGTTATTTATTTTCCAAAGTTTTGGAGAGGTGCTGAGCTCTTGTAGGTTAGCGGAAAGAGTGAGGGAGGCTTTGAGAACACTGGAAGGAGAGAGGACGACTCTACTGAGATATTAAGGCCAGAGGCCAGAGGTCAGGTTAAGAAGCAACTATGGGAGTGGCATACAAGAATCTGGGACTCATGTCCTCTTTGATTCCAACCTTAGGTCACAAAGAGGTGTCTCTGAGTTAGTAGTCATGCGACATGCCTTGGAATGCTGGCTCTAGGCAGTGTGCCAGCTCTTAGCAAAGACTCTGAGACATCTGTATGTATGGCAGCTGAGATGCTTCAAAGAAAAGCATCCCTGGACCGTAGCAGCCTGATAATGCCTAGCATGAAATGATATTAAAAAGAGCTTTCCTTATTTCTTGGCTTTATGGAAGACCCCAAGAACATAGACCAGTTCTGGGGCAAATTCTAAGAATGACCAGACTAAACTGCCACATTGTATGAACTTAAGAAATGGGCATTCATACATACCACTTTTGCAGACAGGGAAAGAATAGGATTATAAATGTCCATTTCTATAATAGGCCTTTATACCTGTCACAAGCCTTTTTCTTCTCTATAGGTGATTATATTTTTCCCATGGGCCAGCTGCCCCAGATCTATACAAAGGCACCCCCACAGCCTGTGCAGACTTCTTCTCGCTTTACTCTGCCCAGAGAGGTGGGGGTACTTAGGGAGGTGCTATCCAGCTCATTGCCACAGCCTCAAAGAAAGCCCCTTCAGCTGTTGAACTTTTTGCATTCTGATTGTAAGGATTAAAGGTCAGCTTCAGAGAGTAAAGGTATAAAAAGGATTAGCCAAAGCAATAAGCATTGTTGGAGTTAATGTTGTGTTACTGCCACTGACTGCAGCAGGTGAGTCTTTGGGGGCTATCCTGTTGAAGGTCATTCTGGGCAGAACAACTGGCATTTGGATGATTTTGTTTGCAATGAATTATTTTTTAGAGAATGGCTTTATGCCACCACTTGCTATTATTTTGATGAACAAAAGCCTGAGATGATGAAGGGCAGCATGCGTGGGGTAGAGTGTGCATGTGTGCATGCATTCTGCCTGGTCATAAACAAGAGCCGGTTATTTCTCTAGGGATACAGGGTATCCTAAGAGCGCTGCAGAAATAGGCTTATATTTCTAAAGATAGCGTGTCCCATGAAGAAACAATGGAACTGGATTCACTGACTTTTCAGACTCTAGTTGTTTATGAAGGAACCTAAGAAATTACATTGCTGTGGCTTGTGTAAAAATTCTAAATTATGAAGGCAATTTCCAGAGCAGTGTAGATCCCTAGTACCTCTCTTTGACAGAGGTGACTCTTTCTGACAAAAATCTTACCACTTTTAGAACCTATACAAGTATGGAAAATCATTGTTGACCATTAATATTGGAAAGGAAGAATCTGAGGATGCTAATTAACTCACTCTCTCTCTCTCTCTCTCTCTCTCTCTCTCTCTCTCTCTTTTGGTGGTACTGGGGTTTCTGGAAGCCCTTCTACCTCTGGGCTACACTCCCAGACCTATTTTTAAACTTTTTAAAAATTTGAAACATTCGAACCTGTAGGATCCTCCTGTCTCCGCCTCCCAAGCGCGGGATTACTAGCGTGCACCACCACGCCTGGCAGCTAATTAACTTTTAACATGCATCTATATTGTGACAAACACTCTATCAGAAGTTTAGCACATATACTGTATCACTTAATACTTAATAATGAGAGAGAGAGAGAGAGAGAGAGAGAGAGAGAGAGAGAGAGAGAGAGAGATGCACATATTCAATTCTCTATAGGTAGATGGGGCGATTAAGTCTACAAAGCTTCATGACTAGTAAGTCAGCACTGTATCAGTGAGTTATTTCTGCATAACCAACAGCACCAAAGCCACAGTGGAATACAGAAATAAACATTCTTACTTGTCTATGAAGGGGCTGCAGAGGCTTTGTTCCATATATTTCATTCAGAATCCCAGGCTGGATATTCATACCACCCAAACTATCTCTTCTCATGACAGTGGCAGCAGTACAATAGGCAAAGCCAGCACACAGCACATTTAAGCCTCTGCTTGCACCACCACCACCACTGAAATCCCACTGGACAAAGCAGGCATAGGGCCACACCTGAGGTGGTGGGGAGTATACACTTCTCATCACAAGACCATGACAAGATTGCAGGTATATAATCCTAATACAGATAAGTGACGACTTGTAACCAATAATTTAATCACCATGGTAAATAGCATAGACTGTATTCCAAAATAGGTGTGTCTTATTTATGACCAATCCTATTTTTTTAGGCACTAGAGGTTAAACCAAGCAGTATTCTACCTTTGGGCTATTCCTCAAGCCATATATTTTTTTTAACAATGTTCAACTAAGTTGCTGAGCCTGGCCTTGAACTTGTGACTCTCCTACCTCAATCTCCCAAGTACTGGAATTACAGGTATGTGCCAGCATGCCCAGGTAAACCTAAATTCTTTGGACCATGCCCAACACGGTGAAGGAGACATCTGTCCAATGCAAGCCCTCCTGATACAGAATGAGAACAGTAGAGATGCTTGTGTAGAGCATGTCATGTGTTTAATACCCCTGGGATCAGTTTGTAAAACTCTCTTCTCCACCATCTCCCTCCACCATCTCATTTGGTCCCATTACTTTACATACAGTTCTGTGTGGATAGCTCTGTTCACTTATACCTCTAGCCTGGACCGCTCTGCTAGCTCCGTACTCAGCATCTCCACTGGGATGCCCAGCAGCAATCCCCAAATGGTCAGAGCTGAACTCTTAACTGTCTTCTCCCAAATCTACTTCATTTACTGAAATGTTTTTCTTCACCCAAGTAAATGCTCCCTCCATTCTTTCAAGTTGTTCAGTCTGAAATCCTTGGCTCCTCTCATCTTATAACTTAGATCTGGTCCACAGGCAAATTCTGTCAGTTCGATCTTAAAAGTATTTCCAGAATCTAACCACTTTAACAGCTCCATCACTATTACCTTGGCCCAAGAATCCATCATTTGATCCCTGGAATTTATTAATAGCCTCTTAACTGGATGGCCTGCATATGTCCTTTCTCCATATACCTATTTCTAATAGCAACCACAGTGGTCTTATAAAATGTAATCAGATCTTGTTATTCTTCTACTCAAATTTTCCATGACCTCACAGCTCGTTTAGAATATAGGACAAAGTCATTATAATGGCCTATAACCTACTTCTTCCCCATCTCTCTCCAAACTCATCTCCCACTAGGCTCTTCCTCTCTCATTACTTTGTAGGCACACTGGTCTCCAGGCTTTCTTCTAACTTCCAGGCTTGCTCCCACCCTAGGGCCTTTGCAGATGTTCTCCTCTCTCCTGGAAAGCCTTTCTTCCAGATACCTAAATAGCTTTGCTCAAATATCACCTTCTCAAGAGGCCATCTCTGACTATTCTATTTACTATTACAATATTTTCCCACTTCAAAATTCTGGCATCTCTACTTTCCTGTATCTGCTTTAATTTTTCATAGCAATTATCACCTTTGATTTCATTTTCAGCTTTATAATTGTTTTTCTCCCCTCTACAATGAAAACTCAACAAAAGGAGGACCTTCTGTCTATTCTATGCCTTGCTAAGTACTCTATACTTAGAATAATGCCTATTATAAAGTTGGTGCTATACAAATAAATACTCATTGCATGAGTACTTGTGTGATGGTGGCAATATTGGTGATCATTCCACCAGTAGCTGAGCACTGGGAGTTGTTAATAGGTGAATTTCAGGGAAAGAGACTACTTCTAGAGGTTAGCAAAATGAACTACACATGATATATTGTCTGATTAAATATACTTCTGATTAAAGGGAAAAGCAACAGATACTGTACTGCATCATTTGGATTTCCCCTCAGGATCAAGGCACTCATTCCTCTAGCTGCTGTGGGGATTGATGCTGAGAATTTACAGTTGCATTCTTTTTAAAAAATGTACTTGTATTGATTCATTGCAATTATGCATTATGGCGAGGTTCATGGTGATAAAAGCACACATGCATATAACACTTGTGTTCTCCTTTGGATACCATTTTGTTCCCTCCTCCTCCCCATATATATTATTGAGATCAATATATGTCCTTAGCATTATTTGAACTGTTTTCTTCATCAAGTTTTCCTCTCTCTTCTCTACTCCCTCCCCAAACCCCCTTCCATTATTCTGCTGGTATCTCTCCTATTCAACTGAAGTCCCTTTTGTTTCTCCATTTTCTTCTAGCTTTCAAACATGACCTTTCCCTTTCTGATACTGCTAATTTCACTTAGCATAGACGAATGGAATTAGATCCCAGTTTCTCACCCTTTCCAAGAGTCAACCCAAGATGGATCACCTAGAAATTAGTCCAGAGACTTTGAAATTACTAGAAGAGAGCATAGGACCAACACTCCAACATATAGTCAATAATAGAGACTTCCTAAATAAGAACCCCCAAACCCAGGAAACAAACAAACAAACGAACAAAAAAACCAAGAATCAATAAATAAGATGATATTCAATTAAAAATTTTGGGGCAACAAAGGAAATAAGACTTTGAATGGATAGCCTACAGAATGGAAGAAAATATTTGCCAGCTACTTCTCTGGATAGAAGACTAATATCTACACTATACAAAGAACTTAAAAAACTTAATAAAATTAATAACACAATAAAAAGGGGTAATTGAGCTGAATAGACACTTCACTAAAGAAAAAATACAAATGGCTAATAAATATATGAAAAAATGTTCAGTATCATTAGCAACCAGGGAAATGAAATCAAAACAATGTTGATATTCCATCTAACTCCAGCAAGAATGGCAACAATCAAGAATATAAACAATAATAAATGCTGGTGAGGATGTGAGGAAGTAAAAACCCTTATATACTGTAGATGGGTTTGTGAATTGGTACACCTGCTATGGAGATAGGTATGGAGATTCCTCAGGTAACTGAGAAAAGAATCACCATATGACCCAGTTATACTACTCCTGGGTATCTTTCCAAAGGAACTGAAGTCAGAATATCATGGCACTACATGCATATCTATGTTTATAGCAGCACAATTCTCAACAGCCAAATTATGGAACAAGCCTAAGTGTCTGTCAACAGATAAAAAATTATAAAACTGTGGTGTATATACACATGATGGAATTCTACTTAGCCATAAAGAAGAATAAAATTATGTCATTTGCAGAAAATGGATGGAACTATAATTGATTTTTTTGCCAATGAATTGCCTTTTCCAAGAGGAGCTGAATAACACAAGATGACAGTTTTTTTCTTTCCTGGTAACAACTAGTGTTTGATAACTAGTTGATCCAGGGGCATAAAGGCCTAGTCTTTGTGCCTCAATCAAGGACAACTCTGAAGGATCACCTCAGCTTCAGAGGTCCTTAAGGGATTCACATTACAGTTTAATTTCTCTTTCTAAACTGACCTACTTCAAGTAATCCACAACAAACCTCCTGCATGCAAAGCTCCATTTCAGAGAATGTTTCCAAGGAACCCTATGTTTTTAGTTACTCTTTTAAATAAGGTCCAATAAATATTTACTGACTTCCTGGCACTGAGGTGGGTTCTAGTGATATAATGGCAAAAGTAGTCGGCCTGGCTCATGTCTGCATGGGGCTTATTAACGGGTAGGTGAATAACTTTGGAAAATGTGATTACAGAGCAACATGATAAAGACACTGATAGGATAGGCTTGGAATGCAGAGGTTACTCATGACTGCAAGGAATTAAGTGGGACTGAAGCAGAGGATGCACAGGTAGTGAGGAGCAGTAAGATATGTGGCCAGAGATGGGTGGGTATCCACTCCAATATGAACTCAGGACTCATAACCTAAGAGCGAGGGGAAATATGTCAACAGCATGAGACATATTAAATGAGACATGATTGAGTGATATTATCTAAGTCACTGTAGAGAAGAGATTAGTTGCTGTTTTGGGGTTATCTATCAGATTGTCCTTTATTTCTACAAACAGTCTTAGCTCTTCCCTTCTACTAGTTCTTTCTCTTTCAGTTTGGACAGGGACAGTATATCCCATCATTCCTGTTCTCAAAGTGTCTCCCTCCCATTGCCACCCTAGAGATGCACTTGGAAAGCTGAAGTATAATGAAGCAATGCCAGGCAATAATGCATGGCCAGATAACCTTCTGATTCTGGCTAGTTCCCTGTTCACAATTAGCCAAAAAGTCTGTAACAGGAACAAAACCATAAATGCTGTATAGTATTTATGGCTTTCCTCCTTCTGCTTTTTCTCATGGGCAGAGGACTTTCAGATAGGTAGGTAGGAAGGGAGAAGAAATATCTGGAAACAGGAAAGCAATGAGAATAATGAGTAGAACTTTGGGTAGAGAGATAGGTAAATATCATTAGGATTTTTTGCTTGTGTGTTAGAAAATATTTCCTTAGTGTCTCTGAGAGACTTCAGAAAAGTAGATTACTTTTCAATACTCCTTTGAATGTCAGTTTTAATCTTTTTGTAGGATACTTTGCTGAGGTGGGCATTAAGAAGGCTTTATTTTAGTTATGGGTAACACAGGAAAAAGTTTTCTATGAGGACGTTTAGTTTGTTATGTAAGGAATGAGACACACAGCCTTTGTTTTTAGAGATTGTCTGCCATATGCACAAACTCTTTATATCTGGTGGGGAAAACAGATGTCAGGGAAAGGTAGCAAAGATGGTCTTTCAAGTCCTCTGGGAGACATTCTGGTCCCATCACCAAAACTTCCAGTGAACCAGAATTGCATTCTTGTAGAACATTTCTTTCTCCAGTAGAGAACCCCCAGCCTCCTGTCCTTTTATAGATTTGGCCTCAAACTAAGTTTTGGGGAAAAAAATAAACAGTCTTAGGCTGCAAGATTATGCAGAGCTTCTGTTCTGTGGGCCAAATCATTGAGTCATTTGACTGTTTATTTTTCTCAGATAAGCCTTATATCTCAATTCTTAAAGTGTATGTCTGGTCTCTGTGGCCCATGATGCACTTGGGAACCCTGCCATGCTCTCTGTATCTGAGATCTCCCCTGAGTGACTGTCAGAAGACTCTCTTTGCTTTTGCCTGGCCCTTACTCAAGTCTAGCACTTGTTTTTTTTTTTTGTTGTTTTTTTTTTTTTGTGTGTGTGTTTGTTTTTTTTTCCCCCCCAAGTGCAATAGTGAGAAGGGTGGGGGGAGAGTAGAACAAGGAGTTCAATCTGTAACTGACTCTGAACAATCAATTGTGACAACTCACTACCTTCGGATCAGCCTCAAGTCTAGCATTTTATCTGACCCTAGATGACTGCCTCAACCACCTAATACTACCTGACCTGTACTCCTAATGCAAGCACCTAATTCTGGAAACTATCTGCTCTTGAATAGGCCACTCAAGAGGTATGGTATACAGGGTATTTATAGGAAAGGAGACTTACACTCAAACCCAGGATCTTCCTGGCACTACATCTGTGTTCTTGGACAAGATTCTTAACTTCTAAGAGCTGTCGCCATTCCTTTATTAGAAAGCAATGGGGCTATTAATACCACTTGCAAGTGTTTATAAATGAAATACTAGTAAAGCACTGAAGGGCTCAGTAGGAATTATGTGATTGTTGTTGCTAATTCTGTTTTTCTGCCTGCCTCTTTGGCATGGTCGTAGTCCATGCCAATATATATATTTGGTGGCACTGGGGTTCCTAGAAGCCCTTCTACCTCTGGGCTACACTCCCAGACCTATTTTATACTTTTTTTTTATTTTTGGAAACAGGGTCTCTTAAGCCAGTGTGGCTGGCTTCGAACCTGCGCGATCCTCCTGTCTCTGACTCCCAAGCACGGGGATTACAAGCGTACGCCACCACGCTCGGCTCATAGTTCCAATATTACTGGTAATCACCTAGATCAGCTGTTCTTGGACTTGGACCTTCTCAGGACACTGTCCCATTGTGGCTCACCAGGTTATGCCAAATAAGTTGAAATATAGCAACTAGAAATTTAAGTTCAGGGAAATTCTGAGTGTATGTGCTTTGGTATGTGCATTATGCCACATAGAGAAAGAAGGTAGACAACTCTCTCCCCACCTCATTTGACACCTTTTACGTCCTTTGCCTCATATTTGTTCTGGGAAGTGGCATGTCTATATTACTCTCACAAGCTGTCAAATATTGCATGTCAATCAAACCAGGCACGAGGGGGTTACCAGGGCTCATAAGTACTAACAGATACTCAGCATTGCTGTCTCATCTGCATCCTGTATATAATTTAATCTTCAGAAAACCCAGTGAGCCAGATACTATACTCATTTTATAGATGAGTATTATGGGCTTTATCAGAAACAGAACGTGAAACTTTAGTTAGCTGAGACATCTAACAAAAAACATATAGCGGTACTAAAGTTTCACCTTACTAATTACTTGGATCAGCTCCTATTTTGTCAAAATATATTTTCAGAAGAAAATGTCTGAGCAAGATCTCAGAGGTAGTACTGTCTAACCCTGTCAAATTAAGGATGTAGAAACCATGCCCAGAGAGGTGACTTGACCAGTTCATTGACATAGTAACAACAGGAAGACTGAAACTCAGTTCTCTTGTTTTCAGATTAGGATAAAACCACAAAACAACAAAAAGAATAGAAAAATCTTATAATATTAAGACACCAAATTAAATTCTTTTTTAGAAATTGATATTCATACTTTTTAAATTTTGTCTTTGATTCAGCCTTTCTTAGATTCTCTATTTTTATTCATGACAAAGTACAATATGCCCCGAATGCTGTGTGAAGAGCTAGGGAGATCCATTTGGTCTGGTAAGAGTATAGGTTGCTACTTCCAACCCTTTGAAAACAGTCTTGGGAGGTCTGGAATTTTTCTCCCATTGATGTTTGCTATTTCTAATGCTTTGCTAGCAAGTGTCTCTCATCCTGGAGTTTCTGTTTTCAGAGCTCACAAACAGGATGGCAGCTTGGCTTTGGGGAGGTGGGGTAAGGCTGAAGCAAGCACACAGAGTGCAGAGGGAGCCAGAGTCCACATGCCTGCTGGGGCCTGCTGCATACCGCAATCAGCTGGCCACAATCCTATCCACTCAGCCACTGTGGATAGAATTCTGTGAAGGCCAGCACAGAAGGTCAACAGGGACTGGCCGGCAATGGCAAGGTTCACCTTCTGCCTTCTGCCTTCTCCTTACCAAACTAGTGAATGACTTTCACAAATTGCCAGAAACTCTTTCTTACCTAAAGGAATAATTTCCCCATGTATTTGTACAGATTAATATTTATCATATTTGTTACTATATTTTCTTGTACTTGAAACTTTTAAGATTTTCATTCCTGCTTGTAGGAAGGAAGATTTTGTTCAGGGTGCACCAGGTGTGCAGGTACTCAAGGTGCTAGTGGCTATAGCTGAGAGCATGGCCTTGGTAGTCGAAAGGTCACTGTGGGAGTCATCGGGCTCAGAGGAGAGAGCCTGGATTTTGCATTATTTGGAGACTTAGCTCTTCCTCACAGTAATGTACAGCACCTCCAAGTTTATGTTTATAATGGTTTGGATTTAGAATGGCCCCATCACCCTCACAGAAACAAGGTAGCAATGTTGGGAGTGGGGCTTGGTTGCAAAGGAGGGGTCCCTGGTGGTATGGGCTCCACGATTGTGCCAGGTTCTCTCCTCCCCTAGCTCTCTTCCCTGCTTCTGGCCTGCGGCTGAGGAACAGAGCCACATGTTTTCCTTCTCTTTGCTTCCCACTGCCTGCCCTGAGATCCATAGACCCTGGCCTCACATGGACTGAACCTGGAATCTCTAAGAAACTGTGAGAAAATACATCTTCCTTTCCCCAAGTTATGTGGGCAAGTTTTTAGGGTTATAGCAGTGACTCAGTTGACTCAGCAGTGTTGAAGCCCTAATCTCCAGGACTGAGATTAAAACAAAGCCTTTAGGGTAGTAGGTCCTAATCCTATCTGATGGGTGTCCATACAAGACGAAGAAATTTGGACACAGAGACACACACACACTAGACTTGGGCATGCACAGAAAGCAACCCTGTGAACGCACAGCAAGCAGGCTACCATCTGAGAGCCAAGGAGAAAGCCAACCTGTGGACACCCTGACCTCCGACCTCCGGCCTCCACAACTGGGAGGAAATAAGGTTTTGCTATTTAAGCCACCCAGGCTGCGCTATTTTGTTATGGCAGACCTAGAAAATTAATATACCTTCCTTTTTGTTACCAGCCGCAGAAACCAAAGATATTGGGACCATCCTCGAGTGCTGTCTCTTCTGAGAGTTTTCCCATCCTTCCCAGAAAACTTCAATGGTCTAAAATTTGAAAGTTCCTTGCCATACCCAAGAAAGCCCTCAAGAGAGCCAAGAGATGGAAGTATGTCAAGGTCAGTTGGTGCTGGTAGATAATGCAGTGACGCAGCTCTCAGGGTTGGTTAGCTTTGGACGTCAGCATCCTGGATCCTGATTTGTTAGCGTCAATGTCACTAAGTGAGTATATGGGGGAGAAGAACATCGATTATCATAGGATACACAGGGACTCTGAGGCTGATTATAGAATAACAAAGTGAGGAGAGAGAAAAACCCCAAACTTCTGTGTATAAGAAACACTAATTACAGTCATTTATGTGAACTGCTTACCATTGATAGCTAATTATCATGCAGCACAATAACAATTATGTATATCATTAAATATGTATCAGACAAGTTATATTTGATTACAATAATAAACTCTGGAAATGTACAGTGTCAGGCCTAGAAAGGGACCTTAGAGATCAATGTCTAGAAGTCTGCCCCCTCATGCTCCAGATATAGACACTGAGGTGGATGGTGGCAGCTGGGGCTGGAGCATATGACTGTGGGATTCCAACTATACTCCCCATGGGAAACTTGCATGAGGTTAAACCCAGAAAACAAACAAAGACTGCGCTCTTTCTGAAAGTTCTATTTATGTAACACCTCATCCTGGCATTATGGCATCGACTCATTATTGTCCCTTTATTCAACCATCAGTGGTGGTATTTACCTTATTTGTTTTCACTGCTGTAATCTTAAAACAGAGTAGGTGCTCTGTAACTATTTTTCAGATAGAATTGGTATATGAATGGTTCACTGGGGTCGGGGGAGACCCAGGAAGAAGGATTGCATTGGAGATGTGAGAATTATGACCCAGGCCTCAAGGCTTCTGGCAGGCCTCTCCTAAACCAGGTTTTTCTTCCTTCTGTTTTCTATACTCACTTCCCAGAATTGGATTTGGTAGAGCTGGCTAGGGTTCCAGGAATTTGTGTTTTTTTTTTTAAACAAGCACTCCAGGAATTTATGCTCAGTATATTTAGAAAACATAGATTAATATAGTTGTCTCCTCTTGAGACTATGTCTATTCACTTATATCATAAAGGAAATAAAAAAGATTGTGTGTGTGTGTGTTACTGGTGATTGAACCTGGGGGGCATTCTACCTCCAAGCTACACTCCCAGCCCTATTTTTATTTTACTTTATTTATTTTTTGGTGGTTAATTTTTAAAATAAATATTTATTGGTACATTTTAGACATACATCTCAATGGGATAAAAAAAAATCTTGTGGAGATATACATGCACATATCACCCAATCAGCCCCTACCCAATCTCTAACCCCTTCCCTCCCCCTCCCTCCTACCCATGCTTGGCTTCCTGATTGACTTTGACATGTTTAAGTACATCATGTGCTTTCAAGAGTTTCCCTTTTCCTCCCTCTTATCCCCTCAGATATGTCACCTTCATTGCTCCTCTATAGGGTCCCTTCATCTAGAGTTCCTCCTGTTATCCATTTCTCCCTAATATTTTGCACATAAATGAGAGCATTATAATTATAATTATAAAAATATAATTTCTTATATTTTTGTGACATTTCACTGTAAATATTATAACTTTGTTCTTCCTTATGGCTGGACAAAATTCCATTGTGTACATATCCCATAGTTTTGAAATCCACTCATTCATTGAAGGATATCCTGGCTGTTTCCATAGTTTGGCAATGGTGAACTGTGCAGCTATGAACATGGTTGTTCATGCATTACTCTTGTATTTTTGTTTTCATTCTTTTGGGTAGATACCCAGAGGTGTTATTGCTGGATCATATAGTAAGTTCGTTTTCCTTCTTCTGAGGATCTTCTATACTGTTCTCCAAAGTGGTTGCACCAACTTGCAATCCTAACAACAATGCATTAGAGCTTCTATTTCTCCATACTTATTCCCACTTACTGAAAACCTGAAAGCTAGAAGGTGAGTAACTTTGACAGGATAATCCACTCACAACCAATTTTTTAAAACAGAGGTCATTTGGATCTGGAAATCTGCTGAGAGATTAGCTGAGGCGGCTGTAGCTTCTGGTGTTTCCTGGCCACACAGTTGAAGAAACCTGCTGGCCCTTTGCTGTGGAGCAGGCCCCAGTTCCAGGCCTGCCGCACAATAGGCTCTGGGCCCAACCTCGCTGGCTCCAGACCCAGCCTTTCTGTGCAGCAGGGCAGGCTCCGGGCCCAGCCTCGCTGGCTCCAGAGGTCTCCTGGATCCCTGGTGCAGCAAATAGACCCAGCAATACAGGCAGGGCTCCCTCCGACTTGTCTCGGACATTTTTCTTACATAGTGTGTTGTCTAGAATTCCTGCACATGTGCTGCAAGAGCAGTCTACTTTTGGAGAGATATTTTCAAAAATTTAAGGTGTACTGGACTGAATCTGTCTGCCTCTCCCAAATACTCACCACCACCGCTACCGCCATCTTGGTCCATCTCTGCAAAACTTTTTCTTACATAGTATGTTGTTCAGAGTTCCTGAGCATGTAGGGCAGGAACAGTCTACTTTTGGAGAGATTTCTTCAAAAATTCAAGGTGGATTTGGTTGGATCTGTCTGCCTCTCCTGAATACTGGCCACTGCTGCCGCTGCCTTCTTGGTCTCTCCTAGAGTATGTTGTTTTTAAGTATTCCTGTGCATGTGTGGCAGGAGCGGTCTGCTTTCTGATCTCTTCTGGGATATTCCTCCAAAAATCACTTTTCTTGCAGTTGCAAGCACCGCGCTGCCATCTTGCCTCTAATTCCGCCATTTTCCACTCTCTCTCCTACATTTCAGATAGGAAGTCATGACTACAAATGTTTGTGTGTTGTCCCAATCAGCTATTAAATCAAAATCTGTTGTCCAGGGTTTCTCAGAGGGATGCATGTCCTATTTCGCCACTGCTAATGGTCACTGCTGCGGCTGTGGTTGCTGCTGCAGCTGCAACTGCAGCTACTGCCATCTTCCTCCCTCTTCAATATTTTTTAATAAAAGAAAACAGTACCTGTCTTTTGCAGGAGTTGGGGGCCCAAGTACTTAGTAGCAATCTGTTTTATCTCCCGGCCAAGAACGGAGGCCCATAGCTTCATCACGGAGAACAGGTTCTGCTGCTCCGAGTGCACCCAGCTCCAACACTACACAGAGGAGCACGGCGGCCAGGAGCGCCCTTGGCTCCTGGGACACGTGGCACCGGCCAATGCTATGCAGGGCTCCATCTGATACACCTCGAACATTTCTCTTCCATAGTATGTTGTCCAGTGTTCCTGAGCATGTGGGGCAGGTGCAGTCTACTTTCGGGGAGATTTCCTCAAAAGTTCAGAATAGATTAGAATGAATTTACCTGCCTCTTCCAGATATTGGCTCTTGTTCCTGAGCATGTGGGGCAGAAGCAGTCTTTTTGTGGGGAGATTTCTCCAACAGTTAAAGGCGGGTTGGATTGGTTTTATCTACCTCTCCCGAATACTGGCCACTGCTGCTGCTGCCGTTTCTGCCATCTTGGTCCATCTCTTCTTTCTTATATTTTAGTTAGGAAGTCATGGCTATAAATGTCTCTCTCTATATTGTCCTGATCGGATATTAAACCAAAATCTGATGTCCAGGGTTTCTCAGAGGAATACCTGACCTATTTGGCCACTGCCAGCTACTGTTGCTGTGGCCGCAGTCGCCACTACAACCATGGATGCCACCATCTTGGCCCCTCCCTATTTTATTCTTACTTTGAGACAGGATCAAATGAGATTGATGAAACTCTCACTACTTGCTGAGGCTGCCCTTGAACCTGTGATCCTCCTGTCTCAGCCTTCCAAGTACTAAGATTACAGGTATGTGGGCTTAGAGAAGATCTTAATTTGAGCATTTCCAGGGAGAAAATGGCATGTTTAGAGACTACCAGACTGTTTAGGGAATCTATTGATGGGGAAATGACAGGTAGCCTCAGAGGAGAACAGCATAATGCATTCTGTCAGCAAGTCATACCACCAGCGAGGTGCTGCAGAATGGCACAAGACACACAAAAGCTCTGCACAGAGAGCTCACCATCCAGTTGAGAGACAGGCAAGGCTGCCCGATCATTGACCAAATTACAATTTAAACAGAGTAAATCTCTCCCCTTTAAATGTACAGTTCTGTGACTTTGGCAAAACTTAGTGCCATCCTCCTGAAAGTTTCCTGTAGCCCTTTGTGGTCAAAATTCTGGGGTGACTGATAATCTCAATTTTCCCAGAATTGAGAGGTTTCCAGGGACAGGCTTTCTGAGCTACAACTTGGAAAATTACAAATGAGGATGGCTACCATCCTATTAAATCTACCCTACCTACCCCAGCTTTACAAAGGAATCACTTTTCAGTCCCCAGAGTTTTATTTTCCACAGGGAATCATGCAGCCTGTGATTTTTTGGGTCTAACTTTTTTTTTTCTTAAAACAATGAATAAAAGATTCATCCACAGGGTTGTATGTATACATTGCCCATCCCTTCTATTTTTGAGCCGTATTCTGCTACATGCAGGTGCCACCCTTGTTTATTTCTCAATTTTAATTTATTGTGAAAACTGCCGTTAGGGTTTGAGTGACCCCGTCACAGGTACAGGTACATGCTGCTCCAGTTATCTGTCTCTCTCTTCTAGGACTACTCTCTCTGGTCCTGAAAATAATGAGGCTTGTCCATAAAAACTTCCTCTACCATCTCTCAATCTGGCACCTTAACGTGCAAGTGCATGGCAAATGAGGAGGAGGGTGGGCGAGGGGAGATTGGAGGTGACACAGCTGTTGGCAGCAGCTTCCTCCAAAGGATCCCAAAGTACTGCATAGACTTCATCTACCATTCATGCCCTGAAATAGTGTATGGGCACCAGAGAGCAGAAGTCAGTTGGACTTTGCAGCGAAAGAGGAGGATAAGAACACTAACACCAGAGGCACTGGAGAAATGCCTCTTCTCAATTAAAAAGTGCCTAGGTGATGAGGCATGGTGGTGCACGGCTCTAATCCCAGTTCTTGAGAGGCTGAGAGAGGAGGATGGCAGGTTAGTGACCAGCCTCAGAAACTTAGTGAGACCCTGTATCAAAACAAAATTAAAAAATGGGTTTGGGATTATAGCTTGGAGATAGAATGTGCCTGAGTTCAATCTCCCCAGTACTGGAAAAGAAAAAAAAAATGCCTAGATTGTAGATCAGATCGGGTCTACAGAACATTTGGGGAAAGCACCGCTCACTCACTATTAACTGTCCCCTTGAGGAGGGAGGAGCTGGAGTCACTTCTAGTTAATGAAAAACTTGAGGTAGGTAAAATGAAAATGATTTTACCTTGACCCAGGAGGATAACTTTAAACAGTCATAGCAAATCCCAACTCTTTCCTCTTTTCTTTGCCTTTTCCAAGAATAGACTGCCAAACCCAGACATGTTTGAAACGAATACTGCATCTGCAACTCTCCCTGTAGCCTCCCAAGCTCCTGACATTTTCTCCAGGTCAGAGCTACTGCATGCAAATACCTGACTATCTATTCATGTTCTGCCGCTCGGGCGGTGCGGGAGAAACTCTGGACTCAATCCCTGCCTTGGGATAATTGCTTAGCAAAGAGGATGCACATAATCCATTTTCATTATTAATACTCCAGTTAGGAGCCAGGCTCTGTGTTTGGTTTCACATAATGAGAGCTGCCTTACAATGGAGGTGATGCAATCTGCCATTCAGCTCACAGCACCCGGAGGAGGCTGAGCCACCCCTCTGGTGGCAGATTGAGATTCCAGGCATTTCTCCTCCCCGTAAAGCAGTAGACTATATGGGCCCACTACTGAAGAGTGAGACATGCTGATTTTCTTGCCTGGCTGATTTTGTAAAAATGCCTTGCCTGCTCATTTGCTCATTGTATATTATGCTTTCCTAATCTGGGGGCAATAGCTCCTTCCAAGGCATTTTCCCTGAAACAGGACACACCCAGGGAATGAAACTGCGGGCAGGAAGGAGAACTGAGTTTGAAAGTGATTGTCAAGCAGGGCTAATTCAGATGTGACCAGCACAGCCCTCGTGGCTGGCTCGACCACGCTGTGGAAACCTGGTTGGTTTTTAAACGTTATTATTTTTTAAATGCTTGAACCAGAGGTGTTTCCTGAAGAGAGTTAAAAGACTTCTTGGTGGAATTTGTTCTCCTTCTCCCCCAACTTTCATTCCATCGCAGTGGAAGATGCTTTGCTATTAAAAGAAAAGATAATCCATTATCACTCTGAGTCTCAGACTGCCAGGGGGAAGCCTGCAGCTGCCTGGAAGAAAGGCCTGATAACTTGCATTTAAAGAAAGAAATATATCAATTGCCAGTTGGTGTCTAGCCATCAGTCAGAAATACACCATAAATTTGTCCACAGGCAGGAGGATTGGGTCCCTTGGAGGATTTGCAATGGGATTTGAAGGCTTTCTATTTACCTCTGGGTGATTAGTTTGAGCCCAGTTTGGATATGAGGTGACTGGGATGGTTATTTTTATCAAGCTCTTTGGTGACAGGTGTCCACATTACGAGAAACAAATTGGCACTAATTGGGCACTCTGCTTGGCATCTTGGCAGGAGAGAGAGACGATGGCTTGATCTGTGGAAGTCTCATGTTAACGAGGAGACGCCTGTGCTGGACATGCCCAGGTTGTTTCACTCCTGTGATTTATTTGTTTTTGTTTCAAGAATTTGAGACATGCTAATTTTGAGTGTGACAATTTTCACTAGCATTCTGGGAGCAACACACACACATACAAGGACCCAAGAGAGAATTCCTCAAAAACAAACAAACAAACAAAAAAAACAGTGCACTGTATCCCTCTTTTTATCCATGTCATTGATGAGACATGTTGACAAGTGATCCCACAAGGATTGAGACATATGACTCAGTGGGCAGTCTCATTATATTTCATTTCTACCCATGTACCTGGCATCTATTATGTCACATTTAGATGTTGAATAAATAGTAGTTAAATGAATACATCTTTGTTGAATGGATGGATGGATGATCTCTCTCTCTCTCTCAGACCTGTAAATGATTGACAGTCTTTTGAAGTTGAATCCCAGACTCATAGAGCTGGACCAGAGCTTAACAGTCTCGTGAAAAAACTGCCTCCATTGCTCAGATGAAAAACCCCTGGGATTTGGCAAGATGAGCAGCTGAGCTGAGAGAAGAGCCTCAGTCTTCTGAGCCATGGTGTGTGGCTATCTCAATGTTCCTTCTGAGAAAGAAATTTCAGAACACAGAACATTGCCACTAATGAACAGCACAATGGACCATGAATGGAGAGACCTGATTTCTATGTAGGGATTCTCTCCTGATTATGTGGCCTCAAGAAAATCACTTAGCGTTATTGGGTTTCTGCTGTTTACAGTCTATTTGGGGATACAGACAAGTAACCAGGTAATTACAATAAAGAATGCTATGTTCGAGTAATGGAGGAAAAAAAAAAACTGGAAGAAAAGGAAAAAAAAAACCCAACTAGCACTGTATTGGGGTAAATTATTTTTCAGCTCTAAGTAATCAGTATGTTGAATTAGAACGTGGAAGGCTGGTGAGGGGTAGCTCTTGATTTAATAAGTCTTAAGAACCCCCATGGCTATTTCAAAAGTGACTTGCCCAACATACTCTAATGATCCACCAGGGGGGAGTAGAGGTCAATTTGTTCTGTACCAGAGGAGGTGAAGTGATTTGTGTTTTGTAATTAAGACAAGGGAGGAGAGAGAGAGGAGTCAAGACTTAGTCCAATGCAAACTAAAGTGTCCTATTCTTGGCAGGGCTTTCTAGATTGGTGACATCTACATAGAATGATCCCAGCTTTGAGTTTTCACTGTGATCTAAAGCAACTCCTTGCAAAGCCCCAGTGATGATTTTCAAGAAGTGGAAGTCTAGAGAGGGAGATAATAACAGGATAGCATTTTGGTATAGATAAATTAAATATTCAGTTATTACTAGCAGGGAACACAGAAGTTGATGAAACTTCCATGCCATCCGATACTCTACTGTTCTATCTTTTCTAGAGCAAGTAGCCAAACTGATAAAGTTGGTTATTGTGATTCTTTTCTTATACAGATGCTTGTAATTTTTCAGAAAGTGGGCAGAATGGAAAGAGAAATATAGTCTGATTCAACAAATGTATGATAATTATCTTCAATAAAAAGTTCTTGAGGGCAGAGTTCAGAGAGGACCCCGAGAGGGAGGGAGGCACTCTCCCGCCTGCCACCAGCCCCCGCGGCCACGCGGGGGCTGGAGGCCGATCTCCCAGGAATAAAGGCATCCATAATTAAAAAAAAAAAGTTCTTGTTTGTTTGGTCCATCTGGAGCAATAGAGGAGACAATCAGGTGCAAAGATGGAAATTACTTGCCTATGTTGAGTAGCTGGAGTTGTGGTTCAGAAAACAAGTCTTCCAATTTTCAGGTGTTAGGGAAGACCAGAAAAAAATTCTGATAGACCTGGACAAATGCACACATATAAAGAAGGAGATAGGACCCTAGCAACTCATTCCAGTCTAGCAGGTGTTCTCCCTATTAGAAAGGCCTCTTTATCTCTGTCCATATACTGATTCTTATCGTAGGTTGTGGCTACTGAGTAGTTCTGGCATTATAAAGTGGCTCTGAAGGGGAGATAATTACCTATGTGTAAACTCCAGTCTAATAATAATGATGATGATGATGATGATGGCAATAATAATAATACGAGCCAATATTTACATAGTGCTTTTTATATGCCAGGCATTGTATCTGCATTAACTCAGTCAATCCTCATAATCCTGTGGACTGGACTCTTTTATTATCTCTGTCTTACAGATGAAGAAACTGAGGCACAAAGCAATCAAATTGCCGAACGTCATACAACATATAAAGATTCCCATTCAGCAGCAAGAGTCTAGCTCTGGAGACCCTGGAGCTAGTGACCACACTAATAAAAACAGTTATAAGGAAACCATGCGCAAGTCATCCTCACATAAGAAAAACCGGCTAAGGAAGGAAGTGGATATAGTCATTTTAACCTTGATAAAAATCTCATTTGACCTTGATAATAAACCTGGTAGATTATTTGTGTGTGGCAGGACAGAGGGTAGTGCTTAGGAAGGAAGGAAGCAGCTGGAAGGGTCTCCTGCTGAAAGGACCAGCCTTAAAGATGGTGTGCAATTACAGCAGGTCCACAACCTGAATTTTAGGATTCTGTGACATCCTGTCACTTGTGTTGCTCGTGGCTATTCCTAGAGTTCTTCCCAATTCTGGACAGTTGGAATAGTTTTATTCAGCTTCCAAACTGCAGGATGCTGGATCTTTAAGGAGGTTTTCTATCTTACACTATGCTAGGCTTCTCTGAATTATCTATGTATTTTCTTAATATTTTGAAGAGTTAGATTTTTATATAGAAGCCTCTTTCATCTGAGCTAATGAAATGCAAAAAGGGTGCTTTTCATCCTGTACCTGTGAGCTTTGGGGTTTTACAGAAAACATTGTGAGCACTCCACCCTGGACGTGCCCAACCCACCTGAGTGTTCCTGGTACTGGGGCAGTTTCTGGCGTACTGAAACTCTCAACCACAGCTACCTCCTCTCTCTTCTCTGATGGGCCTTTTCTCTGATATGAAGGGAGCATCCTTCAACCAACTAGGTACAACCTGAATACCCAGGAGATTTGCTTCCTCCAGTGCAAACCGGTACCAGCAGGGATGAAAGCAGTGGACAAATGCCTGGGCATTCCCAGCTCTGGTGGGTGAATTAGGAGACTTCAGGGTTTTTTTCCTTCCTTCCTTCCTTCCTTCCTTCCTTCCTTCCTTCCTTCCTTCCTCCCTCACTCCATCTCTTCCTTCCTTCCTTCCTTCCTAACTTTGGATTGAATCTAAGGGCATTCTACTTCTGAGATATACCTGAAACCCTTTTTATTTTTTGTTTTAAAACAAGATCTCACTAGGTCACAGAGACCTGCTAGGTTGCTGATGCTGGCTTCAAACCTGAAATCATCCTGTCTCGGCCTCCTAAGTACTGGGGTTAGGCATGTGCCGCCATGCCTGGCTGTTTCAGTTTCCTGAGGGGTCTCCGGCAGTGCTGAGCCTGAGGTGACCTCAGCACTCACTTATCCTTTTTTGGCCTTTTCTCTTCCTTTCCTTACTTCTTTATCCCACATCTGTTTCCTGAAATTCTTTCCCAAATAAACTAACAACACCCAAGTTCTTATCTCATGTCTTGCTTTAGAGAGAAACAAAGTAAGATAACTATGAGAAAGGGGCACACGTACCCCTTTTGCTGATGGTGGTAGTAGCAGGAAGGCTCATGATATGTGGAAGAGTCCCTACGAGCAGGAAAAGCAGAAAGAGGAGACTCAATCTCCTCAGGGTGAGTTCAAGACCCACCCTGCACTAATGGCTCTCTATCTAGACCTTGAGGATTTTAGAAATCACAACATTTTCCTTTATATAAGAGAGCCATTCATTTCCTTTGACCTCACACACTTTCCCCCATCTTATTAAAGGAATCTATTCTGAATTGGAGAGATTCCGCAAAATTTATTTTCATTAGGGGGCTGGGATGTAGCTCAGTGGCAAAGCGCCTGCTTTGCAGGTGTGGTGCTCTGGGTTCGATCCCCGGTACCAAAAAAGACAACAACAACAAAAAAGACAAAAAAATTATTTTCATTAGACGAGTAATAAAAAAGACCAGCTTCCTGAATATAGATGGATGCCCCTGGATCATGGGTACATAGCAAGCCCAAAAAGCAGAAGGAGGGGACTGATACCCAGAGGACAGAAAACCCCTCACAGCTCCAGGTCCCTGCAGCTTGGAAACTAAATGGGATATTTTTCTTCAGCCTTATTGGGAAGAACTCTAGGGACAGCCATGAGCAATGGCAGTGACAGGTTGTCATGGTGTCCTTTATTTTCCTTGTGTACTTTTCATTAGTTGATGACTTATTTGTGGGTTCTCAGCGCACTGGTCTCTACAGTGGCGATCCCAAAGTTCTGTCAATTCTTGTCTTCCAGGAGCGGAAGGGGGTAAGATAAGAGAGAAGATAAAGGTAACATATGCACAAAAAGATCACTGCTAAAAATGTACTCAGAAACTTAACGTCAAACAAGTAAATAAAAACCTTGAGTAATCCACATTCTACTGACAATTATACACAGCTATGTTATTCTCATTTTACTCATCCATTCTTTAGTGAAACACCAGTAACTCTATTCCCAAGTAAAGAGCTTTGGGAATAAATGGGCTAAATCCACACCCATTTGGGGAGACACCAAGAAAGGCCTCTGCTTGAAAGTAGCTTCTTATCCACTGTCCACAAATTCACCCATAAGAATTTATTCCTATCAAAATAAAAATATCATTGGAAGGAAAAAAATTAGAAGAAAGCTCCATGTTTGCAGGATTTGTTGTATAATGGTCCTTGAAATACTATAATGGATATAGATATTACTATTTGGCTGAACTTAATTAAGCTCTAACAATGAATTAGACCAAAGAAGCTGAAATACAGAAGAATTTGCCCACAGAAAAAACACATAGATTTTGGCTGAGCATGAGGGTACACATGGGTAATTCTAGTACTTGGGAGGCTTAAACAGGAGTATGCTAGGTTTAAACAGGCTTAGTCCACTTAGTGACACCCTCAGCAACCTAGTAAGACCCCGTTTCAAAACAAAACATTAAAGGGCTGAGGGTGTCCCTTAGAGGTAGTATGCCCCAAGTTCAATCTGTTAATACCACGCACACACACGCGCACACGTTTTCGTAGTATCATCTATGCCTATCACCCCCTTGTGGGTATACAGTTACTTTTTCTTCTAGCATATCTAAACAATCCTTATCATTTATAAATTCCCTTATTTTTTCCCCATTTCCACCCACATTGTATAGGTTATTGACTCTGAGTTCACTGAAGGAGGGACCAAGTCTTATGTTCCTATTCTTCTAAGAAACTGAGTAGCCAAGTAGAAAGATAATGACTCTCCAAGTTAGACCTTATTATTTTTTTTTTGTTAGTGAGGATTGAACTCAGGGCTATTCTACTCCAAGTTATATCTCCACCCCTTTCTTTTACTTATTTCGAAACAGGGTTTCCCTCAGTTGCTAAAGCTAGCCTGGAACTTGTGATGTTCCTCTCCCAGTCTTCCAAGTACTAGGATTACAGGCATGCACCACCATGCCTGGCATGAACCTAATTTATTTTGAATCCCACACAGTCACTGTAAAATTGAGTTTCTTCCTCACAGGAACTTCAGACAAACTGTTTGATCTCGATATCTCACCCAGTGTTTAGTACACTGCATGGAATCTACCACATTTCCCATAGGAGTTTGGAGAATAGAGTAAGGGGCAGGTATGTGCACAAGCCAAGGTCTCCTGAATTTGACTTGTTTATTAACTGACTTATTATGACTGATGAACATACTAAGTTGGAAATTTTGGTTTTTATTTCCTGCACTGAGATGGCCATATAAAGCAACTATATATGGGAAAGATTTCTTTGCCCTACTCCAAAGCACAGTAACAGCTCTGAATGTTCCCCTTGCCCAGCCTACGATAAAATGAATACATGACTGACTGGTATCAGTATTTGAGTCAACTGCGACTGTCACCCCAGAACATGCTCTGTCTGTCCATATCTTACTTAGTGAAATTCTAAACTTCTCAATGGCAAATAATTCGCTTTATTCCATGTCCATGTCAGTGTCATTTACTTCAAGTAACAGAAAACAAAAATGACTTCAAAATGTTTGAAGAACAAGGGCCATTGACTTATCTCCCTTAACAAGATTCCCATGCTACAGGCGATTCTGGCATGCTGTATCTGGTAGCTCAACCACATCATCAAGGACTGGAGTTGTTCTTCCACTCCCTTGGCTCTTCTTGGCACATTGGCTTATCAGGCCGATGTCCTTGCTGGTACAGGGTGCCTGGTGTGCTTTCACAGATGAGGTGCAGTGCTGAGCAAGAGGCTGGTGGGCCATCAAAAGTCTTCTTAACTTCACCTTTCCTGGCTTTTGAACCTGTTCAGTGTGGGCAATTTCTGTCTGTCTGTAAGATGCAACTTCCAGTAGGTTCACAAACTTCTATTCCCTCTTAGTTAATAGATAAGTCTATAATGATGTTAGGCTGCAAACACATTCTTGACCTGATCATAAGAATTTGTTGAGGAGCAGATAGTTTCCTAAACTCTGAACTTGATTTAATGTAAGATGTTGTCTCCTGGCCCCACCTCACACCAGCATGAGTGGGGATCCCACTGTGGGAATGAGGTGAGGGGGCTGGGGTTGGTGGCCGGGGCCTGCCCCTAAGGCTGGTACTTGGTCACCAGCATTACTTAGAATTCTCAATGTGTGGTGATAAGGAAGAGTCAACTGTCTTTTAGACAGAGTTACTGTGGCTCTAAAGTCCCCCAAGGCAATGCAGACCTTCTCTGCAGGCTCCTTGGTGGCCGCTCCCAAGGCCTTCTCTAGATGTACAAGACAAGGTGGCATTGCCAGCCATCCTCCTTACTTGTTACACTGGTGAGTGGATGCAGGAGTGGCAAGGGCATAGGAAACATCTCACATCTATCTATCTGTTTGCTTATGTATGTATGTATTTTATATCTTAGAATTTTTTTTAAAGGCATTTGGTGAGCTCATAGGACATTTCCATCAATAGAGATGTTTGCCTGCAGCTGTTTTAATATGGGTAGATGCATTTCTTCTTTGGATGGTCAGTCATGGACTCCTCCCTCAGCCCCCAGGAGACTGAGGTCTACCTCTAGGGTATTTCTACTGGGGTCTCTCTGCCCTTGAAGGTGGTCCTATGATGACTCTGTGTTGTCTGTCTCCTGCATGACCCTTGGATACAATAGTACTTGATAATCATAGGTTTTTCACCCTGACAAACGTTGGGGTGCAAAGGCCAGTCTCAGAGTGCCAGCTTGGTCCTGGTTCTACTGAGGATTTTAGACTTTTTTATATCCTCTGGAGGCAAAACCAGTAATATATATATTTTTTTCATATGCAAGGACAATGCACAGAGCCCAGGCTCTTGAAGCTTAAGATGTTGACATCCTTCCCCATTCCCTCTTGAGGGATGAGGACCCACAGCAGTAACCACTCTCACTGAAGACATGCTGTCTCCAAAATTCTTCTTTTCCATCTCATGCGTATCCTGGTGGTTATGAAGCTAGTTTCCCCCAGGTCCTTTGGAAGTGCTGTCCAAGGGGTCTTCAGCTCCCCTTCACTGCTGGTCTGTTCTGCATTATCCTGACCTCAAGGTCACAAATAAGGGAGGGCCAGTCTTCTCTTAAAACCCAGTTACATAGATGTGACAATGTCAAAGAGGAGTAAGAGTCACTCCGCCTTGTCTCCAGAGACCCTTTTCTGGTTATCCCCAGAATACCTCCTTTCAAATCCCTCTGATCACAACTGACAAACAGGTCCTCCCCAAACAAACAATAGGCCAAGAAAAAGGTAGTCGTCTTAGACAAGTCCCTGCTTACTCCCCAGCCCAGGATAAGGTCACCTCCCAGACCACATGGTCAGAGCGGAAAAAGGTGGTGGGTGGCCCAGTTCAGAAGACAGGTACCCAAAGACATCTGCTAATTGAGCATGCAGAATCTGTCAAGTGATAATGACTTTGGAAAGCTCTGCATCAAGGATGTCTGCCAACAAATTCAATGTACCCTCAGACTCATTAGGCTTTTGGAGGCGAATGAGAGGGTTGGAGGGAAGGATGGGTGGAACTGTGCAGATGGCTCTAATCAGAACGAAGATGGGCTGGTGGTGAAAGGTGTTCCTGAAACAGAATCTCTGGGGCTGTCAGAACTCTCAAGGTTTCCCGCCTGCACACAGACAGCAGGCGAAAGACCACCTCTCTCTGGACCTCTTCTCCCTGGGGGATGTTTCCCCTGCTCAAGTTCGATCAGGCATTAAGCTCCTCACTTTGACCTGCTGGAGTGTGCCTTTTCCCTTGGTTGCTCCATGGACAGCCCAGAGCTGCTCAGATGTGCTTATTGGGTTTTTGTGCCATTGCATCTGTGGGGAGGGCACGGTTGAGTGCAGGCTGCTACCCAGCATGCTCTTGGGCCCTTCTGCCAACCCCCTTTTCTGTCCTGACCTGTGAGATCTCGCAGTCTGCTTCCCACTGTCAATCAAGCTGAATTGTGTCAAATTATGCAGTGCTACACTCAGCCACAAGAGCCGGGTTGAGACCTACAAACTCATTTTCACATGCAACTTAAGCCAAGATCTTTTTCTCAGGTCTGCAGTGGTGTTGAAAAGAAATGGGATACTAAGGGCCAAACAAGTGGGCTAGGAGGTTAAAACTCTGCGCTTTTCTATAAACCCTAGAGTGCCAGGTCACTGTGATGTCTAGACCAGCTCTGATTCCCTTTGTTCCCAGATAACAGTTTCTAAAGTGCCCTCACCTATCTTTTAGGGATTTGAAAAATAACATGTATTGGTGAGTTTCCATTTTGTTTCTTTTGTTTTGAACTTGATGTACATTATCATTCTCTTCTTTTCATGGCTTGATTTAAGATCTAGGTTTTTAGCAATTCTAGAATATGTCAAATTCTCTGTAGAATTATAGATTTTTTTTTAAAAGCACCATTTGGGAAAGTAAGAGATATAGTCTGGACAAATAGCAAAGGGGTTAAGAGACACTCCCAACATAATACATGCATATATATGCATGTACACTATATGTTTATACATGTAAATAGGCAACTAGACAAATATTTACGTCTGTAGACAGGTGTTATATCTAATTCAGGGTGGCAAGGCAAGAGTAGGAAAGCAAAGCTCAGGTGCTGAAAGCTTTCATGGCTGCATCCTTTGGCCCTATTTGCTTCAAACGCTAATGATGTTTATTTTTTTAGAAAGGGCAGGGTGGGCTTTTTGGGGGAAGATGAGGCAAAATGAAATTTGATGGGTAGAGGCAGCTCACTGACTCACACCTAGGATCTTAGTCCCTTAAAGTTAGGGTCCCTATCTTGACTGTCTCCCTGCCAAATTCTAGATTTTTTTTTTCCTGGAGCATAGGCTAGATACTATTCTACTTTTGTGGCTCCCCAAGGTGTATGCCTTCAAGGAAATCAGATGAGAAGCTGAGTACTCTGTATTCTCAGACCTGGTCAGATGTTCTTCTCCCTGTAAAGTTTTCAAATTCTTGGGGTTTTCAAACCTGCACTAAACTAAGTGTACTAAGTGATGCCGTTTGAGAAATTATCAGTACCACAGTGACTGGGGCTGCTGTAACTGAGGCATCATAGAGAGAACACTTGACAGACTTCACTCCTCCTACAGTCTGGGTCCTATGGTCACACGGTCAGTCTCTTGTGAGGGCCCACTTGCTGGCGTGTGGCTGGCTGTCATTGTGCTCCACACTTGCTTGCATGGTGGCAGGTGGCGAGTCTAATTCCATGGTGAGAGTCCCAGCCTTGTGACCTAATTCACCTCCCAAAGCCCCACCTCTAATGTCATCACACCAGGGGGTGTTTGGCTTCAACATATTAATTTGGTGGGGAAATATTCAAACTACATACCTAGCTTGAGCTACTCGGGTTTTGACTATAGTTTTGTTATTAAGGGCTGATTATACCCAAACTGTGTCTCTAAAGTAACTGTTATAGGGCTCTGTGTGGGAATAAGGTAGAAAAGGGAGGGAAGAGAGGCAGAGAAACAGTGTCAGTGACATTCAGAAGGGGTAGGATTAGACTTTGCCCTCCTGGAGGTGGGGAGACCATTCTATTCTCACTTCTTAGTCTGTTCCCAAATGAATCTAGCTTCCTGGGCAGCCAACCAAGCACCTTTACCAGACCCCCTCAGGGAGCGTGGGCCTGCTTCTGAACAATCACTTACATGCCTCCCTTACTGGGCCTCTTTCCTATCTTCTGTTTCTGAGGGAATCTTCCACAACCTTTAGGACCTACTTGCAACCCCAGTGCATCTGCACAGCTTTGCCCGAGCCGGTCTGCTAAGTCTGTTCAGAGTAGATGGAACCAGGCCAGAGCAGGGCCAGGGCTCACCTGTGGGGATGTGCATTAGGCATGGAAACTTGTTTGTGGTCCAGAAGGCAAGTCTGGGTCACACTGTGGAATCAGTGACATTGGTTCTTGAGAAAGCTCTCTCTCTATATAGTGCTGTATATCTCTGACGTCCACACCAGAAATATTTCTTGCATTAATGAATCAAAAATATATCTTTTTTGGATGGACTGTGTTCCTTAAAAAAAAAGACATATTGAAGTCCTAACCTCTATTACCTTCAGAATGTGACTTTATTTGTAGATAAAGAGATATTCTGTTTTTTTTTTTTTTTTTTTTTTTGTGTGTGTGGTACTGGGGATGGAACCCAGGGACATTCTACCTCCAAGCTACACCCCCAGCCCTATTTTTTATTCTTTATTTTGAAACAGGGTCTCACTGACTTGCAAAGGGCCTCACTAAGTAGCTGAGGCTGTCCCTGAACTGCAATCGTCCTGTCTCGCCTCTCAAATGCTGGGATTACAAGCATGCACCACCATGCCTGGCTCAGACAATCAGTTCTTAAAGAGATAATCAGTTAAAATGATTACAGCAGGCTTAATACAATATGATAGGCATCCTTTTAAAATGGGAAATTTAGGTGCAGGGATGTTCATACAGAGAGGGAAGGTGATGTGAAGAAACACGGAAGAGAAGGTCAAAGAAGAACCTCCTCTCACAGCCCTCAGGGGGAGCCCACCTAACCTGCACCCCAGCTTTGGACTTGGACCCTCCATACATGTGAGGATCTAAACTTTCACTGTTTTAAGCCACACAATTTGAGGTACTTTCTTATGGTAGCCTGTGATACACTGTTTTTTTTTTTTTTTTTTTTTTTTTTTTACTTGAGAACTTGTTTGGTGTGAAGCTTTATAAGTATTAACTCTGTTACTCTCACAAAATCTCCATGAGATGGATACAATAATATTATCCAGATGAGATGTTGAATACATGACCCAAGAAACCTCAGACAAGTGGTAGCATCAGGATTTAAATCTAAGCAGTATGGTTCAGAATACAAACTTAACCATGCTATTATATGAATAGTTCTTTTTTCCTGTTTTAGTATTGGGGATTGAACCTAAGGGTCGTCTACCTCTGAGCTATACTCTTAGCCCTTTTTATTTTTCTTTGTTTTTGAAACAGAGTCTTGCTAGATGGCTGAGAGTCTCACTAAACTGCTGAGGATGACTTAGAACCTGTGATCTTCCCAAGTACTGGTATTACAGGCATGCACCACCAAGCATGATTGCAAACTGGTTGTTTTCAGGTCATAGTCACTCCACATGTGTTTTATTTGTCCTCAGGGCAGAATGTACTTTCCAAAGATGTGTATCATTGTCTCACCTCGCGTGCTTCTTTGATGTGACCTTGCCACTCTCCATCACACTGATTCAATTTCTCTGCCTCTAAGACTGACCATTGAATAGGATGAAGGTGCTGCTGTGACCAGTCTAAGTATGGTCCTTAATTAACCTGGAGACCTACTGTCTGTGTCTTGAAGCCAGTTGCCATGACAAATATACAAATTCTTTGAGAGTACCATACTGCAAAAAATCCTGAGGCATGAAGAGACCCTGGAGGAGGGAGGAAGGGAGGAAGGGAAGAAGGAAGAGATAGAGATAGAGATAGAGAGAGAGAGAGAGAAAATATCCATCCATTTGGAAGTGAGTCCACCAGCCCAGAGACAGATCAAATACAAATCGTTCAGTCCAATGCTTCTCATATCCCTGAACCATAAGCCATGAACTGAATAAAATGGTTGTCTGAAGCCATTATTTGGGGGTCATTTGTTACACAGCATAGATAATAGATACAAATTTTGACCTTGTTTTAAAATAATTTAAATATGTTGTGAATAGTTAAAAACTGGGAGAGGGCACACACGCCCATGCAAACTTACCCACCTTCACACTGCTTTCCTCCCAGGTGAGGATTCTTAGCATTTTCTGAAAAATCAGAAGTTATCTCTTCCTGCTTAGCAGCACGTGCCTGCAGTAGAGTAAAGCTTTCTTTCAGATGGCACAGTGGGGCATATGTGTTTCCATCAGACCCACTTTCCTCGTGTATGGGGCCTGGCTGTCCCATCCGGGCATCTGAATTTGTGATGTTGCTACGTACAGTGGTTGCATTAGGGCTTCCCACCCAGTTCCCAACTACTTAGCACCATGCTGCGGTTCATCCAGATCCTCACACAGCTGTGCCAGGCACGGTGACTTCTGCCATGCCCTGTCCCTTTCCCTCTATGTCCCTCTGCATTGCATATCTCTGTACTGGAGGGTGGGGGGCACGCAGCCAGGCCATCTCGCCTTCTGAGGCTTTTCCTGTTTGCTTGTTCGCGACCGCAGGAGGGGTGCTTCTCCAAAATTGAAACTTCATACTGTGTCGTTCCTTCATCTCATTTCCAGACCCCCTGCTGCGTGACCGTGTGACACATAGTCATTCCCTGAGAACGGAGAAGGATATTGGCAGTTTGGGAGCTGTTGTTCCTGCTTATGTATGCAAAGAACATAATTGCTAAGCGCATCATCTGCTGTAATTTACACATCCACATATAGCGGCGGGCAGGGCATTCTCTTCTTCCACCGGCACCCGGGGTTGAAGTGAGCACACCCTCCAGCCTAGAGAGCACCTGGCTGTTTTCCAAGGCCCGGAGCGGCCCAGTGGAAGACGCGAGCAGTGTGATTTCCAAGACCTCTGAATGAGACTGCCTGGCAGGATTTCTTCTTGGATTATTTTAGAATTTTCACAGGGAGGATGGAAGGGCGGGATCTGCAGCATCTCACCCCTTGTGGCACTCTTCACAGATGAGTCTTAGGTCCCACTTAAATGCAAGTTGTAATGCTAGATCTAGGATTTGCAGCTTTGTGCAAGAGACGGTATTTAAATAAGAGAGGTGCTCCCTGCCTTTAAGACACAAACCTCGGAGCAGAATGACTAAGCGTCTCTTCAGGTCACCGGAGGGCAGGGTTCTCACGGCAGATTTGTTTAGTGATGTCCACTTTGGCCAGATCTTAGGTGGGCATGGCTGTGACTTGCTTTCAGGTTCAGATTTGTACTGATTTCTGAGGTGCATAGAAAAAATCCTTTGTGGATTGTGAAGTGGGGAGAACCTCTTGCCAAGATGCTCAGCTCAGGCCCCAGCACTGCTGAGGTGGCCATGGTTGTACCTAAGAGCTAAGGCTCTTCCAGAAGGTCCAGATATGACCAGGGCTCAGTCCAAAGCTGTGAAGGGTGTGTAGTAATGCCAGGTGTGAATTTTGTTCTCTATAAGGTAATGTTTTGAGCTTACTTTTTATTATTGGAGCATTGCAGTTGTACATCTTAATGGAGTACAAGATGGTAGAGACATACATGCACACATCACTCAATTAGCCCTTACCCAAATCCCACCCCATTCCATTTCCCCTCCCTCCTTCTCATGTTTGGCTTAGTGATTGACTTTGATATGTTTGTGAATGTACAAACTAATACAAAATTAAGCAATTCTTTTAGAGGGCTGAATAAAGAATGTCAGGTAACTCTAATTCAGGCATAATGATAAATCATCAAACACTGGTACGGGCTGCCTGAATTTGAATCCCAGTTCAGTCAGTTAATGGCAGAGTGACCTTGGGTTTATATAATCATTTGGCCTCAGTTTGCCTATTTGTAAAAATGGGTGTAGGTCAAGTGCCTTTGTAAGTGTCGCTCTGGAAGTCAAGGGACTCGACATATGGGAGGAGCTGAGAACAGTTTCTGGTACTTGGTGAGAACTTAATGAACATCAGCACTCAGCATTGCATCCGAGTTCTGTATCATGTGAGTGTTCTTTCTAGTCCTTATGACTCATAGGTTAGAGCAGCAGCCCCAGTCACCAGGCTCCTGGTGGCCAGTAATGCAGTTCCTCTCCTAGGTGCAAAGGGTGATGGGGTACACTTGGCATTTGGATCATGGCTCTGTGCTACCACCCTTCTTCTACTATTTTACTTTGGAGCACAGGGTTAACCCTTCCATGCCTTGATTTCTTCATCTGAAATGGAAACAACAAAACCTAAAGGAACCTAAAGGAGTGTTATGAGATCATTATGAATTATATCTTTTAAAAATAGATATTAAAGTTCTAATTCCCTATCCCTGTGAATGTGACCTTATTTGGAAATAGGGTCTCTGCAGATGTAATGAAGTTGGGGCAAGGTAATTAGAGTGGTCCTCAATCCAAGAAGACTGGTGTCCTTATAAAAAGAGGGAAATTGGGAAACAGACATATACACAGAGGAGAAGGCCATGCAGATACAGGTATGGAAGGATGAGGCCACATAAGAATGGAGGTAGAGACTGGATGGATGCTACAGGAAGGGAAGACCTGGGGCCACCAGAAGTTGTGATAGATAGGGAAAGATGGTCCTCTAGAACCAGCAGAGAGAGCATGGTTCTGTTGACACCTTGAATTTGGACTTTAACCTTCCAGAATTGTAAGAGAATACATTTCTGTCGTTGTTACCACTTAACCAGTGGTACTTTGTTAGGCCACCCAAGGAAAGCAATATAGAGACTGTGTATACAATGTGTTCCCAACAGTGTGTGTATTAGTGCAGTGTTCAATAGTGTTCAAAAATCTGCAGAGCAGGGGACACCATGCCCCACATCTACTGATGAGGAAACAGCTTCATGAGCTACAGGGGCAGAGGAAAGGGCTAGATTCTTAGGGAATCTAAACATGGATCCAAAGCTCTCAACAGGTGGCTCCCTTCTATTTATTCAGAGCCCTTGCCTTGGTATCTCTGGAAGAAAGCAGAGCCCATGTGGGCCTTTAGCCACTAGAGGGCATTTGAAGGACATCAGATCAATAGGAGCCGACCTCCTGTGGTCAACCAAAGGCCACACATTCTGTACAAAGAGCAGAAAGTGAGAAATAAATGATCCAAACAATGAACTTATTTACTGGTTTCTTTTTCTTCTCAGGAGGCAACGAGGGTGGTGACTTAGGAATTCTGAGCAGGTAGAGTATAAACATCCCAGCATGTGTCCTGTCTTTCTTGATGATAGTAATAGCAATTTCCCCATCTGTGTAGGAATGCGAAGAACAGAGAACTCTAAAACAACAGAAATAAGTTTAAAACCACTGAAGAGATGAATGTAAGCCTGGTTATATGCTCAATTAATAAGGCCATGCAAGGGTGTTAAAATAGGAAGCCCAAGCATTGGATAACCATCCCATGGCACTTTGAAAAGGTTCAAAGTGGAGGGAGCTGTTAGCCTAGGATCCTGCGGAATGTAGATTTCTATAATTCCAAATCTGGCAAGGGATTAGAAGCTGAACAGGAAAGGCAAAACCCAAAGAGTTGAGGTTGGGATTTGAAATTTAATTCTCTCTCTTTCTCAGCAATTGGCATTCTGGCTGACCCTGGACAATTCACTTAACCTGTCTGGGTGATTGTTTCCCAATGTAGAAAATAAGGATAATACTAGTCATCAGATCAATTTTCTAGAGTTCATTCGGGTCCCCTAATGAAAGGCACATTATAAATACCAGTTTTAATTATACCTGAGAGTGCTTGTTACTCTGAGGAGCCAGAGGGCTTTTCTGTCTTTGAAACTTCAATTATAAAAGTTATACTCTTAAGCATTTGTCAGAGGTGGATAATAAATTTATTCATAATAATAATAATCATATAAGAGTAGGTTAATGATGCTCAGAATCCAAAAGTGGGGCAAAACTGATATGAACAAATTACCTGGAACCTGGAGACTTAGAGTCTAGTTCTCAATTTTTTTAAAAATGAATTAACCCTGGGGCTTGGGCAAGTCTCTTCACCTCCCTATGCCTTAGCCAAACACTGATGTACCTTGATGAGAAAAGTGCTTTTCAAACTTCAGTTATTATATTCAGGATTTTTGGCATATCCAAGAACCATTTATATCATTACTAACAGACACACATGCACTCAGATTCAGACATATATACAAGCACACGCACACACACACACACACACACACACATATGTATATATATCATTAAAGATGATATAAATCACCTTGAATATCACAATTAGCACATGTGCCAATTTGGAAATAAGTAACTGGCCTTGATTATCTTGAAATATTCTTCCAAATCTATAAGCCTATTAAATAAATGAAAGAAAATATAAGTCAGGAGTGGGAGCACATGCCTATAATCCCAGTACTTGATAGACTGAGACAGGAAAATTGAAGGTTTGAGACAAGTGTGTATTAACTTAGTAAGACCTTGTTTCAAAATACACAGAAAGGGTTGGGGCTGTAGATTAGAGATATAATGGCCTTGGGTTCAATCCTAGTAACACAAACACACATGCATACATATATATATATATATATATATATATATATATATATATATATATATATATATATATATATATATATATATATGGGTCAGGGAGAGGGAGGGAGGGAGAGAGCGAGAGAGAGAGAAAGAGAGGGAGAGAGAACAAATAAAGAAGAAATAAAAGAAACAGATCGGCTAGTTTAAACACTGGATGTATGGCACAAATGAGAAGTTTGAGATTACCTATCCGATAGATGCAGTGAAGACCAATACTATTAAGTTAGAGGAGATATTGAGAAAAGCAGCATCAAATGCATATTGAAAAGAAAAAATGGGGAGGGGAGTCCTTAAAATATTAACTTAAAAATCAGATCCTAAAGGTAGTAAAGAAACAGATTCTACAAGACCAGGATTTGTGTTGAGTGTTGCCTGAAATATTGTAGAAAATAAGAATGAGCTTAGAAAAAGGGTTTATTTTAATTTTTTAATTCTTTTTTTTTTTTGCAGTTCTGGAGATGGAACCCAGTGGCATTCTACCTCCAAGCTACACCCCAGATCTATTTTTTATTCTTTATTTTGAAACAGAGTCTCACTGAGTTGCAAAGGGCCTAAGTAGCTGACACTGACCTCAGACTGCGATCCTCCTGTCTCAGCCTCCCAGAGGTTGGGATTACAAGTGTGCGCCACCATGCCTGGCTTCAAAAAAAGGTTTAAATAAAAAATATCTATTATTACCTCTTTTTCTTCAGTGGGTGGGTAGGTACCAGCAGTCTCACATTTGTTTGTCCACTACAGTAGTAATGTGTTTTGAGAAAAGTCTATGTTCCAAGCCCTCTGTGGATGCTGGTGATACATTCTTGAACCAAGTTTTTATTCCTAGAGCTCATTGGGGCTTGGGTTGTGATATCAAAGGTGACCTCAGGAGGCTGCTGAAAGGTATTGGAAAGTCTCTGGGCCTCGAGACAAAGATCTGTGTTCAAGGAGCACCTCTGTGTATTCCAGCAGGGAGATCCACACTGAGGTCTAGTTTCCTGGATCTTCATTTCTTCACAGATAGGTGGGGCTAACAGTGTTTCACAGATACAGTGAAATTGACAGGATATGTACGAAATGACAAAAACAGCAAATGCTACCTTGAACGTTTGTTGAATTTGATCCTAAGAACCACAGCAGTAGAAGAGAAGCCTGTTACTTTTCAGAAATGAAGCTGGAAGCCATGAGAAATTCAAGCTGAGAGATATACTAAGGAGGCCTGGGCAGTTGACCTGTTGGGATTTTCATTATTTGGCTCTGTGATTCAATTCCAAGAAAGGTGATTTTACACTCAGAACTATGAATGCATTCCTAAACCGAGTTACAAATCTATAATGGTTGAGTGATATCACTGGCTAACTATCACCAGCTAACTAATCCTATCACTAGGTACCAATAGGCTGGAAACATTCTGTTTAATTTGCTATTCGGACTTTCCATATTCCTATGAATTTGCCACCTTTGTTATATTTCTTAATCCATGATGTGATCAAGATAAATATCTGAATAACTTAATTTTCTCTCTTCTCTTACAAGTAAGAGCATGGCCAACACAACCTAAGATGTGGTTAAGAAGGCACCTTGTCCTGGGCCCTGTATTTTGGAGGCCCTTCCCAACCCTCCTCAGGCTGTACTTCTTATCCTGGGCCATAGAATCCAGGGGCTGAGAAGACATGCCTGCAGGAGGAAGTCTTGTCTCTCCTTTCAGACCATATTCCTGGTACCTGGATTAGAGTTCCCTCCCAGATGGTTCTACCATTTGAAGGCTTCTTCCAGGCTTTGTCTACCAGGTCTCTTTTAATGTAGACAGTGCTGCTGGTACACACAGCCTAGGCATGCAAATGATGGAGGAGAGAGATGGGCAGAGGAGAGATGGCAGAGCGAGCTCGGGAGTTCAGGTTGAGATGTCACCTGCATGCCCAAAGGGCTGTCCACAGCGCAGGACAGAATGAGGTAGGGAGGGTGCACAGCACAGGCTAGAACAGGGTGAAAGAGAGTAGGCAGCAAGATGGAGTCGGGCTGTGAGGTTTTTATCTCTATCCTTTCTCCAGCTCCTGATTTTACTGTTGGTGGATGTCCAGTTGGTCTCTTCTCCCTTCCTGACAACATTTTTTTCTGGCCATTTGCTACTCCACAGCATAGCCACAGAGGGTTGATTGGAGACAGAGTATAAAGGTTAAACTCAGATCAGATCATTTTTTCCATTCAGCAAGTAACTAATGGTCTTTGAAACTTGTGAGCAGCCCTGATAAAATGTTTCCTAGAATCACAACATCTTATAATCCAAAGGGACCCCAGGAGTCATTTCTCAAGTCTATGAAAAATGGAGACTGGAAGACCCAAGGACAGATAGCTAAATAAACACATGATTGGTTTAAATGTTATCTTAGCCTGTTTTTACAATCTTGTCACCTTCAAGGTATGTGATCATTAGCCAGTGGCACTGAAATGTGGTTTGTTCTAGGCCAAGGATACTTGCAGTTATGTATCTTGGAGTCATATTTACAGTCACTACACAGCAAAGGAGCTGCGGACTATTTTGTGCCCTGCAAACTATTTTGATAGAGACAGTACAATTCTTGATCAGTTTTGTATGACTCTAAGGCACTTCCCAAAGCCTGTCCAATTAATATTTTTGAGTGCTGGTAACTATCTTTTCCCCACTTAAAATCTTACTTGATATGTACCTTATTTATTTATTTTTTTGCTCCGCACTTTACCCTGGTTGGTTGTGACTTTCTCATCTAAGATATGCCAATAGCCAAAAAAGACTTAAAGGTTCCGGTCTCCAACATCATACCTATCTCCAGTGCCTGAACTCAGGAAGTTAGCAGTTTGGGATTTTCAGAAAGGCACACCTGGAATGGGATAATTCCTAAAGCCTTTGGAATTATTCCAGAATTAGAAGCAGCTTGAAGGAAAGTATTTTAGATGACCAATAAAATTAATCTTCTTTGGCAGAAAACCAACAAAGTCAGAAGAAAGAGATCCAACTGCACCGTTGTTGGACCAGTCAGCCATGCAGAAAAGAAAGGTGCTCTGATTGGGTAGTGTCACCAATGGTCAGGACAAATTGCAGCACAGAAATTGTATTCAGTGACAAGGAGGGTGTGTGGGCTGTCTGGGTAGAGAAGAAAGGCAGCGGTGAAGGGAAGATGCAGGGGTTGTAGGCAGGGGGAAGAATGAGGTAGCTCTGTCTCAATATGGGAGCCTGGAGCCCTTCAAAGCACAGAAAAGTCCAGCTCTGTATATCAGGAAGGATTGTTCACATCTCAGCGTAAGCACCTAGAACATGAACACTTAAGCTTTTCTTTCTGTGAGATATGAGATGGATGAGGTTCTCAAACAAGAGTCCTGGGTCCTCCCACTTCCCCTTCACATGCTCAATGCGTGAAAAAAAAAAAAGTAATGTTAATGTCCATGTGTCAGAAAGGATCCTCTTCTCCTGGGAACAGAACTAACAGGAGGGCATATGGCAGAACTTGAAAACGCACCTTTGGATTCAACACAGAGGAGGCCCAGGTTGGGCATGTGGAATTCATGCTGTATATGACACCTGATCTACTACCCCTCCAGTCCTAGTCACACATACCCCATGAATGGAAGGTGATTCAAGGGCATGTCTGATGATCCATGCTGGTTTGAAGAAGACAGAGGGGAAATGCAAATGTTTGAGTGCCTTGTGAAGAGATGGTAGGAAAAGACAGCTATCCATAGCAGTTTTTTGTTTTTGTTCTTTGTTTTTGTGGTGCTGGGGATTGAACTCAGGGACATCCTACCTCCGAGCTATACCCCTAGCCTGATTTTTTTTTTATTCTTTATTTTCAAACAAGGTCTCACTAAGTTTCAATGAGCCTTATTTCTAAGTACTGAGGCTAACCACAAATCCAGATCCTCTTTTCTCATCCTCCCAAGTCAAGTACTGGTATTATAAGCGTGTACCACCATGCCCAGCTGAATTTGTTTTGTTTTTCCTACTCAGATCATTAAAAAGGGGACAGCCATGTGTGTGTGTGTGGCAGGGACACAAGATCCAGAGTGCAGCATTGTGTTGTGGAGTCTCCATAAATTAGAAGATATGACCCAAAACTGTAAGCAAATTTTTATAAAATGCCTCTGAATTATTAAGGTGTGCTTGACTTGCTAACAGTAGGTCTGTTTGTTAATGCATTTAGCCATCTCTCCCTGCCAATTCAATAAGCATAATTCTGGGTTAAATAGGAATATCTTGAATCTAATTATATTTTAATTGTAAAAGTAAATAATAAACATAAGTGATTCTTTTATGGTACTTGGACATTGAATTCAGGGCTTTGCCCATGGTAGGCAAACACTTTCCTGCTAAGCTACACCCCTGCCCTGTTGTTAGTACATTTTCTGTGAGCTATTTTACAACTTATGAGGTCCCTTCTATGTATCACATTGCTCAGTTGGGCAGGTCAAAATAAAATAATATCCTCTGAGTGATATTAGGGCTGAGAATGATCAGAGGGTGTGAGATGTTTATATGGATTCTGCGCCAGGGAAAATTATAGCAGCACTCACATTCAGGGGGTGCTGAATAACATAACATCTAGGTATGTCAGCTTTACTAAATATACCTGAATTACAATGCTGTCTATGAATGAGTAGTTGCAAAAGATTGTTTGGCCTTTCTTTTCCACAACTCAGTGCTTTTTAAATGGACCATACTTACTTGATTTTTGCAAGGTTGGGCCTGGTATCTCAGAATAAAATAGAACAGTAGAAAGTTAAATTAAATTTTGGTGAACTGTTAATAATTCCTGTTTTAGAAAATGTGTTTCTGAGCATAAAGGAGCTTCTAATAAGTTCTCTGCTGTCTTGGTTCAAATTAAATTAGTAATTTTGGGGCTTACTTTGTTTCTAGTTAGTTGTTAACAAATACAGATGGTCTCTGGCTTCTGATGGCTTGGCTTACAATTTTTCAACATCATGATGGTACAAAAGTGGTATACACTCAGCGGACACCATGCTTTGAATTGTGAATTTTGATATTTTCCTCATCTAGTGATATGTGGTATAATACTCTCTCATGTTACTGGGCAGATATAGTGAGACACAGCCCCCATTTAGCCACATGTGGGAGGGGAGAAACAATAAACACTCCACAGTGCTAAGGGTAGGTTAGGGATATGGACATACATTTTGACTTAAGATATTTTAAACTTTCAGGGAGTTTATTAGGACTTAACTATCATAAGTCAAGAAATGTCTGGAAAGCTACTATAATTTTAAGCTAAATAACAGCATTCTGACTCTCCTTACATTTGCAAACATTACACTTTTATAAAAATCAAAGACACCAGGGAGCTGGGTTTGGTGGTGCATATCTGCAACCCCCGTATTTGGGAGGCTGAGACAAGAGGATCGTGGGTTTGAAGCCAGCTTCAACAATTTAGTGAGGTTCTCAGCAACTTAGTAAGACCTTTTTTTACAAATTAAATAAATAAAAATGAATGGAGGTGTAGCTCAGAGGTAGAATGCCCCTGAGTTAAAACCCAGTATAACAAACAAACAAAAAGACACTGGGAACTGATATATTGTTATCATTTTAAGTGGTTTTATTGGTTTTATATAAAGATTTCACATAGATATTACATATAGATTTTTATTGATATCACACATAGATATTTCAAATATCTATTGAACCATTCAAAAAATAAACTGGTTCTATAATATGTTTCCACCTAAAAGTTATAGGCTTATTTCTTGTGGCTGAGATTGTTTTCTTGATTTCTTTTTCAGATAACTGACTATTGACATATAACAATGCCACTACTTTTGTATGTTAATTTTATATCTTACAAATTTATTAAGTTCATTTATTAGTTTTAATTTTTTTGGTGTAGTCTTAGAGTTTTTAATATGCAAGATTATATCATCTACAAACAGGAACAACTTTGGTTTCCATCTTTTAATTTGGATGCCCTTTGTTTCCTCCCTGTCCAATCTGGCTAATACTTCGAGTACTGTGTTGAATAGGAGTGGTAAAACTATGCATTCTTGTTTTGTTTCAGGGATTAGAAAAAAAGATTTCAAAAATTTTCCATTCACTATGATGTTAGCTGTGGGTTTGTTATATATGACTCTACTACATCGAGGTAAATGCCTTCTGTTTTTAACTTGTTAAAAGTTTTTATGAGAGAAGGATGTTGAATTTTGTCAAATGCTTTTTATGTATATCTTATCCTTCTTTCTGTTAATGAGATGTATCACATTAATAAAGTTGCATATGTTGAACCATCCTTACATTCTTGGGATAAGTGCCTCTTAATTATAATGAATCATCTTTTCGATGTGTTATTGACTATAGTTTACTAGTATTTTGTTGAGATTTCTGCATGTTCTCATGTATAATAGATACAAAACTTAAATACCTAGGCATATAACTAAGGAGGTAAGAGATCTTTTTACTGAAAACTATAAAACATTGATGAAAGAAATGAAAAAACACCACAAACAAGTAGAAAGATACTCCATATTTATGGACTTGAAAAGTAAATATTGTAAAAATATTCATACTATTAAGGTGATCTATAAATTCATTACCATATCTGTTAAATAACAATGAAATATTTCACAGAAACAGAAGAAAGCAACTCTAAAATTTATATGGAACTACAAAAGAACCAGAATAGTTCCAGAAACCTTAAGCAAAAAATAAAATAAACCCTGTTTCCAAATAAAAAAAATTATAAAAAAAATAGGTCTGGGAGTATAGCCCGGAAGTAGAAGGGTTTCCAGGAACCCTAGTACCACCAAAAAATAAAATAAAATAAAGTAAAACTTAAGATATCATAGTACATGACTTGAATATTATACTACAAAACAGTAACTATTAAAACATCATGGTAAGCCGGGCGTGGTGACACACGCTTGTAATCCTAGCATTCGGGGAGGCTGAGACCAGAGGATCGCGGTTCGAGGACAGCCTCAGCTACTTAGTGAGGCCCTCTGCAACTTAGTGAGACCCGGTTTCAAAGTAAAAGAATAAAAAATAGGGCAGGGGATGTAGCTTGGAGGTCAAATGCCCCTGGGTTCCATCCCCCAAAATAAATAAATAAAATAAATAAATAAATAATAAATAAATAAAATAAAACATCACGGTAGTAGCATAAAAATTATAGACTACTGGAACAGAATAGAGAGCAAATCCAGATATCTCTAGCCATATGACTGCCTACAAAGGTGCTAAAAACATGATCTGGGGAATAGACAGTCTTTTCAATAAATGATATTGAGGAAATCAGCTATCTATACACAGAAGAATGAATCTAGGCCTCTGTCTCTTACAACATACAAAAACCAACTTATAGTAGATAAAAGACTTAATGGTAAGACTCAAAAATAACAAAATACTCGGATAAACACATAGGGGAAATGCTGTATAGCACTGGAACTGGTCAATTTTTTTAATACATGAGCAAAAATAGACAAAAGAGTTATATCAAACCAAGAATTCTACCCAGCACAGGAATCAACAGAGTAAAAGACAACCTATGGAATGGGAAGAAATATTTGAAAACTATATATCTGGCTGAGAGTTAGTATATAGAATATTTAAGGGTTCAGGAACAAAAATAATCTATGTTTAAAAATGAGCAAAAGAGCTTAATGGACCTTTGTTAAAAGACAATCTACAAAGGCCAACAGTATAGAAAAAATGCTCAACATCAGTAATTATCAGGGAAATAATCAAATCTGTAATGAGATATCAACTCATTCCAGTAAGAATGGCTGGTATAAAAAAATAAGAGTTTGTAAGGATATGGAGAAAAAGTAACTCTTACACAATATTGGCGGAAACAAATTAGTATAGCTGTGATGGAATTAATATAGGTGGTTTCTCAAAAAAAAATTAAAAACAATCCAGGCTCAGTTGATCATGCCTACAATCTCAGTACTTGGGAAGCTGAGATAGAAGGGTTGGTTGCATGTTTGAGACCAGTTTCAGCAGCTTAGTAAGACCATGTTTCAAAATTAAAAGGGTTGAAAAGTATAGCTCATAGGTAAGATACCCATAGGTTTAATCCCAAGAATATCAAAAAAACTAATCATGAAACTATCATATGATTCAGCAATCCCATTACTGGATATATACCCAAAGGTAATGAAAGCAGAGACATTTGTAATCCCATATTTATTGCAGCACTATTTACCATAACCAAGAAATGGAATCTATCTGAGTTGCTTACAAGTGATGTATGGGTCAAAAAATATGTATATTCAAAGGAATACTATTGATTGACTCGGACTTCCGGGAAGATGGCGACCGAGAAAAGCGGGGCTTAAGAGCCCCGCTAACAACAAATCTCCATTACCAGAAAATCAGCGCCTTTCAAAGCCAGAAAACAACATCACCAGAGAAACAAAAAAAATCACCAGGCTCCAGAGAGAAAGCGGACTGAGAACAGAGCCACAGAGGAGATCCTCACGCCCGAGGACGCGGCTTCATGCCCGAGGACGCGGCAGCAGCTCCATACTGCCGGCAGCACCGGCAAATTCACGGGACGGCCACAGCAAGCCGAGGGGAGCCGCTGCGGAACAGCCAGGCGGGATTTCTCGGCGCAGAGGGCATCTAAAGCTCCCAGTGGCTGAATTCAGCACACGCTGCAGGGATTCAGAGTGGAAATCAAAACCAAGAAAAAAAACGCCAGCCCCACAGCCGAGGGTGTAGCAGCGGCGCCATATTGCCACCGGTGGCAGCAGCACCGAATTCACCGAATTCAGTACAGCTACATCTGCGTACTCAAGAACAGTGAGTCAAATTGCGGGCCACAGCAGAGAAATCCCAGTACTGTACTCACTGGGACTTGACCCAGTGGGAGAGGGGCGGTGGCAGTGATATCACACCATAGGAAAACGTGCAACCTGGCACCCCCCACAGTCTAAAGCAGCCTCTATCGACTCTCTGGGTTGGAGATTCTGTGATACAACCCAGTAAAGGAGTAGTGGGGTCTGAGATACTACTGACTCGAGATCCAGAGCACCTTAAGTGAAGTCATAGTGACCCAAGGGAAGAACCCAGAGAAGGCACAAACTTCCGAAATCATGGGAAAGAGGAATAATACTGGAGCAATGAATGCCTACAACCCCACAACATCAGAACCCGATAAAACAGAAAATGAGAGATTTCTAGAAGATCAAATCAGGAAAATAACTGTAGAAATAATAGAGGTGCTTAGAAAAGAATTCAGAGAGAGCCAAAAAGAGATAAAGGATGCAATTAATGAAGTAAAGGCCTCAATTCAAAGCACAAACAACCGATTAGAACACATGGAGAACAGAATCTCACTCTTAGAAGATGATCATTCCAAAAATGAACACATAGTTTCTAATCTAGAAAATAATATCCGACAGCAGGAATCTGATATTGAAGAAATATGGGCCCATTTTAAGAGAGCTAACCTAAGAATAATTGGAATAGAGGAGGGAAAAGAAAGTGAAACCAAAGGGATCAACAATCTCTTCAAGGAAGTAATAGCAGAAAATTTTCCAGACATAGAGCAAGAGGTCGATACGCAGGTCCAGGAAACGTATAGAACTCCCTTTAGACAGGATCGGAGAAGAGAATCCCCACGCCACATAATTGTCAAAATGACCAATGTGGAAGCCAAGCAGAGAATCTTAAAGGCAACAAAAGCAAAGGGCCAAGTGACATTCAGAGGCAAACCAATTAGAATCACTCCAGACTTCCCAAACCAAGTTATGAGAGCCAGAAGAGCTTGGAGTAACATATTCCCAATTTTGAAAGAAAACAACTTCCAGCCAAAAATTTCCTACCCAGCAAAACTTTCTATCAAATTAGATGGAGAAATAAGAAGCTTCCATGACAAACAGAAACTGAAGGAATTTATGTCTTCAAAACCAGCACTAGAGAAAATACTCAAAGAGATTAACTACAAAGAAGAAATAGGTAACACACATCAGAACTAGAGAAACAAGATTTTCCATCCAACAGACAACTAAGATTGGTTATCTGTGGAGATTCATTATTTATGTTAGTCTTTCACCTATCTCTAAAGGGTATTGTTTGCCTTTATTGTTGTTAATTTTTAGGATTTCTAGTTGTAATATTAATATACCTTCAGATATAGCATTTGGAAATATTTTATCCCATTCTATTAGTAACTGTTAACTCTGTTTACATTGTCTTTGGATATACAATATGTTTTTTATTTTTTAGGGAGTTTGTATACTATTCTGTTGCCTGTGCCATTGAAATCATAACCAAGAAATCACTGCCAATTTCAATGTTGTGAGGTTTTATGACCCAGATTTTCTCCTAAAAGTTTATAGTCTTAAGATTTATATTTAGGTATTTTATCTATTTTGAGTTAATATTTGTATATGGGATTAGGTAAGGGTCCAATTTTATTCTTTTCCATGTAATTATTATTTTTCAACAATATTTAGTTAAAAGATTATTATTCCCGCCACCAAATGTTCGTGGAAACCTTGTCAAAAATAACTTGACAATATAGGGAAGAATTTAGCTCTAGGCTTTTATTTAACTCCAATGGTTTATATATCTGCCTTTAGAATAGTACTACACTGTTTCAATTATTGTAGCTTTATATGGTTTGAAATCAGAAAATATATATCTTCTAGCTTTGTTCTTTTTCAAGATCATTGTGGGTACCTAGAGTCCATATTCCATATTAGGATAGATTTTTTTTCTGAAAAATAAATATATAAATATATGATAGTTTCACCTAAGAAATAGAAAAAATAGATTCTCTGGTAAGAAAGAAAGCAAAAAGAAATATTGAAATGTTATTTTTAAGTCATCAAAAGCTTGGTATCAGACAAATGAAACTGTTATGTGAGATTATCATTTTTAATTTTTGATAAATTGCCATAATACTAGATGTCAACCACTAAGCCAAGCATGGGAGGGAGGGATGGGGAGAGAATGGGGAGGGGATCAGGTGGGGGCTGACTGGGCGATGTGTGCATGTATGTCTACAAAAGTATGTATCCCACTATGATGTATGAATACAGTGCACCAATTTAAAAAAAATAAATGGGTAAAATGAGTTTAAAAAAAAGGAATACTATTAAGCCATAAAAATGAAATCCTTTCATTTGCAACAATATAAATCCAACAGGAGGATATTATAATTAAATTAAGCCAGGCACAGAAAGACACATGTCACATGATCTCACTCATGTGGAATCTAAAAAGATGTTTAAATAAAGTAATTGTTACCAGGGACTGGGTAGGGTAGGGAGAGGAAGGGATAGGAAGGGGATGGTTAATGGGTATATTACAGTTAAATAAGAGAAATATGTTCTGAGTTTTTATTGTATAGTATAGTAACTAGTTAACAATAATATATATATTTAAGATAGCTAAAAGAGAGGATTTTGAATGTTTTTTTTTACCATAAAGAAATAAGAAATATCTGAGTAATGGATATGCTGATCACTCTATCATTATACAATGTGTCCACATGTATTGACAGAACACATTATATCCCATAAATATGTAGAATTATTTATGTCAATGTAAAAAGTTACAGGCATCCCCAAAGATAACAAAGACGTTTCTGACTTCATTCTACCATTGTTTTCTACAAGAAGTCTCCTATCATTATGGTTCTTTTGAATCTACTCATGAATCAAGGCATTACTCAGAATTTACATAATTTCGCTGAAAATAGATAATGTAGATACTTTAAATTTCACTAAAACACAAAATTTGCAACATTCCTTGTGTTTTCACCTATACTCTCCTTAGAACATTTAAACAAGCTTGGTAGGCATTGTAGATGGTGCCATGTTGCACAGAGTTTCTGTTCCCTTTTGTTGACATGGAGCTATGAGAAGGAGTCGCTCAAATCTCTGACACCATAGAAAGCACAATTGATCAAGGATTCCAGCTGCTGGCGGCAGAGATCATGCTTCTTATGGCTGCTACCAACCAAATAATCCAGTGCATAAAGGATGCCAAGGCGGGCCTGTTTTGAAAGATAGGAGATTCTCTGGACAGCCAGCCTTAGTGTGAGAAATATGCAAGGGTGTCATCCAGCACTCTGTAGATTGCACAGTCTCCTAAAATGCTTTTGCACGGCCTTTCTTCCCTCTCTCCTCCACTGGGATCAGTTTTTATGAAGGTCTAATGGGTCTCCTAATCATCTTTTGTTCCTCCCCTTACAAGCTTCATCCAGTCTGGGCAGCTATTTTGGAGGAGTAGGGCAAACATGGAAGAGGATACCTATGTATACTTTGGGATAAATAACCTTAAGCTCAAGTGACTGGAATGATGAGAGAGATGCAAGCATCATATCTGATGGACTAGGCAGTTCAGGGAACATGTATGGGCAAGTGAAAATTGATAAGGCTTTTTGTGTGTGTTACCTTGTTTGAGCAGAAATAAAGGTGTTGGGATGGAAAAGTCACACATAAAGAATGATGGAAGGAGGCTCTTTATAAGAAATAAGCTTTGTGGGCTGGGTGTGGTGGCCAACACTTATATTCCCAGAATTTGGGAGGCTGAGATAGAAGGATTGTGGTCTGCAGTCTGCGGACAGCCTCAGCTACTTTCTGAAGCCCTTTGCAACTTAGTAAGACCTTGTTTCAAAGTAAAAAATAAAAATAGGGCTTGGGGTGTGGCTCAGAGGTAGAATGTCTCTGGGTTCCATCAACAGTACTGCAAAAAAAAAATATATACACACACACACACACACACACACACACACACACACGTTTTGTGGGATCCAAGTATTTAATTACTTTGTTAATATTATTGAAAATATAATAGCTATAAAAAAAATACTGTATGAGCCGGGCGTGGTGGCGCATGCTTGTAATCCCCCCGCTTGGGAGGCGGAAACAGGAGGATCGCTCTGGTTCGAAGCCAGCCTTGCTGGCTTAAGAGACCCTGTTTCCAAAAAATATATATAAAATAGGTCTGGGAGTGTAGCCCGGAGGTAGAAGTGTTTCCAGGAAACCCAGTCCCCACCCCCACCCCCCAAAAAAAACCATACTGTATGAGCCAGGGGAACAAGGAACTTTGAAGGTATGCAGGCCATACCACACTGAGAGGAGTGGGGAGGAGAGGAGTGTGAAAGACTGCTCCTAGGAGCTGTGGGCTGGAGTGGGGTGGATGTACACTGTAGCTCTAGACAACTTGGCCTGGGCAGGAGATGCCATACAGCAAATTTTTAAAATAAACTCTTTGTATTAGAATAGTTATAGATTTAGATAATTATTGTAAAGATAACAGAGGAAGGTCATCTTCCAATATGATGTTTCACTTATTGTTTTCACTATTATTAGATTCTTACATTAAAATAGCACAGTCATCTTTGAACTAACATTGATATAATTATTCAAAGTCCATACTTTCTTTGGGTTTTCTGAGTTTTTTGTAATGTTCATTTTATGTCTAGGACCCCATTCTGGAAACCACATTACATCTTGCTGTCATATCTAAATTCTTAGGCTGCTCTTGGCTGTGATAGTTTCTCAGACTTTTCTTTTTATGGTGACATTGATACTTTGGGGGATTCCTGCTCAGGTATTTGGTAGAATGTCCCTAATTGGGATTTATTTAATGTTTTTCTCATGACAGACTAAGATAATGTGGTCAGCATTTTCACTTCTGTGACCCAAAAAACTGGATGACAATAAATTAGAGAAAGGAGCTTTATTTGCTCACAGTTGAGGAGATTTCATGAGTTCAGTCCATGTTAAGTCAAGTGACATCTATGGAACTCAGGGCATGACATGAAGAGCAGAGGGTGGTGAGGAGAGAGAGATAGAGAGATAGAGAAAGAGAGAGAGAGAGAGAGAGAGAGAGAGAGAGAGAGAGAGAGAGAGAGAGAGAGAGAGGGAGGGAGCGCGAGCACGTGCGCAGGAAGAGAAGGGACCATATGTAATCCTAAGGCCACACCCAGTGTCCCTGCTTCAACAACCAAGCATCATCTCTAACATGGCTGCCTCGCCTTCCTGAGGTCTAGGGGGATGTTCTAAATCCAAACCATAACATGGGGTAATGTGTTTTGTAAAAAAGAAAACCTGCCTCATCACTTAAAATTCATAGCAAACACAGTCAACATAATTATTACTGTTAATTTTGACCTTACACTACCTGACTGAAGTAATGTTTCTCAGTACAAAGTTATTTTTATTCCTCCCCTCCCCATACTGTACCCTGTGGAAGAAAGACACTGCGCAATCCATACTTAAGAAGTGGCATTATACTCCTCCTTTTTTAGGGAAAAATACATAATTTTCTTGGAATTCCTTTCTACAGAAAAAATGCTCTTCTACCCACTTATTTCCATCATTTATTTACATAAGTGTGGACTTACATATGAGTTTAGGGTTATAATCTAATATTCTGTATTTTGTTGCTCAAGTTGTTGCAACTTTGGCTACTAGAGCTCTTTTACTGGGCCCCTTAATCTTGTTGACATGTTGGGGCTTTTCTCCCCCAGCAGTACAATATGCTCCAGGCTTATTTTGCATATGTCCTTTCTTAGTCTTGGGAGCTACTCATTTCTCCAAAGAACTCTGATTGCTTTTTTTGGAGACTAGTATTAGAAATCAAGATCTGAGTGCTGGGCACCATGACTTCTTAAAAGTTTCAAGCTGTCCACTCTATAGCACATTTACACCATTGTCACCCAGCATATTAGGGGTGATGTAATTATTGATAATGATTTGAACTGTCCTGACAGATTGAAGGATCCATATCAAAAATCAAAAGCCAATGATATTTCAGAGTCTCTGAATCCTATCTGGGAGAGAAATGCCCCAGCTTTTGATGTGCACACGTCTTTTGCAGTAATCTAGCTCCATTACAATAGCCGTAAGCTGCTGCACCTGCTTAAGCTTTATGACATTTATGAAAAGGAGTCAACCATCTAAGCACCTGATATGAGAGAATATGTCAAGAAACTAGGCTCCAGGGCTATGACTGGCATTTGGTTTGTTGAGTTTCACACACATTCTTCAGTAGAGGCAGAAAGACAATGGTTGCTGAGTACAGAGGTTGTCAGCTGGCGCAGTCTCATTTCAAAGCGAGCTCTCCCTTGCCAATGCTTGGGTCCTCTCTGTGTGTCAGTCTCCTTGTACAGTCAGGACAATGGGAGCATCTACTTCCTATCTGTGGTTTTGCAGATTTAGAGGGTTAATGGACGCAAATGGATTAAAACACTCCATGACATATGTGCTATACAAGGGCTAATATAAAAATCCCAACATCTGCCTCTGTATGTGTCTGTAGCTTCATTATCAGTGCAATAACAACCCAGTAAACAAGAGGTAGAAGTGGTCGGTTTCACCTAATGTTGAGGATAGTATGAAAGGAGCTGAGCGTGGTGGTGCACACCTATAATCCCAGTTCTTGGGAGGCTGAGACAGGAAGATTGCAAGTTGGAGGTCAGTCTCAGCAACTTAGTGAGGTCCTCAGTAATTTAGTGAGACCCTGTTCCAAAATAAAAAATAAAATAGGGCTGGAGGGTATAGTTCAGGGGTATAATACCCCTGTGTTCAATCCTTTTGCCTCCAACCCCCACCTAAAACAGAAGGCATGAAAAGATTAGTAGTTTTAGAAAAATTGAAAATTCAAAAATCCCTCCAAGGACAATAAGGACCCAGTGTTTATAGAGTTGTTTCGGAAAATACAATTCAGTGTAACTTTCCCAGCATCATGGATGACGAGTCCTTATTATACTGAAGGTATGAAAGGAAAAGTTTACAGGTTGGATATTTTTTCAGTTTACTGTAGTTGGTGATAAAGTCTTAAAGTAACAGGGGGAGAATAATGGAGGCTGAGAAAACACCAATAATAATGACTAAACAGGAGGACGGTGGAGGAGGAGAAGGAAGAGGAGGAGGAGGAGGAGGAGGAGGAGGAGGAGGAGGAGGAGGAGGACAATAACAACCAGCATTTTTCTCCTAGAAAATAGGTTTTGAAAATTTTGCTTCTCTCTCTCTCTCTCTCTCTCTCTCTCTCTCTCTCTCTCTCTCTCTTTCTCTCTCTCTCTCTCCCTCTCCCTCTGTGTGTGTGTGTGTGTGTGTGTGTACATGCATGTGTGTGTGCATGCAGATGCTCATGTATGTTGACCAAGTGATCTCTTCTCTCTTATATAGATACCAGTCCTATCTAATTAGGGCCACATGTCCTAAAAACTTCATTTAATTACTTCCTTTAAGGGCCTATTTCCAAATATAGTCACGGGAGGAGTATGGCTCCAACATTCAAACTGAGGTGAAATATTTCAGTCCATTACAGTGTGTATGTTGAGGGGAGCACAGAGGGGGATGACTGCTTTTGTCATTTGAGCAGAATTTTCTCATCATCAGTTTTAATATTTATTTTCTTAAAAGGCAAACAGATTCTGGATTAGTCTTTCAGAATTAGTTCTTCTGAAGATTAGGAGAAAAAAGCCTAAGAAGAGAAAATCCTAAGAGAATAAGAAGAGAAAATCCTAAGAGAATAAGCAGAAAAAGAGAAATGTCTCAAGCCCCTTGGAAGTAAGAGGTTGGTGTGCTGATCTCTGGAACGACCCAAGTCACACTCTAAATGTTCTTCATGTAACCCCACTGGAAATGTATTTGCACAAAGTTTAATCACAGACTTATTCAAGCAAGAAATGCTCCACTTGCTAATGCTGTCCTGGCCAAGGAATAAATAAAACTCAGGAAATTGGCCTCCAAAGCATTAATTCCATGTTGTGTTGTTGTTAGTTCATTTTTTGTTAGTATTATATGAGCATTCATTTTTGGGAGGATGCTCCAAATATACTTAGCAGAATCTCAGGAGATTTGGGGACTCTTAAATATTAACATTAGAGCTATATGTAGGGAATTGTAAACATTTTTAAAAAGGCTTCAAGATGCCTTTTTCATCTCTAAGGCTATGCTATAAAGGGATTATCTTTTAATAAAAATTTTCTATAAAACCCATCCACCACCAAAGGGCAGTGCAGCCAGGCTAGAGGTCATGGAGATTAAATTTCACTTGCTATATTTAGAATTATTTATCAAACTACTTATTACACAAACATGTTGAATACTTTCTATGTTCAAGGAACAGCACTAAACATTGTGATATCAGATAAGAGATCTTATAAGACCATCCTCAATGTCTTAGAGTCTATTTGAGATGATGGCACATTACTAACGGTAATATTAAAATAACAAAGAATCTAATATTTTTCTACTATTTCATATTAGAAAGTTTCCATATATGTATTTTACTTAATCTTCTCAGACAACTCTAGGAGGTGAGTAGTATTACCTTGTTCATTTAATAAATGTAGAAATGAATTTCAGGGAGATTCCTTGACACTCCAAAGTTCCACAGCAGGAAACAGAGAAACTAGGATTTGAATCTCTTCTATTTAATGAAAAAGCCTGGTGCTGTAACCATCCGGCTATGTGAAAAGTGCTCAGTCTGGTATAAAAGAGAAACAGTTTGAGTTTTAGGGAAGGCCATGACCATGTGGCTAGACAGAGCTTGGGCTGTTCACAGGAAAAGACCGACATCTTCTCAGTGTACCAAAATGGGTGGAGGGAGAAAGTATCAGGAATGCAGGAAGGCAGAAACACTGCAAGGTGGATTCAGGAGATGAAACATTGGTGGGCCAGGGATCCGTGCTAATAGGATGGAATGGGGTCAAGTCATAGGGAGTGGCAAAAAGTAAGCTAATGAGTTTGAAAATTAGTAGCGCGGTATTAACAAATTAAAGATTTTGTGTGGGTGAGTGTGAAAAGAAGGAATCCTTTAGAATCATAGTCTGATACGCAAAATGGATGAAAGACAGCAGGGGTGGGTATGTGGTGAGTTTATTAGCTCTCAAGCCCAGGTGAGTATTAGAATCACCTAGAGTTAAAAAAAATTCAATGTTGGGGCCCCACCCAGTTCAATTTAATCAGAATTTCTGAGGTTGGGACCGGATATACGTTTTTTTTAAGCTCCCCTAGTCATTAAAATGTGCAGCCAGGGTGGAGAATCACTGAGTTAGAGTATTGTAATCATGCAGCATATAATAAGTTTTTGAGGTGGGATGAGAACAGGGAAAATGATCAAATAGAGCAGGCACCACAAAGGTAAAAGAGGAAGTAATACCTCTAATATTTGGGGAGACATCATCATGGTAAAGAGGAAAGAAAGAGAAGAAATATGTTAAGTAAGTAGCTTTAATGAAATTGTAAGAGACTGGATTCAGAATAAAAACTTCTGGACTCACAAAGTCCTCCATCTTAATATTAAGATTCTAGAAAGAGTAGAAAGTTTTGGGGAGTCAGATTTTGAAGACCAGATCATAGAGAAAGGTGAAGGTGAGGTATATGAGTTGAAAATGATCTGTACACAGAATTTACTTGGAATCATGAGGATAGACAAGAGCACAGAGAAAGCCTGTACACAAAGGAAAGAGGGTAGAAACTTGGAAGGTGCTCACACTGAGAAGTGGCAAAGAAAGGAGAAACCAAAAGGAGAGGCACAAAATGCAAATTCACCATGTGCCATGTGCCTCTGCTACTATCACTCTGAACCTTATCATATTATGATGCATAATTACAATGCACCAACAAAAGTATATTAAACATTTTTTTTTTGCGGGTCTGGGGATGGAACCCAGGGGCATTCAACCTCCAAGCTAGAGCTCCTGCCCTATTTTTTATTCTTTATTTTGAAACTGGGTCTCACTGAGTTGCAGAGGGCCTCACTGAGTAGCTGAGGCTGTCCGCGAACCGCCATCCTCCGGTCTCAGCCTCCCAAATGCTGGGATTACAAGCGTGTACCACCACGCCCGGCTTTATTAAACACATTTTTAAAATGCAGATTCAGAGATGAGGAGAGGCTTAACAAGATGAGTGATGGGAATGGTGTGGCCAACAGTGGAGAACTCTACGAGATCGTGGTAAGGCGACCTACCTGGGCCAGGGTCGTCTGTATTCAAGAACAAAACTCCTGCTGCAGCTGTGTGCATCCTCCTACCTGTGGTCCCTGAGCACACAACCTTCTTGCTGTGAATGCAGTTTGGTCTCTTGATAGGAAATTCAAAGCACTTTTAAGTTTGTGTCTCCATGGAGAAACTTATTAAAGAGGCTGAAAGTTTCCAGGATAAGATGGAAGACATAAGACAGGAAGGAAGCCAACAAAGGGGTGTTTCCCAAGAGGCAGAAGGGAATTAAAACTGGTCTCAGCAAGCCAGCAAATGAAACAAGGTGACACTGAGAAGACATAAGTGAGAAAGACAGCAATCCTAGAGGTGGACAGTAGACTTTATTCAGGGTGATTTTAGGCCTCATGCATTAGATAATATTAAGAAGGATTCAGCTTCTAGCAGGTCTAAGGAATTCTGAGGATATCATCCAAATGCATAAAGGTGCATTGCAGAATCTACAGGCCAGTAGGATGGTCGTCAAGTTCTCAGAACACAGACTAGCTTTTTAGCTTTCGAATTCTTAAAAAGAAAGATAGGAATAGAAACATCAGCTGCCACAAGGAGGTAGAATGAGTTCCCTAAGTGCATGTTGAAAGTCAAGCTTAAATCCCTCTTTTGATAAGTTTCTTGATCTGTAGACCAGAGGAGTGGCAAAGAGAATGTGCGTCTGACAGTGTCTTTCATGATGTTCTTGTGACCAATCCGGGAAATTGTTGGGTGATATAACATTAGGTGGGCGCATAGCTGGTTAAACACTTACAAAATTCACGAGGTCAGGAAAAACAAAACAACACCTAGGCTCTGGTCTCAACTGTACAAACTGCATGCTCTCTCTGAGCTTCAGCTTTATTCTCTATCTCTAACCTGCACTATCTACCACATAGGGATAAATGAGCATCAAAGACTAAATATGTGGGAACAAGCCTTACATTTGGAAAAACCAGTACTTCACAGAGGTGCTATTATTGATGTCTGTGGTAGATGGAACACCAGAGATGTCTCAGTCCTAGTCCCCCAAAATATATGAATCCACTAAGTTGCACAGCAAGGGGAAATTAAGGCTGAAGGTAGAATCGAGGTTGTTAATCTGCTGACTTTAAAATATTATTGATTATCCAGGATCTGATATCTCCACAAGGTTCTTCAAGTGAGAAATAGGATAGTAGACGAGTCAAGACTGCGGAGGTGGCAGTGTGCCGTGACCAGCCATTGTTGGCTCTGAATTGGGAAGAGGGCCATGAGCCAAAGTATGCAGGTGGCTTCTACAAATTGGAAAAGTGAAGAAAATAGATTATCTCCTAGAGCTCCCAGAAAGATTACAGTATTGCCAAAACATTGATTTTTAGCTTTAGTGACACCCATGTTGGGCCTCTGACTCCCAGAACAATAAGATGATAAATTTGTGTTCTGTGTTAAGCCACTATGTTTGTGGTAATCTGTTAAGGCAGCAAATAATACAGTACCTTATTCAAATTGTTTTTGTGTTCTTGGTCCTAATCTATATAAAATTATTATTAATAAATTACCTACACTGGATATGGTGATGCAAACATTTAATCTCAGTATTTGGGATGCTGAGATAGGAGGATCACAGGTTTGAGAAAAGCCTCAGCAACTTAGTGAGACTTTGTTTCAAAACAGGACAGTTAGTTGTATTTGTTTTAATAAGATCAAATTGAGATAATGCAATCTCCTCTAAAATCAATATAAGATTAATTCAGAGTCAATAAAATAAAATAAAATGGGGCTGGGGATATAGCTCAGAGGTAGAATGCCCCTGAGTTCAATTCCCAGTATCAAAAAAAGTTAGGTAAAGTAATGAGAGACATGTTTCTAAAATTTATGTATAATATAAAACTGGAAAGGATATATATATTGCTAAAAATTCCAATTGTTCTAAAAGGTCTCTGTGAGCCAAATCAAGATAAAATTTCAAAGAAAAATGTAAACTTTTACTTTTAGGCTCAAACTATAAATTGTACAGGTTTAGAATGAAGAAAACAGAAGCTGTTTATGTAAAACAACATATAAAATTTAAATTGATTATAAAGTCTTAATGATTATAAAGTTATAAATAATCAATAGAAGATGATAAAAGGCTAATGTAATTTTAGTCTATATTGAAAGAATCTGAACAAAGAAATAATAAAGCATTTGTGTTGTTTGTGTTTTGAATGATTGCCATTCTAGTTGGAGTTAGATGAAATCTCAGGGAAGTTTTGATTTGCATCTCTCTGATTGCCAATGATGTTGTGCATTTTTTCATGCATTTATTGGCCATTTGAATTTCTTCTTTTGTGAAGCGTCTATTTAGTTCGCATGCACATTTTTTGATTGGATGATTTGTTTTTTTAGTGTTGAGTTTCTTGAGTTCTCTGTATATTCTAGATATGAATCCTCTATTGGAGGGGTAGGTGGCAAAAATCTCCCATTCTGTTGGCTCTCTATTGAGGTTCTTGACAGTTTCCTTTGCTGAACAGAAGCTCTTCAGTTTCATGCAATCCCACATATTGATTTGTCTTTTAGTTTGTTGTACCTTTGGGGTCTTGTTGAGAAAGTTTTTGTCTGTGCCTATGTGTTGCAGTGTTGCCTTCTTCAAGGAGCCTCAAGGTCTCTGGTGTAGTTTCCAAGTCTTTGATCCATCTTGAATTGATCTACCATTCGATCCAGCAATACCACTTCTGGGTATCTACCCAAAAGAAAGGAAACCAAACTACCAAACAAATGCATGTGTATCTATGTTCATAGCTGCACAATTCACCATTGCCAAACTATGGAACCAGCCAAGATGCCCATCAACAGATGAATGGATTACAAAACTGTGGGATATGTACACAATGGAATTTTACATAGCCATAAAAAATACAATTGCATTATTTACAGGGAAATGAATGGATCTTGAGAACATTATGCTAAGCAAGATTAGTCAGTCGCAAAAAGTAAGGAATCAGATGCTTTCCCTAATATGTGAAAGTTAGGGTGAAATGGGGTCACAGGAGGAACTCCAGGTGAAAAAGGAGATCCTATAGAGGAGCATATAAGGCAACCTAACTGTGGGGATGGGAGGTGGGAAGAGGGAAGCTCTTTAAAGTGCATGATGTACTTATTCATATCAAAGTCAACCACTAAATCAAGCATGGAAGGGAGGGATGGGGAGGGAGTGAGGTGAAGACTGGGTGGGGGCTGGCTGAGTGATATGTGCACTTATGTCTACACAAGTTTTTACCTCATTATGATGTATAAATACAATGCACTAATATATATATATATATATATATATATATATATATATATATATATACACATATACATACACACACACACACACACACACACACACACACACACACACATATATATATATATATATATATATATATATATATATGCTTTTTTAAAAGTATACATTAACAGGTAGGGCCATTTATGTGCTAAGAGTTTTCCTTTTGGATACCACATAATTGGCTTATGGTGTATTTATAAAGTAGAAGAACAAGCAACATAGAACAGTCAGTACCAATGCTAAGATTTGATGAGTAACGTAAGAGTCGTCTATTTAAAAATTGAGATTTCTGGTTCTTAGATCTCCTAAAACAGTGTATCAGGAGACAGAACCAAGAATACATGTTTTATATTTTTAACATGTATCCCAGGTGATTCTGGTGGATGGGATCCAGATCTGGCAAAAAAAAATGGGGACATTATAGAGATGAAAATGAAAAGTAAATATAGATCATGGAATCTCTGGCCTCATGATTATCTTTGAATATTTGAAGGCTATCATATAGCTACCTCTGGAGTTATACAGAGTAAACAATAAGGGAAAAAAGTTACAGTCCAATAGATACTTCCATCAATAGCAAATATACATATATATATATATATATATATATATATATACACATACATACATTCTGGTTAATGATGGCCACACATGAGGTGGTGGTACCATGAGATTATAATAGAGCTTGCACCTCATGGATAAGAAAAATGAGAATAAAATAAATAAATAAAATAATAAATAAAATAATAAAATAAATTCAGAATTAGAGAAAATAATAAAGATTAGAGCAGAAATAAAATGAAGACTAAAATCATGAAAGATCAGCAAAATGAGGGGCTGTTTTTTCAAAAATACAAAATTGACAAACTCCTAGCCAGACCAATGAGAGGGAGGAGGAAAGGGAGAGGGGGAGTGAAACAGAGAGAGGAAAAAAAGAGGGGAGAAGAGAAAAAGAAAGAGAAGAGAAAAAAAGAGTAAAAAAGGGAAGAGAAAGAGAAGACTCAAACAAAATGTTGAAAAGGGAGATATTATAATTGATGCCACAGAAATACAAAGATTCATTAGGGACTATTATGAACAACTGTATAACAATAAACTCAACACAGAAAAATCAGTAGCATTTCTATACCAAATAGTGAGTTATTTAAAAAAAAACTAATAAGGCAATTCTATTTCCAATAGTTAGACACAAGAAAATATAACAAGGAACAAATTTAACTAAAGAGGTGAAAGACCTCTATTATTGAAACCATAAAACAATTAAAATAATTGAAGAGGATATACTTAAAAATGGAAAAACACCCCATGTTTATGCATTAGATAAATTAATATTGTCAAAATGTCCATATTGCCTAAAGCAATATGCAGATCCATGCAATACCTATCAAAATATGAATGGAATTCTTCATAGAACTAATAAAAGTTCTAAAAATCATATGGACTCACAAAAATATTAAATAAAGCAATTTTGGGCAGAAAGAACAAAGCTGGAGGTATTACATTATCAGACTCCAAAATATACTACATAAAGCTATGATAATAAAAATAGCATGGTATTGGCATAAATATACACACATAGACCCATGCAACAGAATAGATAGCTTAAAAGTCCACTCACACACCGATAGCCACCTAGTTTTAGATAAAAAACACACATTGGACAAGAGACAGTTTCTTCAATAAATAGTGCTGGGAACTGGAAATCCAGGTGCAGAGGAATGAAATGAGAACTCTGTTTCTTACCATATAAAAATAAGTTCAAAATGGATTAAGAAGTTAAATATTAGACCTGAAACCATAAAGTGTTATAAGAAAACACAGGAACAAAATCCTTCATGAGATTGGAATAGGCAGGGATGTTTTTGGATAAGCCCTAAAAAACAAAGGAAATAAAAGCAAAAACAGATGAATGACATGCTTGGTAAATGCTTCTGCATAACATAGAACCCAAGACAGTGAAGAGGCAATGTAAAGAATGGAGGAAAATATTCGCAAGCTATGTATCTGACAAGGGGTCAATACTGAGCATATATAAGGAACTGAAACAACTCAGTAGCAAAGTAATAAGAATAATGTTCCAATTAAAAATGGGCAGTAGACCTATGTAGGTATTTCTCAAAAGATAACACAAAAATGGCTACCAGGTAGATATCCAAAGGAAATAAAATCAGTGTGTAGAGAGCCACCTATACCCTCTTGCTCATTGCACCAGGATTCACAATAAAAGACATGGAATCAACCTAAGTGCCCCCTGACTAATATGTAGAAACAGAAAATGTGGCATATATACACAATGGAATACTATTTATCCATAAAAAGGATAAAGGCTGCCATCTGCAACAACATAGATGGAACTGGAGGACATTATGTCGAGTGAATTAAGCCAGGCATGATCTCACACATATGTGGTACCTAAACAATTGTTCTCATAAAAGTTGAGAGTAGAATAATGGTTCCCAGAGGCTGGGGAAAATGTGATATACAGGTATAAGGGAATGCTATTCAGCCACTGAAAAGACGAAATTCTTCATTTGCAACATATAATGCAGAGAGGAGGAGGGAAGGATGAAGTAAGGTGCCACGTTACAATCAGGTAAGAGAAATACGTTCTGGTGTTCTTTTGGCTATAAGTAAAGATAATGTAGATTTAAAAAATCTAAAAGGAAGGATTTTTAATGTTTTCACTACAAAGAAATAATAAATGAGGAGAAAGATACACGTAAGAACAGCTGCAGCCAGGGAAAGCCCTGCTCTGTTATGCAGAATTGTCCTCTTCGTATTTTGCTGCAGTGAAATCCCTCTTTTTGCTGTTTACTCTCTCCTTCCTCCCTCTTTTCCCTTCTCCTTCCTCTACTGAAATTATATAAATAGCCAAAATTAATCCTAATGAGAATAAGGATAAAAATGGGGAATTTATTGAATAGGTGCAGGCCTACTTCAACAGCAGATATTTAAATGTTTTTTTGTTTTTGTTTTTGTTTTTGTTTTTGTTTTGTGTGTGGTACTGGGAATTTAATACAGGGGCATTCTACCTCTGAGCTACATCCCCAGCCCTAATTTATTTTTTATTTTGAAACTGAGTCTTACCAAATTGCCAAGGGCCTAAGTTGCTGAAACTGGCTGCAAACCTGTGATCCTCCTGTCTCAGCCTCCCAAGTACTGGCATTACAAGTGTGCCATGCTACCACTTGTAATACTACTCTTTTTATGTGTTATTTTCAAACAGGGTCTCACTAAGTGACAATCTTTATAAAGGATTACAAACAGCAACTGTATCAGCCAAAGAAACTAAGGAGGTGACTGGACTTCTGGAGCCACAGAGGTGCTGCCTCTCAGAAATTTGCTTTGTGTTTCTTTGGGGCCAGCTTTCCTTGCTTCTCTATGTACAGGGCAAGGAATGAGTGACCCAGCTGAGCCAGTGACTATTAACTAGAGCTTCTGGAAACTACTTCAACTTTCCCAGGAGAGAGAATCTAATTGATCTGTTTTGCAGTCAGTGGTCCTATCAGCTGTGGCCAGAGATCTTGTGGTCTGTTGGTTTATTAGCAGGCATGGAAGTAAAATTTCTAAGATAAGCAATGGTTCAGCTGAAGAGCATTCTAGAAGAAGACAGGAAATGGGGAAGTATGAGAAGAGGTGCTTACTTAACCAATGTTGGGAAGAATATAGATACCTCTACTCTCTTCCTTTTGGATGACTTTTTATCTAGAAGGCTCCCCAGACTCTCAAGTGAGTTATTTCTATAGAGCTGTCTGATCAGCCTTCCCAAGACATATTCTGCCATGCCTGTACCAACACCAACACTTTATTCTCAACCTAAGATCTCTCTTACAAAGAACTGTATGGGGAGGAGCTCCCTGCCTAGGTAGTGTTATAGTTAAGGATTGCCTGTAAGAGATCTCAGACAAGCGGTATCTTTGGCCTGATAGGGCAGACAAGATGATTCTTAAATTCCTCAATTATCTATGTTTCTAGGTAGCAGGAATTGATTTACCAGCCAAAAACCAGTTGAATTTCTAAGTTCTTCTCATTTTGTCTATATGCTTTAGCATCTACAAAATAAGCCTGCTCTTAGAAAATATTCCTAACATGAATGCACATTCATTTATTTTGCTAGGAGGAGGAACACATGGGTTAGGAGTGTAAATCAGGACTTATCAGTCATAAAGGTTGTCTAGTGCTCCTTTAACCAAATGTTGTGGGGATTTTAAGAGCGATTTTCTAGGTCATCAAACTAATTGCTCTTAGTATTTCTTAAAGAACAAGTTAGAAAGAAAAAAAAATGGCTAGCATAGTTTCTGGAATACAAAGCAGAGCTTGGGGATGTATTGGGGACAGTTGATGCTGGGTTTGAAATGAGGATTGAGGTCCATTTGGTGACTGTGTTTTTGTTTTTTTAATTGTGTTTTATTAATTGTGTTCCATGCTGAAGATAGAAGTCTTGAGTCCTGATTTTGAGGTTTGTCTTTTAAATATATGAACTCCAAGTGTTAAAGCCCTTTTCCTTTTTTTTTTTTTTTGTTTTTTTGTTTTTGGTGGTACTGGGGATGGAACCCTTCTACCTCTGGGCTACACTCCCGGGCCTATTTTATATTTTATTTGGAAACAGGGTCTCTTAAGCCAGCGAGGCTGGCTTTGAACCTGTGCGATCCTCCTGTCTCCGCCTCCCATGGTGTGTGTGCCACCATGCCTGTCACCCCTTTACTTATTTGTTTCTTTTCTGCAGTTTAGAGTGTGACCAACTTCTTGATTATACACTGAAATCAAGTGGTGCCCATAGCTCATGAACGGCTGGTCTATAGGGTAATAAGCCTTTGGTTTCCACTGCGCTTGAATATGCTGGGGACTGAGGATGGGATAAGGCTCATCTTTCTTGCTATGTAGATATTATAGCAAAACATATGATGCCATCCCAGCTTTTATTCTTTTTCTTCCCTAAGAGGAAAAAAAATCTGATAACCAAATGAACAGAAAAGAAGGCATTATGATAAACTCAAAAGATCATGGGGCTTTATGACAGACAAATGTCCATTTGATTGCTGCCTTGAACCCTGGTTCTCCTGGCCTTGTTAAAATGAGAATAACATAGACCTTGTGTGTATATTGGAGAAATTAAATAATAAATATGTGTACGAGTTAGCTTAGCACTACTGTAACAAATACCTGAGATGACTAATTTATGCAGAGAAAATATTTATTTTGGATCACAATGTTGGAGGTTTTAGTCAATGACCAATTGGCCTCATTGCTTTCAGTCCTGTGACGAGGTGGCATATCCTGGCTAAGCACGTGCAAAAACTGCTCACCTCACTGCTGGGGTGTAAAGAAAGAGAGGAAGAGGATGTGGGTCCCAAGAGTCCCTTGAAGAGCATCCTCCCAGTGACCTGAAACCTCCTACAAGATTCCACTTATTAAAGTTTCCACCAGTTCCCAATAGTGCCAAGCCTTTAACACATGGGCCTTTGGGGACATTTAAAATCAAAGCTATAGTCATAGATAGGTATAATATATGTAACTTGCTTTTCCTCTTTCATTGCCTCTAAGGTGTTAGAAATGATTAAGTGGGCAGATTAAGTAGGTCTTGATATCATATGGAAGACAGAGTCCTTGAGCACCTAAATTCAGGAGTCACCAGCAGTTTGGGGAGAAGGTTCGAGAACAAGGGGGTAGAAGATTTTAGGTTTTTCTTCACCGATTTTACAATTTTAATTAGGTATTTAAATTAGCAGGTATACATCCTATGATTCTTATTTATAATATTACATTAAAAATCAAGTTAAAACATATGCCTCATTTTAAAAAGTAGAACAGCATAGATAGCTTATATCAGAAAATAAAACACAAAACACTTGTCTTCTATCCCACTTCTGCCTGGTCAAAAATTCTTCTCCAAGAGAAAACTTTTAAGGTTTTAATCCCATTATTTTCCACTTATGGCTTTATTCCCATTGTGAGAATTTAATTTACCTCACATATATAGTAAAAAGAGGGGGACGGAGGGAGAAAATGAATATGAGAAAATATATCCAGAGAAACCACTTCAGTTGGAAGTCATGTGTTTCTCTTCCAGTGTAAAAATTTTTTAACTTACTCTGTCTTTAAATATCTTCCTCTTTGTTTTCTTAGTTCTTTTTCTTTCTATAAATTCATTTAATTTCCTCGTTAATTCTCTTTCTCTTTTAAAAATTTGTTTTGGGAGAATACCATGCCTTTATCTCTGATCTTTTCTTTGAACATTGTTTTGTAATTATATATTTTTTAAGTTTCTGAGAACTATGTCTTGTTCTCTGGTTGTTCCAATTTTTTTTTTGTAGTGATGGGGATGGAACCCAGAGGCTTTCTGCTTTTGGGCTACACTCCCAGACCTATTTTGTATTTTATTTGGAAACAGGGTCTCACTAAGTTGCTGAGAGCCTCTAAACTTTGCAATCCTCCTTTCTCAGCATCCCAAGTACTGGGGTTATAAGTGTGAGCCACCACATCCAGCTGGTTGTTCCAATTTTTAATAGACTAAGTTCTTGGTTTATGGATACAATATTTTCTTGAATCTCTCTCAGAAAAATAGTATAGTCTTCAAGTAATTTTTGGTTCTTTTATTACCTCTGTTTCATTTTTGTCAGTTTTTATGTTTGTTTAACTTGGTCTTTTCATTCACACTGGAAATTTTGAGGAAATATCTGGGAGTCCTTGGTTGACAGCTTATATTATAAATGGAGGAATTTGGACAGCAACTCTGGAGAGGTAGGAGTGGGGTTTGCAGACTGCCATTTGCCATGAAGAGCAGGGAGCCAGTCACAAATCTCAGAGGGGAGTCCCCAGAAGGCAAATTAAGTCTTTATTTCAAATTACAGCAACTCTACTACCTTTACTAATTCTTTACTAGATGGTTTAGAGTATGTTCAATTTTTTCAGAAAGAAAATTTCTTAGGATTTTGCTGAGGAGTAAATTCTTAGCTCATTACTGGTCCTGTCTAGAAAAGCCCAGGGCATATTTTCTATTCAGTTCTTATTATCAGTCTGTTATTTTCAGTCTTGTTCTTCCTTTCTCCTCCCATACTGCCACATCTACAGCTCATGGAGATTCTTCTGAGAAGAAGAATGCTCTGCTAGGTTAGGTCCCTTTGTAAAACACTTGGGTGGAAGTTTCTCTACTTTCCTTAGTCAGGGGACATTTCTTTCCCATTTACTTTTCATATTTGAAAATTTGTTGAAATGTGTGGTCTGATGACAGCCTTTCTTTCCTACTGTATGGGTTTATCTGAATAGAAAATCCTAGATTCCAATTTGCACAGGTTGCTGGGAGAGAGGGGAGGCAAATGAATCACTGCAGTAAGCCATGATTTAATGGAAGTCACAGCAACTCATTAAAATCTTCCACCCCCTTATTATCCAGTACCTTGATATTTCTAGAGTATCTTTAAGAAAATAATCTGAAACACACACACACACACACACACACACGCACACACCACACAATCTCTCTCTCCCTCCCTCCTCCTCCTTCTTCTTCTTTTCTTTCTCTCTCTCTCTCTCTCTCTCTCTCTCTCTCTCTCTCTCTCTCTCTCTCTCTCTCTCTCTCTCTCTCTCTCTCTCATGCTGCTCTTCCTCAATCTCTTTCTTTTAAAAGCTGCTACCTATACATGCCCTGGGCTTCCTCTGACACCTCTACCCGCCATGAGGCACCACTTGGGAAACAGTAGTATTTGTCTGATTATACTTTTTTTCAAGCATTGGAAGGAGAGAAATTATAACCACTTACGGCATTGTCCAAATTCTGTGTTCTCAGGGGTAGAGACAGGTAAAGCTCTTAATTATTATTTTAATGGGTTTTATCTTATCAATAATGAAAGAATGAATTTTGCTGGAGCAATAAAGTAGCAAATTCATTAAAAGGAAAATCCAGATAGTTGGACATTAAAAAACAAAGGAAAAGAAGAGAGGTACTTGCTAGAGAAATTGCTTTTCATACAGGAATACAGGTATTTTCTCTATCCATAAAATGAAGGGACACAGCTAACAATAAAGAAGGTGACTGAGTAAAGTCTTTGTTTACATTTCTTGAATAGCCTTGTGTTTTGTTAACTCCAACCTCTGAAATGACTCTTGACTTTTACTCAGAGTCAAGGAGATATATATCCACTTGGGCTGTCTTCTCCATCACAGCTATAAATACACAGAGTGAAGGCCTGTAAATCTACTGTTTCATAGCAAAAACAACACCATGACAATTTAACTAATAATCTCTTCACACTACCTCTGTTATACAAGAGAAGTTTCTCTTTTTGACAGAGAAAGACATGCTTCATGGATTGGTTTCCAGAAGGGTAGAGATGTGTATCTTAGTGATAGAGAACATCAAACTGATGGATGGAAGAAGGCAAAGAAATAAGGTTTATCCCTCTTCATGAATTTTATCATCACTTTCTTGCTCTCTTACTTTTTCATATTCTTTCTAAATATAGTTTATATGTGGATGCTTAACCATGAGCTTTGGTGCCAGTGTTTAAGAGACCCACCATCTTGTTCTAATCAAGTCTCTCTTATCCTTTTTGTTGTTGTATCTAGTAACTGTTTCTTGGCCAAGCCCTAAACCTCTCTACTGTCTGTGTTTGCTGTTTTCCTTGCTGAAAAGCTATCCTACTGATGTGTCTAAAGGTTTCACTCGTCCTCCATGGTCTTACTCAGATTTCACCTCTTTTTTTAAAGTTTTTATTGGTGCACTGTATTCACACATCATAATGGAATAAAAATCTTGTGTAGACATAAATGTACACATCGACCAGTTAGCCCCTACCCAACCCCCACCTCATTCCCTCCCCATCCCTCCTTCCCATGCTTGGCTTAGTGGTTGACATCTAATATTATAGCAATTTACCCAAAATTAACAATGATAATCTCATATAACAGATTCATTTGTCTGATATCAAGCTTTTGATCACTTAGAAATAACATTTTAATATTTCTTTTTGCTTTCTTTCTTACCAGAGGATGTGTGGTTTTTTTTTTTTTTAAAGTGTCACTTCTTCCTATCTAGTAATTAGTGACCTCTTCCTCTGGAAGCACTTTCTCCCTCCTCCAAATTTCTATAGCTTATATTGTCTGCTTTGTTTTATTATATATATATATATATAGTATATATAATAAATATATATATAATATATAATAAAACATATATATAATATATATTATATAATAATATATTATATTATTATATTATTATATAATATATATTATATAATATTATATAATATTATTATAAATATTATTATAATAATAAATAATTATATATATTAATAATATATATAATAATATTGTATATAATATATAATAATATAATATATTATAATATTATTATTATCAATATTATTAATAATATTATATATTATATTATATATTATATACAATATATATTATATAATATTATTATATAATAATATATATTATATAATAAACATATATGTGTGTATATATATATATATATATATATATATATATATATATATAGTGGTACTGGGGTTCCTGGAAGCCCTTCTACCTCTGGGCTACACTCCCAGACCTATTTTATACTTTTTTGTTTGGAAACAGGTCTCTTAAGCCAGCATGGCTGGCTCCGAACCTGCGCAATCCTCCTGTCTCCACCTCCCAAGTGCAGGGATTATAAGCGTGTGCCACCACACCTGGCTGTCTGCTTTGTTTTATGGCTCTTATGCGTATACTGTATACCTGATGTCTCTCCTGTTGTAGCAGAAATATTCAAACTCTCAGTTCTTATAGGTCCATGTCTATTACGTGTTTTGCAAAACAAGACAATTTTAGAAGTAAAAACAAGTTAATTACAATTTAAAGGACTAGTATTTTAAAAAATAAAAATAATAGTTATTTGATACCTGAAAGAGGGAAAATGTTAAAATATTTTACTGAAACAGCCATATCCAGCTAAATAGCCCAATCTGTCAGTCAGTTTTCTCACCTAGTTCTCTTCTCCCTTATTGTTAGAGTAGGAAACTCTAGGTCATAGTTGATGGTTTTTATAGTTAGAGATGTTAGACTTGAACATAGGCCAGAAATTAGGAGTATATTTCTCACTAAAGACTAATCACAGCACTGTTTTATACTTTAAGTTGATGAGAATATGAACTATAAATCTGTAAATTCTACTGATTTGGACTGGGGGAGAGGTGTAAAGTTCTCTTAATCCACTGCTTGTTTGCATCTGGCTCAGCTAAATATTTTTTTCAAATCTCTGGCAGTATGTGGATGTAGGTCTAAAATTTATTCATTAATAGATTATACATACATATATATATATATATATATATATATATATATATTCCTCAGATGATTAAAGGTCATAGTATAGTGTTAGTAAAGGGTAAAAATCATATGGATTGAGCTAGTTTTGCCATAATTATGGCTTTTTTCTGTAATCTAACATATGCTAGACTGAAACTCAGGATATAATACAAATTGTTAAAAAGTCAAAAATTTATTTCATTATAAAAGTCAGGGAGCATAAAAATTTTATACAGATCAGATCATGGAATACTTAGGATAATTCTTTGAGGGGATGCCATTTACTAACACTTTCTACTGATAATGAAAGTGAGTCATGAAGATAGTAGGTTGTTTCTCTGAATTCATAACATAGCTTGCAAATGTTCAGCTAGGCTTTGAACCCAGAAAATCAGACTCCGGGTCCTTACGACCTAACGGCTATGCTTTCATTTCGTATTATATAATTATATAATTTAAGCAAGCCACTCATAGAAATGACTGTGGCCAGGAATACCAACTTTGTAAAAATGTTCAAATCTTATTCATAGTTTAACAAAAATTCATGCAATTTGTGCAAAAATTTACCACTTTTATTGATGGCAATTCTTATGTATGGAATAGTAGCATTTTACATGGCTCCCTATTTTATTTTTGCCATAAAAAGCTGAAAAGACTGCAATTTAATTGTATTTAAAATGTTACTTTTTTCCTCAAAAAAAAAAGAATATAAGTAATATGGTTGAAAACTACCTGTATTCTGTGAATAAAGCACTTTGTAAGTAAGCATTTAGAGGCAAATGATTTTGGTTGAGTGATGTCTTCTTCCTGTACACATAACCGGTATGAGGTTCAGTACTTATGGTTCATAAGGTGACAATTCAAACAAAATGTTCTGTCACTTAAGCTTTCAATTAATAAAGGACCACAGTCATCTAACTTAATACTAAAAATACATTTTATAAAATATGTCCATATATAAGATACATGTATAAGATGTAACTTATACATGGATAGCTTGTATGCCAAATGTGCTTTTTTTTGGTCAAATTTGAAAGCAAATCTCAGCTAACAGTACATATGATATCGACGGGTTCTTAACATAGTGTGTTACTGTAAAATGTGATCCAAGTGTTATGGACGGCTTTTGTCAATAACTTGCTTTATGTGGTGGTTTTAAAATATGTCTATGGATTTTTTGATATCCATCCTTCCCTCCCATGGAAAGGTCAGTTTTAATTCCATTTCTCTTGAGTATGAACTGGGTTTAGTAGTTTGCTTGGAACGTGGCCAGGGCAGAAATAGTGTGAGGCTCGAGATTAGGTCAGAAAAAGCATATGGCTTCCTCCTCACACTCTCAACAATCAGTGGAATCCAGCTACCATTTGGTGAAAATACTGAAGCCACCCCATGGAGATGTCCAGGTCACAAGGAGCTGAGTTCTTCCAGCAAGCAGAGAAGTGAGGTTTCCTGGTAATATGCAATGAGTAAGCCATCTGGGAAGCAGATCCTCTGGATTTGCTCAAGCCCTCTCCTGACTGACTACACTCCTGGCAGACATCTTGACTATGACTTCTTTCGAAACCCTGGGCAAGAACTCCAGATAACCTGCTCCTAAACTCCTCACCCATAGAAATTACGAAATAATAAGTATAAGGATTTTTTAAGCTACTAGATTTTGTGGTAATTTATTTCATTGCAATAGATAACTGATATACTTTGTTTTCCTTCTGTATGTACTATTCATTATCAAATGGGTGACTGGTTTTGTATTTTCTCTGAGATTATTTGAATTATACCTCTTTTTACTTGTCCCAACTTTGAATAGATTTTATTTCATCTCTTTGTTAGCAGCAAAATTCATTATCTCTAACTGGAAAGGTATAAATTTGCATTTGTACTAGAAAAACTCAATTTTTTTTTTACATTGGTCACTGTGCTGTAGTTAAAAAGACAAGAAATTCTGATAGTTTCATGGCACTAATATAAAAAATTATAATAATGAAATAATGAGGAAGAAAAATATGGATCTCTAGTCCACTGAAAATCAATCTTCAGATAAAATTCACTATATTTAATGTTTTCACTTTAATTTTAATACTTTTAAAAATCACAGCACAAACTTACTTATTGTAGTTCATTTAAATTCATCCTCATATCTTCACAGATACATTAGCCATATTCTAAAATATTTTGCTCTGATAATAGGATTTATATTAGAATTTTCAGCAATGCTATTAACATTATAAAAACTACTTTTAGACCATTGAGCCATTTTGTAAAGTGGGTTGAAATATACCATACTGGTAACATAAATTTGCAACTGAACATATATAATAATAATAGGAAGAACACTTATCAGCATGTCAATGATTATTCTAAGATGTCAATAAAATTAAAAATCTGTAGTCATAGCTGGGTGTGGTGGCACATGCTTGTAATCCCCGTGCTTGGGAAGCTAAGACAGGAGGATCACACAGGTTTGAAGCCAGCCTTAGCTACTTAGTGAGGCTTTCAGCAACTTAGTGAGACCCTGTTTCCAAATAAAGTATAAAATAGGTCTGGGAGTATAGCCCAGAGGTAGAAAGCCACCCCCAGTACCACACACACACACACACACACACACACACACACACACACACAATCTGTAGTCATTGTGATGTGATCAAAGAGATATGATTTACCCATATCACAAATAAAGTGTTATTTTATTTATATATTTATTTATTTATTTTTGCGGGTCTGGGGATGGAACCCAGGGGCATTTGACCTCTGAGCTACACTCCCTGCCCTATTTTTTATTCTTTATTTTTGAGACAGGGTCTCACTAAGTTGCAGAGGGCCTTACTAAGTAGTAGCTGAGAATGTCTGTGAACAGTGATCCTCCGGTCTCAGCCTCCCAAATGCTGGGATTACAAGCGTGTGCCACCATGCCCGGCTTAAAAGTGTTATTTTAAAAGCCCATTGATATTAAACCGGGCACAGAGATGCAGGTATGTAATCCCACTACTTGGGAAGCTGAGACAGGAGGATCACAGATTTGAGGCCAGTCTTAGCAATTTAGTAACACCCTAAGCAATTTAGCAATATTCTGTTTCAAAATAGAAAATAAAAAGGCTTTGGGACAGAGCTCAGAGGTAAAACACTCCAGGGTTCCATTTCTAATATCAAATCAAAAACCAAACAAAGCAAAACAAAAAATACCCAAACAAATAACACATTGGTATCAAATTTTCCTATCAGAAAAACTATATGAAACTTCATAAAATAAATTCAATAAAAGAGATGAAACAGATTTATGTCTTCTAAACCAGCACTAAAGAAAGTACTCAAAGAGATAAAGTACAAAGAAAAAATAATAAACACAAGAATCAGAGAAATAACAATTTCCATCAAACAAAAACCAAACAAATAACTAAGCAAAGACAAATAAACACTACCTCAAACAGAAGTTACAACTCAAAATGTTAGGAATTAAAAATTGTCTCTTCAGCAGGCCCAGTAAGACGCTGGGTTCTGGGCGGGGGTCGCGGGCGGGGCACGCCTAATGGGGCCCGGGTCGCGGGACTCTGGGCCCCGGCCGAACTGCGCGTAGCACGCCAGACCCCTGGAGAAACCAGGCCCAGTAAGACGCTGGGTTCTGGGCGGGGGTCGCGGGCGGGGCACGCCTAATGGGGCCCGGGTCGCGGGACTCTGGGCCCCGGCCGAACTGCGCGTAGCACGCCAGACCCCTGGAGAAACCAGGCCAAGTAAGACGCTGGGTTCCGGGCTGGGGTCGCGGGCTGGGCACGCCAGATGGAGCCCGGGTCGCGGGACTCTGGGCCCCAGGCAGAACTGCGAGTAGCACGCCAGATCCCTGGAGAAACCAGGCCCAGTAAGACGCTGGGTTCTGGGCAGGGGTCGGGCGTGGCGCACAAAAGCCGGGGGGCCTGGGTCGCGGGACCCTGGGCCCCGGGCCGAACTGCGCATAGCACGCCAGACCCCTGGAGAAACCAGGCCCAGTAAGACGCTGGGTTCTGGGCGGGGGTCGCGGGCTGGGCACGCCTAATGGGGCCCGGGTCGCGGGACTCTGGGCCCCGGCCGAACTGCGCGTAGCACGCCAGACCCCTGGAGAAACCAGGCCCAGTAAGACGCTGGGTTCTGGGCAGGGGTCGCGCGTGGCGCACAAAAGCCGGGGCCTGGGTCGCGGGACTCTGGGTCCCGGCCGAACTGCGAGTAGCACGCCAGACCCCTGGAGAAACCGGGCCCAGAACAGAAAAAGATAAAGAAAAATATCGGAGAGGTGGTAAGAAAGCCGTTATGGATGCCAGGACACTGGAGATGCAGACAAAATTTACCTAAATGCACTGGAACTTATGGAAAAATTCACCGTGAAAGAGGACTGCTATTTCTCTATATCGTTAAGAATCTCAGACATCACATATAAGGAGAGAGTTTAGCGGAGACCAAGGAGAAATGCGGTGTTGAAAGAGTTCTTTGCGATGGTGGTAGAGACTTGTATTCAGGAGAAGCAGAAACCGGATCTTACCAACTTTATTTTTTTGGAGAAATTACACCAAATGTCGAATGCTACCATCACGCATGCTTAGGAACACTGGACAACATTCAGAGTGGAAAAAGAGCCTGGGAAGGATTTGAAACGATGGAGGCAGTGGCAATGCCAGTGGCCAATATTCGGGGGAGGCAGAGATCTGATACATTACAACTGGAACCTTTGAAATACTAACCACAGAGACAGTGATCGGAACCTGCTGAGGGGTTAGGCGGGCGCCGGGGCCAGTGGCCGACATCGGAGCTTGCTGTGAGGCAAGGCCACTACTGAGGCCTCCGTGGCCGGGATTGGAACCTGCAGAGGGGTTAGACCGATGCTGGGGCCAGCGAGGCCGGCATTGGAGCCTGCCATGATGCAAGGCTTGTGCTAGGGCCTCCGAGGTTGGGTCCGGAACTTGCTGAGGGGTTAGGCCGGTGCTGGGGTCAGCGAGGCTGGCATCGGAGCCTGCCTTGAGGCAAGGCCGGTACTGGGGCCTCCGAGGCCAGGATAAGAGCTTGCCGAGGGGTTAGGCCGGTGCTGGGGCCAATGAGGCCGGCAGCGGAGCCTGCCATGAGGCATGACCAGTGCTGGGGCCTCCGAGGCCGGGATCGGAGCATGCCGAGGGGTTAGGCTGGTGCTGGGGCCAGCGAGGCCGGCATCGGAGCCTGCCGTGAGGCATGACCAGTGCTGGGGCCTCCGAGGCCGGGATCGGAGCCTGCCGAGGGGTTAGGCCGCTGCTGGGGCCAGCGAGGCCGGCATCGGAGCCTGCCATGAGGCAAGGCCGGTACTGGGGCCTCCGAGGCCAGGATAAGAGCCTGCCGAGGAGTTAGGCCAGTGCTGGGGCCAGTGAGGCCGGCATCGGAGCCTGCCTTGAGGCAAGGTCGGTACTGGGGCCTCTAGGCCAGGATAAGAGCCTGCCGAGGGGTTAGGCCGGTGCTGGGGCCAGTGAGGCCGGCATCGGAGCCTGCCGTGAGGCAAGGCCGGTACTGGGGCCTCCGAGGCCAGGATAAGAGCTTGCCGAGGGGTTAGGCCGGTGCTGGGGCCAACGAGGCCGGCAGCGGAGCCTGCTGTGAGGCATGACCAGTGCTGGGGCCTCCGAGGCCGAGATCGGAGCATGCTGAGGGGTTAGGCCGGTGCTGGGGCCAGCGAGGCCGGCATCGGAGCCTGCCGTGAGGCAAGGCCAGTACTGGGGCCTCCGAGGCCAGGATAAGAGCCTGCCAAGGGGTGAGGCCGGTGTTGGGGCCAGCGAGGCCGGCATGGGAGCCTGCCTTGAGGCATGACCAGTGCTGGGGCCTCCGAGGCCGGGATCGGAGCCTGCCGAGGGGTTAGGCCGCTGCTGGGGCCAGCGAGGCCGGCATCGGAGCCTGCCGTGAGGCAAGGCCGGTACTGGGGCCTCCGAGGCCAGGACAAGAGCCTGCCGAGGGGTTAGGCTGGTGCTGGGTCAGCGAGGCCGGCATCGGAGCCTGCCTTGAGGCAAGGCCGGTACTGGGGCCTCTGAGCCCGGGATCGGAGCCTGCCGAGGGGTTAGGCCGCTGCTGGGGCCAGTGAGGCCGGCATCGGAGCCTGCCGTGAGGCAAGGCCGGTACTGGGGCCTCTGAGGCCAGGATAAGAGCCTGCTGAGGGGTTAGGCCAGTGCTGGGGCCAGCGAGGCCGGCATCGGAGCCTGCCTTGAGGCAAGGCCGGTACTGGGGCCTCGAGGCCAGGTTGAGAGCCTGCCGAGGGGTTAGGCCGGTGCTGGGGCCAGCGAGGCCGGCATCGGAGCCTCCCGTGAGGCAAGGCCGGTACTGGGGCCTCCGAGGCCAGGATAAGAGCTTGCCGAGAGGTTAGGCCGGTGCTGGGGCCAACGAGGCCGGCATCGGAGCCTGCCGTGAGGCATGACCAGTGCTGGGGCCTCCGAGGCCGGGATCGGAGCATGCTGAGGGGTTAGGCCGGTGCTGGGGCCAGCGAGGCCAATATTGGAGGCTGCCGTGAGGCAAGGCCGGTACTGGGGCCTTTGAGGCCAGGATAAGAGCCTGCCGAGGGGTTAGGCCGGTGCTGGGGCCAGCAAGGCCGGCATCGGAGCCTGCCGTGAGGCAAGGCCGGTACTGGGGCCTCCGAGGCCAGGACAAGAGCCTGCCGAGGGGTTAGGCTGGTGCTGGGTCAGCGAGGCCGGCATCGGAGCCTGCCTTGAGGCAAGGCCGGTACTGGGGCCTCTGAGCCCGGGATCGGAGCCTGCCGAGGGGTTAGGCCGCTGCTGGGGCCAGTGAGGCCGGCATCGGAGCCTGCCGTGAGGCAAGGCCGGTACTGGGGCCTCTGAGGCCAGGATAAGAGCCTGCTGAGGGGTTAGGCCAGTGCTGGGGCCAGTGAGGCCGGCATCGGAGCCTGCCTTGAGGCAAGGCCGGTACTGGGGCCTCGAGGCCAGGTTGAGAGCCTGCCGAGTGGTTAGGCCGGTGCTGGGGCCAGCGAGGCCGGCATCGGAGCCTCCCGTGAGGCAAGGCCGGTACTGGGGCCTCCGAGGCCAGGATAAGAGCTTGCCGAGAGGTTAGGCCGGTGCTGGGGCCAACGAGGCCGGCATCGGAGCCTGCCGTGAGGCATGACCAGTGCTGAGGCCTCCGAGGCCGGGATCGGAGCATGCTGAGGGGTTAGGCCGGTGCTGGGGCCAGCGAGGCCAATATCGGAGGCTGCCGTGAGGCAAGGCCGGTACTGGGGCCTTTGAGGCCAGGATAAGAGCCTGCCGAGGGGTTAGGCCGGTGCTGGGGCCAGCAAGGCCGGCATCGGAGCCTGCCGTGAGGCAAGGCCGGTACTGGGGCCTCCGAGGCCAGGATAAGAGCCTGCCGAGGGGTTAGGCCAGTGCTGGGGCCAGCGAGGCCGGCATCGGAGCCTGCCGTGAGGCAAGGCCAGTACTGGGGCCTCCGAGGCCAGGATAAGAGCCTGCCGAGGGGTTAGGCCGGTGCTGGGGTCAGCGAGGCCGGCATCGGAGCCTGCCTTGAGGCATGACCAGTGCTGGGGCCTCCGAGGCCGGGATCGGAGCCTGCCGAGGGGTTAGGCCGCTGCTGGGGCCAGCGAGGCCGGCATCGGAGCCTGCCGTGAGGCAAGGCCGGTACTGGGGCCTCCGAGGCCAGGACAAGAGCCTGCCGAGGGGTTAGGCTGGTGCTGGGTCAGCGAGGCCGGCATCGGAGCCTGCCTTGAGGCAAGGCCGGTACTGGGGCCTCTGAGCCCGGGATCGGAGCCTGCCGAGGGGTTAGGCCGCTGCTGGGGCCAGTGAGGCCGGCATCGGAGCCTGCCGTGAGGCAAGGGCGGTACTGGGGCCTCTGAGGCCAGATAAGAGCCTGCTGAGGGGTTAGGCCAGTGCTGGGGCCAGCGAGGCCGGCATCGGAGCCTGCCTTGAGGCAAGGCCGGTACTGGGGCCTCGAGGCCAGGTTGAGAGCCTGCCGAGGGGTTAGGCCGGTGCTGGGGCCAGCGAGGCCGGCATCGGAGCCTCCCGTGAGGCAAGGCCGGTACTGGGGCCTCCGAGGCCAGGATAAGAGCTTGCCGAGAGGTTAGGCCGGTGCTGGGGCCAACGAGGCCGGCATCGGAGCCTGCCGTGAGGCATGACCAGTGCTGGGGCCTCCGAGGCCGGGATCGGAGCATGCTGAGGGGTTAGGCCGGTGCTGGGGCCAGCGAGGCCAATATTGGAGGCTGCCGTGAGGCAAGGCCGGTACTGGGGCCTTTGAGGCCAGGATAAGAGCCTGCCGAGGGGTTAGGCCGGTGCTGGGGCCAGCAAGGCCGGCATCGGAGCCTGCCGTGAGGCAAGGCCGGTACTGGGGCCTCCGAGGCCAGGACAAGAGCCTGCCGAGGGGTTAGGCTGGTGCTGGGTCAGCGAGGCCGGCATCGGAGCCTGCCTTGAGGCAAGGCCGGTACTGGGGCCTCTGAGCCCGGGATCGGAGCCTGCCGAGGGGTTAGGCCGCTGCTGGGGCCAGTGAGGCCGGCATCGGAGCCTGCCGTGAGGCAAGGCCGGTACTGGGGCCTCTGAGGCCAGGATAAGAGCCTGCTGAGGGGTTAGGCCAGTGCTGGGGCCAGTGAGGCCGGCATCGGAGCCTGCCTTGAGGCAAGGCCGGTACTGGGGCCTCGAGGCCAGGTTGAGAGCCTGCCGAGTGGTTAGGCCGGTGCTGGGGCCAGCGAGGCCGGCATCGGAGCCTCCCGTGAGGCAAGGCCGGTACTGGGGCCTCCGAGGCCAGGATAAGAGCTTGCCGAGAGGTTAGGCCGGTGCTGGGGCCAACGAGGCCGGCATCGGAGCCTGCCGTGAGGCATGACCAGTGCTGAGGCCTCCGAGGCCGGGATCGGAGCATGCTGAGGGGTTAGGCCGGTGCTGGGGCCAGCGAGGCCAATATCGGAGGCTGCCGTGAGGCAAGGCCGGTACTGGGGCCTTTGAGGCCAGGATAAGAGCCTGCCGAGGGGTTAGGCCGGTGCTGGGGCCAGCAAGGCCGGCATCGGAGCCTGCCGTGAGGCAAGGCCGGTACTGGGGCCTCCGAGGCCAGGATAAGAGCCTGCCGAGGGGTTAGGCCAGTGCTGGGGCCAGTGAGGCCGGCATCGGAGCCTGCCGTGAGGCAAGGCCGGTACTGGGGCCTCCGAGGCCAGGATAAGAGCCTGCCGAGGGGTTAGGCCAGTGCTGGGGCCAGCGAGGCCGGCATCGGAGCCTGCCGTGAGGCAAGGCCAGTACTGGGGCCTCCGAGGCCAGGATAAGAGCCTGCCGAGGGGTTAGGCCGGTGCTGGGGCCAGCGAGGCCGGCATCGGAGCCTGCCTTGAGGCATGACCAGTGCTGGGGCCTCCGAGGCCGGGATCGGAGCCTGCCGAGGGGTTAGGCCGCTGCTGGGGCCAGCGAGGCCGGCATCGGAGCCTGCCGTGAGGCAAGGCCGGTACTGGGGCCTCCGAGGCCAGGACAAGAGCCTGCCGAGGGGTTAGGCCGGTGCTGGGTCAGCGAGGCCGGCATCGGAGCCTGCCTTGAGGCAAGGCCGGTACTGGGGCCTCTGAGGCCGGGATCGGAGCCTGCCGAGGGGTTAGGCCGCTGCTGGGGCCAGTGAGGCCGGCATCGGAGCCTGCCGTGAGGCAAGGCCGGTACTGGGGCCTCTGAGGCCAGGATAAGAGCCTGCCGAGGGGTTAGGCCGGTGCTGGGGCCAGCGAGGCCGGCATCGGAGCCTACCATGAGGCAAGGCCGGTACTGGGGCCTCCGAGGCCAGGATAAGAGCTTGCCGAGGGGTTAGGCCGGTGCTGGGGCCAATGAGGCCGGCAGCGGAGCCTGCCATGAGGCATGACCAGTGCTGGGGCCTCCGAGGCCGGGATCGGAGCATGCCGAGGGGTTAGGCCGGTGCTGGGGCCAGCGAGGCCAATATCGGAGGCTGCCGTGAGGCAAGGCCGGTACTGGGGCCTTCGAGGCCAGGATAAGAGCCTGCTGAGGGGTTAGGCCGGTGCTGGGGCCAGCGAGGCCGGCATCGGAGCCTGCCGTGAGGCAAGGCCGGTACTGGGGCCTCTGAGGCCAGGATAAGAGCCTGTCAAGGGGTTAGGCCGGTGCTGGGGCCAGTGAGGCCGGCATCGGAGCCTGCCGTGAGGCAAGGCCGGTACTGGGGCCTCTGAGGCCAGGATAAGAGCCTGCCGAGGGGTTAGGCCGGTGCTGGGGCCAGCGAGGCCGGCATCGGAGCCTACCGTGAGGCAAGGCCGGTACTGGGGCCTCCGAGGCCAGGACAAGAGCCTGCCGAGGGATTAGGCCGGTGCTGGGTCAGCGAGGCCGGCATCGGAGCCTGCCTTGAGGCAAGGCCGGTACTGGGGCCTCTGAGGCCGGGATCAGAGCCTGCCGAGGGGTTAGGCCGCTGCTGGGGCCAGTGAGGCCGGCATCGGAGCCTGCCGTGAGGCAAGGCCGGTACTGGGGCCTCTGAGGCCAGGATAAGAGCCTGCCGAGGGGTTAGGCCGGTGCTGGGGCCAGCGAGGCCGGCATCGGAGCCTACCGTGAGGCAAGGCCGGTACTGGGGCCTCCGAGGCCAGGATAAGAGCTTGCCGAGGGGTTAGGCCGGTGCTGGGGCCAATGAGGCCGGCAGCGGAGCCTGCCGTGAGGCATGACCAGTGCTGGGGCCTCCGAGGCCGGGATCGGAGCATGCCGAGGGGTTAGGCCGGTGCTGGGGCCAGCGAGGCCAATATCGGAGGCTGCCGTGAGGCAAGGCCGGTACTGGGGCCTTCGAGGCCAGGATAAGAGCCTGCTGAGGGGTTAGGCCGGTGCTGGGGCCAGCGAGGCCGGCATCGGAGCCTGCCGTGAGGCAAGGCCGGTACTGGGGCCTCTGAGGCCAGGATAAGAGCCTGTCAAGGGGTTAGGCCGGTGCTGGGGCCAGTGAGGCCGGCATCGGAGCCTGCCGTGAGGCATTACCAGTGTTGGGGCCTCCGAGGCCGGGATTGGAATCCTGCCAAGGGGTTAGACCGGTGCAGGGGCCAATGGCCAGCATGGGAGCCTGGCGTGAGGCAAGTTCACTCCTGCGGCCTCCAAGGTCGGGACCAAAGCCAGCTTAGGGGTTTGACCGGTTCAGGGGCCAGCGAGACCAGAACTGGGTCCTCCCATGAGGCAAGGCCGCTGCGTGAGCCAGCAAGGTCTGGATCAATCCACTGAGTAGCCAGGCCACTACTGGGACCATCAAGAGTGGGATTGGTACTTGCAACGCAGCATGCACAGAGAAATATCGCAGAAAATATAAATCAGACGCTTCTCTTAATCAGTAATAACTAGGAGGAAAAGGGCAACAGGAAGAGGTTGAGCTATAGAAAGGGCCCTATAGTGAAGCAACTAATGTGACCAATCAGAGGGTATGTAATACTGGAGGACGGAGCCTCTTTAAAATGCAGGAGGTACATAAACAAATGTATCAAAGTAAATCACCAAAGAAGTGTGGGATGGAGGGAGGGGGAGGGAATGGGACGGGGGCTGGAGGAGGGCTAATTGGATGTTGTGTGCTTGTATATCCTCTCAAGTCTTGTACTCCAATGTGATTGATATATGACTACAATGCACCAATTTAAAAAATAAATTAAGATGTCAACTACTAAGCCAAGCATGGGAGGGAGGGATAGGGAGAGAATGGGGTGGGGATTGGGTGGGGGCTGACTGGGAAAAGTGTGCATGTATGTCTACAAAAGTATGTATCCTAATATGATGTATGAATACAGTGCACCAATAAAAATAAATGAAAAAAAAATAAAAAATAAATAAATAAATAAATTAAAAAAAAATTGTCTCTTCATAATCATGCTGAATATCAATGGCTTCAACTCTCCAATCCAAAGACATAGGTGGCAAAATGGATTAAGAATCATTATCTATATTCTATTTGCAAGAAATGTACCTTATAAGTAAAGATACTCAAAAACTAATGGTGAAGGAGCTGAAAAAAGGTAATTAATGCTAATGGAACTCAAAGACAAGCAGGAGTAGCAACTTTCATATCAGAAAAAATAGACTTCAAGCCTAAACTTATCAGAAGAGACAAAGCAGGTCAATTTTTAGTGGTAAGAAGAATAATCCAACAAGGGGATATAATGATAGTCAGCATTTTTGTCCCAAACACAGGTGCAACCACTTTTATAAAAGAAACTCTTTGTGATATTAAGTCACACATAGATCCCAACATGATAATATTGGAAAATTTCAACACTCCTCTCATACGACAAGATCAATCTTCTAGACAAAAGGTCAGTAAAGATGCTACACATCTAAGGAATACCATTAACCAAATGGACCCATTAGACACATGCAGAATATTTCACCCAACTACAGCTGAATTCACTTTCTTTTTAGCTGCTCACAGAACCTTCTCCAAAATAGACCACAAAACAAGCATTAGCAATTAAAAAAAAATGTGACATAGGTCTCTGCATCTTTTCAGACCACATGGAATGAAACTGGAAGTCAACTGTAAGAAGACCCAGAGAAACCTCATAAACACATGGAGACTGAACACCACACCACTGAATGAGAAATGGATCATAGAAGAAATAAGGGAAGAAATTAAGAAATATCTGCAAACAAATGAAAATAGAGACACAATATACCAAAATCCTTGGGACACCTTGAAGGCAGTATTAAGAGGAAAGTTCTTCAAAAGTACTGAAGTAAACTTAAAAAGATCTCTTCCCCCCTCAGTTAGGTCACCTTATTTGCTCACTAAGGTTTCTCCTTCTTCTACCATCTTATACCCCACTAAGATGTATGACTACAATGTACAAATAAAAAAAAAAAGCCGTAAGACCTAGGTAACATGATTGGCCCTTTACCTAGTAAAAAATTTAATTTGTAGGTAAAATTCTTCCCACAAGGTGCAAAAGATATCAGTGGCAAATTATAACAAATTTTTAATAAAGAACTAAACTAATTATATTCAAATTCCTCAAAAACATAAATCTTCTCAATTCCTTTTTGATGCCAGAATTACCTTGATTCAAATTACAAACATATGCAAGAAAATAATACTCAAGACCAGTATTAGTCTTAAGAAAATTTAAAAATAAATAATAAAATTAATTTAGTGACATATAAAACAATTATGTTTTTTTTTTTTTTTTTTTTTTGGTGGTACTGGGGTTCCTGGAAGCCCTTCTACCTCCGGGCTGCACTCCCAGACCTATTTACCTATTTTATATTTTTGAAACAGGGTCTCTTAAACCAGCGTGGCTGGCTATGAACCTGCGCGATCCTCCTGTCTCCGCCTCCCAAGCGCGGGGACAAGCGTGCGCCACCACGCCCGGCTAAAACAATTATATGTTTTATATAATAATAGAAAATATAATGCATCATATTAACAAACTAACAAAGAAAAATATTTGATCATCTCAACAGATGCAGGAGAAACAACTGCTCAATTTCAATATGCATTCATTACAAAAACTAGGAATTTCATGTAATTTTATTAATTGATAAAGGAACACTATAAAATCTTACAGTTAAAATTATACTTAGTGGAGAAGGACTAAACTGCCACGCCATTAAGATGGGAACAAGGCAAGGATTTCTGCTCTCACTACTTCTATCCAACATTATATTGAAGAGTCCAGCTAGTTCAATAAGGCAAGAAAGAGAAATAAATGACAAAATTTAGAAAAAGTGAAACTGTTATTACAAACATGAGTGTATAGAAAATGTTAAGGTTTCTACTCCCAAACTGCTAAAATGAATAAGTAAGTTTTTCAACAAATATACTTCACACAGAAAAAAGGCCAGCATAGGAAAGCTAATTGCATATCTGTAACAAAAATGCACAACTGGAAATGAAAATTAAGAAAATATACCCATAATGATATAAAAACAAGCAATAGTTAAAAATAGAAATTAAATTAACAAAGTATGTGCAAATATATGGAAAGTGTTAAGAATAACCAGAACTCTTGTTGCTGGTGGGAATGCAAAATATTGGAGCCACTTTGCAAAAAAGATTAGAGATTTTCTTATAAAGTAAGTATATATCAACACAGCCCATCAATGACACTCCTAGATATTTACCAAAGAGAAAAAGAATATATGTCCACACAAAGATTTGTACGTGAATATTTATAGCAGCATTTTTCACAGTAGCCTCAAACTGTGGTCACTGTGATGTAATGTTCTTAACCAAAAAGGTGCTTAAATATATTTGCAGAGGTGGGCTCATACTCTCACTGGCTTCTCTAGTGGTTCTACTGGATAGCTTCTGTCCCTTCAGCCTGGGCCCCAGAAGAAAATCCAGGTGCCAGTTCCAGTCAATTCGAGCATGTGGATAGACCCTTATTGTTGCATGCCACTAAATTTCAGGATTATTTTCTTCACAACATCTGTCTCTTCTTCTTCTTTCCCTTCTTTTTTTCTAGGGCTTTCTACTAGAAGAAATCTCCCTCTTCCATTGTTCACATTGTCACTGGCAGGGAAAAGACTACTACATCTGCTTCCAGATTTGACCCCTCCTTTGAGTTTTGGATTCCCACGTGGTATTTACAAAATAAATTTTTACTTGATAACAGGAAGGAAGAATTTAAATCATATAAATCATGACTGCTAGAATTTGTGTGTCATTTTATATATTTGGTATCTGTTATAGTTTAGATATTGAATATCACCTGAAAAGCTCATGTTTTAGTGTTTGGGAGTGATATGATTGATAAGAGGGTTCTAATGTCATCAGTGGACAAATCCATTGTAATGGATTTACTGGATGGTAACCTAGGCAGAGAGAGTATGGGGGGAGGGAGGTGTGTCACTGGGGTGTGGCCTTGAGGACTGTGCATGTGTCCTTGAACCCCCGTCTTGAGCTTTCTCTTGTCAGTGGCCTCCTAAATGTGAGTAGAGCTCTTGCATATTCATTCATATTCATTCATTCTTTCTCTTTCTCTTTCTCTCTCTCTCACTCCCCCCCCCCATTCTCTTTTCTCCTTACACCATGCCCTGAGCTCTGAAGACTTCACCTGACCAAACATAGACAGAGCCTCTGAAATCTCCAAACAATGAGAAAAGAAATTTTCCTTCCTCTAAGTGTTTGTCTTCAGGTTTTCTGGGTCACAGCACTGAGAACGCTGACTGAAACTATCCCATAGCTGGTTTTGATTAGAGAAAGAAAACACTGTGATTATAATTTTAATTGTAGGGAGGAATGCTAAGAAAAAACTTGCCTTCCTTCAAGAGACAATTTATTTTTGTTTTTACATTTTTTTACCTGGAAAGGACCACTTTAAAAAAGGGGGAATAGTTCTAAGATTCTAATTAATGGCTGCTAAACTATTTTTGGTCCAATTCTTAAGAATTTTTTAAGGACTATCGGTACTTCTATTACTATTATCTGGATTTGATATTTACATAAAATACTATTTAGTTTCATCCTTCAGCATGTATAGAGTTTAAATTATTTTTCTCTTTCTTCTTCTCCTTCTCCTCCCCTCCCCCTCTGCTTTCTTCTTCTTCTTCTTCTTCTTCTTCTTCTTCTTCTTCTTCTTCTTCTTCTTCTTCTTCTTCTTCTTCTCTCTCTCTCTCTCTCTCTCTCTCTCTCTCTCTCTCTCTCTCTCTCTCTCTCTCTCTCATATGATTACAGATTGAACCCAGTAACATTCTACCTGTAAGCTATAACCCCAGCTCTTTTCTTTTTCCTTTTCCTTTTCTTTTTGTTTGAACAGGATCTTGCTAAGTTGCTGAGCATCTCATTAAGTTGCTGAGGTTGGTCTTAAACCTCCAATCCTCCTGACTCAGCCTTCCAAGTTCTGAGAATGTCATACTCAACTTAGAATTTTTATTTTTAATAGAAGGGAACACAGATATATTGGTGATGGGTTATGAAGATAAACTTTAAAATGTTCTTTTTATTAGGTTTGGGAGTATATGAAGGTCATCTATCTATAATCTATTACCACAATGAATTAAATAAATAAGGAGGGGAATGACTTCTGCAGTGTTGTTGGAGAAGCAAGGTGTATAAACAAATTATTTTGAAGACATAGAAGACAAAGTATTTTCTGACATATTAGGGGGAATAATTGAGACAATATGCTTTTTCCTATTTATATTCTATTACTATAGACTTTATTTTTTGGAATAGTTATAGACACATAATATTTGAGAAGACAGAACTGAGATCCTATATATCCCTTCACTCAGTTTCCTCTAATACCATTTTATGTTAGTATAGTATATTTGTTACAATGAATGAATCAATATTGGAATACTATCATTAAATTTCATAATTAATTCAGTTATCATTATTATTATGATTATTATTCATAGTAGTAGTAGTAGTAGTAGTAGTAGTAGTAGTAGTAATAGGTAATGGGGATTGAACCCAGGGTCAGATTACCTCTGAGTTACTCTCCCAGCTTTATATTTTTTTGGCTTTGAAACAGGGTCTCACTAGATTGCTGAGAGTCTTGCTAAATTGCTGAGGCTGATCTTGAATCTGTGCTCCTCCTGTTTCAACCTCCCAAGTTCTGGAATTATATTCACCACAATACCTGGCTTCATTACTTTTTACCTAATATCTTTTTATCTACTCCAGGATCATTTACTTGGAACACCCCCTTTGGCTCTTTTGGTTCATATTTTTTTGTTTGTTTTTGATGGCTTTAACAGTTGTGAGAAATACACATTTTGTAGGATGCTCTTCTATTAGAATTTGAGAGATGCTTTCATTATGAATACACCAAGGTTATGGGGCTTTAGGAAGAAGGTCACAAAGATAAGAAATCCTTGTCTTGTTTCTGATCTTAGGGAGAAAGCACAGACTTTTGCCACTGAGTAGAATATGATACTCAGTGGTAGCTATGGCTATACAGACTTGAGTCATTACTTTAAGAACCACCAGCACCAGAAAGTGTATCACTTCAGATATACCAGGAATTTCTTTCATGTCCCAAGATTCTCTGATTCTAAATAGAATTCCCAATGAAAGGTCTTCCCATATATATTCAACCTGGTCAAAGTGTTCCCTGCCTGTTCTTTGAGTATTTGTTATTTGCCCTGTTTACAGAGAAGTTATGCAAAAACACATGGATGATACTCCATAAGAGATTTTTTAATGATCTTGGCCAATTTGTCCTGCTTTAGAACACAGATAACAGAGTCCAGCTTATAGTTGGCGACAAGTATTCTGAAGATTTGGAGCATTTTTAGGAAACACTCGTAACACACTGCCAACCTTCTGTGGGGTTCCCTCAGCCGAGGCAGAGACAAGATTCCCTCAGGAGGATCCTGGGTAATCTATTTTGACTAGTCAGAGCAGAATCAAAGAGAAAATATGGCAGATGCTACTGTATTTGTATCAAAGAGGAAGTACTTTTAGCATATGTGGCTGTTCTTGGGTTCCTCCAGAAAGTGAAGTTGGAGTTTGTGTATTGTGTAGGGGTAGTTTATTCTTGAAAGTAATCTGAAGGAAAAGGGTAGGGACTGGAAAGATTGACCAGGAAGGAAAATGAGTACAAAATCCATTATTGAGCTGATTATCAACTGGATGAGTGAAGATCAACTTCCTGGGACTCTCTGAAAGCCATGTAGAATTCTCAGAACTATGTTTCTGAGTAATCATGAAAGATGGAAACATTTATTCATGACTTTCATTCTCCATTTGACCAGGTTGAATATATATGGGAGGACCTTTCATTGGGAATTCTATTTAGAATCAGAGAAGCTTGGGACATGAAAGAAATTCCTGGTATATCTGAAGTGATACACTTTCTGGTACCAGTGGTTCTTAAAGTAATGACTCAAGTGAAGTGTGGTCCAGAGGACATAAAATGAGCCAATTAGATGGGTATGTTACAATATGTTATACACTCTTTTAGGAATTCTCTGATATACTTGGGGGAAAGGAGGTCTTTGAAGTGAGATCTTGCATGAGCGAAAGGATAAGAGTAACACTGGAACATAGAGCATTGACACAAAAGTGACATTCAGCCTGAGTGGGCCTATGGCTGTAATTAATCTCATAGCCCTGATATGTCTCTTAGAGTATATCACAGTCTCAGTCTAGAGGCCAGAGAGCCAGGTAGTTTCAGTCTGAAAGGCAGCAAGCTTTTGAGACTCCCAAAGAGCAAATATTTCAGTTTTGATTCTGAATCAATAGGAAAGGGAAGCATTCAGCTCCAGGGTACTCTGGTGAGTCCTGCCCACACCAGGGAGGGCAATCTGTTGTACTCAGCGTACCAATTGAATATATATTATCCAGAAACACCATCATAGACACAGAATAATCTGACCAAATACCTGGATACTCTATGGCCCTCTCAAACTGATACCCCATATTAACCATCTCAGCCCTGCTGCCTGGCAAAACTACAAGAAGGAAACTAGTTTCTGAGGAGTAAAGCCTATGGTAAATGAAGGCATATGGGACACTTACCCAAGGGACAAATGCCCAGCACATCCAGGGAGCCACACACTGCTATCTTTCTGAAGTAATCATCCTTCTGCAAAGTTTTGTCTTTGCAAGAGCCTCTAAAATCTTGACACAACCCCAACTGAAGTTAAGTTTTCCACAAACCAATCATATGAAAGCTCAAATAAACTTAGATTGTGAGAGATGAGATATTATCATGCTTTTATGTTATTACATAGAATTTATACCTCTAGGGAAAACAACCTCTGGCAAAATAAAACATAATGCCACAACCCCAAACACACCTGAGATCAAATCAAATCTTACTACATAGTAGTTGTTTTAGAAAATGTTAGCTTATAAATGAGCACTTGAGCATTTAATTCTTAATAAACAGGTTTCTCTGCATAGTCCACAGCTCTAATTATACACAAGGCTATTGCCAAGCATGTCCAGTCCTAGTGCTTGGGGCTGTGAAAGATTTTTCTGGGCTCTGTGATGACTTTTGCTGCCATTGCCAAAGCCACCCAAGAAGTCAGTCCTTCAGCCAACAGAAAGAGAAGCTCCCTGAACATGTACATTTAATACTACAACACCTAAAAAGTAAATTCAACCTTGCTCTGGTGTAATGAAACCCCTTTATCATTATTTCCCAAGAAACTGAGTTATCTTGAATGTAAAACATAGAACAATGATAAATCAGAACCACATAATGGCATTACTGTGAAGCTCAGACACAGAAAAAGTGCTGAGGCCAGCAAGTTAAAATTTGTTAGTGTTCAGCTGATTAGGTCAAAGAGAGTGCCTCAGGGGTCAAAATGCATTAGAAAGTGGTACCATTGGGGAACCCCATAGGCAGAAAGGAAGCTTTTAGTAACTGGCTACCCATCTTTTCTGGATATTTTCTCTCCCAATGGTCATGGGGGGCCTGGAAAAATACAGGCTTTAGCATCAGGAAAGCAGGGGTTGAATTCCAACCATTGAACTTACTGGGACCTTGGGCAAATTATTTAATGTCCTAGTTCTTAAAATTATTAGTTTTTTAATTCATGTTTTCCTTTTTAGCTTGATTAGGAACTTACATTTCTAGATATCACTTTATGCCTGGGCAAGAGAAAGCAGCTTTGAGGGATAGATCCCCAAAATAACACAACTGTCCAATGAGTCAGCAATTATTAAACTGCTTTTTGGGCAACAAATAGCTCTTCAGGAAGAACATTAATGAAGCAGTTACTTAATAAATTAACAAACGGGCGAATAAAGGGATGAAGGAGTAGGAGGGATGACAAGACACAGAAAGAAGGAACATAAGAGGCATTCACTGCCCCTTTTCAAGAGAAATCCTTAAAAGCAGAGGGTCAACTGCCTGCAGCTTCAGAGGCCATAAATTGTGGTCACTTTCAATCTGAAATGCTCTTGAAAGGCCATTGCAAATATGATTCTCTGTCACTACAGTGCTTGCAGTTACCTGGGGGAAATCACACCTATAATTGCAGTACATGTGAAGGAAACTAGAGAAATAGATAAAGGAAAATGAGGAGGGAGTTCTCAGTCAATCAACAGGGCCTGCAGAAGGTCTGGCTTTTCAGAACAAGCCTGTCTGGGCTTTGATGGCCACCTGAAAAGGCCATCTTAGGCTGTGAAGCCCATCTTGTGTCAGGAGGTTTTTCTGATGCTACCTCTTCATGATACATGACATCACTGATGTTATCACTCATCTCATGATATGTAAGCAATATGAACACTCTTTTGTTCTCTGACTTAGAGATCAGCACCAGAAAGGACTTCAGAGAATATCTGACCTGGCCTATTCACATTACAGATGAGGGATTGGAGACCTGAAGAGAGAAGGTGATGTTTCTTCAGGAAACTCAGAAGATTTCCCTGTGCTTTCTCAATCTGTTGCCAGAAACAACTTGGGGCCTGCCACTCTGGGTAACTCTCACTTCTCAGATAGTTGTGGGGAAATAACATCATAGATATTTGAATGTAAATGTCCAAGTTGGGTGGAGTCCAAGGTGCCTCTCAGTTTACTCATTTATTCCTATTCCGTGGAGGAAAGATCTATTGAGGATCTTTATCACACAATTTTTCATCCTCTAAACTCAGATGAAAATAATATCCTAGCTATAGACATTTATAAAGAGCTTCATATATGATGGCTTTTAATCTTTATAAGGACAGTGTGTTGCAGTTGGCACAGGTAGATTTCTATTTTATAGATACCCATAGTTCTAGAGGTAGAGACTGTAGTCTTCATCAGAAAACTTAAATTTCAGATTAATTATCTGCTGATATTCCTTGATTTCTTATATATTCAAGAAAATCCACTGAGCCACCTAGAAGTAACATGAAAGGTTCTTTATTTTTTAGTCTCTCAAACTTACAAAGAGCTAACCATTTCTTTTCCCTTGATTATAAAGTAGATAACATCACCCAAATAAAAGGCATGCCTAAAGTACATACTGCTTGTCCACTGTATATCACATACACAATTGAATGGTACTGGATATCATATTTTTTTAAATAATGTAGATTTGGCATCTGTAAGCTAACAATTTAAAATGCTCCAAAACCTGAAACTTGTTTGAATGTTGACATGATGTCATTATTGGAAAATTTTATATTTAACCTCATGTGACAAGCCACAATGAAAATATTGTATAATGTTTTCATTATATTTCATTTATTTCACAGTTAAAATATTGTATATGATCACCTTCAGGCTATGAGTATGGATGTAGATGAAATATAAATGAGTTTCCTGTTTACACTTGGGCCAATCCCCAAGATACCTAATGTATATGCAAATACTCTAACATCTGCAAAAACATGAAATCCAAAACCCTGGCCCCAAGCATTTTGGATACAAGGATACTCAACTGTTATAGGATTGACAAAAAGAGAGAAAGAAAAAAAAGATAACTTGATTGTAAAAGCAGTTGTCTTTTGTTTTTTGTTTCTGTCACAATTATAAAGTCTTTTGTAGAAAAATACCTGAAATTAAATGATGCTAGTAAGAAAAGAAAAAAAAAAACCTACTAGATTGCAATTTACTACCACTACTGCTACTACTTGTTCATATTTATATAGCATTTTAAACAAATATTTCTTTTTCCCATTACTCCAATTTTATAGATAAGGGTATTGAACAACAATGAGTTTAGGTGAAATCAATTTCTTGTGTATCCCTATGAGCCTTTTGCATAGGTGCTCCATAAGTATTAGTTGAATTAAAGAGCACTCAGTTTTTATGTCTTTTTTGTACTTAATATTGGAATTAATGGCTGAACCAGTTTTTTTTCTCAGAGAAGTACACACCATGGAAAATGTGCCTCTGGGAATGCAAATAGCCCACTCAATGTATTAGGCAACCATAAACAAATGGAGATTTGCACAGATGTAATTAAGAATAGAAAATACAAACCTATGTGCAGAACCATGATTTACAGTCAAATTCACTTGCCTTGAAAGCTCATATTAGATTGTTCCTCGTTTGATTACCAAGCTGGTGTTTCAATGCAAAGCATATGCTCGCAGATCTCCAGGTTTGCTGGGCTTATGAGTTAGCTAATAACTTTGAAACGAACCTTTTAAGGGAGGAATGGTTTATGCCTTAGCAATGCAAACATGTGCAAGTGAAAATATATGCATCTCAACTGGTTATTTTTGTAGGAGGACAAATGTGTAAAAATATGTTTACCAGAAAAAAATTCTGGTTTTGACTGTTTGCCAAATGTTACACAAATAATTAGTGATATTGCAATGTGTTTGGCAGCTCTTCCAAGATTTCTTTTTTGGCATTAAATATGTTCCTTCTTCAGTATATGGGCACTTATGATATTTTAAAGTATTCATCGAACATGGCTGATAGCTTGACTTATAAAATGGGTTGCTACTATTTTATTCCTCTCATTATATATCTGAAAGTCTGAAAATAGATGTATGAGTCTTTTGTAGAAAATCCAATCCAGCTTTTCCAAACTCTACATTAATTATCGTAAAGTAGTTACTCATTTTATCTATATGTTTATATTCACCTTTCATCTTCTCTTTAGTATTTTTATACTTAGAGAATGAAATTTTGAATACTGAACAAAAAGCAAGATTAAAGGGCTGGATAACCAGAACTTGGTTTTATCTCCCATATCCTCCTATGTCCCCACTTCCCCACTTCTGGAAAATAGAATGGAAATATCTAAAACAGAGATTTTCATCTCCACTTTTCAGACCCAATAGATTTTACCAATGTAAACAACTGATGCCCAAACAATAGACTTTGTACATCACACAACATAGTTTCAGAATGTTCATCAATGTTTTTGCTGCCTTGACCAAAATGTAGTAGTTGTAGGATATTAGTAAAGTAGAATTTCCTCAGTGCCAACTCATCAAGGGGAATAGTCCTACTCAGATGGAGTTCACTCCACTAGAAGAGAAGCATGGCCATAAGAAAGCCCCTGGAGGAGTAGCCTCATGGCCACCAGGAAGAATGCCTTGTGCTGAAGCCAAATCTCAAAATTATGTCTGAAATCTCTTCTATTCAGCCAGATAAATTATGCTGGAGGAAGAAGACTCTTATTCAATGCAAAAGGCCAGTACTAAGCCAGAGTGGCAAGTCAGAGCTGGGCACAGTTGTAGTGAGGTAACAATCCAAATTGAAGATAAAAATATATCAAAGGAGCAGGAGGCATGGATTAAAAAAAAACCAAGATAAGAAGTGGCCTGGATATATCCAAGAATAGGGCACCATGGCAAAGTGATGAGAGGGGGGGGGGGGGAGAGAGAGAGAGAGAGAGAGAGAGAGAGAGAGAGAGAGAGAGAAAGAGAAAACATGCACAGATGAGACAATGAAGGGTAGTTACTCTCCCATTTGACACATCTAGAATCTTACTTGGCAGAGGAGGTCAGCTCCACTGCACTAAGTTTACCCAATGGAATGAAAGCTCCAGAAAGAATGAGCTAGATTTCACACTCTCACTGTGCAGATTCCAAAGTCGTGAACAGATATTTCATGGACTCTCACCAACACTGTCCACCTCTAGAAAGACAGAGAAAACAATAAGGCCCAAAATCATTCAGGGAAAATGAAAAGGAGAGAAGCAAAGAGGAATGGATACTATGCAAGATGAGACCTCTACCCTTAGAAAAAAATAAATACACTGACTGTATTGATAGAAGTCAAAAGAGTGTGTGTCATTCAAGAGAAAACTTTTCACAACAGAAACTTAAAAAAATCATGCAAATAAGGGCCCATTATTTTCCCCTCTGCATGAAATGACTGGCTTTGAGTTTTAACATGGGAGGAAAAGCCAGATGGCGGCAGACGGGCTTATTATAGAAAGTCCACTTGAAATGAAGTTTTCTCAGCGCTCTCCATCGTTGCTGAGTGAGGTTTTGTTTTGTTTCCTTCTTAAGTGTAGGGCAGGCAAGTACCAAAATTTGTATACAATCTGAAACCTTTTCATGAAAATGTTCTATTCAATACCTCCAATACATGATATATGATGCCACCACAGGAAAACTAGTGTTGCTACAGACGTTAATCATAATTATGAAAATTTTTAATTTAAATGTAGGTCTGAACACACAAAATACAGTGCATGGCCATCTGTTAGTTTTCCATCTGGGCTCATTTGCAAAATACATTCTGTTTCACTCCCCCCTCCCCCCTCTATTTATAATCTTCCCTGGAAAACAAATATGCCTAATCTATGGCATGCCAGAGCTGAAGTTAGCTATTTACAAGTGGCTTTTAATAGACATGGTTACACAGTTGAAAGCAGTAACAGAAACTTCTTCAAGTTTTCTTCTCTCTCTCCTCTCTCCTCTCTCCTCTCTCCTCTCTCCTCTCTCCTCTCTCCTCTCTCCTCTCTCCTCTCTCCTCTCTCCTCTCTCCTCTCTCTTCTCTCTTCTCTTCTCTTCTCTTCTCTTCTCTTCTCTTCTCTTCTCTTCTCTCTCTCTCTCTCTCTCTCTCTCTCTCTCTCTCGTTGTTGTTGTTGTTGCTGCTGCTGCTGCTGCTGGGATACCTCCTTAATTTTTTCAGGAGAATTTTACCTTAAAAGTCTCCCTGAGAGGAGACTTTATAAATTTTCACAACTAAGAATTCTTATGGTATAATGATAAAAAAATGTCTAAAACGCTAGAGCTTTCATAGCAGCACTATTCATTATCAGGAGTAGACTCAAGACAAATATCTTTCATTTGAGGAATAGATAAACAAATGAGGCATATCCATACATGGCATATTATCTGGCCACTAAAATGAAGTAATGATACAGGCTACCATGTGGATAAACCCTTGAAAACATTACATAAAGTGAGAGAAGGCAAACATATAAGGTCATATATTTTAGGAATGCATTAATATGAAATGTCTAAAATAGGGAAATCTATAGAAACTGAAAGTCAGCCTGGAGGGTGAGGTTTTGGAAAATGAGAAATTATTGCGATCAGGTTTCTTTTTCGAGTGATAAAAGTACTTTAAAACTAGATTATTATGATGATGTTGCACATTTCTATGATTAGAAAAAATACTGAGTTGTATCACTTAGGTGAACTTTATGAAGTATATAAATTATATTCCAATAAAGGTTCTAGAAAAAAAACTACAGCTGGTAGAAGATGTAGAAATTGCCTAGTCCACTTTTTTTTGTGGTACTGGAGATGGAACCCAGGGGCATTCTACTTCCTAGCTGTACCCCCAGTCCTATTTGTCAGTCTTTATATTTTTTGAAACAGGGTCTCACTGAGTTGTGAGGGGCCTTGCTAAATAGCTGAGGATGTCCACGAACTGCAATCCTCTGTTCTCAGTCTCCCTTATACTGGATTACAAGCATGCTCCACTGTGCCCGGCCCCTAGTCCACTTTTTCATGTTGTGAAAATAGTGCTGTAAGGTCCTGGGGATGATATGAACAAATGATAACTATCTAGTTAACTAGTGTTTTTTGTTTGTTTGATTGGTTTTGCACTACTGTGGATGGAACCCAGGGGCATTCTACCTCCAAGCCCCATACCCACAGCCCTATTTTTATTCTTTATTTTGAAACAGGGTCTTACTAAGTTGCAGAGCTACTAAGTAGCTGAAGCTGGCCAGGAACCTTTGATCCTCCTGTCTCAGCCTTCCAAGTACTAGGATTACAAGCATGTACCACCACACCTGGCTCACTTAGCCAGTGCTATGGGTTGTAGCTCAAGATACAAGGGTTCTCCCTAATACAGAATGCTATATGATACTAATTAATCACCTCTGTCCATATTGTGAATGAACAGTATGGATTAAAGGAGAGATTCAGATGGAAGGACCAGTTAGGAAGCTGCTAGCATAGACCATACAAGAATATAAAGGACCTTCAAAGATAGAAGTGGAAAGAGGGCTATATAGCTTATATGAATGCAGAGATCTTTGGATGTAAACATTCATGATTTTGCATCTGACTAATTATGGGAAAAAGCAGATGGGAAGGAGTCATAGATGAGTAAGAGGGTAGTGATCAGGGAGCCTTGAGAAAGTAAAAACATGGAAAAGGAAGAAAAGTGTTTAATTCTTTACCTGATTTTGAGTTCTCTCTAGGATACAATATGAGACAAATAACAGGAAGCTGGCATGACAGAAGTCAAACTTCATCAGTAAGCTAAGTACCAAAGATGAAGGTAGTCATCTATCGAGTATGAGTAGTGAAAGCCTTGAATAGATGCAACTGCTATGGAGAAAAGACAGAAGAAATCAGAGGTCAGGATGGAACACTATACCTCCAAAATATAAATGTAATAAGAGAATAGAGAAAAAAGAAGGAAAAGTAAAAGATTCTAAAGAAAAGGTGGGAATCCAGGACAGGTTACATCAACAAGAAAACAGGCCTACTGTAAGCCAGCCACAGGCTACAGGATGAATTTTAAAATGTCACTTGAGGCCATATCCTTTGTTAGAGTTTTTTAGTTTATGTAGGCAGCAAGTAGAAAATTTGAGAACTTGAATCCAACAAAAGCTCTAACTCTGGAGATCAGGCAAGATGAGGGGAAAAATGTACAAGAATTAAACTGATGAGATAAGAAAAAGTGAATGGCATTAAAATATGGACGAAAACAGCTGGAATTTTTGAGAACGAGGCTGTCATAAAAAAAATATTTACAAGAGGAAAAAATATAGTTCCCAGATGATTTTCTATCACAATGGGTGTGAAAACACACATAGATTTTCCTACATTTCTCCCATGGTGGAGAGGGAGGACAAAATATGAGGCTGGGCCTCAGCAGATTAATAGACAACACTTTCTTTCAAGAGGTTAACTGGGTTCCATACTATAAGGCCTTGAAAAGTTTAAGGTGAGATAAAATGAAAAAAAAGGCCTCTGATAAAATTTCATTGCCTGGATTCCCACTAGTGCCTCCTCTATGGCACTGATATTATGAAAAAATAAAAATCGAACATTTGTCTGTTTATTTACTAGGCTTTTGACTAATTCCCAGGAATTAAGAGAAAAGCAAGAAGACTTCCTTACCTGCACTTAAAGAGTTTGGTTAGGTCACAGAGATAAACAGGTAGACCAGCTGTTCCTAAATTGCATTATAAATGCTATGTCACAGGGTGGGGTTAAAGAAAAAGGGGCTAGTAAATGGGTAGAGAAAGGTCTTAACAGGGGAAGGCATACCTGTACTATTAAATCCTGGGGGTAATAGTATTTCTGTAGGTAGATGAGGGGTGGAGTGAGCATGAGGAGTATTTTTCCCTAAGGACACAGTACATACATAAGACGTATGGTACATGTAAGCATACAATTCTGGGGAACTACCAGCAGTTGTTAATGTTTGAAGGTCTGATGTGATAGTGGAAGAAGCAGGAGATTTTCCTGGAGATGTCTGTAAGGACAGATCATGGATGTCACTTTTCATGTTACCTTTGTTTCAGTGTCCTCCAAAACAACCTGGGACAAGGTCTTGAGTTGAGTAGTTTATGAAGCATAAATAAAAAAAGGAAGGTAAGTCAATAAAGGCTGAATGAAACAAGGGGAATATTGCTTTGGGCATCTAGGGTGCAATCCTGCTAGAATCCCCTAGGAAAAGAAGATGCATGCTTCATGGCTGGGCCATTCATGTAACAATTCTCTTCTCCCATGGATTGGGTGGGAGTGGCTGACCCTTCCCTCCTATACACACATATTTTTATATTTTTTGATCAGACCTGCCTCTTGCTTGCTGCTGAGCACCGTCCTTTCTCAGGCAATGAAATAGAGCAAGAGCATGATGTGGGAATCTGTATGTGTATAAGAAACCATCTCCAACTGGTATGAGTAAATTCCCATGCTGAGAACATATGGGACAGAACAGAAATGGTGCCTGCTAATGGCCTCAAAACAAAACTTTTATCTCATCCTTTCTATCCTATCTGGTTCATATCCATTTGGGCAGCTTTGGTCAAACTTTGCTCTTTCTCAACCCTGAACTTTATTAACCCTCTAATCCTACTTCAGTTCCAAAGCTCACAATATTATCCAGTCGGATCAATCCCCACTCCTATAAACACACAGAATGTGTACAGACCGCAGCACCTACACACTGCACCATGTACCATGACTCTCTTGTCTTTTTTATTCTCTGAACTCTCATCCCACTTATGGTGTTGATTCCCCAAGGGAAACGATAGTGTCTTATCTTTACATAAACCACAGTGCTAAGAACATACTAGTCCTGGTAAGCAGTTCTCTCAAAAGGCAACTCTTATTCAGTAAGCCTTTGGAAAACAAAATCCATTTAACTCAGCCAACCAAATTCTACCTCAAAAAAAAAAAAATCCTAATGCTGAGACAAAAAGCCAAGCCATTTACGAGGTTGGGAAATGTGTTGTATTATATTGTAAACCAAATTAGCTCAATAAAGACTTTTGACTTTCTGGTAACCTCCTGCTGAAAATGAAGGAGTCGGTAGGAGTCACAATGTAGTTGTTATATTCCAAACTAAACTGAAGAATCAGAACAGATGCAAGACATAAAAGAGATAGCACACTGGCTTTAAATGCATATAACATGAAACTTTGATGTCTGCTTCCTAACGATTTATTTAAAATTGTTTGCCTTTTGTATCACTTTAATTTTGGACAAAACTATTCTCTGTGGGTGTTGTAAAATGCTGTGTGTGTGCGTGCGAGTGTGTGTGTACATGCGTATGTGCATGTGTGCGTTAAAGTCCAGATCTTATTATTTATTTTGGTATGTAACCTATGACAGGTCAACTAGCATGGAAATCCTAGGCCTTGGGAGGTCTGAGTCTCATTTTTATATTTACCCAGAGAACATGCTGTTTCCCACTAAAGTCAGTTAAACTATATGGGCCAGTTTCTCTCCTCAGCTTCTTGTAAGCTTTGAACTGGAAGAAGAAATGCACAGCAGGGTAATCTAGCCCTTTGAAATTTGGGACAACTAGAAAAGATACACTGTGGTATTGATTTGTAATAAGCTTTGTTCAGACAACATCCATCTGTAATATGATGTAGATTCTTTTTGGATTAAGATGCCTAGTGGTCATAAATGAAAAGCTGTTATCTCTTTATTTGGGGCTGGAAGGTGGTGATGGTGGAGTGAGTGTGTAATTTTCAGTTATTTCCTTTGTGGGATTTTTGGAACTTTTTTTTTTAAAGGCCTGTCCTTTCATTAGTGGCACAAAAGCTAGTGTAAAGGATGCGCCACTTTAGAAGTGAATACATCACATAGCTTTCCTCACGTGGTGCTGGGGGAGCTGAAGAAGCTGCACTCCTGGGCTCTTTTTACTGATGCTCAATGTTTATAGAGCTCTCACAATATGCTGGGTGAGGTCCCAGAGCTTTACAGCTGGACCTTCATCATCTCATTTATCCCCACCAGCACCCTCGAAGCTGGGCATCCATCAGTGCTGTTTTAGAGATGAGGAAATCGGATCAGGGAGGTGAGCTAGCCCCGCCAAGGCTCAGAGATGGCTAGGGCAGGACTGAGATAAGGATTGGAATCTTCCTCCAGATGCTAGTACTGAAAACCACATCACATTGCTTCCCTCCATTCAAACCACCTTCAATGGCCAGACTCCGGGTGGTTGCCTGCTGCGTATTTATAGACTATAAGAAATTATTTTAACTATCACTTTCAAAAGACCTAATTCTAAAAATCCACTTACTCTTTTTTTGTGTGTGTGGTACTGAGGGTGGAACCCAGGGTATCTTCTACCTCTGGGCTATACTCCCAGACCTATTTATATTTTATTTGAAAACAGGGTCTCACTAAGTTGCTGAGAGCCTCACTAGGTAGCTGAGGCTGGCTTCGAATCTGTGTAATCCTCCTGTCTCAGTCTCCCAAGCACTGGGATTACAAGCGTGTGCCACCGCACCTCGCTAAAAATCCACTTATTCTGCACGTTTTTTCTGAAAATTGTTGGAAATGGGTTTTTGTCTGGTTATTCTTAACTAGGTAATTCCAGCTAGGATTGTTAGTATTTAATATTCTGAAATTCAAAGTTAACGTTTAGATGTCAGATACTGATATTTATGTGGCACAATTAATTCCTTTCTTATTACAAGAAACTTAAATCTGAATTATATAAATCTTAACACCTGCCTGAATGCACTATTGGCATTTTGACATAATGGTGCTTTTTTTCAAAGCAGTTGAGCCGCGTTGATCTTCTATTTAATGTCCTTTCAGTATATCTTACTACTTCAGGTCCCAATTCCTAGATTTCTTGTGAGGTTGAGAATATTGCATTTGTTGGTCATTTGCAATTCATTCAGAGTCAGTTAGGAACTCAATGTAGTTGCAGAACCCACTTCAAGGAGCCCTTGAATGGACTATATCCTCATCCATACATCATCCTCCATAATTTTTTGGCTACTCAGATGAGAATGTAGTAAGGAGATTAGGGTAACAGGGGAGCAGAGGAAGAAAGGTTCTCAGTTCTAATTTTTACTACTTTTAAGAAGCCTGAAGTCCTTCTTTGTTATGGGTTTTATTGTGTCCCACCAAAAGATGTTGATGTTGAGGATTAATACCTTTGAATGTGACCTTATTTGTAGTCAATCAAATAAGAGAAGGTCATTGTGATGGGCCATAATCAAGTATGATGTTTTCTTATTAAAAGGAGATATTTAGACTTGGAAACGGAGAATGGAGGAATGCCACAAGATGATGTAGTTTTGCTGTCATAAGCCAATGCATGCCAGATATTTCAGCAAACTACCAGAAACAAGAAGTAAGGCAGGGGGAAGATTTTCCCTCATGTCCTCAACTTGGCCAGTATCTTGATTGTAAACTGCTACCCTCTAGAGCTCAGAGAATAAATTTTGTTGTTCAAGTCACTCATTTCTGTTTCTTGAGTTCTGAACTTTTATTTTTCCCAGGCTAGCTATATGTAGAATGATAATCCCTTGGGCAGACATCAGTGCACCTCATGATCATGAGGGGGGAAAGCAGCCAATGTTTTACAGCATGCTGTGTGGGTTGTTTCTGTTTTTGTTTAAGGGAGGAGTTAGAGGGAGAAGGGGAGGAGGAAGAGAGATCAGACCTTAAACCAGCTCACTTTTGTCTAAGATAGGATATTTGGTAGGTAGGTGTACTAAAAACATTTTTTACCTAGGCCATTTTCTTTCTTTTTTTTTTTTTGTGGATCTGGGGATGGAACCCAGGGGTATTTGACCTCTGAGCTATAGCCCCTGCCCTATTTTTTATTCTTTATTTTGAAAATGGGTCTGAGTTGCAGAGGGGCTCACTAAGTAGCTGAGGCTATCCATGAACCACGATCCTCTAGTCTCAGCCTCCTGAATGCTGGGATTACAAACATGTGCCACCATGCCTGGCCCCTAGGCCATTTTCTTCTTCATTATGGTATATGTCAAATATAGAATAGATTTGTCAGGGCATGACCTCATCAGACACTGAAGAGCTTCCTTTCTCTCAGGGTTAGACTTGCCCCTCTGCCCTCTTCTTTTTCCTCACAAGACCTCCATTTTCTTAGCATTTCCTCTGGTTCATTTTAACCAAGACCTTTGCTATAGTCATCCTGTCTGTAGCCTTTAGCCCAAAGCATAGATAAACATCACGCAGGTATCAAAGCCTCTGTCCAAAGGGCATCATTTGCAGAGCAAAGACAGTAGCCATTTCTCTTTTAGTAATGAAATATGTGTATTCCAGTTATGCAAACCAAATACCAAAAACTTGACAATGCCATGCTTTTGCTCAATAGTCCTAATTTTCTCTGTTATGACACTTCCTTTACGTAAACACATCACTTTGAAGAATCTGATACGTTAAGAAAGAAGGGAGTTTACTTAGAGGGGGACATGGTATGTGGGAATACTCATTTAATATTTAAATACGGAAAATATGAAAGCAGAATGATGTTTTCCCCAAGGGCTATACTAATGTGCATTTTAGCATATCTTTTCAGATTAGAGTGCACAGAAGAGCCTAAAGCTGGAGGCCTGGGCATCTGCGGAAGAGGAAGTCTTCCTACGTGGGTCTATGCTCCTACTGGCCTCCTCTGACTCCCAGTCATAATTTATTGGCATCAATTATTTGGAAGAAAAGTTTTGTTAGTTTTCTCATTGCTTCAAGGCCAAGCTGTAGTTTCTCACTTAGCTGAAAAACAATAGTGATTCTACATTTGCCATTAGCTTTAATTTTAAAGAAAATTTGGAAATGCCCAAGTAAAAAGATTCTGGAGAGAGGTATCGCCATCAGAAGTGGGAATGAGTCTTCAGTTTCCTGAAGAAAAAACTTCACTCTGGTCCCACCTTAGTTTCTGATAACTAGTTTTAGAATCTTGGAGATTTTTTAGAAAGGAGATAGAGGGAAGGAGGAAAAGAGATCAGACCTGGAACCAGCTCACTCTTGTCCACAGAAATTTTGATTTCTCTTCCTTCGTTCCCTATAGAAGTAGTATCTCTAGGTACAATAACTACCCCCCCAACACAAAGGGGCCAGGGGAAATATTCAGCAACCTGAAACGAGCCGGAAATCCACAGCTCTGAGGGTACTGTTTGCTGCTTTTTAATAACCTGGGCAGAAAACACAGCTGCTTCCTATACTGTAGGCAGAGAATTTAATATAAGCAATGCAGTTAAATCCTCCTTTCTATCCTAAGGGAGAGAGGGTCCAGACTGTCCTCAAGATTAATCTTCTCTCTGATGCTGTGAGTTGTCTTTCTTTATCCTCATTGGTGCAACAAATATTTATGGAGGGCTTGCTATGTGTCAGGCACTGGCTGGGCTCTGGGGTATTACAGCGTATAAAGCAGAGCTCCTGCCCTCATGTAGTTATAGTCTAGTTGAACAGGCCATCCATGTATATTTATGTCATACGTGACAGGTCAAATATAAAATAAGTTAAAGGGCATAATGCGAGTCAGAATAAGGATTCTTCTTTTAGAAGTGTGGCTAGGGAGGCCTTGCTGACAGATTATGTTGGAATGGAGGCCAGAAGGCAATGAATGAGCAGACCATATTGGTATATGGATGGATATTCTGGGCAGAGGGAGGGTGAAACAGGGAAGAAGCTGGCTTGGCTTGTTTGAGGAATAGCAAGGAGAGTTGTCTAAAACACATAACTAACAGATGTGGGAGTATGAGGGGAAAAAAGTTATAAGTAAAATAAATGTATACTTCAGCCCTCTCCTGAGGGGTCAGGCTAAGTATGGTACATGACCTGAAATGACATTCCTGCTTGGTGTCTTGAACTTCTCTGTCCATTCTCTCTGCTTCCTAGATAGTTTACCCTTGCAGAACTTCCTGAATAAGTTATGGAACCAAAAGTCCCCATCTCAAGTTCTGCTTCTAAGTTAGTAGCTGTCTGAGTCTACTTTCTGTTGCTATAATGAAGGAGCTGAGGATGGAAAATGTATAAACAAAAGAATTTATTTAGCGCATAGGTTTGGAGATCTAAGAGCATGGTGCCAACATCTGATTGGCTCTGGTGAGGGCATTCTAGCTACTCACAAAGTGGCAGATGGCATAATGGTGGGAGTGTGTGTGAGAGGGAGCAATTACATGGTGGGGGAGGAAGATGAAATGATCAGGAGTTAGGCTCATCCAGGGGCTAGGATCTCACCGGAAGTAACTAGGGTTCCTTGAGGAATGCATCAATCCTTTCCAAAAGAAGCACCTCAAACAACCTCACTTCTCACTAGGCCTACCTTTTTCAGTTTCCACCATCTCGACAGTATGTTAGAGGACAAGCTTCCAGTACAAGAACCCCTGAGAACATGTTCAAAGTATAGCAGGAGCAATTGGCAAATTCTCCAGTAATGATGATTTGACTTACAATGTAGAAGGCTCACATTGGTTGTTGTGTGGAGGCCCAAGAAGAAGTAAGGGTTGAACCAGGGAGACCCATTGAGGCTTTAGCAAAAGCTCAGCCCATTAGTGGTGAGTGGGTGAGAAGTGTTTGGAGTTTAAAACTTTTTTGAAGATAGAATTAACAGGATTTGATGAAATACTGGAGATGAAGGTGCAAGAAAATAGAATCCAGGATGATTCTAAAGTTTTGGGGCTAAGAAACTAGGATAGAGTTATTGTGCTGAGATGGGGATAGGGCACTATAGAAGACATAGGCTTTTATGATTTCTTGCCTTTCCTTACATGGCTAGGACACATGGTCATAAACAGGGTTCTGGATTCCTAAACAGCTACCATATATGCATCTCCACACTCTTGATGCTTTAGGCATGATTCCTTCAGCCATTATGAAATAATTGATGTCTTCAAAGAACTAGAACTGCACATAGGCTAATGCCCTTCCCCAAATCTCTGAATCACAGGTTGAAGTTGATGCATAGAGATTATTAATAATTTTAAACATATAATTAATAAACTTGATGTATATGATTTTAAGAAAGACTAAATTTGTCCTGAATGGCTGATTATCATTCTAACAAGTGACTGTTCACTAGCAGAACACAGCTTTTAGTTGTGAATGTCCTAGTCTCTGCCTACACAGATTAGGGGTGGCACATCAGCCTTTCCAGTCTAGTCTTCTGGTTTGACACGCTGACCAACCCTTAGTATTATTTAAACATTTTTCTCTTTTTATTATAAAAATGTCAGCTAGCAGATTAATAAAAACTTGTCCTTTTTGTGTAATTTATCCTTTGAGGCTGACGGGAAACCTTCAGGGGGGATACAAAAGCAATCAGCCATCCATTTAGAAAAAAAAAGCCGTGATTATTTTTTGTATGTGGTTTTATATCATTTCGTTTTTTCAATATGTCTATTTCACATAATTTATTACTTGACACTTTTTATTTTCAATCATCTTTGGTTGCTTATAAATAAACATGCATTAATGTCAAGAGAATTAGCATCCCATTATAAACTTTATACAAGCTGAAAAACTGGCTTTAGTGAAGTTGCCATCTTATTTGGGACATGCATATAGATTGGATGGTGCTTGTCTAGAGAATTAAACACTAGCACATTTTTTATCTTTGCTAAATAGAAGCACTTCTTAAATGGAGACAGTGATTTTCGGAGCAATATTATGCAGGTGAGGATTATGCATTTTAATGTTGTTCTGTTAAAAGTTAATCTTAAAGTAATTTAAACGGTGGTTTAAATGATGACTCTGCACCTCCCCAGAAAGAATCTCAGTCCATAGTATGACTGACTGTGACACATACTGGCGCTCTCTCTCTCTCTCTCTCTCTCTCTCTCTCTCTCTCTCTCTCTCTCTCTCTCTTTCTCTCTTTCTGTCTCTTTTTTCTCTCTCACTCTTTTTCTTTCTTTTATCTTCTCTCTCTGTGTCTGTATTCAACTATAACTATATTGTTTCCTATTTCTTAATATAATATTAAATAATTTGTTAGAATAATTAAAAATAAAGCATTTCTTCACTAGTCATTGAGCCATATCAAGTTCAAGCTTCTTTGTATAAACCTGGGAGTAAATCAGGTCTCTTAACCACCTCTGAGATGAGGTCCATTGCATCAAGGCCTGGACAAAGAAAGGGTGGGCAGTCATATAATTATTAGAGTCACTTCTTAAAAGTATAATATATACCACTTACATATATATTATATAAATATTAGAAAGAAACTATAAGCAAAATACATCTAACAGCAAAATAAACCTATATGAGTGATTAGTTTTCTCTTTGTTTTGTGCTTAACATTATACAATTGTTCGGTAATCAAAATTTGAATAGCAAATACAATGATAAAAGTTACTAGCACCTAGTACTAAATAGAGACACAGTATTAAATATCTGGGCTGCATGGTGTCCCACACCTGTAAACCCAGTACTCAGGAGGTCAAGAGAGGAGGATTCTTGGTTTGAAGCTAGACTCAGCAATTTAGTGAGACCCTGTTTCCAAAAAAATGTAGGCTGGTATCAGTATCTCTCTCTCTCTCTCTCTCTCTCTCTCTCTCTCTCTCTCTCTCTCTCTCTCTCTCTCTCTCACACACACACACACACACACACAATTCTTTTCTCAATGCATATAAATTTTAGCTACACCACAGGCAAGCCCTTGATATAAATTTTGTATAACATGAAAGCCTGTCTGCCTGAGACTACAGAATAAAAGATGCTGACTTGATTGGCTCTCTCTCTCTTTTCCATACATGCATTGTGATCAGTGCCTTACTACCTAGAGGTCACTAAGAATGTTATCTTTTCCTCATCTATAGAACATTTAAGGGCCCATCTAAAAACAGCTGCCTTGCAAGGAGATACCAATTCACCTTAAGACTCATGTCTACCACTTTTGCTGCTTCCAGATTCATCCTGAGACAAATCCCTACAGACTCAAAAGAAATGGTCATAATTTTCCTACTTCGCAAATCCAATCCAAGAAGTTTTTTTTTTTTTTTTTTTTTTTTTTTTTTTTTTACTTATAGTGGCAGAACCCAAGGAATCTATAGGAATTTTAAGAGCACAAGAGAGCAAGAAATGAAACATGTATCGAGTACCAAGACAGGTACACTTAGTAGAGTTTTTTCATCCAATGTATTGTCTCCATAAGTTAGTGTATAAGCCTTTTCTTGGTTACTTGAATGAAATAAGACTAAACTTTCTTCTATCTTTTGAGGCTGGCATTGTGAGAACTTTCTCGGTGAAATGTAGAGGAAGAAATTCAAAGGCTTATGAAATTAACGTAGATGAAATTGATTTATCATTGCCATTCCCTGCACACAGCCCACCTCTCCAGTGCTCTCAGGAGAGCTAAAAGGGCATGTACTTTGGTAATTTACTGAGAAATGCAGTGATATGGTAGGACTGCATTTTTAAGGTATGTGGAATGGTTTTCCTCTGTAAGCTAGGAACTGTGGTTAGAACTGCAGTCACTCAGTGGGAAGGGTTCTTTTATTTGATAGAAGAATGATGGCATCTAGCAGAGGGAGATGCTCAAGTAGGAGGGCCTTTGTGCCCTGATAAGGTCAGAGTTGTTGCTGTAACAGATACCAGGTCTAGAACGAAATTCAGGATGGTTTGATGTTGCCCACAGAAATCGTTGGCAGTGGTCATGATGTTCCTGTAACTGAAGTAGATGAAGAGGCTTATAAAGATGTATTTAATCTATGGAAGTAGAAAGAAATTTTCTCCTCTAGTTCTGATGAGTGAAAATCTGACTTCAGGTACCAAAGGAGAAAGGCATGATTCCCCATTCAAATCACAAACCACAGGTATTATAGACACAGAGCTCTCTGAATTAAGGGGAAATGTGGGCTTCTTAAAAAGAGACTCTATGATACTTCTAGAAATATGAATTCTCTCTTTCCAAACATTTCTCCACAGTGGTTATTTATCAGAGTGACTGTGTCCCAGATAAAGAGAAATATCCTGATTTCTCATGTTATAGCATATTGCTCATAAACTAATATAAACACAAGTATCTGTGATCTATCAGAGGCTTAGGAAGATAAATTGATAAATTGGTAAATAAACCTCAGTCCATTAAGAGCAAGACCAGTAGACCTACAAATACATTCTAGGTATTTCCCAAGTTCTTAGATACACAAGAGGAAGGAACAGATAAACCTGACAAGCAGCACAATATTCAGAATGAACGCTGGCTGTGGTTACTGCCTCACTCTTGCAATGAGGAATTCACTATAGTCCTAGTTGCAGTGCAGCCACCTGGAATGCACTTTCTATTAAAATATTAAAGAAAAATTATTAATTCTCTTTGGAGGAAAATGCTGAGATTAGTTCTACTACCAAAGATTGCAGAAAGATTATTTCTATCATATTTTCTATTGTCTCCGAAGGTGACTTATGCAGTAGATGGACTGTTCTTGGAGGATGGAAGTATATTACCATGAACTAAATCAGGCAGTGACTCCAATTGCTTGACTGTTCCAACTGGGGCCTTTTTATTGAGGGAAGTCAAACACAAACATTGCAAACTGTTATGTGGATATTGATTTGGTGTCTTCTTTCTTCTCTATACTATTCTACAGAATCACCAGAAACAGTGTGCTGAGAAGACAGTGTGATATCATTTCTGGCATTCTGAAGGGGTATGTCAATTTTCTGGCCCTCTTTCAGAGGGCTGTTTCTACTCAAAGTATGATTATAGTTTAGCAGTATTACCATCACATAAGAGATTGTCAAACATGCAGAAACGGGGGTCTCGTTAAAGGCCTACAGAATCAAAATCTGTCCTTAAGCAAGATCCCCAGGTGATTTACATGCAAATTAAAAGTTTTAGAACTGATTTTGTCCAAAGCAGTTTTGATCAAATCACCATGTCAAAGGGCATCACACTGATTCATCAAAAAATACTCAAAAGCGAATTTGTGAAATGTGTGTATGTTAGAGGGTAAGAAATAAACTGTTAAAACTTAGATGCCTGCTATCTCAGTGAGATTTCTAGAAGTCTAGTGATCCGAAAAATGTTAAGATAAACTTTTGAAAGAGGAAGACGAGTCAATATACCTTGTACCTCCTATTATTGAGGTAAAATCACAAAGCTTGGTGATCTTTGCATTTTAGAAGCCAGATAGGCAGCATATGAGGGTGTAATTCTACCCACTTACTGAGAAGCCATGTCACCATTTGTTCTAGCTCAGACTGGAGCCCAGAGCAAGAAGTTCTGCAGCAGGTCCAAACTACCATACAGATTGATTTTCTGTTTTAGCTAAATGACCCAACAGATCCATTGCAATACAACTATCTAATTCATATGGTTTTTATATACTATCTTTGGCAATCTAAGAACATTACTCTAGAATTTGGATAGAAAAGTATTTTTCTCTTTTGTAGAGATATATTCTCATTTAAAAAAACATATCGCCTGGCTTACTATGTGGTCCTAGCTAAGATTGTAACTGACCATAAAATACCAAGTGACCAGGCACTTTTATGAAGCGGCACTTCATAAATTAAGTGTTGTGTGTGCCACCATAACATAAATTTGGACATGTGTAACAGAATTTCATCATCAAAATGGACATACTATATGTGAGACTGGACTTCACAGGTCTTGAAAGCACAAATAAGTACACATGCAGGTGAATGACTCTTGCAGTGCCTACTACTGATGTAAGTTCCCTGCCTCTCAACCTATATGGAGAATTACATGTAGTAGGTAATAAGAAATAATTTAGGCCTGTTTTATAGATGATAGAATGTTCCAACTCCAAGGTAGATTTCTTCAGCTTTATGAGAATACTCTGAAATGATCCTTAAAAATCATTGGGAAAAGGAAGTACTCCCATCAGAGTATGGTGCATACAAGTTGTTATCATTACCTGAAAGGATATGTATGCAGAGGTATAAGTTTATATCAATTTATGGGCTATGACTAATTGGACAGATGGTCAAAGAAAGTAGGTTTGAGGAGCAATTACAAGCAAGACCGAGAGAGAAGTACATTAATGGAACTAGCTTAGAATGGACATGAGAATATTTGTCTCATGTAAAAGCTTACAAAAGGTTTCCCTATAAAGGAGTCTCTATCAGGTATAGAGGACTATCTGTTTGGTAGATCTCATCCTTTTTGTCTAGCAGTGGGTTTTTAAACATAGTGGCCTTGATAAAAAGCATGACAATTAATGTGTGAGTTTAAAAGATGGATAATAGCCAAAGCCAGTGGTGCAGGCCTGTAATCCTGTACTTAGAAGGCTGAGACAGGAGGATTGCAAGTTTGAGGCCAGTGGCAACTGAGACTCTGTTTCAAAATTTAAAAAAAAGTAAATAAATAAAAGGGCTGCATATATAGCTCAGAAGTAGAATGTCCGTGTGTTCAGTTTATAGTAACACACACACACACACACACACACACACACACACACACACACACAAGAAAAACAATAACAATAGTAACAACAAACATGGATAACAATCATTGTTGAATGCTCAGCTTATCAACAATAGAGACAATGTGAGCTCTCAGTATGGAAGACTGGCTAACACTCTGGTGTCAAGTAATCACATTGGAACACTCTGCCATGGATAAGTCCACAATTTTTTTTTTTTATGGAACTGGGGATGGAACCCTTCTACCTCCGGGCTACACTCCCAGACCTATTTCATATTTTATTTGGAAACAGGGTCTCTTAAGCCAGTGAGGCTGGCTTCGAACCTGCATGATCCTCCTGTCTCCACCTCCCAAACGCTGGGATTATAAGCGTGCGCCACCACACCCGGCAAGTCCACAATTTTTACTCACTAGAATAGACTAGAAACAGACACTTACCCTATATGTCATTTACTTACCCTCCCTACAATGATCCTAACAGTAACTTCACTGGTGGAATTAAAAAAATGTTTCTTGCTTTATCAAGGCATTACAACTATAGTGCTTCTGCACAAGGAATATCATTTTATAGCAAAAGAATAAATATACAGCCACAATATCCACTGTTATCTGCATAGCCCCAGAGTAACTGGTCTTATAGAAGGGTGAAACAGTCTACTAAAGAACCGGTTATGGTGCAAGCAGTTGTAGATATGGAAAAATGTAATATGACTCCATATATATTCTGAGTCAGCAATCAAAGAATGGCATTGTTTTTCCTAGAGCCAATATATACAATTCTGGGTGCAAGAGAGTAAAAGCGACTTTTTCTTTATTGTCCTCTACTAACCTATGCCCAAACCTCTTGCTTGTTGTTCTTACAATTTTGGAATCTCCAACTTACTTATTCTAAAGAGAGGAAAGTGCTTCTACTGGGGACACAACAATGATTGCAATCAACTGGAAGTTGGGGCAACTCCCTGGGCACATTGCACTTCTCATGCCACTAGCCACATCCCTAAGGCCTACAGCTTCAGCATGAAGGCTGGAGATGTTACTTTTGCCAGATTTTTAAGGAGAAATGTGGGTGGATACATAATGTTATATAGTTGGTCAGAAAGAAGTAAGTCTGAAACCAGCATACTCTCTTGTGAGATTGCCAAGACAAACAGGTATAGAATAAACGTCATTGGAAAACTATAGTAATAGAATCCTGGGTGGTACACTAATGGCTTTAGAAATACAGGTCTATGTTGTGGTCTGAATGTATCTTTTCAAATTTCATTTGAAATACTAAATAATAGTACTAAGAGGTGGGGCCTTTAAGAGATGATTAGGTCATGAGGTTACAACCTCATGAATTAGTGCTCTTATTAAAGAGCTTAAGAAAATGTTTGCCCCTTTTGTCCTTCTGCCCTTCTCCCATGTGAGGACACAGCAATGAGGTGCTATCTTAAAAACCTAGAATGAGCCTTCACCAGAACTCATTATGCTGGTCCTTGATTATTCCAGCCTCTGGAATTGTGAAATATAAACTTCTATTAATTACAAATTATCAAGCTTAAGATATTTTGTTACAGCAGACTCAACAAACTGAGACAATTTGGAAGAGAACACTGTGAATCTAGCTGAGATAAATGAAATACAGAATAAGCTGCAGAAGAACAAAAATAGCCATGGCTTCATGGCTGCTTTCAGAAGAACCATTGTAACTATGCATATTTTGTTACTAACTTTCTTATGTAAAATTTCACATAATTTATAATAATTTATTCCTCTTCATTTAAATTACCAAATATCAAAAAATAATCCACTAGGAAAGAATGAGAATTACTTAGAAAAAATAAAGAATAACTTATGGAGTTTTCATTTACTATTTGGGAAGAGAGAGTAAGCACACCTTTGGTTATACAAGGTATAATTGTATATTTCAGACTCAGCTTGATGTTGTTATTTGAAAATTCAAATATGAGTAGAGAGGTGTGAATTATTGATAAATGGATAAATGGGTGGACTATTTCATTTGAAATACTAAGACTATATATCAAACTCTCTTGTCACTAGTCATCATTCTCAATCTCTATTTTCCTTTGCATTGCAGAGAAGTCTGGATGTGCATTTCATAAAAACCTCTTTCATTATATATGATTCTTTTCATTATATGGTATAAAAAATTTTAAGATATTTGAAAATGGAAGAGAAGAATCCATTGCTTCTTTTGGCAACTCTAGGTAGATAGCTGAGTTGGCCTGCAACAGCTTCACTTGGCTTCTGGAGATTTCCTGAAATCAGGCACTTGTGAAGTTTCCCATGGCTTCCAACGAATCTTTTGAGAATCACCCTGGAAGTGCTACAGACATCTAAAATTACCAGAATTGGCTTCTGTTGGCTTCCAGATTCATAAGAATCACTATCAGAGTGGCAAGAAGTTGGGATCATTGTTGGAAGTTTTCATGTGATTCCTATACTTCCTGATTTCCCCCAAAGAGATTTTCCTAGATTTTTCACTCCTCGGCCATTGCTATCATTGTGTAATCCTCTAATTCCCTGTAACAAATCTCTTTCTAATTAAAATCCCCCAAATTACACAGTCACTTGTGAGGATATATCAAATATAAATAAGCAAGGAAAGACTCCTAACTCAACCTAAATGGATATAATAAAGATCTAGTCAAGTGCATTTTATTCATAACAATGTTGTTCAATCCATTTAAGAAAAAAACTGTTTTTTCCATCAAAACCTCAAACATACTAACTTAAGACTCTTCAGAAGGAATTTAGAAATATGTTTTTGTTGGACCCTAACCTCCCTTCTCCCATTTACTGCCATAGTCAGGGTTGAAAACCACTAATACAGACAACCTTTACTTTCAGAAAAGGATGCCTGGGAATAAGAATGACTCTCTAATAGCTGTCCTCATCTCTACTCACCAACCACAACCTAAAATCAACTGTACCTGCTACCTTATCACTCTTGTTACATGAACCTAATGACTCTCACATCTTCAAGGCAATTTCTGGATAAAGAAAACATTAGACAAGTAGGGAACATTCTTTAGTAACTATATTATACCTGAATTCTCTCCATCTTCTATATTCTTATCTTTTTATTACTCAGTAAATACATTCACTAGGCATCTCCAAGACCCTGTTGATGGTTTCCTATCCAAAACTACATTTCCTGCCTGGTTTTCCAACCCCAGCCATCTCTTTAACCACCTAAGTCCATTACTTATTTCTCTGCTTTCAAATTTCTCTCTAAATCCTTAAACACTATTGCAGGGTTTGTCACATACTCTATAAATGTTTGCTGAAGAGAGTCATGGAATCTGAGTCACAGTAACCTGCAGACTGCTAATTCTAATTTCAATTCTCTGCCTCCCAGACCCCTGACATATGGTACTACAAATTAGCAGCTGTAGCCCAAAGTCAAACACATAAGCAGTTTGCTTCCCAGGATTGGAGAAACAGAATCACAGGAACTGGCTGATAAGTCTCAAGCCTGAAAAGAATATTCAGCAGGAAAGTAGGTGTTGTCCTGTGAGTCAAGCTGATAATAAAAGAGTTTGGAAAAGAAGAAAAAGGCAAAGGAACAGGGTGGGAAAAGAAGGCACCAGAGTTTTGAATGCTGATGCCGGGCGTGGTGGCGCACGCTTGTAATCCCTGCGGTTGGGAGGCGGAGACAGGAGGGTCGCACAGGTTCGAAGCCAGCCACACTGGCTTAAGAGACCCTGTTTCCAAATAAAAGTATAAAATAGGTCTGGGAGTATAGCCCAGAAGTAGAAGGGCTTCCAGAAACCCCAGTACCACAAAAAAAAAAAAAAATTAATGCTAAAATTTGGGCCATATTAATGTTTTCTAAAGCTGTAGTAGCCTGTCTCCAAGACATCCCCTAATGATCCCACCACATGCTATTCATGCATTTACATAGCCCACTCCTACACTACCCTAGGGGTGATTTGTGCAGCCAGTAGATAAAGGGGAAGTGATAAAATGTGATCTGAGGCTGAGTCATAAATTATATTGGAGTCATAAATGATATTATTCTGCTCTGCTTTTTCTTGGGTCACTTCTTCTAGGGGAAGCTAGCCACCATGTTGTAAGGACATTCAGATGGCCAATGGAGAGAGCCAATGGAGAGAACCTTGTGGACAGGAATGGAGGCTTCCAGCCAACACAGAAAAAATGGCTGGCCAGTAGCTACAGGACAAACCTCAGTGGACCCCTGAGATGATCAATTCTAACTGGTAGCTTAACTACACCCCTGAGCAAGGCCGATCCAGAATGTCCCAGTTAGGCTGCCTCTAGATTCCTGGCCATCAGAAACTATGAAATAAATGTTTGTTGCCACAAGCTACTAAATTTTGGGAAAATTTGTTTCACAGAAATAGATAATTAATACAAAATCTTAAACTGGAGATTGCAAGTTGAGAACTGCAAACCATTTCTAGTATACTGTCAGAGTTTTATATTATATAAAAGGGAGAAACAGTGTTTAAAAAAGTTTAATTGTTAACATTTACATTTGGAAGAGTTTTTAAACTTTGGTTTCTTAAATTCTTTAAATAAATAAAATATCTTGTAACACAGCCCAATTTTTATAACTCTGTTGTCAAGGACTTAGTCCATTTTGTTCATTTACATCCAGTAGGCATTCAGTTTTGCAACCCTTGGCCCAGGTTCTGCTCTAACAGGAAATGATTTCATGCATCTGAATAATCAAGAGGTGACTTTTTGTATATTAAGAGTTTTATTTGTTTTTATTTCAGAAAGGATTTTTACTAGATGAAAAGAGTTCTGCTACCAAACAACTCATCAGAAACATCATGGAAGCTCTAATATGTTAAGATTTCTAATCACAAATTACTTCAGACATGGTTTTTTAAATGACAATATTATATTTGAAATAAAAGGTCAAATTCTCCTTTTTTCTTGTGAAGATGAGATAAGACTATGTAGGAATCAGTGTGAGATAGGGTTTTGGTCTAAAGAGAAGCTGGATTAGACCTCCCTGCAAGGTGACCCACAGTGAGGAAAGCTATAGTAGGATTTTGAGAGTGGGTTGAGAAAGTAGAACATTCCATTGAGAAGACGAAACACCACTGTCAAGTCAAAGGACTCAGGGGTGGGGTTAAGAATAAGAAATGGAGCTAAAAGCACAAAGGGCTGAGAGCAGGAGGTCAGGAAGAAGCAGAAGTCTAGGATGATTACTCTGAAAAACTTTGGTGTTTCTTCCATTCTTGATCCATGGATACATGAGACGTGATAACAATGTGGCAATAAGTTTTTAGGAACTCGGCCAAGTAAAAGACTGCTTTGAAAACTTACAAAGACTGTCCACATGATATAGCTGGTTCCTAGCAATCTAGTCCTTCTATGGGAACAGGAAATCCCATTGATTATTTCCAATTATTTTGTTCCCTCCTTTGAGGTGCCCTGATACTTCAGTACACTGGTTAGTGGTGAGCAGGCTTTCTTGGGAACAAAGGAAAACATCAAGGCCAGGTAGCACAATGATTTCTTCAGATACTGAAGATTAAAGTGGAAGATGGCATTATAAATTTGTGCACATCTACTTGAGAGAAATTATATTCAAACACAGTTCATATATTTGGCTCATTGTACAAACATACATTTTATGCCATGCATTGGAGGAATGTGAGATGAAGCCATGTTTTTGTACGGCACACATCATTTTACACATTTGGGGAGGTTAATAGTAAAGACTCTAGGTAACCGATTTGGGTATTTTTTTTTAAATTTGGAAATTCTACAGCTGATTATAGACTTAGAGGGAGTCGGATCACCTTAGCAAATTCCTTTCCTTCTTTAGTTAGCAGAGAAGGATAAAGAAAATAATTGCTAAGCAGGAAAGAATGGTTGTACTAGCTTCCACAATCCTTTTTACACCATCTTCCTTCAGGCAAAAGTTATCCTGTATTTCTAAGTGTCTGGATATAAACATGCCTATATTAAAACATTCCCCTTGTTTATAATTTTATGATTTATCTATATATCTTTATTTTTGGCTACCGTGGCTTTTTACAGCTTTCTAATTTATATAGCCATTTGTTTAGGCTGTCAAAACATTTTTAATTTTAATTACTGTGTATCATGCCTGAGGGTGTAAAACTGTCAGATAAATCTGAGGCTCTGCATAAACATGTGGGGAACTGCATGTGTTATCGTTCAACAATTGCTAGTGGGCAGTTAGCAAATGCCTTTCCAGGGGGCTGGTTGGCTGGTTTCTTTTTGTCTTCATGGATGCACAGGATGATGTTGTCAGACGGAGTGGTGGACACCTCATTACACACCACATGTCAGTGACCTTGGTACAAAAAGGACAAGAGTGTGTGATGGACAGTCATGGGCTGGGCAGCTCTACAGATGGCTGCCGGGAGAACACTTAATGTTCTGGCTTGTCAGACTGGGAAACTGGCTCATCAACCTAGCACTTCATTTTTAAATAGAAAAATAATTGGGTAAGAGGAGTCAGACTTAACAATGAAATGGTGTATTTGATTGGAAAAGTCTGATCGTGACTCTTGCCTCCCTCTTTTTCATAAAGTTTCTCTAGTGTACATATGTGTATACAGGCACCCATTCATCTACCTATCTATCCGTCAATCTATCAATCTGGAAGTTTTGTATTTAGGATCAGAATACTGGAGCTCTAGCTTAAGGCTTGGTGACATCATTTATCAGATGTTGCAAACTTGGATAGATTCTTTAGTTATGGATTTACACTCTGATCAGCTGAAAGGCTTTTAGAGGTAATCTAGTACTTTATTCAATATGAAGTGCAGAACTGCAAAGGGATGTGGATCTAGCATATGTCTGTATGTATTTTACAGTAATAAAATGCAATTGAATTTCTGTAATGACTCTTTTTATGCCAATCAGAGAATATCTGATGCCCTGGAAAGACTATTCTCTGCCTACTATCCATACCCCCAGCAGCTTAATTCAAGAAACAAAGTGAGTAAGAAAGAAGGCTGGCAGAGATTCCCCTCTGCAATCTGATTTTCCTGGTGTTTGTATCTTTTACCCTTGATGTGCCCAAGATGCATTAATTAAGCAATCTGTCTCATAATGCACCTTGACTAATTGAACAGTTACTATTTATGACACTGCATTTTCCAAAAGCATTACTGTGTTTAGTATGTGGTCTTGATCAGACAGGGGCATTTTTAAAATGGGGCAAAATTAAAAGTTGGTATGAAATCGCTGAGACAAGAAGCCATAATAGAAAAAAGAGTCTTACGCTTTTAAAAATCAATTTTGGTGACACGAGTTGACTGCATACATTAAATGAATAAAAAATATAGCCTTTGTACATTAAACACTTTGATGGAAAAATATTTAGTGCAAGAAATACTTTAAACAAAAACATTTCATTATCTTTGATATAAGAAAGCATCGCTGACCTAACCCACCAAGATTCTTCTCTTTTTCTTTTGAAAAAAAATAAAATAAAATAAAAGCTGGGCATGGTGATGCACTCTTGTAATCCCAGCATTTGGGAGGCTGAGACGGGAGAATTGCAGTTTGTGGGCAGTCTCAGCTACTTAGTGGGCTCTTTACAACTCAGTGAGACCCTGTTTTAAAATAAAAAATAAAAAATAGGACTGGGGGTATAGCTTGGAGGTAGAATGCTCCTGGGTTCCATCCCCACTCCTTCCAAGTTTTCCAATACCAAACATTTCTCTTTAAAAAAAAAAAGAAAGAAAGAACTTTTAATGATGTGTTATTTTCTGGATCTCTGGCACAGTGTGGATGGTCTCTGTCCATACACACAAAGATAGTGTTACATAGAATGCTCTTCCCTGAACTTTATGCCCAGGGCTCAGGAGACTAGAGTTGAACCCTAGTTTGTTTGTTTGTTTGTTTATTTATTTTAATATAAATTCTTTAATTTTGAAACTCTTAGAAAATCCATATATGTTCATAAACATTTCTCTTTTTTACTAAGAGATCTGATAGTTTACTATTGGAGCAATCTGCTTCTTTATGAAAACTTTACTCATTTGAGGGTTTTTTTTTTTGTGTGGGTCTGAGGATGGAACCCAGGGGCATTTGACCTCCGAGCTACACCCCCTGCCCTAATTTTTATTCTTTATTTTGAAACCGGGTCTCACTGAGTTGCATAGGTCTCACTAAGTAGCTGAGGCTGTCCGCGAACTGCGATCCTCCGGTCTCAGCCTCCCGAATGCTGGGATTAAAAGCGTGCGCCACCAGGCCCGGCTCATTTGAGTTTTTTTAACAGTAATTTTTAAGTGTCCTTATTCACCAAATATGGTAAAGAATTTGAAAGAGAGTAAAATAGATAATATCTTAGTTTTCAGGGAGCCTATGATCTAATAGTGGAGAAACATTAGCCAAAAATTTTACTAATAAACTCAGAAGTAAAGCTAAAAGTGTCCAGAAGAAAAGAAGAATCTTATGAAGATATAATTCATAGGACTCTGACCTCTGTATGGGATATGATACTAGGAAGTCAAAACTGGCCTAAATTCTGTACAAAATTCTTTTTGATAGCTGGGCGTGGTGGCGCACGCTTGTAATCCCCACGCTTGGGAGGCGGAGACAGGAGGATCGCGCAAGTTCGAAGCCAGCCTTGTTGGATAGCCCCATGGTTATGCAGTAGTCAGTAAGAGGCATGGATTTGAATTCAGGTCGTCTGCTCCCAGCCCTCATGCTTTTGTGTCACATGGCTCCAAAGGCAGAGTGTCTCATTATAGAGACACATCATTCTTATCATTTCTAGCCCTCTTAACTCCCACTTTATCCAATAAAAAAATCAAGTTAAGTTGTGCAGCTAGCAAACATCCATCATTATCCCTATTTTATGGAGGATAACACAAAATATTAATAAGGGGTGTTAGGAATCTTATACACTATCTAAATGACAAAAGATATGAACCCAGGTCTTCTAACTTTTGGCCTTATCTCTATCCTCAGCTTTCCCCAATACCTAGGTGAAAACAATTCCCGAAACTCCCTAAGCACTAAGAGATGTAGCTAGTTTGGGTGTGTTTCAGATATTTTCTTATTTTACCCTCTTTTTTTTTAATTCTCTGTGATTGCCACTGGCCCTAGATGGAATAAGGGCCTCTGATGATGGCCTGGGGGCATGCCACAGGGAGCATCTCGCTTGGGGAACACCCACACTGGCAAGGGAGGCGTGGGCAAGTCTTCCTCCAGTTCCTTCCTGACATGCCCTCAGAGAATAGGATTTTTATTGGACACCTGGTGACAGGTGTAGGATGTGAGCAGAAGGGACCTTGGTTTAATATCTCACGAGATGGACAGCACATATTACATGGCTAGTAACTCATCACTGATTTACTGCTCTATAAGATTGGTATTTTCTGAAAGAGCAGGCAGAAGCAGGAGCAGAAACTGCTTTTTGTCCCTAGACTTTTACTGCAGATGTTTGCAGCTGGAATGCTCTTATTTTCTTCCTCTGTGGGTGCACAAGAATAACCCACATAATCATATTTCTGCCTTAATTACCTTTCTATTACTTAATTAAAAGTCCTGATGCTGATGCCAGAAAAGGCTGGCAGATTTGCTAAAATCTGAATGGAGGGAGAGCTAGGCTATACTGGAAGTAGTCAAGGTTTCTTTACCCTTGAAGTCCCTCAAACAAATGAAGCTATAAATCTTAGGCAACTTATTTTCTTTTTTATCCAAGTCCTTTTAATATGATAGTAAGTATATATCCCATATTTTTTAACTTACTTAGGTTTTTTCTGTACCACTTGTCTACTGGAATATAAAAATACACCCCAAAAACTTGGTGCCTGAACCGCTGTAGGGGGTAGGTTGGGGATGGTGATCCATGATGTCCAGTGCTGGGTCAGCTTGACTCTGTCTAGTATGGTTTTTCCTCCTCCTGTATGTTGCCTGTACTTATTCTCATTGTGGTTGAAGAGCTTCAAGAGAGGGAGAGAAAAGTGTGCTCTACCTTTCAGCCTCTGTTTATATCAAGTCTGCTAGCATCTCATTAGTCAAGGAAAGTCACATGGCTGAGCCAGATGTCAGAGTGGAAGGGCAGAAATAACAGAGCCTAAGGGTATGGACGCAGGAAGAGTCTCCAAAACACTATGATTACCTGTAACCTAAGGGTGATAGTTTTCCTCATGAGAGGGACAGTTTTCTAGAGTATACTTAAGATGAAGTCTTGGACTCAAAGGATGTGAAATGTCCCTAAAATAAATGAATGAATGGTTGGATGTGAGAATGTCACTAATAGTACCCTCAACTCTTTATCATATTTCCTTTGATTGTAGCTAACATTTGCTCAAACTGGCTTCACTGGAAGGGCAAGATACTAATTAATTTCACCTAACTCATGTCATGTCAGCAAAGACAATAAAATTCCTCAAAAGACCAGGAATTTATAAGGGACTGAGACTGCTCTATGGCCCGTGCCCACACATTGCAATATAGGGATGGCTCCAGTGTCACATGGTAATGACTCGGCTACCTGGAACTGTGGGGAGAGCAGTGCCATCACAGGTGACTGTGGATATGGTGGAGAGGTTCACTGAAGAACTTAGATTAGCTCCAGGATGTGGTAGGGGGCCCATTAGATTTCTATCTACTTGTTTAATCAAACACTAATCTGTGTGTTGCTATTCCTAGGGATTCTGAGATGGAATTAGGACCCTTAATCAGTTAACCTAAGAAAAAGAGGAGGTTGTTTCTGGTAGTGTGTGGCCATTTTGACAATACCAGTATCATTCTTCACAAAGCTAGAAAACATGGTCCTAAAATTCATATGGAAGAACAAAAAGACTCAGAATAGCCAAAGCAATCCTGAGCAATAAGAATCATTCAGGAGGCATCACAATTCTTCATTTCAAATTATACTACAAAGCCACAGTAACAAAAAGAGCATAGTATTGATGCAAAAACAGACACATAGACAAGTAGAATAGAATAGGAGATACAGAGACAAATCCTCACACTTACAACCAGTTGGTTTTTTTATGACAGTGCCAAAAAAACATATATTGGTTAAAAGATGAACTTTTAAACAAACGGCATTGGGAGAACTGGATATTGATATGTAGAAAAATTAAATTATACCTCTATTTCTCTCTTCATAAAAGTCAATTCAAAATGTATCCAAGGCCTAAAAATTTAACCAGAAATTTTGCAATTGCTAGAAGAAAATATAAAACCAAATCTTCAACATCTATATGCACTGATAGAGACTTCGTCAATAAGATCCCTAAGTTTCAGGAAATAAAACTGAGAATCAATATATTGGATACCAGCAAATATATTAAAAAGTGTTTAATGTCATTAGCAATCAGAAAAATGAAAATCAGATCAGGTGTGATGGTACATGCCTATAATCCCAGTACTTGGGAGGCTGAAACAGGAAGATCTCAGGTTCATGGCCAGACTCAGCAACTTAGTGAGGCCCTCTTTAGCTTAGTGAGACTCTTTATCAAAATAAAGAATTAAAAAATGGGGCTAGGAGCCGGGTGTGGTGGCGCACGCTTGTAATCCCTGCGCTTAGGAGGCGGAGACAGGAGGATTGTGTAGGTTCAAAGCCAGCAGCGCTGGATTAAGAGAGCCAGTTTCCAAATTAGAAAAGTATAAAAATAGGTCCGGGAGTGTAGCCCGGAGGTAGAAGGGCTTCCAGGAACCTCAGTACCACACAAAAACAAATGGGGCTAGGGGTGTAACTCAGAGATAGAATGCCGCTGAGTTCCATCCCTAGAACAGAAAAAAAAAAGCCAATCAAAACTACCTTGACATTCCATCTAACTTAAATTAGAATGACAATCATCAAGAATACAAACAATAATAAATGCTGGCAAGGATGTAGGGAAATAGGAATTTTATACATTTTTGGGGGGATTGTAAATTAGTACAACCACCATGGAGATCAATACAGAGGTTCTTCAAAAGAGTAGGAGTGAATACAACTCCTTGGTATCTTTTTGAAAAAATTAATGTTAGAATACTATAGTAATATATACATATTCAGGTTCATAGCAACACAATTCACAACAGCCAAATTATGGAACCAATCTTGGTGTCCATGAACAAATGAATGGCTAATAAAAATTTTGTATAAACACACTATGGAATTTTATTCAGGCATAAAAAAGAACAAAATTCTGTCATCTGTAGGAAAATGGGTGGAATTAGAGATTATAATATCCTCATTTAGATCAGCCAGTCTCAGAAAACCAAGAGTTGTATGTTTTTTCCTCATATGTGGAATCTAGAACAAAAATATGAAACTAAAGGAACTTCAGTCAAGTGAGGAGTGAAACCAGTAAGAGAGTGGAAGGAGATGGAGGGAAGGAGGTGGGGAGAAGAAAATGAGGATTGAGGAAGGGAACAGTTGAAATAAGGGTATGTCCATACATGAAGGTGCTCCAACCAATCTCACTAACATGTATGAGGAGTAAGAAAGAAGAAGGTGAGGTGCAGAGGAAAAGACACCAAGTGCTATGAGCATGAATGTATCACTTGGAATCTCACTACGATGTATAATTAGAGTGAATTAATTAAAGTATTAAAAAAGACACCAAGATTATATATTATACATAAGTAGGTCAGGCAAGACCTCTAAAACCAGTATTTACTCTGGCTATTAGCAGAAAATAAATTTGATGATTTCAAAGTATGAGGAGATATGACACACCATCCCTGACTTTGAAGATCATTGGGACCATGTGTACCTCTAGAAGCTCCTAGGTGGCAGCCAGAAAAAAAAAGCCTTGTTTCTATAATTGCAGGAACTAAATTGTGCCAAAAACCCAAATAAGTTTGGAGCATATTCATTCCCAGAGCCTCCAGATGAGAGCCCAGCTGGCCCACACCTTGATTTTGGCCTTATGACACACTAAGCAGAAAAACCAGCTGAGCCACACTAGACAACTGACCTGCAGAAACTGAGAGTTACTGAACAGGTGCTATTTAAGCTGCAAAATTTTTGGAAATCTGTTAAGCAATAGAAAACTAATACATAAGATGATTTCTGTTTCTGTTTTGTCTCCTTAAAAATGCTAATGCCCATTGAGAAATGGCAGAAACGCAATCATCATTCACCTTTTGGTCTAAACCTTGTGACTAGAGAAAGAAAAATTTGGGGGGAGGGTAAGAGGAGCATCATTAGCACAAGGATTAGGTGCAAGCCAGGTTAAAGTTTGAACTGAGGGCACATAGGCTGGCTTTTGGCTTTTGTGCATTGCAGTCTTGATCTGCAAGGGGACAGTGTAAATGTAATAAAACACTAGGAATCAGGTGTGTGTGTGTGTGTGTGTGTGTGTGTGTGTGTGTGTGTGTGTTAGAGAGAAAGATTTGATACATAGGATATAGGATACTGTATTACTATAGTATTCTAACTTTAATTCTTTTGAAAACATACTGAGGAGTAAAATGGCTAGGCCATATAATCATTCCATTCCTAGTATTTTGAGGAACCTCCATAATGATCCATCTCAGAGAAGAAAATAATTAGTAAAAAGATAAAATTTTTAAGCCTTTAATTGCTCCTTCTTTTGCATTTTGTATTTCCTTCTCAACTGTGCTCAAACTTAGTCTAACAACAATTATTTCAAAACAAACACATTTCTCCTTTGAACTGGCATGTCCCTCTGCCTGCTACCTTGTTTTTCTTTATCCTTCTCTCCAGGCTGTCTACACAAGGTATTCATCAGTCTTCCCCTCCCACTCATCCATTCTGCCTTCAACCTATACGTATATGGCTTCTTCCCCAACCACTCTAGTGAAATTGTCCTTCCCATATCATCAATGACTTCCATGTTGCTTTGTCCAATAATCAAAGCTTGTTCTGATTCCTTCTTTTTGAATCATTTAGAATGATTAAGCCCTATAGACCATACTTCTTATTTTTAGAACATTCTCTTCTCTTGGTTTCTTTCTACTTTCTCTATAATACAGCCTCTCTTGGTTTGATCTATACTTTCCTAGCCACTCTATCTCAGAATACATGGCAGATGTCTCTTCCTGTAGCCTATTTATAAATGTCAGCAATACTCAGAGTTCTAGTTGTAAACTTCGCACACAGCTAAAACCATTCCTTAGTTAATTTTACTTGCTCCAATTGGTATACATCTCTTGACTTCATAGAGAAAGTGATTTGATCACTTTTATTGATATGAAAAGAGCACTGGGCCCAGAGTGGAAAGACCAAGGTTTGAATATTAACTTTTTTTTGAGAACATCATAGCTGAGTTGGAGTGTGTGATATCCCATTTCCTCATGAAAGATAGAGACAATGGTACTGTCCTTATCTGTTTTACAAGATTGCCATAGGAATGATGGATTAACATATGATGCAGGAGGAAAATGAAGCTGTTATTATTGTAATGGTCAGGATATTGAGGTTATCTATTCTGGATTTTCAAGGATAAGAATTGGTAAGAAAACCAGGGGATGACAGAGAAAAGAATGGAAAGACAGTGAATAAGCATATATGAAAGAATAAATAATTAAATGAATAAAAACTAAAACCAAAAAATTAACAGAGGTCTATGGATTGGGACTGAATACCATTCAATAAATATCTCAATTTTATATAGTTATCAACTCAAGAAATGCTAATGTGATTAAATTTCTATGGAACTAGTGAAGTCATAGGAGCTTTGATGAGAGTCAGAATCCACTAGTAACACAGTGAACAGAGGACCATCTTCTAGAGGACAAATACAAGACAGCAGGTACCGTTTAACTTTCTTCTTACCTCTCAGAATTTTTAGGGGCTGCTCATGTTAAACAGATTTAGAAATATTTCTACTTACTTAACAAACATGCCTGAGTGTGTTTGACCCACAAGGTGCTATAGAGAGAACAAAAGTGCATAAGGAGCAGAATTGTACTTTGGAATCATGAAGAATTATCCTTTGCTCACTCAGTCCTCACACCCAACCAGGAATATAAATATGACAAAGTATTTGACCTTTGATTTTGTTTTGTTTTTACAATAGAGAGCTCTATTGGTTCACCCAAAGGGTCATAGGTAACACAGCTAGAACTTGATCTTTCATTTAAATCTGTGGCTTCTGTCAACTGATTCAATATTTTCTAATTGTGCTGCTATTTCTTCTGGTGATTGGACCCATAGTTTAGTAAGCAAACACGTGAACCTAACCACCTCCTCCCCCCAAATCTGGTATTTATTTCAATATATGATAGAAAAATGAATAAAACCAATACTTCCAAGCCATGGTTTTGGTGATATTTTTCTCAGGATAAGATTAAAGTGTTAAAGAATTACATTAAATTAAAGATTAAAATAATAATAGTACAGAGAGGGAAGGTACAAAATAAGTTTAATAGCTATAAAATAATGAAATATATTATGCTGGAGGTGCTTACAGTCCAGTGAAGTGGCTAGCACAAGAAGACATGTAACTGAAATGCAAGATAATAAAGGGGAGCACATCTGTTTTTAATTCTACTTTTGACCACTGCTAATAATGTGACTTTAGTCAAATCACCCTGAGTATAGATTTTATATTAAGAAACCAAGGAGCTTAAATTGCCCTTTCTAGAGCAAATGGTTTATGTTTCAGCATAGCTACCAGAGGAGAGGAATGAACAATACCCAAGTGGATTCCAGCACCAGACTACCCAGGCTGGAATTCTGGTCATTCTACTTCTATCAGCTCTGTGACCATGGGCAAGGTACTTATCATTCTGTAGTTTCCTCATTTACAAAACAGAGCTGAAAAGGGAGTATTCAGAAGAGTCCCCAACACAACAAGTGTTACTCTGTGAGTATGGATCCTTCTTTATATCTCAGAATAGAATGTTTGTTATTGGTTATAATTCCCTACTTGGTTTTCACAATCAAGTAAGTAGCTCCATTTTTGGAAAACAAATTTGTATAGAATTATTTTGCTGTTTAGGTCATCAAAGCTACTTAGGGTCATTCTTAGGGACTTTAGGGAGCTTTTACTCTACCATTTTTGCCATTTTCCAGGATGGGTCATGGTCTTGCTGACCATTTGACTTCTCTTGAAGCATAGGAAACATTTTTCTCTCTGATGACCCTCCTTTTTACAGAATATGTGCTAGTGGCTCCTAGTCTCTGAGGACTTTGTGAATCCCCTCTTTCAGTAGTTCACATGACTTGCCAGACTTTCAGGGCCCTTAGGAGTTCCAACATCTCTGTGTTTTATTTGACATCAGAGGGCGAGGGCCAAAATATTGGCTATTCTTTTACTAGCTCATTCATTTCCTGGTCATTCTCCAAATCTCAAGTACCTACAAGGTCAATTTCCCTAGTACTTTTAATCAATAGGGGTCAATATTATAGTCTGTTTTCTAGGTAATGGCTATCAAAACATTGTTTATATTGTTAGAAGTTGTTTATCTATAATGCTAATAGACAACAATTACAAAAATATACAAAAAATAAAAAACAAAGCTATTAAAAACAAAAAATCAGTTTGTAGAATAGTTCTGGTAATATTTGATGACATAAATCTCCATTTAAATTTGACTTTATTATTATTTATTAATTATTAATATATAATTTAAAAAAGAGTGGCATAATTTGGAATGCCAAATATTTGAGTACCTCTAATTATCTTTGCTTAAAGATGATCATAAAACAATTTAGGAACAAACAACTATAAACCTAAAAAACTATTACTATTGGAAATTTTTGTTTAGAGGACACCAGTTTGGTAAATTGTCCTCCTAAGCTTTGCATTTTAGAAGATACTTAGAAAACACAAGTATAGTTAATTTACAAATAAATCAGTAATAATTGACAATTATAGTTGCATATATATTAACTTAAATGTTAGTATTGGAATAAAATTTAAAATTCACTGCTCAGTAAGATAACTAAAATTACAGCTTTATGTAGGTCAACAGCATTGACAAAAAAAATCAAAGACTAGTTCTAGACTTTTTATAAGTTTTAAAACAGTGTTAATTATCAGAAATAGGCTTATTTCTGATGGATAATCATATCTCTTTTATACAATAAAAATATTTATTTATTCAAAGAAAGCAAATATAAACCAGGTCTTAAATGATGAATTTTTAAGTGGTACTAAATATAGCTGGAAGAAGTTTCAATAAATTCATTACCATTTTATGTAATTAAGATTTAGATACAATGCACATTAATAGCAGTTACCTTATACAAACATAAAACCTATATCTAACTTTATAAGCTATTAAGAAACATTTAGATAAACTTCAGATACACAATATATTTAGCCTTCAGATGTGTTCACATCCATAGCTACAGATATATAGGGTGTCAAATATATTATAGTAACCTAAAATAATAGTATTAATTTATCTTGAGTTATAAAGTGGTCATTTAACAGGCTGTAAAACATAGACATTCAAACCCTCACTCTACTAAGATACAGTGACCAAAGGTCTAGCCATAATGGTAAACACAAGAGCTTATTTTGATAAAGATGCAAAATATTTGTTTAAGCTAGTTCTTAGTAAATTGTTATGTAGAGGAGGAAAATTCAGTTGTTTTAAAGAAAACACAGAAAATTGCCTTAATAAAATGCATATTTTTTCTTTCTAGGCTAGTTTTTGTAAAATTTTGCCAAGACAGATCAATATCTTAAGAATATCTAATTGTTTCAAACACAGACTCAAAGCCTTAAATGTGACTCTTAGAACAGCCCTTAAATAATTCCTCTTAATTATAACCAATCTTATTACACACACAAAACTTCATTTATGTATCTTATCCTTTACACAACTTCTTCAAACCCTCTGCAACTTGCTTAACCCTCTGATTTTCTCATTTTTCTTTTTCCCGATGGGATAATTCAGTCATTTAGAACAAAATTATTGCCATAGAAAATCCCTTTCCACCTAACTTTTTTGTTTTAATGTCTTTGGGCTCACTTTTAGCTGTGGCTGAGCCCATGGGACATGGTGGACTCAGTAGTCTTGTGATTGTCCTAATCTAGTAGGCATTGCAGCTGGGTTCGCTTATGGTATCTTAGAGCCCCAGCACCTCTCTGCATTCTCTTCCACATTCTGGTAGCCCATAAAGATCATAGTGACCAGGGGCTCCTCGATGGGCTGGCTACATAGTTGGCCTGATGAAGAATTCCCAAGCTGTGCCTGAATTCCAATGTTCTCCTGTTGGGCATGAGCCTCTTCCACAGCTCCATGGGTCTCTGCAAGTCCCAGCCATGGAAACTGCTTTAATCAGAGTGACCTCATCTACTTTGTGAATGAGTTACTCTACCTTGGAGGAGCTCAGTGGATGGATTCTATCCTCAGTGGTATTATCCATAGCATGAAACACTAACTTCATTATTAGACATTATTCAGCCATTTTACTTTCTTAACCTACATCATCTTTCTGGGCCCATTTTACACATGCTTTTCTGGTCAAACTGCAAATCTATAAAGTCTCTCTGCTTTACTTTTTGTTCCCCAAATTCAGTGTACAATTTGCTGAACCTTGAGATAAACATTCTAAGTGCAGTTTGAATATTTTGCTGTTTTGTGATTTTTTTTCTGCCCATTTAATCAAACCATCTGTATAAATCAATACAATCTTTATAGGCTAGTCTGGCAAAAATAATCTTAACAAAATCTTTTACTTTACTAAACTTAGACACACTTATTAAAGATTTATAAGTCACATGAACTAAAAGGTATTTGAATCTATTTTAAAAATTTTATGAGTGCTCATTTATCTATAATTAATATATCCAATCCTCATCTGACATGAACTTTTGCCAAAAGAGAGCCAGTCATAATATGGAACAATAATATTTAATCATCCTTTGTTTCTTTTTGCCCTAAATCCATGTATTATCTCTCCAGTATTGTTACATTAGGTGTTATGAAATATCAGATGGAGTCTTATCCTTAATCTTGTTATTTTAGGTATCTTTCTTATTTTTTTCTAGTAGAGATTTAACTTCCCTTTTGCCTGGAGGTGTCTTATACCCTAACCATCTTAGTTCTCTGGTAGTGTGTGTTCCTGTACAGTTGGAACCTCCCTTTTTTCCTGAAGTTTCTCAGATTTTGACCCTGATCACTTTCCCTCTGGCTGGGCTTCTTATGGGAAAACATGAACCTTAGGAGTCCACTCTCACTAGGCATTTCAGACACCTTTTAATTCACCCTCATAAAACCCCTTGAGATATTCTGACCACCAAGGGAATACTTTGCCACCTCCTGTGGCATTTCTTACTTTAGTTTATGCATGAAGTTATCTGGTCAACAGTATTTACTTAGGCCTTCTTCTGCATTGCCACGAGACTTTTATCACCAGTTCTCGGCCAGGACCTGCCAAGTTGATCCCAGCACTCAGAGGCTACTGAGACAAAGCAATAGGATGCATCTCTCCTGAGTGGGGAGCCCATAGCACTCACCTGAATGATGAGACCCCAAATGTTAGAAACAAATTTTAAGGAAGTTGTGTGTATACATCAGCATTCTTGCAGCCATAATCTAAATATCTGACCATATAAGAAGAAAAAAGAGTTATTTATTTCCTTAAGGTTTTGGGCTCAGTCCACAGAGGCTGGGGACCATGGAACTGAAGGCATGGCAGTGCGAGGCCAAGAGAGAACACATGGGCTATTCTCTTTATATCATGGAGGATGAAAGTGAGAGAATGAGCAAGGGGAGGAGGAGTCATATAATTTTCAAGGCCACACCCCCAGGGATCATTTGCCATCCTATTGGGTGCCACCCAGGTGACTCCATTACAATGGATTTATATACTTTGGGGATTACAACCCTCATAACTCAATTACACGAGCTCTTTAGGAAATATTTTATATCTAACTATAATACTGTGATTTAAAAAAAAACTCATAAAATCAAGTGTAACTCAACAAGGCAATTTATTTCTATGCAGAAAAGTGCAAGAACACTGGGTGGGAAATCTACTCAGCCTTTTATTTCCTATTGTAAAGGCCATTGCACTGTCCCTCATTGGCTGGAATAATTTTATGATCTAATTCGGGTGACTAGTTTTCATGGGGCAGTTTTTACAAAAGGAGAAACATGAAACCAGTACATCCAGGAGAGACATGTACAAAAGATACATAATGGATACCAAAGCTACAGAGACAAAATGGAAGCCTGCCAGTGTCTATGTGATCTTGTAACTTTAATACAAAATATTGCTTTCCTTTCTTACAGAAAGGAAAGAGGTGTAGCCAAAAGATGATAATGAATAGACCAGGAACCACAGGAAGAAAGCTCCAGCAGGTGGGCCTGCTCCATGCCTTAAAGAATAAACATAAAACCTGCCACCATATTGTGACATAGAGACCCTACTCTGGGTCCTGCTTATTATGAGTGGTGTCTCCCATGCCTGAGAGCCATGAGGCAAGCACAACTGCTCAGATGGTGGAGGAGGGTCACAGACCTTTGGTGCCTGGCTCTAAAGCAGTATCCAGCTACTTCCATGTGACTCCACCTCAGTAGGGACAATAGATCTGGAGAAAGGCCACAGTGAGACCTAGGGAGGACCTCCAGCACCTCTAAGGCCTGGACTTGCATTTTAGACTCTGTTCTAATGCTTGGGGACCAGCCTGTTTTTCTGTTACATGATGGTGTCTGATGAATAGATCATGTGATTCTCTGTTAAACAAAACAAAACTCAGTCACTCTCTTCACATGCTATTAAACACAACTGCATTAAAATAATGTGTAGGTTGAGACAAATACATACCACCGTAAGATAATTGGGAATTAAGTCAGTGTGACAACTTGAATAACTAAATTAACCCTATTAAAGCCTGTTTTCATGGGGTCAAAGTCTTCTTAGTGAAAGAAATCAGGTGTAAAGAAAAGTACTGTTTTTGAACACCTTATAAAACTTGCTAAAAAAAAGTTACTTGAAGAAGCAAGCAAGTAATTTGACTTAGTTCAAGGAAAAGATAAAATGAGGTTGTAGGTGTATTCTATCTTTGATTCATATTCTGTTAGTTTATAAAAGGACAATTTTTATTTTATCCTGCTAAGAATATTTTGTGTTGAATACTATAATATGCTGAATATGTTTCTTGTTTTTGTTTTTAATTTTTTTTGTACTTGGGGTTTGAAACCAAAGGATTATGCCTCTGAGATATACCCCCATCCAATTAAAAAATCTTGCTAAGGATTTCCTCAAACCTGTGGTCTTCTGTCTCAGCCTCCCAAGAACTGGGATTACAGGTGTGTGCTACCATGCCTGGCCAGAAAATGCTTTAATGATTTTTTTTTTTTTTTTTTTTTTACAAATGAGCTGGGAATAAGCAGAAAGTTAGGAAATTCTAATTGAATCAACAACGAGATTTAATAGTTGAACTATCAAATTTGGAAAACTTAACAAAAATGAAAAAACTCGGCACTGGTAAGACTGTGAGGAAGCAGTTTTTCTCATATGGGGAGAGTATACTCCAGGATAGGTATTTCTTCATACATTCCTAAATAATCACGTAGGGTATACTGTGCATTCCCCTTCCCTTCTAAAGAAGTAAAATCATCTGTTACCTAAGGCAATAAGATAACTATAAGTTAACAATACAAGCTCCTTGAGCAAAGAGATTCTTTGGAACTATTTAATTTTCTTTAATCCAACATTTAGAGAAACTGCTAACATAGAGTGATTGTCAATAAATACTCACACATAAATTAACATATATAAATTATGTTTTTATATTAGAAAATATAAATATTTAACAGCAGTGGGGGTAAATAAAATATGGTCTGAATTCAAAAGGATATGGCATAGCTATTTAAAATATCGCTGTAGAAAAAAATTTATATAATATATAAAATGTATTTTATTACTTATTATCTGAAAATATGTAGTTTTAAAGAAAAATGTATGCCATAATCTTAATTTGTCTATAAAGGGTGTGTGTATAAAGAGATCTAGTATAGTCTTGCTGATAATTCTCTATTTTAGTTATATTACCTAAAGAAGAATAAAAATTGTTATCATGAGAGAAATAGGAGGTTGGGAATAGGGCTAAAATGATAAGCAAACTTTCTGTGATCAAGAAGAAATCAAAATTTTTCTGAATGCCTCTAGAAACAGACCCAAGATCAGTGAGAAAATGGTACTGAGAAGCTAACTTTAACAAAAGCAATCTGAGATGCTCGGCAAGAGACTTGAAAGAGTGAAGCCCTTGTCTATATAGGTGTTCAAGGAGAGGCTAAGTGACTGTCTCAAAAGAGTCACTGTACCATCTACATGATCAGTTTCATTTTTTTCTTCTGATGGTTTCTGGACCTTCAATTATAGCATTTACAGTTATCATAGATATTCTTTATGGTGGTTTTTTTGTTTTTTGTTTTTTTTTTACCAGCTAAGGGCCTGTCATTCATTAATTCTCATAGAATAAACCCTGAGGAAGGAAGCAGATAGAAAGAAGACAGAAAGCTATAGGTCAGAGAAAAAAGTGTTCTATATATTTTCCTAGTAGTTTTGCTGAGAGTTTTTCTGGCTAATGAAAGTATGAGTAAATAATTTGCTGGCTCTCTTGAATTGCTGTACATTAGCTATCATCTACCAATACCTTTAAACTTTTGGTTGACAGAAAGTTATAGGATAATTTTGATTCTGAGTTTGGAGCTACTTTAAATAATTCAAAAGAGCACTGGGACTATAATATAGCAGTAACATATATGAATAAATGATGCAAAGCCCACAATAATTCACATAGTTTATACTCATTAATTTATATGAATAAACTGCTGAACAAAACCAGTTAAGAGGTATCCTGTTGGCCAGGCATGGTGGTGTACTCTAGTACTTAAGAGTTTTGAGATAGAAGGATTGCAGGTTCATGGACAGCCTCAGCTACTTAGTGAGGCTCTCTGTAACTTAATGTGACCTTTTTTCAAATTAAAAATTTGGAGATATAGAATGCCCCTGATTTCAATCTCTATTAGCACCAAAAAAGAGGTATCCTGTCAAAGTACATTGACCATGTCTTTTGAAATTATTCGTTCTTGACCATAGTCCAGGAAGTAAGGATATAATATTTTATAAAGAGAACATCTTGTTTCTGGTTTGCAGTAACTTGACATTAAATAGTCTTTGATTGAACTTCCTTCTAAGTTTGGTCTACCATGATAGGAGATAGCAGAAAACTTCTTTGATATATATCCAGGTGATATATAAAATCTGGCTTGACGGAGATCCCAGAACCTGCCACAAAATGAATCAAAATTCAATACTCATATAAAAACATATTTTGTCAAGTTTGTAGAATAGTTAAAATGTTGAAAAGCTGTTTATGTTTTGTGGCAAAACTCCAAAATCACTTAAGACATATATATTTACTTTATATAATAAAGCACAGATTACCATCTATGCCCACCTATCATTCATTCGTGTTATCAGTTTTCTGGAATACTTTGGAATGACCATCTGGACTCTTTTGCAAAAGGTAAAAAAGAGGAGGATTAAGATTACAAAACCATCCAAACTGTATCTGCCATGGTAACTGAAACCATGCTTTCAGGGGATACTGCTTAAACATCACACTTCTCCCACTGCCAAGAACTCCTGGAAAATCACGAGGTAAGCGGATTAGAGCAAAGGCATTTGGCATGCTTCATCAAGTCAGCTGAAGCTCCTTCAAGCAATATCCCATCCCATTAGCTATTCAATGAAATGGGAAGAAGAGAGTGGGAAGGAATGCTGACCAACAAAACAGAGGTCATTCTAGGGAGGGGTTCTCTCTGGCTACCCACTGCTAAGTGCCACTGTGGACAATTTCTAGTGAAAAAGGTTTATCAGCAAGTCTTCAGGAAAGAAAACTGGGATAAATTCTTCCCACTTGCCTTACAATATACATGGTCTCAGAAGAGTCTGGCTGCTAATTGGGAGGCACGGCACAGTGCCCATCGTACTTCCAGCTTCTGTGAGACTCTCAGATACATCAAATCAATCTGTGTGCCTCCTGCCTCAGACATACTGAAGATGTAGACAATAAGGACACAAAGAGGGATAACATGTACAGAATACAATGGGACAACCTGGCCTGTGCTTTGTTAAGAAAGCAAGGAAGCTATAGGCTTTTGAGAGAAAAAGATGCTCAAAGAGGTGGTCTTCTTACAGCACCATCTCTACAGACATCCAGAGGCAGGATGATTAAAACAGTAATGAGCATGATAAAGGCTGAAAAGCCCCAGGAATATCAGACTGATCTATTCCATGGCACAGACGCCAATATAAAGACTTTTAGCTAATAATATTTTAATGCCAAGTTCTTTTCATTGCTTCGGCTGAAACCCAGGAGTGGCTGAAGCATATATTTGGCATCTGGGCCATCTCGGGTCTACTAATTTCCTTCTGCTTAGTCATGTAGCCAGCAGTAGAGCTGATCTCAACTAAGGTGGTTGGTACTAATTGTTAGTTTCCAATTACTAGTTGTTCAAGGTTTATCAAGTATTGTGACTTTAATTAGGGTCCTAAGATGTAAACTGCAATGTCTTTAACAGACACATTCCAATGGGGATAATTTGATGAGCCAGTTGCTGTTGTATAGTAATTGGGAACCAAAGAGAGATTCACATATGAATAGTAAATTAAGATGCACAGTAGTAGCTGGGATTTATACCTGGACTGTTAGAGGCCTTAATGACCCCATAAAAGAGAATAAGGTCATTTGTTATTTAAAGGATCATAAGATATTGCATTCCATAAGGATATTGAGCATGTACAAGGTTAAAGCGCTCATGGGTGAGCTGCATTCCCCCTTTACTCCATTTATAAGCAGAACCAGAAGAGTTAGCACTTCTCTGTAATAAAGCTCTAAATTCCAGAGTGACTTGCTGCTCTACCTCTCAAGTCCCAAAGGGCAGCTGCTGCTGGGCTGGGCTTTGTAAAATGTTAGTTTCAGCCCCAAACTCAGCACAGGCAATGAATTCTCCATTTTAGAACCAATTAAAGTGAACAGTTTTCCAATTTTCTGGGACAGATTGTCACATGTGGCCAAATGGGGAGACTCAGAGGTCTAGAAAGGTAGCAAGCAAAAACCTAATTCTTGGTATTCCTTGGTTACAGAAGGTCCTATTTTAGGTAGAATACAAATTTAAAGGACTTAGCTCTACAGAGATGAGAAAATTCAGAGTAGAAAAAGAAAACTCCCCAATTAGCCTTAGAAACAAGGGGATAATCCCAAACAGCAGATTGCCCAGGATACTATGTTGAAATTTGAAATATATGGTCCACAATGTTTTTGCATTCTTCACTATGCTTTTCTTAGATTGCTATTAAAATTACCCTTCGTCCCCCTCACATTCAACCTCATCAGGAGGAGAAAAGTAGAATCATATTTATGCATTCTATACCAGGATTAAAATTTGGCTGTGGATAAACCCCTCCATAGAAAATGAAGAAGTACTGGCAATGTCATTCACGCCTATTATGTATTTTATTTCATTCCTTTTGTGGCAACAGCCACATCTTCAGACACATATGCAAACAATGGAGAGTCATGTAATAATTTCTGCTGTTATTATCATGCAGTCTACAGATGTTTTCTTAGCCAGTCTCACACAGCAGAGGTAGGACAGGTAAGGAAATGAGGAAACAATTTCTCCAGTTAAGTAATTAGATCAGGAACAAATCAGAAACCTGAATGTTGCTATTAAAATGGAAATTCAGCCAGGTCCCCAACATGCTGCAAAATTTTTCCATACAATGTTATTAAAGATCCAGGAAGTGAGAATCTTAGCTGAGTAACTAAACATTGTCATATTGGTTTGATGAGACCCAGAAAATGTTTCTTATGTGGCAAGTGATATTAAAGTGATCAGTTATGAATGACTTGAAACTTGCAAGTAGATGTTCATTTACCTTACAGAATTTAAAAAATGTGACTACCTTCTTTTTTCTTCTGGTTAAAACTAAAGCTATCGATGTGGCTATGGTGGGTTACAAAAAAGTATACAGGGGTACAATCCCCACCTCTCCCTACAGGCATGCTCCTTCTAGTATGACTATATTTCCTGTCAAAGGGAAGAATCTATTTTACCACCTATTGAATCTGGAATGGCCTTGTGACTTGATTTATTTAATGCAATGTGACTTTATCTCATCATGACTGAAATCTCCCCTCAGTCATGATGTAAACAAGACTGGGTTGACCTGTTGGGTGACAAGAGACATGTGACCCAGTTATTCATCTCATCACCCAAGTGACAGCCAGTTCACAGCTGATCTAGTCATTGACTCAAGATGCTGAGTGCATCACCTAAAACCAGAAATGTCCAGCCAGTTCCAGCCCACAATGTTACTCCCTATAATCATGAGCAACAATAAATGGCTGCTGTTTTCAAGCTAGCAAGCTTTGAAGTAGCTTTTGGCAGAGCAATAGATACTTGATAAAATAGTTAAAGCTGTATTCAACTCAACTTCTGTTCCCCTCTTTCACTTTTAAAATTTCTACCATTCAGAAATAGAGGTCTTTTCCTTCCAACACATAAGAATTTCCTTTTTGTGCATTTGCATATACAAAATTGGTATTAGATACTATTCATAAAAATTTTGCATAAAATGTTGTTTAAATGGAACACAAATTGCATAATACATTACATATCCTTTTGCCCATTGCCCTTTTCATTCTATCTTGGTTTTATAAATATCCATGTTGATACACATAGCAGCTATTCATTTTAGCTGCTGTATTCTCTTCTGTTGTATGACTATACCCCAGTTTATCCATTCTCTTAAGGAGGGACTGATGAAGAGCTGGACTAAATAATCTTCCAAATTTTATCATGTTCTGAGTCAAATAAATTTAGAGAAGTAGAACTATTTTGTTAAGAATCAATTGTGAGCTGGATGTGGTGGTGCATGCTGGTTAGTAATCCCCTAGCTTGGGAGGCAGAGACAGGAGGATCGCGCTGGTTCGAACAAGCCACGCTGGCTTAAGATACCTTATTTTCAAATTAAAAAAAAATATATAAAAATCGGTCTGGGAGAGTGTAGCCCGGAGGTAGAAGGATTTCTAGGAACCCCAATACCACCAAAAAAAAAAAAAAAAAAAGAATCAATTGTGAGCCGGGCGTGGTGGTGGTGCATGCTTGTAATCCCAGCATTCGGGAGGCTGAGACTGGAGGATCACAGTTCGTGGACAGCCTCAGCTACTTAGTGAGGCTCTCTGCAACTTAGTGAGACCCTGTTTCAAAATAAAAAAATAAAAAATGGGGCAGGGGGTGTAGCTCAGAGGTCAAATGTCCCTGAGTTCCATCCCCAAACCCGCAAAAAAAAAAAAAAAAAAATCGATTGTGATGGCCATAATTTATAAAGTACATATCCTATTTCTAAAGCTGTATGATGTTTTCTATTTTATTTATATCATAGATATATTATTTCTCATAATTTTATAGTAAATTTTATAATTATGAATAAAATAGAACATGAACAGATTCACTTAGTCAATGAGCCCTTAATCAATGATGTTAAAGGCAACTGAGAACAATGGGGAATGTCCATTCAATAAGTGGTGATAAGAAGACTAGCTATCATGTGAAAACAAGATATAGCCCTTCCTTACCTCCTACACAAAAGGAAACACTACTAAATTGAAGTATTAAGTAAAAAATAAGTGGCTTAAACATTTAGAAGTGAATCTTTTTATTTGCCTCAGTCACAAATCATTTTCCTTTCCACCTGCAACTACTTTCATTGACTCTAGGTCTTAACAACAGTTTTTGTCACTTGGCCTGAAATCCAACTGGGCCCTATACATGGTGTGGAGAAGACAAAGACTTTGGGCTACTCTGTGATAAATTATCTCTATTTCTATCTATCTGTTCACCTAAAGTTATTGACTACTTACCCTGAGTCAAACAATGTGAAATGCTAAAATCAATAAATATAGGGTCCTGCTGCATGTGTGAATGTGTGTGCATGTGTGTGTGTGTGGTTTTGTTTGTGTGTGTTAACATTATGACTGGAGACTGAACCCAGGAGCATTCTATTTCTAAGATTCACCCCAGCCCAATTTTTATTCTTTATTTTGTAACAGGGTCTTATTATGTTGTGGAGGGCCTCACAAGTTGCTGAGGTTGACCTGAAACCTGCAATCCTCCTATCTCAGCCTCCCCAGTACTGGGATTACAAGCAGGCACCACCATATCCAGCTCCTGCTGTGCTTTGTAAATTAGATTTCCTAGTAATTCTTCTTTGGTTTTTTCTGCTACCAGATTCCAAGCTCTTTCTATTTCAGGTCCTCTTTCATCTATTGCCCTAAGAATTCTATTCACTCTCTTATTCAGTACCACAGTACCACTCTCATTATTGTTGCTACATTCGGGGAGGGGGTAGAAGACCTCATTAGAATCTGCAATTGTTTATTATTTTCATTCACTAATATTTATTGAGTACCTACCAAGTGATAGATACTCTCCTAGTGCTAAGATAAAGCCATAATGAAAAAACATGGTTCCTCCTCAAATCTTCATGTTTTTATTTTTTTCCACTCTTCATATGATTTTTATTTCAGAGCAAAATCACTTTCCAGAAGACATGAAAGAAAATGTTTGTTCTAAAATTTTCTTAACTGTAGCCAAACAGAAAGCAAGTCATATAGTCTTCCTAAGCCCCACTTTATTTACCAAGTGTTGATATTATTAAAGTTTATTAAAATATATTTTGCCGGGCGTAGTGGCGCACGCTTGTAATTCCTGTGTTTGGGAGGCGGAGACAGGAGGATCACGCAGGTTCAAAGCCAGCTGCGCTGGCTTAAGAGACCCTGTTTCCAAATAAAAATATATAAAAAAGATAAGTCTGGGAGTGTAGTCCATAGGTAGAAGGGCTTCCAGGAATCCCGGTACCACCAAATAAATAAATAAATAAAATAAATTTTAAGATTTTGATTTAAAGATAAAATAAATTCTTATTTAAGAATGCCAAGAGATACAGAAATACAACCACTGTACTATTCCATCAGGGCTGCATTCCATACCATTTAGAGATTATTTCTTTCTTTAATGCTTTTAAAAGGTGAAAGAATATTCAAAGTATATTCTGTAAATTGGTGGTCTTAAGCCCTCTATTTATTCTTTTACTTCATTTCACCTGGTAAGACTGGTAGTCAGTGAAGCAGTAACTTACTCTTAAGATCTAATTTCTTGATTCTAGTATCTCTCCTCTTGTGGAAGTAAACCAACCCCAGATACTACTAGAATAAGCCTTAATTCTTATATGTCAGCCAGGAGAAGGCTTGAGGAGGTCTTCTCATTTTAGGCAGGGGAGGGGAATGTTTTATAGAAACTTTGGCAGGTAAAATTCAGCCAGAGTTTAGCTAATTTCCAGAGATACTGGTTAAAGATGGTTCTCAGAAGAGAGAAGCTTTGTTATAGTGGATTGACATTTGTTTGAGCAAGTTGGATTTAATCAAAAGGGGGTAAGAAGGAATAGAGACTAAGGTCTCATCCCAAAAAAGTGTGAAGAAAAGGATACGAGAAGGCCTTGGTGAAGCATTCTCAAATCCTCAGTCTCTTTCATCTTTTCCTGTTTTCTTACTCTGTCATGTACCAGACACCACTTAGTAACTGATGCTATACTATAAAGTAAGATGAATGTGTGTCAAGGTACTGTTACTTATGTTGTTAGGTCAATTTGGAGAATGATGTTAAAGAATACTTAATTTAATGACATCTAATTTTAAGTGCTTTATATAAATAACACACAGTTTCGCCTGATGGAAAGATTTCATAGGGTATCTTTTACAGTCAGCAGGCTCATGAAGGGCAGGCTACATAGCAAGTCTTTGTTAATATCCTTTAAAGAACAGATCCCACTCTGGGGTTGGAAAGCAGAAGTTCAGATTCAAGGAGAGAATGAATGCTTCTCATATCAGCAAATCATTGAGTGCTGAGGCATCTCATTGAGTCTGCTTTAGACTATCATCAGGGATTATCACAGCAAGGGTGAGCACTGCCCCTGTTTGCCTGGGAAGGACAGTCCTGTTTTTGTTTTGTTTTGTTTTTACCCACCATCATGGCTGCTATATTAGTTGCACCTACACTCATAAGCACAGGGTTCTGAATTAGATAACAAAGTGCCTGTCTGTCAAGTGGTTTGGGCATGAGTCCCCTTCAATGAAAGGTTTTTTGCCCCAGCTGCTGAGAATGCTGTGAGCAGATAGCCTTCTGCTGCCATCGGTTTTCACCTCTGCTGCGGAGACCCACCTCACTCAAAGCCACCCCCATCTGAAGTCCCTAGAGTGCTGGCTCTCACATGTTCTGTGGGGGTCTCTGAGAGTAAGCATTGCCTATCACTTTCTCCATCTTCCCATTCCTCCTCTCCCTTTCACAGATATTGGTCCTCAGGGCACTTCCTAGGGAACACTTTATACACTAAACTCCACTTTCTGATCTGCTTTCTAGGAAACAGTCTGTAAAGAAGGAGGTTTTTGACACTGGCCCAATTTGTTGAAGCAAAAGAAGTAAAAGATGGATGATCAGGTAGCCAAGAGCAATCGCTTATAAAAAAAGCCATGATCCATTTTCCAATTTTCAAATCTGAAGCTAGTTTTCCCTCTGGGAATCCTCTCCTGAAGAAGGGGATGGGTCCCCTGGATCCTGTGTTTACTGAGGAGTAGGAATGGCATCAGTCCTACCAGTTCTTCTGCAAAGTTGCTGATGACCATTTTCTTGAGTAATTGAACTGGGAAAAAAGGAATAGATTAGCATCCTGCAGTGATGGACACTGAATCCAAATAAACACCAACAACCAGAAATCCAAAGCATCATCATGACACCTTGTTTGACTGGAAGAATGCAGAAGGCAGGTTATATACACAATCATAGCCAAACTCCAGTCCATGGTGGGTCTATTAAGCCTGAAGCCACCTGGTAGTCATTTCTTTGACCTATGCTTATGCAGCCTACATATAAGCAATGGTCAGCACAACCTCTACCTTGAGTCCTTGGCCTGTGGAGTAAGAACTATGATAATGAGGAAGAGCAAGGGGAAGCCTCTAAACCAGCACAGAACACAGAAGGATGGATGTTAGTGCCAAGAGTGCCTGAATGCCAAATCCAGCAGAATACTACAATGAGAGTAGTATACAAAATATTTCTTCTTCCATTCTGTCTTCTGTCATAGGAACTGGAAGAACCTTGTCTGGGTTGAGCAGGTCGATACTGCTGTGGAGATCTGCTTTCAGAAAGGACTACTGTGCTCTTCCAGTCATTGACTCTTTGCTTAGAAACAACAATTATTTACTTTAACAAAGCTGCTTTTTATTAGAGCAAAACAACCCCATCAGCCTACTGGCCTCTTTTTTTTAATGGTAGTTCCTAAGGTAATCAATGATTTTAACAGCCAGTCTCAGTTATCAATGTGTAAAAGTAAGTTATTGATTTGACACCTACTTTTCTTCACTGGGCACCAATTATTGCAATCTAAATTGTGTCACATTAGGCTAGAAACATCATGTACTCTTGCTAGTTACTTAATGCATTCCGGTGTCTGGCTTTAAGAAGCTTTATAACCACACTGTTGATTTGTGAGCTAACAATACTTTAGATTCCATGGAGAGCTAAGAAGCAGTCTGCTTACAAAAGGTTAATAGGATAAGACATTCAATTGATCTCATTTTTGTGAGGGCAAATGGATAGAAATTCTATAAGGGTATGTAAATCTTACACATATTTGATGTTCTATTAAAAACTAGTGTATTTCTAAAATAGACAAAAGTCACTGAATTCTGATACCTGTAGTTCCACTTAAAATGCAGACTATTTGATTCATAAACATTCCTAAATTTAGAAGTCATTAAAACTATTAAAACGACATGCCTCCATTTCTGATTAAAAATGGCAAAAAATCAAGACTTAGAATGTCATTAATAATATTAACCTAGGAACTAACCTGGCTGCTTAATGAAAAAAAAAACAATATAAAAAATGCAGTGAAGACTGCAGACAGCTGGTGCAGCCTCAGGCTGGGCAGACAGAGGTTATATGAGGTCTATGTAATGACATGATCGTATGTCCCAGAATGCAGGCCCTGGAGACACTTGACATTCCTTTATTCTGTGGTTTGTATAGTAGAATTCCATATGATTGCTATAATTAAGACTTGTACTCCTTTCCAATCTGCAACCTTCTCCTTGCTCCATCCATTCTTTCTTGCAATCACTTATTCAACAGATAATTACAGCATTGCTAAGATGTACCAGACCACAAATCAGGCTTCAGTGATACAATGGTGAATAATGTAATGATGGAAAAGAAAGAACTTCCCCACATACCTAGTTCTAGCATACATAGTTCTTTTCAAATAAAAATCAGTTGATTGCTGCCACAGGGAAATGGCCAAAAAATTCAAGTACATCTTGATTATCAATAACAGTGGCTATGTGAGGCCAGATTCTCAGCTTGACTTACATTAAAACTATACTGGCTCTTTCTTTTATTTTCTTTGTCCAATATTTGAAATATTAAAAGCTCACATTTGAATATGGAAAGTAAGCAATACTGTGAGGTTTAGGAGGTCCAGTTAAAACCAAATTCAATTAATGCAACATTCTATCAGGAGAAAAGTATGTTTGGCTATCCCTATATGGGGTACTAGCATATTCACTAAAATGGCCACACAAAAGCTCTCAGCACAGAATACCTGGACAGGTTACTGAACTTGGGGTTTTATGGAAATGTCAGAAGTAAATAAATATTGCAAATGATTGATCTCAAATAATGGAATAAGTTCCACAAATATTTTACTGTAATTAATGTAGGCATAAAGCCATATAAATATCCTAAATATATAATGGGTTCTGATCTAAGTTGCAATTTACTCTTATTAAGAATATTATAAAAGTGTTTTTGCTGAGATGTTTGATGGAATAAGTTCTGTTTTGTTCCAGCGTGGATTCTACTTTCAGGTTATACTTATGAAATAAAATTCATATTTTATATCATAGTGTGTCTACAGGGATATGTTTCCTCTTTCTATCATAGTCCCTATTTATTTCTATTTGAAAAAAGTTCTTAGTTCATACTTTTAATTGTTTTGTGGTTCTGGGAATTGAACCCAGGGACATTCAATCCCTGAACATTCTAGCCTTTGTTTTTCATTTTGAAATAGGGATTTGCTAACTTGTTTAGCTGGCCTCAAACCTGCAATCCCCTCCATCTCAGCCTCCCAAGTACTAGGATTACAAGTGTATGCCACTATGCCCAGCCAGTGAATACTTCTTCAAATATTCAAAGTACACTGTAAAAACTGTGTGTATTCATGGCTTTATATAAAGATCTGTGACATGCTAGTTGTCCACTTTTCCTGTGATCTGGAAAGATGCCCATGAACCTGCTGGACTCTGAAACTGCTTTTCAACTTTGAGCACCTAATCCTGATTCCATGGTCTTTGTTCTATAACATGTTTCTATGTTTTATTGTTTCAAGTGATTAGTTTTATAGAAAATAAAATATCAGACTCTCCAAATTTTTCTCCTGGAAGTATGTATCTCGTAAAAGAGAGCTTGAACTGGAGAACTGGAGAATAAGAAAGTTTGTGTGAGTCAGGGTAAATTAAACTATCCTACATATAACAATTAAAAATGTAGGGATATCAAATAGCTCAAATTCAACGGAAATTTAGTATTTCTGACATAAGTTTCCAAAACATGCACTTCTGGTTGGTAATGACTTTTCTTCTGATGCCATGTAGTCCAGGAGGGGAAGCAGGGATACTACCTTCAGAAGAAACAAACAGGACTGAACAAGAAACACGAGGAGCAGCAGCCACAAAGAATAAGGACCTGTGGCTTTCTAGCTTCAGAAGCAGCTTGGGTCTTATGGCCCAGTATGACCCTCAGGAGCTAAGAGGGGCACCTTGAAGGTGATGATGTTAGAGTTTTTGTTAAGCTTGGTGGGTGAAGCATGGGGCCTGGTTTTGTTTGATTCAGATAAACAAAGAAAATGATACCTTGAGTTTTATAGAGTAAAACCTCCCACATTTACCGAAACATGGTTAATCCCACTGTTGTGATAGAAATGTAGCAAATTCAGGCCTGATTTTCTGCCTGCCTCAATGATATATTGGTCTCAATAATGTGTTCTCTCTCAATGACATGTTGGTTTTTCTAGAAGGACACTGGTATTGCTTGCAGTATATATGTTCTTGGGGATACTCAGAGTGCTTTTTTCTGGTTGCCCTTTCCCCAGGATCCATACATCCCTCACCAAGAGATGCAACTACAGTGAGTGGCCCTCTAACATCTCTGCCATGCCCATGTACTGCTCTCCTCTTTGGTTGTGCCAAAGTTATTTCTTGTCAATCTAAAGACATTTCCCTCCATTCTGTAGATGAGAAAATTATGGTTCAGAGATGAAAAATTATTTTTCCAGTGTTACTAATCTTGGAAAAGGTGGCTACTATACAAACTTGGGCTGTTCTGTTACAGACCCCACCTGCTTCATCACAGGGCCACTTCACTAGGAACTTACTGCATTTCCCAGCATTTTACCCTTTTCAAGTTGTATGCTGGATATCCACTAATGAGTAGCCTGTTGTCTTTTCCTTCTCCACCTATTTAAGTATCCATGGTGGGTATTGGGGCTGGTGGTGAGAAAATTAAAAGTAATTACAAAAGTAAGATGATGTTGGAAAACTACAGAATTATGCTGTACAGTTATGGAGAAAACTGTTTTGTATGAAGTTCTAGAAAGGCAAAGACAGTTTGTCAGAAGTAGGGAATGATTCATGCTGATTGAAACAACACAGGACTGAGTATGTTTGAATTTTAATAGGACTAACAGTAGTTCACCAGCAGGGTGATGATGTTCTCTGGATTGTTCAGGACGAATTCTATTATACCGTTGTCTCTGCTCTTTTCTGAAAATATTTTCATCTGTGCTAATGTCTAATATTTATGTCCCTCCAAAACTCACATGCTGACATCCTATCCCTGAAAGTTAAATGTGCTATTAGGTTGTAGGGACTATGGGGGCACAATGATTATTGTATTTATGAAATGACACTAGAAAGCTAGCCATCCCCTTTCTCCGTGTGAGCTTACAAGTGAAGAGAGATGGCTGTCTATGATGAAGCGGGTCCTCATCAAACACCGAATCTACCAGCACCATGATCTCAGAATTTCCAGCTTACAGAGCTATGAGAAAGAAAAAATTACTGTATGTTTATAAGCCACCTGGTTTATAGAGTTTTGTTATAGTGATCCAAATGGACTAAAAGTGCTTTATCAGAATTCTTTCCATTAACAACTCTTTCCTAGGTAAACAAAGATGATCATTCTGCAGGGTCTGGTGAACATTGGACTTTGCATTTCATTGGAAATCAAATTGTCACGCAGACAGTACAGGAAGGGGGGAGATGTCTGCTACTTCACCTCCAATTGAGCTTAGGGAAACAGATCAGTTCAAAACCACTAGCCTCTCAGCAAAAACTGCAGGATGATCAATTCCAAACACCACATATCTCAGCGAGCAGACGTTATCTACACATTTGTTTCTTCACATCCTCCTCTCCACATGTTCCCGTCTCCTCACTCAAATAGCTATTAACAATAACTCCAAGAAGCAGTGGGAACTAATGACAAGTCTCATCCCCTCAGTTTAATAACGCCATCCTAATTCTCATGTATTCATTATCCCCCGGCACCAAACCATTTCCATTTGCACACCAAAGCAATCCTCCATATCTTTAGTGTTAATGTCAGCTTGATCTGCACTGATCACTTTCATTAAGAATATGCATTTACAGAGTAATGTGATCCCAAAACAGATGCTCCCCAAATAAACTCCTCATTGTATTGACAAAGTGACACCAGCAGGAAGGTCAAAACCCCTTGAGTTTTTTCATTTACCAAAGGAGGAAAGAGATAAAGGATGACTAGCTCATTAATTTTGCTGTTCACTCAACAAACAAGTGGCTCTGAGTTAGGCAGTGGGATAATTGGTAGCACACAAGGATGATCAAAAAACATGGAATAGACTTTTAAGGAGGTGACTGTCCACTGAGGACCAGTATCCGTATTCCATAGAAGGAAAGGTAGAGATGCAGGGCATTGGACTGATTTGGGTCCCAGAGGGCCTGGTCTGAACTACAGAAGGATCAGCATTGGCCCTCTGGCTACAGATCACAGAAGAGAAGCAGATTTAAGAGATGAAGAAGGCAGACTTAAGGAGTATGTCTGAAAAATGATCACAAGGGGATTGTATGAGTTTGCTGGGACTGCTGTAACAAAATACAACAAGATGGATGGCTTAAATAATGCAAATTTATTGCCTCACAGTTCTGGGGGCTAGAAGTCTGAAATCAAGATGATGGCAGGCCTGGTTTCTCTGATAGCTGTGGACAGGGGGTTTGTTTTGTGCCTCCCAAACCTCTGGTGCTTTTTTGGCAATCATTGTTATTCTTTGTTTCATAGAAGCTTGAGGTGCCCAGGTTTCTCCTATTCACCAGTCCTATTAGATTAAAATGCACCCTTAGGGATTTCATAATTACTTAACTAAATAAATCTGTAATAACCTTATTCCCAAGTACAGTCACATTCTGAGGTACTGGGGATTATGCTGTGGATATATAAATTTTTGAGGGATGCAGTTCAACACATAACAGAACTAAAAAGGAAAGGCAGAAATAAAGTTGCTAATAGGGTGGGAATGTAGACAATAGAATAATTCAAGAGACAGAGCCTGGGCTGAGCAAGTAGAATGAGGTATGTTTTTGAGGGGTACTGGCATTGAACCCAGGGACATTCTACCTCTGAGATACACCTCCAGCCTTATTTTATTTATTTTATTTTATTTATTTATTTTTTGGTGGCACTGGAGGTGGAACCCAGAGGCTTTCTACCTCCGGGCTATATGCCCAGACCTATTTTTATATTTTATTTGGAAACAGGGTCTCACTAAGTTGCTGAGAGCCTCACTAAGTAGCTGAAGCTGGCTTGGAACCTGTGCGATCCTCCTGTCTCAGCCTCCCAAGCACGGGGATTACAAGCGTGCGCCACCACGCCCGGCTTATTTTTTATTTTAAAACAGGTTTTTGCTAAATTGGTGAGGGCTTTTCTAAGTTGCTGAGACAGGCCTTGAACCTATGATCCTTCTGTCTCAGCTTCCAAAATACTGAGATTATAGGCATATGCCACCACAGGGGCTGAGTGTTCATTTGTTTGTTTTTTTGGTACTGGGGATTGAACCCAGAGATATTTTTCCTCTGAGCTATGCCCCCAGCCATATATATATATATATATATATATATATATATATATATATATATATATATATATATATATATATATAGTTTGTTTGCTTGTTTGTTTTGAAACAGGGTCTCCCTAGGTTGCAGAGAGTCTAGCTAAATTGCTGAGGCTGATTTTGAACCTTTAATCCTATTCTCAATTTCCCAAGTACTAACATTATAAGCCTGAATGTCTGTTTATTTAAACTGAACTTCTGAAGTACATATGTGAGAAGACAACTGCTAAGGTAAAGAGTCTACTGTATGGGAGAGAGATAGACACTTAGATACTGTTCTTAGGTGTTAGACTAGAAGTGTTAACCTGGGTGGGTGAGTGGTTTGATTTTAGAGATGCCTAAAAGGAATCACATGGGTTATACCCAAAGTCTGTTTATCCATTTCCTCTTTTTAGCCAAAACTCCAAGAGTTTGATGATAAAAAAAAGCATAGTTAATCTCTTTCATTAAGTCACTCACAAGACCCCAAATTTCAGAGCTACTTTGATACTTGAATCCACAAAAATTTCAAACTGTTTGGAAAACATTTGCTCCTACTTGTGGAAGTGGGGAGGGTAAACGATGCCCACACATTTGTTACTTACTCCTCTAACATGAAGGAGGCTCCTTTTGTTTTCTTTCTTTGCCTTTTTAACCACATTCATGTTTTAGATGATGGACACTTCTTTTCTTAGAATTTACTGGTGTTTTATCTCACTCAAGTATCATGGAGCTCTGTCTTGTCCTGCTATTTTCTTTCTTTCTTTCTTCTTTTCTTTCGCTGGTCTAGGGATGGAACTCAGGAGGGGCATTCAACCTCCGAGCCACACCCCCTGCCCTAATTTTTATTATTTTGAAACAGTCTCACTAAGTTGCGGAGGGCCTCACTAAGTAGCTGAGGCTATCCACAAAACCCAACCGTCCTGTCTCAGTCTCCCAAATTCTGGAATTACAAGCATGGGTCACCATGCCCATGCTGTTAATTTTTAGTATTGCTACATCACACGCTTTTGATCTTGCTGCCAGGTTGTGACCCAGGTCAGCACACTTTGCTGCAATGTCACTGCCATCAACCACACAGAGGTCTGTGTGCTCAGTTATGGGGCCCCTGGATCAGCAGCACCAGCTCCACCTGGATGTTAGATGTGCACATTCTCTACACACTCACATCACTGGCAGACTTATAGAATCAGAAATTCAAGGGTCAGTACTCCTAAGTCTTCATTTGGAGGAAGACACAGAATTGAACCCAGGAGTGCTCTACCTATGAGATACACCCAAGCCCTATTTTTATCTTCAAACAGGGTCTAAGTTGCTACCAGTCTTACTAAGTCTCTGAGGTTGGCTTTGAACTTTTGATCCTCCTGTCTCAGCTTCCCAAATCCTAGAGTTACAGGCATGGACCACTATACCCAGCTATAAGTCTGCATTTTAATAGCTTTCTGATTCTGATCAACAGGTAAATATTGTTACTTCATCTGATGCACTGGCTTCATAATGGGTACCCCATGCTTGTCTGTTTTCCACAGAAGAGCCAGAGTGACTCCTCAAAGTGTGAATAAGATCATTTAATTCCCTTGCTTAAAATTTTTAAAGCGAAGGCATTCTGTTGCACTCACAATAAAAGCAGAGTTCTCATCCTCACTGGCAAGGCTTTCCTCTATGCTCAACAAACTCCAGACACACTGGCATTTCAGTTGATAGAAAAGATGAAGGCAGCTTTGCTTGCTCTCATATTTAGCACCTGACACATCAGGGACATTTACTATTTGAATACTAAATAATTCAATTTGTAAAGATATCTACCTTTATCTTCAACTCAGTTTATGATTTTGTTGATTTCAAACTTATCCCATCTCAGGTTTTGTCTGTTTGTATCAATGAGCTTTGTTCCTTTTTTTGTTTGTGTGTTTGTTTGTAATTACTGGGGTTGGAACCCAGAGGCTTTCTACCTCCAGGCTATACTCTCAGACCTATTTTATACTTTATTTGGAAACAGGGTCTCACTAAGTTGCTGAGAGCCTCACTAAGTAGCTGAGGCTGGCTTCAAACCTGTGAGATCCTCCTCTCTCAGCCTCCCAAGTGCAGGGATTACAAGTGTGCAACACCATGCCTAGCAGCTCTGTTCTTTTATATGGTTCTTTACTGATGCCCCTAAAGCCTTATGCTTGGAATCATTTTAGTTAGCCACTAATAACTTCACAAAAATACTATTTTTAGATGGGTGTGGTGGCACACGCTTGTAATCCCAATATTCAAGAGGCTGAGACAGGAGGATTGCAGTTCGAGGACAGCCTCAGCTACTTAGTGAGGCCCTCCACAACTTAGTGAGACCCTGTTTCAAAATAAAGAATAAAAAAATAGGGCAGAGGGTGTAGCTTGGAGGTCGAATGCCCCTGGGTTCTATCCCCAGACCCGCAAAAAAGTAATATGTATTTATACTATAAAATGCCTCATTCCAGAAGTTCACATGCTCCTGGAAAAGCAGATGTGTAAACATCTTCTTTCAAAAACCCACAGTAAGTGACACAATGCAACATTCAACCAAGGTAATGATTGAGCTGAGTCTGAAAGGAAAAGAAAGAATTTTACAGGTAGAGAATTGTGCAAGGTTGTTACTGGTAGATGGATCACATGTGCAAAGGCATTGAGCTATGAAGAAAACAAAGATGGTAACTTCAGAGTGATTTGATCCTGGGAAAGAGGAACTGCACATGAAGCTGAAGACTAAGAAAGGTAGATACATAGATAGATGGTAGATAATATATATGGTGATGAGCCCTATAAACAGGGCATCCTATATTTTACTATGTAGAAAATAGGAAGTAATCTGAGATTTTTTCATCCTAAGAGGGGGAGGACCATATTTGAGTTTAGGGTCCCTCTGGTGGTAACGTGGGAGATGGACTAGAGAGGAAGGAGAAAGGAGGCATGAACCCTCTCGAGAGCTCATCATTTCTGAAGCTTCTGTACTCCTCTCCCCTCTTGGGTGCATGGAGGACACTGGGCACCACTTTATCACAGCGATGCTCAACAGTGGCCTTCTGTTTTCTGTAGTTGCTCTGTGCAGTGCTGTCTTGTCAGTTTGGGAACGACAAGGCTCTACAGTAAGTGATCTTCCCTTGAGCCCACTGCGTCCCCTGTCACCCACAACTCTTCCTTGGGCTGCTCTGTGTGTGCTGTGCCCTTTTTAGGCTTTAGGCTTTCACACTTGGAGTGGCCCACTGACCACAGTCAATCTATTCCCTCTGCTTTCTTTTTTTTTCCCTTTTCTTTTTTTATTGAGTGCATTGTAATATTACATCATATTGGGGTACGGAGTGTTAGAAAAACACATGCACATGACTCTTGTTGCCCTCCCTTGATGAAGTTCGGGGTTGCAGAGGCATGCATGCACACAGCACTCATTTTTCTCTCCTCCAATTCCCTCCCCTTTCCTCCTTCCTGTGATTGCCTTTGATAAGTTTGTGTATGTACATCATGTCCATTGAGGTGCTACTCTCTTTCTTCCTTCCAGCTCCCTCAGTTAAGTCACCTTCTTCATTTATATAAGGTTTCTCCTCCTTTGTCCCTTTTATATCTTATTTTCTCTCTAGCTTCCACATATTAGGGAGAACATCCACCTTTTCACTTTTTGTGACTGACTAATCTCACTTAGCATAATGTTCTCTAGTTCCATCCCTTTTCCTACAAATGACATAAATTTGTTCTTCTTTATGGTTGAGTAAAATTCCCTCGTGTACATATCCCATAGTTTGTAATTCATTCATCTGTTCATATACATCTTGGCTGGTTCCATAGTTTGACAATTATGAATTGTGCAGCTATAAAAATAGATATGAATGTACTACTCTGGTAGTTTAGTTCTTATTATTTGGGGTAGATACCCAGGAGTGGTATTGCTGGGTCATATGGTAGATTCATTCTCATTCTTCTGAGGATCTTCCATATTGTTTTCCAAAGTGGTTACACTAGTTTGGATTCTCGCCAACAATGTATTACCATACCCACTTCTCTGTATCTTTGACAGCATTTATTGTTGGCATTTTTAATGGTTGTCATTCTATTTGGGTCTAGATAAAATCTCAAGATAGTTTTGATTTGCATCTCTCTGATTGCTAACAATGTTGAACATTTTTTGTATATTTATTGCCATTTGTATTTCTTTATTTGTAAAGTATTTAATCAGTTCCCTTACCATTTTTTTAATTGGGCTATTTGGTTTTTTGGCAGTGAGTTTATTGAGTTCTCTTTCAGAGGAGTAGCTGGCAAAAATCTTTTCCCATTCTGTTGGCTCTCTGTTGATATTCTTGATAGTTTCCTTTGCTGCACAAAAGCTCTTCAGTTTAATGCAGTCTTATACATTGATCCTTGTAGCTTCTCATGACTTTAGGGTCTTGTTAAAGTTTGTTCCCATGCCTGTGTCATCTTCAAGTAGCTGCAAGGTCTCTGGTCTAATCCTATGGCTTTGTAGTATACTTTGAAGTTAGGTATTGTGATGCCTCCTGCATGGTTCTTATTGATGAGAACTACTTTGGCTATCCTGAGATTTTTGTTGTTGCAAATGAATTTAAGAACTGATTTTTTTTGTATCTTTGAAGAATGACTTTGGTGATTAAATTGGTATTGCATTGAATCTGTAGATAACTATTGGAAGAATGGCCATTTTGATGATATTTATTCTGCCTATCCAAGAGCATTAAAGTTCCTTCTATCTTCTAAGACTTTCTTCAGTTTCTTTTTTCTATGTTTTAAAATGTTCCTTGTAGAGTTCTCTTATCTCCTTGGTTAGGTTTATTCCTAAGTATTTTATTTTTTTGTTGAATATTCTGAGTGGAAATGTTTTCTGCATTTCTTTTTCAGTGGATTTATGGGTGGCATACAGGAAATTGTCTGATTTTTTAAGACTTATTTTGTATTCAGACACTTTGCTGAATTTGTTGATTAGTTCTAAAAACCTTTTGGTTGAGTTTATTGGGTCGTCTAGGTACAATAATATGTTATCTGCAAATAGAGATAGTTTCAATTCTTCTTTTCTTATTTATACTATTTTGATTTCCTTATCTTGCCTTATTGCTCTGGTTAGAGCTTCAAGTACTATATTGAAAAAGAGTGGTGATAGTGGATATCCTTGTCTTGTTCCTGTTTTTAAAAGAAACTCTCATAGTTATTCCCCATTTAATATGATTTTGGCTGTGAGCCTATTGTATATTGCCTTTATGATGTTGAGGTATGTTCTTTCTTTTTCAAGTCTCTGTAGCATTTAACATGAATGGGTGTTGGATTTTAATTTATTTTTCAGAAATAGAAATAATCTCTCAGATACATTAACATCTGCTCAAAGCTAACACATTAGACTCAGAGGCAGAACTAGACTCTTTCTACCACAAAGCTATTTGTTCTCTAAAGAAGATCTTCATAGACACAGGCATATATGAGGTAAAAAGTAAAAATCCTCATAATACCCCTGAACAGTTTGCCTTGTGATTTATATTTTTTCAAAATAATTATCATTTACATTTTAATTACATTAAGCCACATAAGTATCAGATCATTTTCATTTTATTGACCAATATACTGAATTTAGAGAGATTAAAGATATGTTGAAGCTCCTATAGCCTGTGCTGGCTAAGAATACTCCTGAATCCCAGTAGTCTGATTTCAGAATGGTACACCTTTTCTATGGCCTTGAGAGCTAATGAGGCTAAGAATGAACTCTCATATCTTTCTGGCACAATCCACAGGTATCCTGGCAGTGTAAACTTTACCCTTGTCTATGGTACAATGATTTGTGACTGTCAGCCCATTGTTTTACTCATCACATTGACTTAAGTTAGGTAGGTGAGCAATACTAAAAATAAATTAAAGTCAGAGGCTCTTGAATAAGGAAAAATTTGATAAATTAGAATGAGCCCATAACAGAAGCAAAAGGAAGCCTAGATGGGGAAAAATGATACAAATAAAATTAAAGTACAACTCAGAAATATTAGGTAAGGAGAATTTGCACAAATGCAGTGAAAATTCAGAAGATCAGAGTCCCCAGTACCACCAGGAAGGACCCAGTAAGAAAACCAAGTCATGGTGGTTCTCGAATTAAGCAGATATAACACAGAGAGGCACATAGTTACCATCCAGCACACTTTGGCAAGGGCAGGCATCTTCCAGAATTTCAACACTATCTTATGTCTGAAATTCCATTTTGCCTCTGAAAAAATTGCTGCCTCATTGTCTAACACTCTGTATGTTTAAAGACAAATTTATTAATAACAACTGCTATTTGGTGAAGGCTTACTATGCATGTATACAATCTATTACAGGTCTTTTCTGTGTACTATGTCACTTATACCCACAATCATTATTAAGGTTTCCTTTTTTTTTTATGTCTGGCAATGGAAACCAGGGGCATTTGACCTCCGTGCTACACCCCTTGCCCTATTTTTTATTTTGAAACAGGGTCTCACTAAATTACAGAGGGCCTCGCTAAGTCAGTGAGGCTGTCTGTGAACCACAATCCACAGGTCTCAGCCTCCTGAATACTGGGATTACAAGCGTGAGAAGAAATTGAAGTTCACAGAGGTTAAGCAACTTTTTTGAAGTCACACATTTAATAGGTAATAAAGTCAGAGATTGAATATAGGCCTTGCTAATTGACTTTTAGCTACTGAAACCTTTAGAGGACAGTAGGTTGACTCAGGAACTGGTAAGCATTTACTTGTGAATAATCCTTTTGCCTAGGCATTTTCTTGAAAACAGCAGCACTATCTAGCTCTCTAGCATTCAATAACAGATATGGAAAAGTAAAGATCAAATTCCTTAAAAGGGCTATGTTCTAAATGATGTTTAAACATTATTTTTTTGTATTTGTTGACATCAAATTGGTGACTCTGTTTTTGTGTGGCAAAATTACAAGGGTGGTGTGTTTTATAGAAAATGCCAGCAATATATTAAATTTGAATATTTTCTTAAATTATGCAAGCTGATATATTTGTTTTCACCATGCCTCACAATAATACTGGAATTTGGGCTGCACCTTTATCTTGACCCCCCGCATGTGTTCTGGTTCTAGGTAATATTAACAGGAATTCTTGCTTTGCAAAATGAATGAGTATCACGGGAATGAATAAGAATGATGATATGGGTTATTGATTCCTAAAGGTAGCTAAGATTATTGGCTATAAATCATGAATTACATTTTATTCTTCCATTTTAATATTTCAATCATAGCTCTCTAGTCCTAAAGTGGTGAATCTTGCCCAAGAATTCCATAACCTTAATTCATTAGTGTGCCCTTGAAGAGAGCAGACAAAGTAGTAATTCCCCTGTTAGGAAATGGACCAGCTAAAGCACTTGGAACTTGGCTAAGGAAATGGAGAAGAAGGTTCCAGAAATCAGACTCATATAATTAATAAGTCCCACCACCAAGACCAGTGCCAGCAGCCCCATCATTTAGTCCAGGAGTCGGTGAACTGTGGCTCACAGGCCAAATGTCCTACCACCTGTTTCTGTATATCCTGCAAGCCAAAGAGACTATGTACATTTTTAAATGGTTAAGAGAAAATAAAGCACAGTTATGTTGTGCTTTATTTTTCTTTTGTGCTTTATTACTCTTATTGAATAATATTGTATGATATATGAAAATTATGTAAAATTTAATTTTGGGGCTCATAAAGAAAATTTCCTTGGCACACAGCCACACCCATTTGTTTACATATTGTCTCTAGCTGCTTTTACACCACAGTAGGAGAGTAGAACAGTTTCCAGAGAGACTGTGTGACTGTGAACTCTAAAACATTCACTGAGTGATTCGTTACAGAAAAAAAACCCCACTGCTCCTGATATGAAATATGACCTCAGGTCTTCAAAAGGACACTGGGCACAGGAACATACCCAAACCTGCACAGACATTGTTCTTGTTCTTAAGACTAGGCAATCATTCAATCAATCTCTAGGAAAGACATGTGAGGTGCAGAGCTGAGTAAGATAGCTCCTGCCCTTCAGGAGCTTGCTATCTAGGAGATAGAATGGCTCTGCAAATGCAAAGACCACAAGCCCAGGACAGAAAGAGGCATCGGGGGAGATTAGGTATTTATAATGGTTAAGACCCTTCATGAGACAAGACTTTTGACATTATAATTATGCAAAAGGTATAAAAGTGAGGTGTTAACTTGGTGATCACTTCTGTGTAGCTTGTGAATGATTTGAGAGTTCTTTATTCTTTAAATGACAAAGGTGGAAAAATCTTGAAGCTTTCTTGCACACAAACTAATAAAAAATTTTCTTTTCACAGAAATAAATGATCTAGTTGTGCCTAAAGATATCTGTCTCATGTTGAGGGGACTCAACTATGAGATGATGTCACGGTGGCCAGTTAACTGCAATTTTTGGAATCCTTCATAATGATCTCATCATCATAAATTCCTTCAGTGATCTGCAGTAATGGCATAAGTTTTGATGAAATAATCTCATATCAATATGTCTATCTTAAACCCTTTCTTCTGTGCTGCCCTGCATTTTCCATCATCGGTCACTTCATTTCCAGAAGCAGCAATCAAAAGACAAGTGCTTCTGGAGAAAGGACACATGATGACCTGCCAAAGCCCATGGTGCTGCCCTCGACATACATGCCCCATTAACTTGCCTCCTGGGAAAGTTTATCACTGGGTCTTTTATTTCCTATCATTCTCCATTTCCACTTGCTCTATGACCATTTGCCTAACAGCCTGAAGAGGTATTAGATTATTGCTGTCTCTCTCTCCTCTTTTTTTCCTCTTCCCTTCCTCCTTCCTTTCTCTCTCTCTCTCTCTCTCTCTCTCTCTCTCTCTCTCTCTCTCTCTCTCTCTCTCTCTCTCTCTCTCCAGATAACCCAAAAGAGGTGAAGCAGAACTAGTAAACAGGCCCATGTCCCACACAGAAGCAGGAATTAGAGAGACTGAGTTCAGGCTGTGGTTATTGGCTCAGATTCCAACAAGTAGTGTCTTTTTTTAGTCTCTAGCATATCCTGAGTACTCAGAACTATGCTTGGCACTGAGAGTACATGGACCCATTGCCAATATATATATATATTTTTGGTGGTACTGGGGTTCCAGGAAACCCTTCTACCTCCGGGCTACACTCCCAGACCTATTTTATATTTTTATTTGGAAACAGGGTCTTAAGCCAGCGAGGCTGGCTTCGAACCTACACTATCCTCCTGTCTCTGCCTCCCAACCATGGGGATTACAAGTGTGTGCCACCACACCCAGCTATTGCCAATACTTTATCAGAAACTTATGTGTTTATAGCAGCAGAACTCACAATAGACAAATTAGGGAACCAGCATGGGTATCTATCACAGATGGATAGATTACAAAATTATGTAATATACACCCAATGGAATTCTACTCAGCCATAAAGAAAAACAAAATATGTCCTTTGCAGGAAAATGGATGGAATTAGAAATTAAATCAGCCAGCCACAAAAATAAAAATTCACACACATATATATATATATATATATATATATATATATATATATATGACCTTATATTTATATGTATATATATATTCATTTGTGGAAGCTAGGGAGAAATTGGGATGCAAAAGGGACTTTAGACCAAGAAGGATAAACATTAGTGGAGTGAGGGAGGGGGCCTAGAGGAAGAAGATGGGTAGAGAGAGAGCTAATGAAGCAAACACTGTAATTAACAAGAAATATGCATACAAAATTATCAGTGTCAATCTCTCAATATCATACATGAGGAAGGAGAAGGAGAGGTGCAGGAGCAGGGGGAAGGTTACCAAATATTATGTGCATGTATGTCTCCATTGCTCTGATTTCATCAGGATGTGTGATTATAACACACCAAAAAAGAAAGCAAAGAAAGAAAGAAGGAAAGGAAGTTAGGGAGAAAAGCGGGGCTTAAGAGCGCCGCTAACAACAAATCTCCATTACCACAAAATCAGCGCCTTTCATAGCCAGAAAACACCATCACCAGTGAAACAAAAAATCACCAGGCTCCAGAGAGAAAGCGGACTGAGAACAGAGCCACAGAGGAGATACACCGGCCTCGCGCCCGAGGACGCTGCAGACGCGGCAGCAGCGCCATACTGCCGGAGGCACCGGCGAATTCACGGGACGGCTACAGCAAGCCGAGGTGAGCCACTGCGGAACAGCCAAACAGGATTTCTCTGCGCAGAGAGCATCTAAAGCTCCCAGTGGCTGAGCTCAGCACACGCTGCAGGGATTCAGAGTAGAAATCAAAATCAAGAAGAAAAACGCCAGCCCCATAGCCGAGGGCATAGCAGCGGCGCCATATTGCCACCGGCAGCAGCAGCAGCGAATTCAGCGAGGCCAGTACAGCTACATCTGCGTACTCAAGAACAGTGAGTCAAATTGCGGGCCCCAGAGGAGAAATCCCAGTACTGTACTCCCTGGGACTTGACCCAGTGGGGGAGGGGCGGTTGGCAGAGATATCACACCATAGGAGAACGTGCAACCTGGCACCCCCCACAGTCTAAAGCAGCCTCTATCGACTCTCTGGGTCGGAGACTCTGTGATAAAACCCAGTAAAGGAGTAGTGGGGTCCGAGATACTACTGACTCGAGATCCAGAACACCTTAAGGGAAGTCATAGTGACCCAAGGGAAGAACCCAGAGAAGGCACAAACATCCGAAATCATGGGAAAGAGGAATAATACTGGAGCAATTAATGCCCACAACCCCACAACATCAGAACCCGATAAAACAGAAAATCAGAGATTTCTAGAAGATAAAATCAGGAAAATAACTGTAGAAATAATAGAGGTGCTTCGAAAAGAACTTAGAGAGAGCCAAAAAGAGATAAAGGATGCAATTAATGAAGTAAAGGCCTCAATTCAAAGCACAAACAACCGATTAGAACACATGGAGAACAGAATCTCACTCTTAGAAGATGAGCAAACCAAAAATGAACTCATAGTTTCTAATCTAGAAAAAAATATCCGACAGCAGGAATCTGATATTGAAGAAATATGGGCCCATTTTAAGAGAGCTAACCTAAGAATAATTGGAATAGAGGAGGGAAAAGAAAGTGAAACCAAAGGGATTAACAATCTCTTCAAAGAAGTAATAGCAGAAAATTTTCCAAACATAGAGCAAGAGGTTGATACAAAGGTCCAGGAAACTTATAGAACTTCCTTTAGACAGGATCGGAGAAGAGGATCCCCACGCCACATAATTGTCAAAATGACCAATGTGGAAGCCAAGCAGAGAATCTTAAAGGTAACAAAAACAAAGGGCCAAGTGACATTCAGAGGCAAACCAATTAGAATCACTCCAGACTTCCCAAATCAAGTCATGAGAGCCAGAAGGGCTTGGAGTAACATATTCCAAACTCTGAAAGAAAACAACTTCCAGCCAAAAATTTCCTACCCAGCAAAACTTTCTATCAAATTAGATGGAAAAATAAGAAGCTTCCATGACAGACAGAAACTGAAGGAATTTATGTCTTCAAAACCAGCACTAGAGAAAATACTCAAAGAGATTAACTACAAAGAAGAAATAGGTAACACACACCAGAACCAGAGAAACAAGAGTTTCCATCCAACAGACAACTAAGATTGGTTATCTGTGGAGATTCATTATTTATGTTAGTCTTTTACCTATCTCTAAATGGTATTGTTTGCCTTTATTGTTGTTAATTTTTAGGATTTCTAGTTGGAATATTAATATACCTTCAGATATAGCATTTGGAAATATTTTATCCCATTCTATTAGTAACTGTTAACTCTGTTTACATTGTCTTTGGATATACAATTTTTTTTTAATTTTTTAGGGAGTCTGTATACTCCTCTGTTGCCTGTGCCATTGAAATCATAACCAAGAAATCACTGCCAATTTCAATGTTGTGAGGTTTTATAACCCAGATTTTCTCCTAAAAGTTTATAGTCTTAAGATTTATAATTAGGTCTATTATCTATTTTGAGTTAATATTTGTATATGGGATTAGGTAAGGGTCCAATTTTATTCTTTTCCATGTAATTATTATTTTTTAACAATATTTAGTTAAAAGATTATCATTTTCACCACCAAATGTTCGTGGAAACCTTGTCAAAAATAACTTGACAATATAGGGAAGAATTTAGCTCTAGGCTTTTATTTAACTCCAATGGTTTATATATCTGCCTTTAGAATAGTACTACACTGTTTCAATTATTGTAGCTTTATATGGTTTGAAATCAGAAAATATATATCTTCTAGCTTTGTTCTTTTTCAAGATTGTTTTGGGTACCTAGACTCCATATTCCATATTAGGATAGATTTTTTTCTGAAAAAAATATATATAAATATATGATAGTTTCACCTAAAAAATAGAAAAAAAAATTCTCTGGTAAGAAAGAAAGCAAAAAGAAATATTGAAATGTTATCTTTAAGTCATCAAAAGCTTGCTATCAGACAAATGAAACTGTTATGTGAGATTATCATTTTTAATTTTGGATAAATTGCTATAATACTAGATGTCAACTACTAAACCAAGCATGGGAGAGAGGGATAGGGAGAGAATGGGGTGGGGATTGGGTGGGGGCTGACTGGGAAAAGTGTGCATGTATGTCTACAAAAGTATGTATCCTACTATGATGTATGAATACAGTGCACCAATAAAAAAAAGAAAAATAATAAATAAATAAAAATTAAAAAAAAAAGAAAAGAAGTTAGCTAGTTATTGGTCTTTTCTTTACCCTTTTTTTCAGAGATACTTTTTAAAAACTCAGTACCACCATACCCAGCAACAAACACTTATTTATCAATAACTATATACCTTACACTATTAGAAATTATAAAGGAGCAAAAACAAAAACAACAATAAAGAAGAGGTACCATGTTGCTCTCATTCTTGATGAAATCAGGACAATCATCTGAGAAATTATTTTGGGGAACAAGTTAATAAAGTAAGTTAATATTGCAGTTTTCTCTAAGAATTTCCTTTGATAAATGTACAAATGTGCTGCATTCCAATAAGATTCTACCCTGTGATTGTGGATCTTCTTCCAGAAACCCAAATCCCTCTTGCACCCTGCATAGAATCTAAGAAACAACAGGATATAAAAACACAGGCCATGTGCCCGAGTTCTGGCCTGTGTTCCAATGGGCCACTTCTAGCCCTGGCCATGAACTTTCCCCTGTGACCTTCTATACCTTCTTCAAAGGACTCTGAAGATCTCTGAGATGGTGAAACCTCACACCAGGGTAGGATCTTGAATACTTAGGTTTGCAGTACTGTTTTCCAGATTTATCCAATTTGAAAAATCTAAGTCAAACTTTGTGTGAATGAGAACAAGTTTTTATTTTCTTAGGCCGCTGAGATTTTGAAATTGTTAAAGCTGTCAATCTATCCTGGAAAAAACAGACATATTGGTCTAGAGTTATTGTTAAAGAACTAACAAAAGATACACTAAATTATTGTAGCTTTATATGGTTTGAAATCAGAAAATATATATCTTCTAGCTTTGTTCTTTTTCAAGATTGTTGTGGGTACCTAGAATCCATATTCCATATTAGGATAGATTTTTTTTTCTGAAAAATAAATATATAAATATATGATAGTTTCACCTAAAAAATAGAAAAAATAGATTCTCTGGTAAGAAAGAAAGCAAAAAGAAATATTGAAATGTTATCTTTAAGTCATCAAAAGCTTGGTATCAGACAAATGAAACTGTTATGTGAGATTATCATTTTTAATTTTGGATAAATTGCTATAATACTAGATGTCAACTACTAAGCCAAGCATAGGAGGGGGGGATAGGGAGAGAACGGGGTGGGGATCGGGTGGGGGCTGACTGGGCAATGTGTGCATGTATGTCTACAAAAGTATGTATCCCACTATGATGTATGAATACAGTGCACCAATTAAAAATAAATATGAAAAAAAGAACTAACAAAAGAATTTGCATCCTTTTGTAACTATCCCATGTTCTTCTTTTCTTTTGCAAATTATGAGGGGCAATATTTGCGTTACAGTTTGCACTATGTTTTCTTAAATATGTGCAAAGCTCTGATCTTCCTAGGAGCTTTAGGTATGAAATTAACCTGTGCTTTGTGGGACTCACCATAAGTAGGTTTGATATCCAACTCTAGGACTGATCTTTTCAATTATAGCATTTTTACAAAAGAACTGAAAAGCACTATTTGGATGGTTTTTTTTTTGTTTTTGGTGTCTTGGGCTTTTGTTTTGGCTTGGTTCTTTTCCTTATGTATACAAGGACATTTCAAAGAATATAAGGTTGTGAAAATTCTATCAGGCCTGTCCCATTTGCACTGTAGCCAATCAAGAATACCCAATCTCTCTCCTAAGTCCCTGCCTTGCTCTTTTTTTTACCAGAACAATCCTGGCCTCTCAAGATTGAAATAGGCTTATTGTTAGGCTGAGCGTGTCAAGGGTCCTGAGACCTAGAGAGGTTAGGCATTCTGGAATAAGTGCAGTGCAATTTTGATAAGCTACACAGGAAAGCCCGCATATTTGCAATGCTTCGTTCCCCTGCTGACTTTCTCTTTTTCTCCCTCTCTCTACTTTTCTCTCCCTCTTTCTAGCTTGATCCTTGAGGCCAGTGCTTATGTATGTGGTTGTTTTTCATTCACATGAAATGAAAAGCATAATAAAGGAAAAATGAAAGCGAGACTAGGTAAGGTACAGCAATTGTCTGCCTTCCTGACAGATGATGTCTGCAGTCCAGGCTCATTAAATGTACATGGAAATAAGGGGTGTTCTTCTAAATAAGTTGTGCTATGTCTGAGTCTGCGGCTGTTTAATTTATCATGAGGTGATATTGCAGGGCACACCTGTGTGAGTACACACTTCTGGATATTGCTGTGCATAAATGCGGCTCGCTGGATCCCAGTCTGGGTAGACCTGGCTGTAGGCCAAAAAGGAAATTTTCATTGATCTTCCAGTTTAATTATATCTGTGGTGATATCTACTACCTTGTGAATCATCATGTGGGCTCGTTAGGCACCTGTTCTCTCTCCACTTGCAAGGAAAATGTTTCAATTAGAATAAAAAATGATTAAAGATCTTTCTTCTTCATTTCTTGCCCTAGGTAGCTGGGAGGAAATTGATATGAAAATGCAGCCAGGCAGGCGAGGAACAGGTCAGATCACAGATAGGAACTTATTAGCCCTGTTCCACTCCCCCCAGTGCACTCCCACCTTTCAGACCCACTCATGTGAATCGAGCATTCATTATACAGGTGTCGCATATGTACTTTTTACTCAAATGAAGGCTCCATGAAACATCATGAGTCAAGTTGTTATTTCTTTCATTCTCAAAATCCTGACATAGTAATTTATTTGTGCCCAAAGACACAACTGACAAGTGAGCAAACTTCTTGGGAAATAGAGAGGGCACCCTATAAATATCCAGTATTCTGTATCAGGTAGCTGTATCCAGTATTCTGTATCAGGTAGCTGTATGTAGTGTGTTCAGCTAATCTTCATACCAATGCAGTAAGAGAGATGTCATTATTTTCCTTCTTTGATGAGAAATCTGAGGCCAAGAAGAAGTCATATTTAGTTTGGTCCAGTTCCAAGGTCCACCCCAGCCACCTGAGCTTAAATACTGACAGTGACATGCTTCTCAGACACTGAGGTTGCTTGCTATACAGCAAATTAATATGAGAAATAAACACATATTTTTAATCCCACTCTCTCATATTGACTTCTTAGATGAAGAAGGTTAATAGCTAGGAAGTAGATAGAAGATACCAGTACTCTCAACCTTGATGAGAAGCCTTAGTTTTTTTCTGGTTTGGATAAGAAAGAAATATGATAACTAAGCCCATATGATATGCAGCCGGCTACTATATATATGATGTTTTATAATATTTTGAAGGGTTGTTTTAGAACTATAGTAGACAATGAATGAGAAAGACTGAGTACTGGCAGCCCAGGTATGGACAGTTAAGAATACATAAAGTGAAAAAAAAATTCTTAATGTGAACGATCAACAATTAGAACAATTTTTCCTATGTGGGTGGTGGCATAATCTTCCCCATTCAACTTTGTGCCCTCCTAAGACACCTAGAAGTGCCTCTAAGTACTGACCCATTTTGAGTATTATTTTCTTCACTAGAGTTGAGGATGATTACCTAACTTACTTGTAGTTGTGGTTGCATATAGATAGATGACTATAATAACAAATATATATATATATATATATATATATATATATATATATATATATATATTTCATAACACAGGGACAAACTCATAGCAAAGGCTTAGGAAAATATGAGCTTACCTTCCCTGCAGCTAGTGAATTAATATCTATTTTGTGAATAAAAACCAAAATCCAGTTTAGTGGGTCAGAGCCAGGTGGGAAGCCAGGCGTGGTGGCGCATGCTCATAATCCCCGTGCTTGGGAGGTGGAGACAGGAGGATGGCACTGTTTGGGAGCCAGCCTCCCTGGCTTAAGAGACCCTGTTTCCAAATAAAAAATATAAAAATAGGTCTGGGAGTGTAGTCCAGAGGTAGAAGGGCTTCCAGAAACCCCAGTAACACACACACACACACACACACACACACACACACACACACACACACAAGAACCAGGTAGGAATCAGAAGCTGGCCACCACCAGCAGTTATACCACTCATTGCTTAGAAATAATGCAGAATGTATCCTCCTCAGTTATCTGCCTCCAAGGATGGAGGGTGCTGTTATCCATCTTGACTCCTGGGTTGACCACATGGCTTGTTTTGATCAACTGAAAATGAGAGGGTATGATACAATCGAAGGTTTGGAAAGCGCCTGCACGACTGGCCTTGCCAAAGAACTTTACCAGTGTCCCCAAAACAAGCAAGTTTTCAGCCCAAGAGGAACAAAGAATGCATGGACCAGTTACTTCAACTTATTACCCCAGTGTTGTCTAGGAGGGATCAGCTTGCACTCACTAATCCCAATGTAAGCTACATAAATGCTGATTCTTTTTTATCTATAAGATTCTGTGGTTGCTTGTTATTCATTAAATGAATACAAACAGTGAATAGGTACCATTTACCCTGCTCTCTCAAATTGGTTACTGAGATGGAGAAAGTCAGAAAACAGAAGGCCCCAGCATGTCTCAGCCTCAGTATGAAGCTGCTTAGGCCCCTCCAGTTCATATAAGCACCCATCATCAACAACTATGGTAATGATCATAGCACCTTAAGTCTAGAAAAGCAGCTAGCAATTATTACATCTTACAGATGAGAAATCAAAAAGTGGCATGGATGAATCAAAGACACACAGGTGGTACATTTGCAGTTCCAATTGTGGCTCCTGGATTTTAAAGTATAGCCATTCTAATCAGAACAAAGCTGGTTCAAGTGAGCGGGGTTGGGTCAGATATGGCAGATGAAGAAAGATGAGCTAAATACCTGTTGCTCAGGATAAATCATGAGCAGAAGTGAGATTGTTGTGATTGCTTTCTGATTTGAGCTTGAGGGCTCTTTGTTGAGAGTGGTCATAGCCAACACAGTCATTCTCTAGAATAGCCTGCAAAAGAGGAAATTTAAGTGTGTATGTCAAGTGAGACACAATGAGGAAGTGAAATGGAAAGGCATAAAGCAGAAGGAATTTATTACTCACAAGATTCAGAAAGGTCAGGTGTGCAACCAGAGGCTCATGGGAATTCTGGAGGTAGAAAGGAGCTAAAGAACATTAGGAGGAGAGAGGAAGAGAGCATGGAGAACTATGCCTTTATTAATGTTCATGTGTATTATCCTGTAGAGATTGTGGATTGGCTAATTTAAAAGAAACTCTAGGGAAGGAGGGAACCTATTTATATGATTCTGGTGTCGAGGGGTTTTATCTGGAAGGTTGTGTTGGGCTCAGGGTCAGTGAGATCAGGCACAAGTGGATAAGACTGCAGTCACATGATTGGAGAAGTTTCAAGTAGGGCAACAATGAAGCCTAGAAATGGATGCTAAAGCAGCTTCTACACTAAATAGATTTATGACAGCACTTGTCACCTTCCTGAAACATGCACAGCGCTATTGTGGGTCTATGAACCTATCTGGCTGGGAGATGTTGTGACATTTTAAATTCTACACTACTACTGTTATTATTTTGCTTATCTGGAGCCCATCAGAGTAGTAGATTTTCTCCTCCTAAGGTTCATATCATGACTTTTCTCCGCCAGTAGTTCCTTTTTATAACTTTGGAATAGATGTCCTCTCTATTTCAAGAGCAATAGATTTCTGAGTTCTTTTCTACCTGTTTCATAGGTAGCTCTTTCTGGGGGCACTGCCCTGACACTTCCTCGTTAGTTGATTTACCCCAGCAATGAGTCTCTGTATCAAAGCATCCCAATGTGTCCAGGGAGTATGCAATATGCACGTTCAGAAACAAGCCTGCTGCACATTCTTTACTGGTATTTCCCATATTCCTTCACTAAGTTCTACTAGCTAAGTTTTATGTGTGTCAACTGGAGATGGAATATAAGTCACAGACAGCTTCCCTGACCTGAGATGCCATATCTTCCTATTTGGTTGATTCTCTCAGGTCATCCACAGTAGGATACATAACAGATTTTCAAGGTTGTGGGGTAGCAACATTTTATTACATGTACAACTGGTGGTAAGATGCATACTAGCTTTAGTGCTATGAATATGTAAAATAATGCAACTCAGAACTGAAAAAATAGGCATTTCCTAAGGGATACAGATGCTTTGCCTGTTTTCCCCTTGCTTTGCATGCCCATGGTGGTTTGATTCTTATCCCATTATGTCACAACTTAGGAGCTATAATACTTTGCTCATGTGTTTTAATTGGCTTTTTTATCCATTTTTTTTTCTGACATAAAAGTGTCATTTTCTAAGGAAGCCCTTTGTATTCTCCTTTTTATCTTGTCTGTGATTCTATCTGCTCATGCTTAGACATTTAAGTGCCATTCTATTTCTTTTGGGTAGAGGAGCTGGCAGCAGGACATAGAAGCTAAAAGTCCTGTATGCCATCTTGAACAAGAGCTGGGCAAAAGGGAAGTGAGACAGAGGTTTCCTCTTAACTTCAAAGATATCAACCCTTTGAGAATCAGGAACTAACTGCAACTCCTCAAGCTCCTCAATGTGCTTAGAGAACCACTCCCAGATGAACTAAGAATATTAATTTAGTGAAAAGATATAGAGTGTTCAGAGGATCCCCAAGAAGGCTGGAGAAGAAAGTTCATAAGACAGGAAAGTAAGAACAGGGCTGGGATAGCCAGAGCCAATAGATCATCAGAATCTATTGTGAGGACACTGCTGCCCAGCTGCCCTTGTGCCCCAGCTTTGGTATTAGACTGTCCCTGCTTTGCAAGGGCTTTGAGGTGTGTCATTTGGTTATATGGTGATGCTTTGGTTTTTCTTAAGTGAGAACTCAGTGCTGTGAATTTTCCTCTTAATATTGAAATTGTCTCAGAGATCTTGATATGTTGTATCTCTATTTTTATTTGTTTCTAGGAATTTCTTTCCCTATTTCTTCTATGACTCATTTTTTAATTCAGGAGTATGGTATTCAGTCTCCATGTACTTATGAAGTTTCTCAGGCTCTTCTTATAGCTGATTTCTATTTTCATTCCATTTTGATCTGAAAAAATGCAGGTGGTTATGTCACATATTTTGAATTTTCTAGTGCTTTCTTTGTGGCACAGGTTATGGTATATTTTGGAGAAGGTTCTTTGAGCAGCTAAAAAGAATATCTATTCATCTGTAATTGGATGTAATATTTTGTATGTGTCTAGTAGGTCCTTTTGGTATTTATGTATTTAAGTCTGAGGCATATTTACTGATCATTTTTTCTAGATTGTTCTAGAGGTATGAGAGAGTGTTGAAGTTTTCCAATATTATTATATTGGGATCTATTTGAGACTTAATGTCACAAAAAGTTCATTTTATAAAAGTGCTTGTACTTATGTTCAGAGCAGAAATGTTGGCTATCATTTTATCTTCTTGTTGGATTGTTCCTTTTACCAGTAAAAATTGACCTGCTTTGTTTCTTCTGATAAGTTTAGGCTTAAAGTCTACTTTGTCTGGTATGAGAGTTGCTACACCTGCTTGTCTTTGGATTTCATTAGCATGGATTACCTTGTTCCAGCCCTTCACCTTTAGCTTTTAAGTATCTTTACCTGTAAGAGGCATTTCTTGTGAACAGCATATAGATGGATTTTTTATTTTTAATCCATTTTCCACCTATGTGTTTTGATTGGGGAGTTGAGGCCATTGATATTCAGCATGATTATTGAGAGATGATTTTTTAAATTCTTAATGTTTTGAGTTTTAACTTCTGTTTGAGGTAGTATCTGTTCTTATTTGCTTAATTGTTTATTTGATAGAAATCATTCTTTCTCTGGTTCTGGAATTTATTTTTCATTTCTTCTGTGTAATTTATTTCATTGAGTATTTTCTTTAGTGCTGGTTTGGAAGACATAAAATTTTCTACTTCTGTTTGTCATGGAAGATTCTTACTTCTCTATCATATTTGAAAGATATCTTTTCTGAGTAGAGTAGTATTGGCTGGGAGTTGTTTTCTTTGAGAGTTTGGAATACGTTTCTTCAGGCCATCCTGGCTTTCCTAACTTGGTTTGGGAAATCTGAAGTGATTCTTATTGTTCAGCCTCTGAATATCACTCGTTCTTATACTTGCATTGCAATTAAAATTCTCTCCTTGGCCTCTGTGTTAGTCAAATTGATTATTATGTGATGTGGTGAGCCTTTTCTCTAATTTGTCTAATGGGAGCTCTATTTGTTTCCTGTACCTCACAAGTTAACATCACTTTGTATGTTTGGAAAATTCTCTGATAATATTTCTCTAAAAATATTTTTTATTTATTTGGTTTCAGCTTCTAGACCCTCTTACATGCCTATTATTCTTAGGTTTGCTCTTGTAAAGTTGTTCCAAATCTCTTGGATGTGCAGCTTATGCTTTCAAATTTATTTTTCTATTTTATATACTTTACCTTCATTTTGGAATGGTCATCTTCTAAGAGTGAGATTCTATTTTCCATGTGGTATAGTCTACCAATGATGGTATGTATTAATGTTTTAAATCATTTATTGCATCCTTCACTTCCTTCAGAGCTTCTTATGACTCCTTTTCAGAGTATCAGATTCTTTATTTTTATTAATTTGTTTTTTATTTAATCTCTAATTTCAGGTTCTCTCTGAAATCTTGGATCATTTCTACTATTAAATGTCTGAATTCTTCTTTGGATAGTCTCTGCAACTCTGAGTTGATGTATTCTATTGTGAGATTGTGGGAACTCATTGTTTCCTTGCTATTCTTTCTCATGATTTGAGGTTTCTAAAGTTTATATCTTTGTTGCTTCTAATGGATCTCTTTCTCACTCTGTGGCTATCTTATGTGTAATCTCTCTTCCTTTATAGTATCTTATTCTGGAGGCAAATATTTACCTCAAGGTATGCTTTAATAGCCAGCTGGGCATGGTAGTGCACGCTTGTAATCCCAGCAGTTGGGAAGAGCCTGGGACAGGAGGATCACAGTTAGCAGACAGCCTCAGCTACTTGGGAGAACCTTTGCAACTCAGTGAGACCCTGTTTCAAACTAAAGAATAAACAATAGGGCTGGGGGTATAGCTCGGAGGTAGAATGCCCCTGGGTTCCATTCCCAGTACCACACAAAAAAAGTGAATAGCCTCTCCTTATGGACGGGTATTTATTGCTTTCTCTTTAGTATTTGTCACCCAATATTGCTTTGAGGTCTGTGTCTTTTCTCATCCCTCTGTTGCAATGGTGGCATTTATGGGCTCCATGTATTAAAGACTGAGGATATGTCACCTCTGTAATAGAGAATAGTCTCTGAGATGTGGGCAGAGCAGTTTGTGTACTATGCATTCTTAAACTTCTATGTGTGGGTTGCTGGGCATCTGTCCATCTGTCAGCTGTATTTGGTTTATCCTTAGTGTCTGGCACTCCTTCCTGTTGGTTAACTTATCTGATCCAGCCTCAGAAGTAGAAGTTTAGAGAAACTGGCTAGTATGTACAAGAAAAAAATTATACTGTGATCAATGGTGAAGGGCAAGTAAGTGAGAAGGAGGTAGAGGGGGATAGAGTGAGGGATGCAAGAATAGGGTAAAGAAAAAAATAGAATTAAGTAGAACAAAAGTTTGAGTGAGCTTTAGTAATATATAGGAAAGAATAAAGATAATGAAAATAAAGAAAATTATGATAACCAGCATAGACTATTTAGATATAGTGATAGAAAATGGATATTATAAAAGGCACCAGAAGACAAGTTCATTAGATGTCAGACAAAACAAAACAAAACACAGACAGCATTTCATGTATACACAAAGGAGGAGAGGGAGAGAAAAAATAAAAAGTAAAAAGTAACATTAAGAATTGCTTAAGGAAGAATGAATAAAGTTTCCTTGTTGCAAATATCTGATTCTCTTTGTGGCTTTAGATATTTCCTTGCTGGGTTTTTATATTTCCTTCTTGGTTTGAGACTTACTGAGAAGAGATGTGAAAGTTTCTCCAAAGTTCTGTTGCAAGCCTACTCCCCTTCCTGCTCTATTTCCTACATTTCTAAGTAGGCAAATTGGGGCAGAGGTACATGTAGGGGCTGGCAACCCTTACCGCTGGTTTTTGGGAGGAGGTGCTTCTAGGTTGAGGGTTAAGGTTGGCCCAAGGTGCTCACCCAACATTTCCTAGGGTCCTAGGCTTGATCCCCTGAATCAAGGTGGGGAAGGAGAGAAGGAAGGAGGAAAGAAGGAGATAAAACACACAAAATGATAAAAAAACTTACAAATATAAAAGTACAGAGAGCATCAGCAACACACACACACACACACACACACACACACACACACACACACACACACACCAGGAAAGTAAAACGAAAAAAAAAAAAGAAAAACAAAACTCCTGCACTTGCCCTCTGAAGCCCTCTTGGGACGGTGTGAAGGCTTTCAGCTGTTTAAAGTTCACTTATTTCAGTAGGTTCCCAAGCATTTTCCAGTTCTTGCTTGCTTTGAAACCTGTAATAGAGATGTCAGAATGCAGCTCCAATGCTATAGTCTCCTGCAGCAAGACCCTGGCTCAGTATCTCTGCGTAGGCACAGAGCACCAGACCCCAGGTACAGGGTCAGTACCAAAGCAAGTGTGGATACTCCAAACTCTCCACAGAGGAGGTTGGATTGATCTGTGGTGTTCAAGCCTGGTGTTTTCCTCAGAGTTCTGTGAATGACATGCAGCCATGGTGTGTCTTTTTTCAGTTACCCTATGAGGAGTTTGCATTCAACTCCTTGAGGTTCATGTACTCATTTCTGCCCCCAGGCAAACAGCAGGATGGGGATAGAGACCAGGGACGAGGTCATGGGTTTGGTTGTCCTTCTCTGTACTATCACTGTGGAACTGTGCAATTCTGTGGCTGATGTCCTTGGACTCTGTGAAGTAGGTCTCAAGTTGCTGGATATAAGATCTTGAGGGTTTCCACACTTCCCACTAGTCCACGGGTACAAGCTTTTGTTCTCCTGTCTCTACTTGTTTAGGGATTTCTTGCTTCTTTGTCCTTTTTTGGTGTTTAAAAGCAGCCTTGTAGATATTGTTGAACTTCTCTGTCTTTAGTTCCCACCTCTCATGAAGATAGTCTGTCATGTGAGATGCTGCTCAATTCAGAGTTTTGCAAGATAAATTAGATACAAGCTTGCCTAAGGGTTCTTACTCCATCACTATCTTCAAAGTCTCCAGTTACTAATTCTTAATTTAAGTCACTGTAGTTAGTTGGTTGACTCTAGAACATATTCCAGGCCCCAGATTAAAAGAAGCCTGGTAATATATTACTGTTTTCTATAAGTATGTTCATTTTTGCTTGATAAACTATCTGGGCTGATACCTGAATTTGATAACCATCTTTTCTCAATTTTTGAGTTTCTCAATCCTTAACATTGCTTCCACAGAAAGGGATATCTCTGAAGCACTATACAATCACATCATATCCAGATTTAAGTCCACTCATTCTGCCTTACTCGACTATAAGCTATAGACTAAATTATTTGCTATAGCATAAAAGACCCTGCATGTTTGGTCACTGTGTGCCTCTCCTTCTGGTGTTTGAAGTGTGCGCTCGCTCTCTCTCTCTCTCTCTCTCTCTCTCTCTCTCTCTCTCTCTCCTCTTTCACACACACACACACACACACACACACACCACACACACACCCATCTACTAAGTACCTACTCTTTCTCCAACACCTTGCATAAGCACTTCTTTCCCAGGACCCTTGTTCAATGTAATTCAAAGCATCTGGCCCAACCCTCTCCCTTCCCTGCCCAGGGAAACGTTCACTACTGGCCTTTACTGCAGTTTTAATGAACCACTAATACAGCCTTGTTTTCTTTATACCTTCACTCATTATCAACATTCACTAAAAGCCTTCTGTGTAGCACATGCTGTGCCATGGGCTGGTGGTTCAATGACAGAAAAGGAAAGTTCCTTCCCCAACAGAGATTACATTACACAAACAACTAACTATGAAAAAGATGCAATAATGAGTACCATAAAAGCAAAATACAAAGCCCTTTGATAACATATAACACTGAACAGAAACCTGTTTGAACAGAATAAACCTCAGCTGAGATCTAAATGCTGAACTGAGGTGGAGGTTTGGAGCTGCTGAGAAGGAAGAGAAAGAATGAGAGAGTTTCAGGATAGAAATATCAGGGCTGAAGTCCTGAGTTAGGGAGAGGACTTTCACACTAGGAAGTCAGAAGGAAACAGTGGATGACGTGTGAGGATAGAGAACTTTGGGGGAGATGCAGCTACAGAGATAGGAGAGACCTGGGTTGTGCTAGGATTTAGGGACCAAATTAGGAGTTTATGGTGTTATCCTAAGGAAATGGAAGGCATCCAAGAATTTTAAGCCCAAGAGGCCCACGATCTGAGCTGCATGCTAAATGCATGTTCTGGCCACAGTGATAAACATGGTCTGAGAAAGGCAAGGATGGATTTAGGGAAATTGTCTAGAGACCACCACCACAAGAGATTGTGATGGAGGAGTAGACAGTGGCCCTAAGGTTGGAGACAGAGGTGAAGTTGAGAGTGATTGGGGAATGCTCTGGTCAATGACTGGGTGAGGCTATGCCCAGGAAACCTCATGAATTTCTAGTGTGAAAAGCATTTCTCTTTCCTCTGTCTCTGATACTCAGGGTGAGGTCCACAGACCGGGAACACTGAATTTCCTGGATCTTGTTATAAATATAAACTACTGAGTGAAAATCAGGTTTTAGACAAGCTTCTAAAGTGATTCATGGGTACTTCCAAGTTTAAAAAGCATCATCCTAGTGGACTTTAAGCTCATAATCTTACCACAGTGCTTGTGCACAGAAATCTGCAAAAATCTGGCAAATGATTATACATATATATGTACAAGTATGTTTGTAATACACACATATAATAGCTCATCCAAATGAAGAAAATAACAAATATTCTCAAAGGCTGTAACTACATAAATTGCCACAGAAAACAATTTACAAAACAGCAAATTTTTCTGTATTAAAAATACTGTCTAAGCCAGGGGTGGTGGCGCATGCTTATAATCCCCGCGCATGAGAGGCGGAGACAGGAGGATTGCGCTGGTTCGGAGCCAGCCGCGCTGGCTTAAGAGACCCTGTTTCCAAATTTAAAAATACAAAATAGGTCTGGGACTATAGCCCGGTGGTAGAAGGACTTCCAGGCACCCCAGTGCCACCAAAAAAAAAAAAAAATACTGTCTCTAAGACTTATAGGAGAGGTATTATACTTTTCAGATAAGCATAACTAGAATTATAAAGAAGTAACAAAAATAAGATGTTTTGTGGGTCAGAATACCTTATATAAAATAGCTGCAAATCAGTCTATGCACCAATGCCATATGAAGCTTCTCAGTTGACCAATATAATAAAATGAACTCACTGTGCTGGTTCCTTTGATTATTCTTGCCTTGCTCAAGGGAAAGTGCTTAGGAGAAACCAAGACAAGTACAGAAACAGGGTGGCCACGTGTCATTTATTAATAGCATCACAGTCTGCTGACTGGCCTTTCCTGCCCTTTAGTTTTTGCTGGAAAATGAGTTAAATAGTAGGTTAATTGAGAGCTATCTGGGGAGCACTCACACACATACACACACATATATTGGTGTGTGTGTGTATGTGTGTGTGTGTGTGCGCATGTGTGTGTGTGGTGTATTTTAGATGATCACACTTCAGGAGCGCTTGTGTTGTTCTGGGGAAGGGCGGATTGTGGAAGCTGTCCTCCCACTGGTTTATGGGTCCTCACTGGCCACGCTGGAGCCCTGCCCACCCTAACTTGCCGAGATGTGTCTGTCATTTTTTGACTGGGTGTGATTCTATCAGCCCAGTGACTTGTCAGGTCCCAACAAAATTAAAAAAGGAAAAGCCCAGATGGTGACATTTGTGGTGAAAAAGAAAAGTGTCTTTTTCAGTCAAGCTGCCTTCCAATTATTTAAATTTATACAGATTTTATTTATTTATTTGCCATTTTCTCTCCTAAAAGAAGAAAGTTCTGGGCCTGCAAACAAGATACCTCCAGCCCTGTCATGGCTGCCCCTCGGCTGCTCATGGTTGGAATAACTGGCTTACCTCATTGCTGGGAGAAGATTCAGACGTGTGCCAGGGAGCCGCCCTTCAGCACTTGGAATGACTGTGTCCTATTGTTCTCAGATTTGGGTGTACCTCTGAGCCCTCCTCCCAGAGGATTTTTTCTTTAATGGAATTAATTTTTTTCAATAGGATGAAATTCAGTGTGATTAATTATTTGAGATATTTTGGGGAGAGTATGCCTCTTTGCTTCTTTATTGAGCCCCATAACATGTGAGGTTCTATACATACTAGGATTAATGTCAACTAATATTTAGTAAACCTGGAATGTGTTAAGCAATGGTTGAAATGCTTTATATGTGTTATTTCATTTAACCCTCATAACAAGCAGATGAGATACATGGGCACTGTCATTCTCATTTTTTAAAAGATAATAATAACAGAAATAAAACTTCAAAAGACAACGTTGATAGCTCAAGGTCACACACTAGCAGGTAACAGACCTATAGTGACACTGAGGTTTTATGATTCCACTCTTATCACCCAAATTTACAACACAGCAAACTCCACAGTAAGGCTCACCAGAAATTGAAGAATAAACTCTGGTGCTTTGGAGGTTATAATGGTTCAAATTTAGAATGTCTCCCCAGCCCTCACAGAAACATGGCAGCAAGGTTGAAAGTAGGGCTTCGTTGCTAAGGAGAGGGTCTCTGGGAGTGTGGCCTTGGGAGTTACATATCCTTCTTCCTTCCCCTACTTGCTTTCTTAATTCTGGCCTCCATGATTTGAGAGCAGAGTCTAGCTCAGATTCTGGCTTCCTATGGACTGAACCTGGAATCTCAAAAAAAAAAAAAAAAAAAGTGAGCAAATAAATCTTGCTTCCTCTGAGTTAAGGTTAGGTTTACTGTGAGGATATAGCAGTGAGGATCTTGACCAAGACAAGGATGTGGAAAAAGGCTGCATAAGATATCATGGTAAGGAGGGATAGCAAAGAAAATGATTCTGGAGGGAGGTACAGGCACTGACCATGAAGAGATGCTGTCAGGGCAGGAGGTCCAGTACAAAGAAAGAAGCCATGACTATGGGACTGTTTGAAAAATGTCTATGCTCATAGTATAGAAAATATATGATATACAAGTTTAGTTAGACCAGAAGGTGATATCACATTTTGAAGGGCATTTGTCTGCCTAACTATGAAATCTGCTTTTCTCTTAGACTTGGAGATATTTTAAAGTAAGGATGTGAGGTAGTCAGATGTGCATGTGTCTTTTTAAAATTATTCTCTAGTCAAGCAGAGGATAAACTTAATGTTTCTCTCCTATATCCTTCTGCCTCACTATTTCTGACTGCCTGTGTCTCCTACATAGAGGCAGAGACCTATGGCAAATAGGTACAATTGAGTATTTCCAGTTTCCATCACTCTGTCCTTGTTCAGTAAGCCTCAGCCCTACAGCTATACTGACTTTCTTTGATGAAATGGGCTCTGGAAAGAGAAAACAGCCTGGGCAATCCTCTACTTTGCTGATTCTCTCAATGAAAGAAGTAAGTTGGTAGACAAATACTCAGGGAAGATATGGCCAAGAGGCGTGTGTGTGATAGAGCTCTTCTCTCTTCCTGAAAGCAACCTGTCCCAAACTGCTCAGCTCAGTTCCTGTACTCATTCCATCTTCCTTGAGCCTAGTATACCTCTACCTTACTCCAAACTTTCTGAGATCTAATTTTGATAATATTCCCTCCAATCCAATATTTGACCTCTTCTATTCCTTTTTAAATTTATAGCTTAGTCCTCTTACCCCCCAGCTAACTCTGGGGCTGATAGAGGCTGACCCAAAACTAACTCTGTAAGTTCTATCCTTTATATAAAACTAGTGAAAGCAAACTACCCATCACTGGGGAATATATAGTAGGTGGTATCTGAGGAAGTATTCCCATTAACCCAGCTATGAGTCTTTTTTTTCTTTTTGTGGTACTGGGGATGAAACCCAGGGGTCCTCTACCTCCAGGCTATAATCCCAGACCTATTTTTTATATTTTTATTTGGAAACAGGGTCTCTTAAGCCAGTGAGGCTGCTTTCGAACCTGCACGATCCTCCTGTTTTCACCTTCCAAGCGCAGGGATTACAAGCGTGCGCCACCACGTCTGGCTAAAGCTCTGAGTCTTATGTTTATAATAAAAAGTTCAAATTAAGCTTAAGAGAGATCTTCCCAACATAATTTAATGTTGAGAACTTACCATTGGAATATGCTTTTTGCAGTGTCCCCAACAGTCCTCCAAATAAAAGAATCATCCTTCACTGACATTTTAAGGATATGAGATGGGACATTAGAAATTCAGATTTTTATATGCTAAAGTGAAAATCTATTTATCTAAAAATATAAGATTATTTATCCTGAAACTTGTTATATTCTAATATTTGAATACCTTCCCTATTCTGATTCTCTTTGATGTTATTTCTCAACATATCTCAAGGTTCATATCAAATACCTTTGGAAATATGCTCAGGAGTGCTATTACTGGATCATATGGGGGAGCCATTTCCAATTTTCTGAGAAATCTCCACAATGATCTTCATAGTGGCTGCACTAATTTGCAATTCCACCAACAGTGTAGAAAAGTTCCTATTTCCCCACATCCTCACCAGCATTTATTGTTGTTTTACTTCTTGAGGATTGCCATTCTGATTGGGGTAAGAAAAAAATCTCAGTGTAGTTTAATTTGCATCTCTCTGATTGCTAATGATGCTGAGCATTGTTTCATGTATTTATTGGCCATTTACATCTCTTCTGTAATGTCTATTTAGTTCAGTTGTGTTTTTTTTTGAAGGGAGAGGATGTGTTAAAAATTTTAGAGTTCCATCTTTAAAAGCATAACATGTGAAGATAATATTTCTTACAGTAATCCGACTCTGACTCTCTGTATCACTATTATTCTTTTAAAATACTTTATTTTTTAGAGAAACTTTAGATTTACAGAAAAAGTGAAAGGAAGCACAAAGATTTTCCATATACTCTCACCCCTCACATGCATGAACTCCACACTATCAACATTCCCCACCAGAAGGGAAACTTTGTTATGGCAGATGAGTCTAAATGGACACACCACAACCACTCAGAGGCTCGATGTTCTTCTCAAATAGGAGAGTTAAGTCCCTCTGTCCTTTTCATACCCTCTTAGAGATAAATGTTTGAATGAGGCAAGAGTTTATCAGATATTCTTTTAGGGGATGATTATAACCATTTAGTAGATTCCTGGGTAGCTGAGGAACCCCAATTCCTATATATCTTGTGCAATTTTTGGTTTAAAATCTGGCTTATGATTACATAAGCATCTATTTTTAAGACAAGTCACTGATATGTAAATTTATTCTATGTAACTTGCTTTTGTTGAGCTCCCAGTAAAAATTCATTTTCTTTTTTGACTGTTGTGCTACATTCTGCATTCAATGAACTACAGCGAGCCGAGACATGTTTATTTAAATGAATTTTGTTGAAATGTAACACCAGCTTTCTATCACCTATGTGCATTTCCATACAGACTCACCAGAAAGAAAGTGCTATTCTTGTGTTGAACATGGAGAATAATATCCTCTCTTTTCTGCTTCTGATTGAGGTAGGAGAATCAAGTTACCTTTATCTTCTTTGTCATTCATTCATTTAGTTACTCTTTCAACTCATCCATCATGTTTCGAGCCCTTGCTCTGGGCCAGGCCCTATATGCAGTCATTTGTATATAAACACGGCTGATTGTGCAGTAGTGGGCAGAAGTGCATATGAGTGCAGGATTTATTTTCCCTCAAACTACCAATGATTAAATTACCACTCTGGTAATCCAGCTATTATTTTTTAAGCTTGTAAAAGAATTTATTGTATTCTGAACATTTCTAAAGATATTGTATTTTAGACAATAAGGTGTGTACTCTAGAGTCATACTGTCTGTAAGCAAGGGATTCTGCCACTTACTAGCTATATTACCTGGGGAAAGAGACTATATTTCTTATCCATGAAATGGGAACAATAACCCTCATACCTTCCTCAAAGGATTTTTATCAATGTCTGGCTGATAGCAAGCATTTGAAACACACAAGTTGGCTTTTCCTTTTATCATGCAGAGCTGCTGACATGGCATTTCTGTATGGTTGACATATGCACGTAAACTTGTGACTTGTTTATTTTATGTATGAACAATTTGTTTATTCTTTGGAGATGAACAAAATGAGGCATTTTACCCACTCCCCTTGCCACCTTGTATCTTACTTCTAGTGCCTCCAAACAGATTCTAAGAGGACTTTTGAAAGGTGGTAGAAATAGGATGGAAAATGATAAAAAGAAGTCCTAGAAGGGCTAGTAAAGCAACTGGGACAGATTCCCAGTTATTAGTATCCAGAGATTCCTGGGACACTCTCTAGCATAATACCTTCCTTTTGCAGATGATAAAATATAGTTGAAGGGGGTGGTCTCAGAGACAATGAGTGGTAGAGTTGGGGTTCTCTGTTCATTCCACAAATTTAAGATTTAGAGTTACATAATGGTATAGTGAAGTTGAAACTAGCAAAGGGAATTAAACATCAATCTCTACCCCTTTTGTGGAGCTAGCTCACTTGCCTTCTTCATCTGGAGCTCATATATCACCATCTGGGCTCACAGTTTGGTTTCAGTCTGCATGAAGTCACCTAGTTGATTTGATTCTTGGTTTACCTTTCTAATTTAAAAACCTTGGTCAGTAAAGAAAGCCAAAAGTGCCAGAAACTTTAGTTAATGGATTGATTGATTTTTGAGGTACTTGGGATTGAACCAAGCGTCAGTCTACCTCTGAGCTACATCTCCCATCCCTTGTTATTTTTTATTTGAAATAAGGTCTCACTAGGTTGTTGAGAGTCTTAGTCCTTTCTGAGGCTATTCTATAACCTACATTCCTCTTGTCTCAGCCTCCCAAGTACAAAGATTACAGGAATGTGCTATTACTCCAGGCTATTTAATTCTTTCAACATCTTGAAGCAAATGGATGGGTTCTAGCACTAGGAATTCTGTTTTTGTCCTCATTGTTTGTTTTGCCCCACATCCCCAAATAATTAACTGATCAAGTCAGCCTTGCATAAAAAAGAGTAATAAATAAAAATGTTGAAGAGCAACATCAGTGAGTAACCTCCTAATCAGTAACCTTTCTTCAGTTTTACAAGAAGCAGGAACACTTGGTGACGTGTGGACAGTACTGAAACCACATCGAGAATTGATTTCTATAGGAATTAATGACCATCTCAGTGACCAACCTGGCTCTGGCTAAAAGATTCCACAGAAACTTCATATAAAGCTTTTGTGTCTACGACTCATGGCAAGATGGAAACTTGGTGACAGCCCTCTATCATCTATGTGCCAGTTTGTCACCAGTGAACTCTTTGCTTTATGGCTTTTTTTCTCTCTCTCTTTCTCTCCTTCTCCTGCCCCCCTCTCTCTCCCTCTCTCTCTCCTTCACCCTCTCCCTCTCCCTCTCTCTCTCTCTCTCTCTCCTGTCATTGGCTTCACTGGGCAGCAGTAGAACCAGACCTTTAATAGTTACAAACTCTGAAATATGACCTTATTGTATTATTGGAAAGCTGTAGACACAAAGGAATAAGGTCCACTGAACTGTTCAATGTACCACAGCTAGTTGAGTCAGAACTAGACTTTTGAAACTTGGTCTTTTCCTGGAAAAAATGATTATGAGTTCTTGATAAGAGAAAAAAATCAAAATACCAAACATAATAAACTCAACTTTATTTGAATGATCTATTTTAAATGTAAAATAGTAGGAAAAAGCCTATCAAGTATTAGAAAGTATGTATCTGTAGATATAAGGAATACAAGTGATTTTATCTTTCTTATAAAATTATTTTCAAGATATTCTATAATTGAAATACTTGTAAATGACACAACAAATGTTATTCTGAAAAAGAAATTACTTCTATGGAATGTGGTATTGAATGAAGAGCTCAATGGAAAGAATGGAGCAATCAATTATCCTTAATTGTCCTCAGGGTGAAGTAGAGAAATTTAATTGAGTGGTCTCTAAATACCCTTATAGCTTTCTCTTAGCTTCAAAAATGCAGGCAAAGGAATTCTCATCCAAATTATAATTCAATCCATGTATCCTTCAATTTTTATCTGTCCCACATTTATACTATATCTAGTCACTAAGTCCATTCAATCTCAGTGCAAAGGGTTTTGCTGTCACCTTGATTTTTCCTCTCCAGTTGTCACAGATGACATTCCCTTGATTATAGTGAAACACAATTTAATGTAAAGAGGAAGATTAAGAAGATAGCCATAAACTTAACACATTTAAAAGTCATTTAAAAGAGTTCTCCTACCATTGATTTCAGATACATTTACATGTGACCTTGGCATAGCAATATGACCTCTGTAGTCTCGGTTATCTAATCTGTGATAGCAGGAGATTAGACTAGATTTACACTTTCCTAATTGACTACTGAAATTGAAATTAAAAAAAATTAAATACAATTGAAGTCGGGCGTGGTGGTGCACACTTGTAATCCCAGCATTTGGGAGGCTGAGACAAGAGGATTGCACAGGTTCAAAGCCAGGCTTAGCTACTTAGGCCCTTTGCAACTCAGTGAGACCCTGTTTCAAAATAAAGAATTAAAAAAAAATAGTGCTGGGGGTGTCGCTCAGAGGTAGAATACCCCTGGGCTCCATACCCAGTACCTCAAAAGAAAAAAATACAATTGAAAACTCGGTTTCCTGGTTTACACTAGCCACATTTGAAGTGTTCAATATCTCCATGTAGCTGGTGGCTAGAGGCCATTAATATTGGATAGCTCAGGTATACAACATTTCTATCCTCACTGGATGTTCTACTAGATAGTATAAGAATAAAAAAAAAATGCTTAACTTATGGAGTATTTTACAGTGACATCTATAAATCTCATTTGATTCTCTTTATAATACTACTAAGAAGTATTATAAATACTACTAAGAATACTACTAAAGTCAGTAATCTTATTGACATAGGAATTGAAGTCCAAAGAGGCAAAAATCATTTGTCCAAGGTCAGATAGAAGTCAAACCAATGTCTTCTTTCAATCTTGAGTCTTTGTAGTATTTTCTAGTTCATGACCTTTCCTTCTAAAACAAATTATCTCCAGCCTTGATGGTGCTTAGGGAACACACTGATACTCACTGCCAAAGCAACACACAGTCTCAAATAACATAAACTACTACATACCAAAAGAAATAGGTAAAATAGGCGAAAGTATATGTTTCTGGTACTTTGATGTCAAGTGATCATCGGTTTTGTGCCTTGCAATCTGGTTGAGAGCACAAATTTTGTGAATTTAAAAATAAGTAATTATAAGCAGAGCATAGTAGTGCATGCTTGTAATCCCAGCATTCAGGAGGCGGAGACCAGAGGGAGGATCATGGTTCTCGGACAGCCTCAGCTACATAGTGAGGCCCTTTGCAACTCAGTGAAACCATGTTTCAAAATAAAAAGAATAAAAAATAGGGCTGGGGGTGTAACTCAGAGGTATATCTGGGTTCTATCCCCGTTACTGAAAAAAAAAATAGGTAATTATCTGAGCAAGGTGGTGCATGCCTATAATGTTAGATTTGAGAGGCTGAGACAGGAGGATCACAGATTTGAAACTAGCCTTAGCAATTTAGGGAGATTATCAGCAAGTTAGAGAAACCCTATTTCCAAACAAAAAATAAAAAGAGCTGAGAGTATATCTTGGAGGTAGAACACTCCTGGGTTCAATCCCTGTTGCCAAAAAAAAAAAAAAAAAAAAAATTGCTAACAACAAATTTCAGTCCAGTCTTGAACAAGATAAGCTACTACATACCAAAAGAAATAGGTAAAATAGGCAAAAGTATATGTTTTTTGGTAATTTGATGAGGAGAATGGGCAGAAAATTACTTTTTTTCAGTAATTAATATTTGCTTTTTAAAAATATACTTTTATTGGTGCATTGTAATTACACTTCATAGTGAGATTCAAAGTGATACACACATACATTCACATAATGCTTGGTGCGTGTCCCTCTGGATCCCACTGTACTCCCCTCCCCCCCTGCACCCCATACGTGTTAGTAAGATTGGCAGTAATACCTTCACACATAGGCACAGAATTATTTGAGCCATTTCCTTCATCACATCTCCTTTTTCCCCTCTCCACCTCCCTCCTCTAATCCCTTTCCACTATTCTATTGCTCTCTCTTTTCTTTTATCTGATCCCTCCCTTTTGTTTCCTATTTTGCTATTTACATTTTAAACTAAGTACATGCTTTATTTTATTTTATTTGTAGTACTGAGGATGGAACCCAGGGGCATTCTACCTCTAAGCTACAACCCCAGCCCTATTTTTTATTCTTTATTTTGAAACAGGGTCTCACTAAGTTGCAGAGCACCTCACTAAGCAGCTGAGGTTGTCTGCAAACCATGATCCTCTGGTTTCAGCCTCCCAAATGCTGGGATTACAAGTGTGTGCCACCACTAAGTACATGCATTATTTTAAGAGAGGAATTATATAAAAGAAGAAAATCATCAGGGCTTTTGTGACATTATGCATTAGATTTTCCATCTTTAAATAATTCCAGTTCTAATACTATTATTTTCAAATTATTCATTTTCCAATTGCTATTCTTTGGCATTATCAAGTCTACCCTGTGTATTCCCAAGGAAGTCTTATGTCAACTACGATTCTTCCAATTAGGACCCTCAAATATATATGGTATGATGTACACATCTATTTTCCTAATTTTAAATCTCTATCTCATTTTTTTTGGTATTTACCATTAATATCTAATTTACCTTATAAAGTGAGGAGTACACATAGCATAGAGTTTAACATTATTGTTAAATGAATATATAAATACATATTTAAACTAAGAATGTGCCTAGGCAATGAGGAACTATTTTAGTGAATAAAGGAAAGAATTAATGTAACCAAGAAAAAAGATATGAGGAAAGAAAAACTGACTAGTTAGGTAGGAGATCTTGCAATCTGATTGATGAAGCAAATTTTATAAATAAAAAATAGATAACAAAAACAAGTTTGTACTCTAAAATTGAGAATCTTATAACATTAACCTTTGATTTTGTGGGAGGTAGTTTTGTTATAGCTTATCACATGCTTATTTCTTGTATTTATGTTTCTTTCTGTGGTCTAACCCTCTCATTCTACAACTGGTGAAATAACTCATTTCAGATTCTTTTTCCTCTAAGCAAATGTTTTTCTTCCTATATCTAGATGTTTCTTATTAGAGTGTACATCCTGTGTTATTTTCCTTCAGAGGAAGAAAATAAGCAAAAGTTGGTCTCGGATTTTAAGATTTTAAGGGTTACAATCTAGTCAAAGTGATCAGATATGAACATCATAATTAACAGTACTAGAAGTAGCAAATGGGATGTTCAAGTATCTTTGGCACCTGATGCCTCCTCCAGTATCACAATCTTTTTCTTAACAAACAAGAACTAAGCTGTGTGTGTGTGTGTGTGTGTGTGTGTGTGTGTGTGTGTGTGTGTGTTCATGCACATGGGTAAATGTGTGAGGTTCTCTTCTCACTTTGTTATCAAGAAGACTCCTTCATTTCATTAACAACATCCCCAAATATTAACAATAGTACATGATTGATCAAAATCTTTTCTTTGCTTACCTAAGAGGAAAAAAAAAGTTGAGAAGGTCAAATGGCCTTTTTCACATTAAGAGAAGTTCTGTGGTTCAAACTTTGAATAAATATGATGTTGTCTTGTTCAGAGCTCCAGCTTATCTACTTTAACAGATTTGGAATATTCTTTCTTTCTAAGATTCTCCATCACAGATTTTCTCTTATTCTTTCACAGAGCTGGATAGAACATCAAACCATGAGGTCAAAATGCCTAATTTCAGCAAAAAGGTCAGACAGCTCCAAGTGTGGAAGGCTAGCCCTGGGTAGCTATATTTGTAGGAGTTGCTTTGCTATGGTGATCCTAAGAAAAGAAATTTTCTCAATCATTGGCATACTCAAATATCATTGATTCCAAATTATTGTTCAGCCTCAGAAACTCCATTTGCCTGATGTCAAGTCTTGGTGATTTAAGCCTATAGTCTCCCTGGAATTTAGAGCTGAGGCCGTTGTGTTTCAATCCTTTTGCTGCCTGTATATCCTGGCATGTGGGTATTAGTAATGATGAACCAACAGTGTTCCTGCACATCTCTGTAATTCTTTAGTGTAATGGGAAAGCCAATCTGAGCTCTGTACTCTAAATCACACTCTGAATATTAACATTGACTTGGTCAATCTTGTTTTTTCCACCATTTCCTCATGAGGGAAAGCAAGCCACTCAACTTAAAATTATATATCACTGTATTGTGTACTACATTGGAGGTGCTATGTACTAGTTAGTATTGACTGGGCCCAGTAGAAGGGCAAATGTTTGTTGGAATAACGATAACAACAATAATAACAACAGAACCCATCAGAAAACTATTTTAAAATTCTTCAAGACTTAGCCTTCTAGCCTTCTACAGATTTTAGTAAGTGTAACATGTCTTTTGATCTTATGCCACTCAACCCATCAGTTTGTTAACCACTTTCAGGAAGCATGGTACCTCTGTACTGGAGAACCTAGTGAGAGCCAATGGGTACATCTCTTAGAGAATGGCTATATATTCTAAAACCTGGAAACATATCCAGCCCTTAAAAAAATAGCCATCACTCAGTCAAGAATGATTTTGTTTTTGTTTTATACGATTTTAAAACATGAGAAGACAACAAAAATCCAATCTTTGGGAAGCTGGCATTAATCTGGGTGAAGGTCTAAATTACTTTACTGACTTGTTATGTGCTTAGGGACTCGCTCTAAAATATAAAACCAAACACCTAGTAGTTCTACAAAATCACAGAAATCATCACATCTTACAGTTGGCAGAGCTATTGAGAGATCATCAAGTTTATTCTCTTTTCAAACAAAAAAAAATTGAGTCTTTTAAATTTAAACTGACAGTAAATGAAATAGGCACTTAGTGTTAGTTGATTTATGCCAATGAAAAGAACCCTTTAATTTAGCAGTAGCAAAGAGCATTCCTATAATGAGCAAACCTCACTACTAATAAATTATTTTATGTATTCATAAGTCACTGAGGGGAATATTTTAAAGGACCTACTATGGGTCTGCTATTGACATAAGGCACTGTTTCATTATTTGACCCTTGTTATAATCAAAATCTTATCATTTTCTTTGAAAAAGTTATTTAAAGCCTACTCTATTTCAGTACTTTGCCAAGAGGTGCTCAGTTAACAATAACAAACCCAACTGTTTATTATCTCACTGAATAAACAATATGAGGCATCTGTGTGTGTGTGTGTGTGTGTGTGTGTGTGTGTGTGTGTGTTACTGGGGATGGAACTCAGGGGCATTCTACCTCTGAGCTACACCCCCAGCCTATTTTTTATTCTTTATTTTGAAACAGGGTCTCACTGAGTTGCAAAGGGCCTCACGAAGTAGCTGACGTAGGCTGGCTTCAAACCTGCACAATCCTCCTGTCTCAGTCTTTCAAATGCTGGGATTACAAGCATGTGCCACCATGCCTGGCGATATGAGGCATCTTGAAATAAAAACTTGTACAACATTTTTAACTTAAAGTCAGAAAAGATGAAAATAAAAGAACAGAAATTCAAGAGCTGGAGGTGAAAGAAAAAGCCTACAATTGATAAAAATATAGTTTAAATCAATGTCACCTCTGATTGTGAGCTTCCTGGATGCCCAGGCATAAAATGAGGCATGGTGATGTGGATCAGGGTGGAAGGAGGGCAGTATATAGTCTTTAGGAGAAGCAAAGATTTTCTCAGCATTTGAAGGCAAAACAATTTGTGTAGAGGCTTATGTAGCAGGTATGTTCCTTAACAACCTTCCTATAGTTGCAGTAGGAACAGGTTTCTCAAGAGCAGATTATTTCCTGCAATTACCTAGCGTCTTACTCAGCCTGGTACAATGTCTGTCACAAATTAGGTGTTAAAAACATGAATAAACACTTTAAGAAAGAGAAAACAAAACTATTTATTATTCAGCACAGAGGACTCTATCCTTGGGGGTAAGAAAAACAGACTCGAGAAATAGAATCTGGAAGTGATGGCAAATGAGCACATATTTTTGTTACTTGTTAAAATGTCTCTGAAATAATGAATAAAAATGATTTTTTTGGTGTGTGGTGCTGGAGATTGAACTCAGGTCCATTCTACTCTGAACTCCACCCCAAGTCCTATTTTTTATTCTTTATTTTGAAACAGAGTCTCACTAATTTTCAGAGGGCCTCACTAAGTAGCTGACACTGTCCATGAACCTGGATCCTCCTGTCTAAGCCTCCCAAGTACTTGGACTATAAGAACGTGCCACTATACCCGGCAAAATTAAAATGATTTTAAAGAACACATCAAGGATCTTAAGTTAAGAGACATCAGGATAAAATTTGTGGAAGGCAAAAATGTAGATAACTTTGAGCAGCTTATATCAGAGGACCAATGAGCCAGAAAGGCACCTATAGTGACAGAGGCCTAGGAGCCGGCAACTCATGCTGCAGAATTTAGAAAAACTCAGGAACTGGAAGTACAAAATAGGAGTATGGGTGGGTTTGAAGATGGGATTAAAACCTAGGGAAATAAAGTACATAAAGTCTATATAAAACTCAATTCCATTTCCAGATCCTCCCTCCCAACCACACAGCCAAGGAATTGCTCATTCTCCACCCTGGACAAAGACCTCAAGCTAAAGCCTTGGGTTAGGAACAAAGGGGTTCTTAACTTATTAGTGGCTGGTAGAACTAAGTGTAGGAATAAGGCAAGAATTTTTTTTTTAAAGGAGTATTAAGGGGAACTTGTTACCCTTCCCTTTCTGGACAGTATACCACTTAGCTCCTCCAAACGCTGACCTCCAGGCAGAAGCGGGAAGGATGCTTCTGTAGAGAAATGGGATGGGCCAGTAAGTTCTCATATTCAATGTAGTTATTCAACAAAATGGCTAGGTTCCTAGCTGGTGTACCTGCCAGGAAAATCATTGATCTTCATACCTACAGACAAAATCTTCAAGCAAGGAACATGGCTCCTTTTTAAATATAAATCACTAGTCAAGAACCTTGAGGAATTTGAGGAAAGCATGTAACATAAAAAGACAAAAAATGTAAACACATAGAAATACCTTGAGAGAAACAGAGGCAATGCAAGATTATTAGATTACTGCAAGAAAATAGAATAAGGAAGGTACAAACAGAAGAACACCACAAGATCTAAAAAATTAAATTTTGTCAGTTTGAATTAAATTATACCATAAATTTAAAGATCCAGTTGAATTTTTAGAATATAAACATTGAGGCAATTCTACAGAATTTATGGGAATCAAGTCAAAGAGGCAAAGAAGTAGAAAACAGAAGAGAAAACACAGAAAACAAGAGAAGCATTACATGTGAATGCCAAGGCTCCCAAGAAGACAACACACAGGATATCAAAGGAATAATTTATTAAGAAATTCTCTTAGAATTAAAGAACAGGGAATTCCAGATTCATACTGAATGAGCACCTCAATGCACACTTATGAAGATAGATGATTCAAATGTCAGTGTTTGGGACAAGCCTAACTGAAAACAAGGGAAGGATCCTCAGACTTTCCGGAAATATATACTTTTTAAGTCTCAAAAGAAAGAATGAGGATCTGAATGGCAGTGGACTTTACGACCACCCACTGAAGAAAGAAAAGGATAACACAAAATTTCCAAAATTCCAGATTTCATGATAGAATTCCATAATCAGCTGCCTAATAAGTATAAAGATGGGCAAAAGATATTTTCAGACATACTTATGCTCATAAAAAATTGCATGTCATGGAGGATCACGCAGGTTTGAAGCCAGCTTCATCTGGCTTAAGAGACCGTTTCCAAATAAAATATAAAATAGGTCTGGGAGTGTAGCCCAGAGGTAGAAGGCCCCTGGGTTCCATCCCCAGGACCACCAAAAAAAAAACAAAAAACAACAACACTTGCATGTCATATACCCCATTCTCAGGAAGCTACTGAAGAAAGTGTTCTAAATAGTGTAGTAAACAAAAAGAATAGTAAACAAAAAGCATAGATTCAAAAACAAGAGTATCTAACAAATGATTCAAGTGAAAGCAGGGTGAGACACAAAGAGAGCTTGCCAATAGCAGTCAAGCAAGTCGAAAGGGAGATCAGTCTACACAGGACAGAAAGAGAGAGAGCTTTAGTAAAGATGACTTAAAACAAACACACAAAAGATGTGCTTGAATGTGTCTGTCAAGATTTGTCTTTTCAAAGAATTGTAGTAAACTATGTTAACTACCATTGTATATTTGTAGTGTATAGTTCACTATCTTAAGATCACTGATATTTCTAGGAAACCAATCTCCAGAACCTTTTTATTTAGTAAATCTAAAGCTCTACACTCATTAAACAATTCTACATGCTCCTCACCTGAAACCTCCGGCATGACTACACTACTGCCTCATTCTCCGACTTTGTTCTAGATGGGTCATATTAAGTGGAATCATATACTATTTCTCCTTTTGTGGCTATTTTTCTTAGCATAATGTCCTCATGGCATATCTATTTGCAATGTTAGAATTATCTTTCTCTTTAAGGCTGAGTAATACTCCATTATGTGTATATAAAACATTTGTTTACCCACATTGTATGTATATAAATATTTGTTTACTGAGGTAGCTGCTTATACCTTTTTTGCTCTTGTGAACATGCTCTGAATATGGGTGTGCAAATGTCTCTTTAAGACCCTGCTTTCAATTCTTTTAGATATACATAGAAACATTTCCACTGATGTTATGTACATATGTGAAAATATGAGTGCCAATCTCAATATCATGTATGGGGAATGTGAGGGGGAGTGAGGAGAAGGCCAGGGAAGCTCATCAGGTGCTATGTTCATGCATGTCACTATCACTCTGAACATTATGATATAAGAATATAAGGCACCAATAACAGTAATTTTTTTAAAAAAGAAATGGAATAGGATCCACTTAAAAGTGGAATTGAATACATATTCAGAAATAGATCATGTGGTAATTCTATTTTTAGATTTTGAAGGACCACGGTACATTTTTCCATAGGAGCTGAGCATTATACATTCTACTAACAGCACACAGGGACTTCGATTTCTCCACGATACTTGTTTGTGCATTTTTAAAAAAATAATAATGTGAGATAATATTGTGATTTTTTACTTGCATGACCCTACAATTTACTGATATTTTGTGTCCTTTCAAATGTTTTTTTGGCCACCTGTATAATTTTTTTTGAAAAACCTGCTTATTCAAGTTCTTAGCCCATTTTGAAGTCGAATTATTTTTGTGGTTGTTGGTGAGTTTAAGTTTTATTCGTCTTCTGTATATTCTCTTATCACATATGCTTTAAAAATATTTTCTCCTACTTCGTGGGTTGCCTTTTAATTCTGTTGATTTTGTCCTTTGATTCGTGGTGGTTTTTATTTTTGATGCAGTCCAATTTCCAATTTATCTACTTTCTCTTCCTTTTGCCTATACTTTTGGGTTTATACCCAAGAAATTATTGCCATGAAGCTTTTCTCTCTCTTTTTGTCCTAAGATTCTATAGTTTCAGTAGTTTTCTTTAGGTCTTAAACTCACCTTGAGTCTTTTGCATATGATTTACACCACAAGTATAGATATCATATTGTCAGATCCTGATGTTTTATCCTTTCAACTTATAAACATATTTGATAGAGAAGTGCAATCCATTTATATTTAAAGTGCTTACTAAAAGGAAAAGACTTACTCTTACTTTCTGTTAATTGTTTTCCATTTGTGTTATGACATTTTTGTCTCTCATTTTCTTTCTTATTGCCTTCCTTTGTCCTTTTAGTGAGTAACATAGTTTGATTCTCTTCTCATTTACTCTTATACCTATTTTGTACATATTTTCTTTGAGGTGACCATGACAATTACATAGAATATCCTTGCTAAAGTTATAACAATTTTAAACTGATAAAGCATCAATCTCAAATAAAAATGCTCTTCTTTTACATACCTACTTCCCACTGTGTTACTGATGTTACACATTTGCATATTTATGTACTTAACTGAATATATATATTATCATAGATTTCTAATTATCTTTTATGATTTTGTCTTTTATATTCTATCAAGGTAAAAATTTAATATAATCCAGGTTTGTTGTTCAGTGACGTTAGCACAATGATGTTGATTTCTGATAGAAAGCAACTTTAAATTCTGAGTAAAATTATAAATAAAGCAATTATTCAAAAGCACTGGAAAATGATCAATGTCAGGAAGAGACTAGAGAAGAGTATGCACTTGACAGAATATCAGTGCTTTGGAAGAGAATTATGATTTTGTGGCTTTGTTGACTAAATATCTCTTCAAACCCTAATTCCACTTCTGGTGACACAAAATTGCAATATTGCTAACTTTAGGAAGCAAACAACAACATTCACATTGTTAGAAGAGTGGGAGACTTAAGAGAACAATTTATGAAAAAAAGAAAAGATCCAAAAAGCTAACTTCTAATATGGGCATATAAACTCTGCCCAAACCTCAGGCTGAATGCTAAACAACACAGGTGCACAAGGGACCCTAGGGCATCAACAAAAAGAGGCCAACACCATAAGATCCTGGTCTCACAAGTCCCAGCTCCATCCTTGCCTCACAGCAGTTTCCAATCCTGGCCTCGCTGGCCCCCGCACCGGCCTTACCCCTCGGCAGAGTCCGATCCTGGCCTCGTAGGTCCCAGCACTGGTCTTGTCTCATGGCAGGCTCCGATCCCTACCTTGCTGGCCCTGGCACTAGCCTAACCCCTCGGCTGGCGCCGATCCCTGACTCGGAGGCCTCAGTAGTGGCTTTGCGTCATGGCAGGCTCCAATCCCAGCCTCGTTGGCCCCGGCACTGACCTCACACTTCAGCAGTTTCCGATCCTGGTCTTGAAGGCCCCAGTACTGGCCATACCTCAAGGCAGGCTCTGATCCTGGCCTCGCTGGCCCCAGCACTGGCCTAGCTCCTCGGCAGGTTCCTATCCAGGCCTCAGAGGCCCCAGCACCGGCCTTGCCTCACAGCAGGCTCCGATCCTGGCCTCGATGGCCCCAGCACTGGCCTAGCTCCTCGGCAGGTTCCTATCCAGGCCTCAGAGGCCCCAGCACCGGCCTTGCCTCACAGCAGGCTCCGATCCTGGCCTCGATGGCCCCAGCACTGGGCTAACACATCAGCTGGCTCCGATCCCAACCTCGGAGGCCCCAACACCGGCCCTGCCTCATGGCTGGCTCCAATCCCAGTCTCGCTGACCCTGGCACTGGCCTAACCCCTCATCAGGCTCTGATTCTGGCATCGGAGGTCCCAGCACCGACCTTGCCTCCTGACAGGCTCCAATCCCGGCCTTGTTGGCTCCGGCACTGGCCTAACCCCTCGGCCAGCTCCAATCCTGGCCTCAGAGGTCTCAGTAGTGGCCTTGCCTCTCAGCAGGCTCCAATCCTGTCCTCGCTGGCCCCAGCACTGGCCTCACCCCTTGGCAGGCTCTGATCCGATCTGAGCACCCTCTTCACCCAGCAGGTTGTCCCACATTCCCAAGGGTGCGTGGTGGTAGTATTCTGCCTCTGAGGTAATTTCTTCAAAAGTTCCAGGTGTATTACGTCAGATCTCTGCCTCCCCTGAATACTTGCCACTACCAATGTGACTGCCTCCACCATTTCAAATCTTTCCCAAGCTCTTTTCCCATACCGCATAATGTCCAGTGTTCCTAACCATGTGCAACAGTAGCATTCAACCTTTGGGGTAATTTCTTCAGAGGATCAGGGTGGGTTGGATTAGATGTCTGCCTCTCCCAAATCCAAGTCTCCACCGCCATCTCGGCCACTGCTGCCGCCACCGCCTTCCTCCTGGGTCTCCACAAGACTCTCTCCTTACAGGTGATGTCCAGGATTATTAACGATGTAGAGAAGCAGCAGTCCTCCTTTGCAGCGAATTTTTCCAAAAGTTCCAGTTCAGATGGATATATTTTGTCTGCATCTCCAATATTCTAGCTGCCGCCAGGGCCATCTTAACGCCTCTCGAATATTTTTCCTGTTTCCCCTTTTTTTAAATGTATGTGTGGTTTGGGGAGGATGTGGGATCAGGCACACAGTAGGGAGGAAAAAAATATTTTCTTTCCGGGTGGGAGGGGGTCACCTAAGGGTGCCCCGCCCATGCCTGCCCACCCGCCCCGGGTCGGGGCCCTGTGGCCTGGATCTCCGGGGCCTTCCGGGTGTGGGGGGTCGCCTAAGGGTGCCCCACCCACACCCGCCCAACCTCCTGGGGTCGGAGTCATGCACACATCCTAAAACTGTTTTGCATGATAATTCAGATTTTATAATTTGAGCCCAGAGAAGGTAACTATATATTTGAAAAAAACATAAATAACCTTCAAAAGAACACTGGAAAATCCAGAGTTGCAACAAATTATTTATTATATTCGGCTTTCAATGAAAAATAGCCCTAGAGAAGCCAAGAAATAGCAAAGGGTGACCCTTACCAAGGATAAAACCATCAATAGAAACAGACATGAAGTGAACCTAGCTATTGTATTTATCAGAAAATACTTTAAGTAAGATATTATAAATGTATTTAAAATGGAACAAACTATGTTCAAAGAATTCAAAAAAGATAGGGCATTAATGAATGAAAAGATGATAAATCTCAACAAATAAATGGGGACTAACAGAAAACCAAAATGAAATTCTAGGATTGAAAAGTATAACTGAAATAAAAAAAATCATTAGATGCTCTTAACACAAGACTTGTGATTAAAAGGAAAGAATCCATAAACTTGAAAACTAATAAAATTATCCAACCTGAAGAAGAGATAGGCTAAGATTTTGAAGGAAAATAAGGTCTTAGAGAACTGTGGAAAAATAAAATGTTATTTTACATGAGAACAATTAGAATCCTAAATATAGCAGAGTGGAAGAAATGAGCATAAAAATATTTGAAGAAATATGTTTGCAAACACAACCCTATATGCAAATGTTTATAGCAGCTTTTATCACAATAACCCCAAACTAAAAGCAACTAATATCTCCAATAGGTAAATTGATAAGCAGAGTACATTTATACCATGGAATATTACTCAACAATTTAAAAAAGACTTAGCAAGCCACAGATAATCACAGAGGACCTTAAATGTACACTGTTAAGTGATATAATCCAGTAAGACAAGATTATATTAAGGAACATTCTAGAAAAAACAAAACTATAAACAGTGAAACAACTTGTGGTTGTCAGAAATGTGGGGGGGTGCGAATAGGTTAAGCACAAGGCATTTTTAGGGCAAGGAAATGATTTAGTATTATAGTATGTATATAACATTATGCATTTGTCAAAACCCAGAGATCGACACAACATAAACAGCAAACCTGAATTTAAATTTTAGACCTCAGTTAATAATGTTAGTATTTGCTCATTATTTATAACAAATTAGTCATACTAATATATTAATAGAGAAAACTATAAAAATGAAAGCATTGGATCAAACTCTACTGACTGTTAATTCTTCTATAAATCTGCCAAAATCTGTTGCAAAAAATTAAGTAAATAAACCTATTGAACTTTTTTCCAAACATTTCAAAGTTGATGAAGGATAATGCAAATTGCTCAATAATGCACATTTTCCTCAGTCACCAAGTACAATTTTGTACATACTGTGATAGTCAGTGATTACTTATGTTGCTGTGAATTGGAAACTAGAAAATGGACATGAGGCACTTCTGGGAAATTAGTCTTCTTTATGCAAGAATCTAAGACTTGACAAGTTAATTAATTTGGCCTTTTTCCTTCTTAAAAGCTTTTGTCACTCGAATCACTGCCACACCATGAAGAGTTGTCTGTACATCAGTAGTGTCACAGCCCACCAAATGTCAGACTTTTTGATTTTAGGACACAGGGAAAGAAGTGGGGAAAGTTTTCCCTAAGCTTGAGACGTGGGTCACTAGGCCAATGTGTAGCATAATAGTTTGTGCTGTGTGAGTCTCAAGTCACAGACCCAGAGCGACAAAGGGCCCTACGTGCTTATCAGTAGTAGGTTGTTTTTCTGGTCTTTTTGATGTGTAGTGCTCTCTACAATATGAGATGATTCCTGTGATAGTAGAAGGGGAAAAATAGGATAAGTGTGTTACTTAGAAATATCACACCCATGTTACACACACACACACACACACACACACACACACACACACACACACACAGGCAAAATAAGCAAAAGTGAATACTTTGGATGACCAGGTGTCAAGAAACAGGATGGCTGGCAGGGAACGGAACTGCTATTAATTACTATCTAACTTTGAAATTAAGTGCATGTACTGTTTTAATTAGAAGGCCAAGAAAAGGAAATGATTGGAACTTTTATGATTTTATGTCATTATAATGTAACTTTATCTGTTGGAGGGTAAATAATTCTAGGTCTAAAATTATTTCTTTTAAACAGATAAATTCCCAATTTTTATTCTTCGATATGATTCTTCCTATTTATTCTTCCAAGAAGATCTTAATTGAAGTAAAATAATCACCACGATCCACACATCAGATAGATGTGTATGTATTTATATATTGATACACATATATTTGTGTATATATACCCATTTATACACATACATGTGATCTGTAAATCTCCATTACCACAAAATCAGCACCTTTCATAGCCAGAAATCACCATCACCAGAGGAAAAAAAAAAATCACCAGGCTCCAGAAGGAAAGCGGACTGAGAACAGAGCCACAGAGGAGATCCTCAAGCCCGAGGACGCGGCAGCAGCGCCATACTGCTGGCGGCACCGGCGAATTCATGGGACGGCTACAGCAAGCCGAGGTGAGCCACTGCGGAACAGCCAGGCGGGATTTCTCCGCGCAGAGATCACCTAAAGCTCCATTGTCCGAGCTCAGCACACGCTGCAGGGATTCAGAGTGGAAATCAAAACCAAGAAGAAAAACTACAGCCCCACAGCTGAGGGCGTAGCAGCGAGTGGCGCCATATTGCCACCGGCGGCAGCAGCAGCGAATTCATCGAATTCAGTACAGCTACATCTGCGTACTCAAGAACAGTGAGTCAAATTGCAGGCCACAGAGGAGAAATCCCAGTACTGTACTCCCTGGGACTTGACCCAGTGGGGGAGTGGCGGTGGCAGAGATATCACACCATAGGAGAACGTGCAACCTGGCACCCCCCCACAGTCTAAAGCAGCCTCTATCGACTCTCTGGGTCGGAGACTCTGTGATACAACCCAGTAAAGGAGTAGTGGGGTCTGAGATACTACTGTTTCCTTAACTTTTTATACTTATTATATCTTTCTTGATCTTACCCACTAATATTAAGATTCATGAAGTCACAAACAGTACATAGCACAAAATGGTTACTTGAATATTATTTGTTCAATAAATATATGAATATACAATTAAGCTAACTGTCACTAGGCAATGAGGAGGCTTTTGGTGAACAATAAAGAGAATTAATAAAGCCTGGGAAGAGACAGAAGGAAAAGATAATGGAGATAGAGTTTTATATTCTTTTAAAAAGTGAGGAAAAGGATGGAGACTCAAAGAAGACCTACAGGAATGTGTCCCCATGCCTCTCCTCCATACCTGTCCCCATAGCCTTGGAGAAGACCCAGGTAGTAGAGTGTCAATCCGATGTTCTCCATATTATGTGGAAGCTAGAGAGAAAATGGGTCATAGGAGGAACTCTAGATGAAGGGGAAACCATAGATGAACAAATGAGGTGACCTAACTGAGGGAATGGGAGGGAGGAAGAGGGAAATTCCCTAATGCACATGATGTACATTGACAAATATTTCAAAGTCAATCAATAAGCCAAACATGAGAAGGAGAAAGGGGGGAGGGAATGGGGTGGGAAGTGGGAAGGACTAAATGAGTGATGTGTGCATGTGTGCCTCTACCATCTTGTACTCCATTAAGATGTATGACTACAATGCACCCATTAAAAAAAGATATCGAAGTTTAGGACATGAAGCAGGGTTTCTCCACTTTGGCAGTGTTGCCATTCTTGCCACAGCATGGGGTTGTCCTGTCATTGTAGGATGTTAATCAGAATCCCTGGTCTCTAATCACTAGATGCCAGTAGCATCCTCCCTCCAGTTTGTGACAACCAAAATATGTTTAAATGTCACCAAATATTCTCTGGGAAGGAAAATTTGCCCTGGTTGAAAACCACTGATCCAGAGTTAAATGTGTTACTCCATTGGATTTAACATCATGATATAGAAAGGAACCACAGGCAGCTATGAGAAGTCATATATATTTTTGTATTGTCCAACACAATGAAAAATGATATATATACATATATATCAGTGAGATGTGTATATGTTTATATATTGATACACATATATTTGTGTATATATACCCATTTATACACATACACATATATATGATAATCCATCTGATTTTGTAAATAAAGTAACAAAATAAGAAATAATTGCTTCTTGGCCTTTGGCTAAGATCAAGTGTAAAAAGTAAAAGTAGCCTTCCTATTAATTTAGCTCCTCGATTTTGGGAGGACAGAGGTAGAAGGCCACAGTGCCTGTATATCAGGAGGGCATCTGTAATGGCTCATTAATTGCCAAGTGGACAAGGCTGTGCTCTTTCTCTTGCTCCTTTCCCCATCTATAGGTGCCTATGTGATCATTATGGGATGGAGGAGGCATGAGTGAACTCATCAGGGTGAGGTCTAAAGTCTCTGGCCCAGATTCAACTCTGTCGCGTTGGGATAATAGTAAAATGACTTATACTCTTGTGGCAGGAGCATGCGTTACATAATTATGAGAGATCAGGGCATTTCAAGTTTAAAAAAATGTTATAAAGCCATATAGTTGGTTCTGTACCATTAGTACACATTATAGCCCCATGGCTTCCACAAATTTAGTTGTTGGCTTCATGTGTGATAGGTCAGGTCCCTCCATTCCTCCACAGTACGCTGCAGCTGGGACAAGAAGCCAGAAGTGGAGAAGTTGTAAGACTCCAGATGTCACTAGACTCTAGACATCGTGAGGCAGACTCCAGACATGCAAGGCAGACTCCAGATGCCTCGAGACTCCAGATGTTGAGAGAGGATCAGCATTTCCATGCTGCTAGCTCCACCCTAAGGCACTGCCCCCCGCACCCCCCCAACTAAAAATACCTTTACTTCCTCTCTGGCGCCACTCTGCAGACCTATTGCAATATCGGTCTCCAGACAGCGACAGGGAACAATATTTCCTTTTAATACAGAGGCCTAATCCCACACCCCTTTGCTGGATTTATCTCCTTTGGGACCCCTGACCCAATTTCAAGGTTACAATGTATATGAAAATTAGGCCACCTTCCACACCTGTGTAACTAAGGGTTGGTATCTTTCATTGGGCAAAGGTAGGTTTTATGACAATGTGTTATGGCTAGTATTTAGATTTAAAAGTGATCATTAATCAAAATACTCTACATAGAAACAGAATAAACTATTAAGGATTTTGATCTGAATTGATAATTTTTCTTGTTTGGTGTGTCAGGGCAAAGTTGTGAAAGACAAGTTGATAACTTAAACTTTTAAAATTTATTGTGATCAGTGTGCTGCTGAGGAATGCATAATTTTGGAATTTAACACCTTATTAGCTATTAAATGGCTGTCAAGAGAAAATTCTGCAGTAATCGGTTTAGCTTTTAGCCCCTAATTATCACTTCACAGTGGATTTGGGGTGAGATAATTGAGAACCACCACACTTAAAGGACTCCAATTGGGCATTTTGTAATACAATGAAGTGAATTATTTCTCTACAAGGATTGCATTTAACAGGTATTGGTAACAAGGAAGGAAATGTGATAGTGGATGGGATTTTGCAAAGTGATTTAAAGTACTTGATTCATTCATTATGCAATTAAGTAAAGCTGAGCTGTGTATGACTTCTCTGGTGTATAGGTCAAAGAATGTCTTTCAAAACTTCCAAATTTGTTGGAAGGATTTCATTTTAATGGAGGGTTGGAGAGTTGAGGTTACTGTCTGGACCATGTAATGGATTATATCTTAGATACTATAACTTTGAGCTGGTTCATTTATTGTTCTTTGGTTTCTTCTTCTTCCCAGTAAAATACCTATAATTCTACATTTGTATTAAAGTTCTGGAAATCTCAGGCTTGGTAGATAGTTCTTTATCTATTGCTAACAATGGTAGATAGTTCCTTATCTGTTACCAACATAGATTTTTCAACAGAGCTAGGCTGTTGCATACCGTCCTGTCCTCACACTTCCCATATCCACACAGCCCTACAATTGCTCACACCAAACACACATGCATTTGCATTCTCATTCTCTCTCTCTCTCTCTCTCTCTCTCTCTCTCTCTCACACACACACACACACACACACACACACGCACGCACACTCTGCTGTGTTTCATTCTTTTTTAAAAACTATCCAATTCCTCTCCAATTTTAAAAGTTATATCAAACCAATGACAACCAAATGGCTTCTTCTGCCAAGATATTAACTACAAAATGATGTGACACAATCTCTCTTATGCAGTATTCTAGGGCACACAAGTAGATGTGCCACTAATTAAAGGAAATGAAAGGACCAGCTTTGTATACTTAACTTTTTCTTTCCACTTATACAATTCTAAATGAATCTCTTGGCATTTGTACACTATTTATTCACTCAAGGAGCAGGGCATTGGGTACATATTATATTCCTTTGTCTATATTGCCTTATATTTTAACCACAGTGAAAAAAGGTGTGACTTCTTATCCAAAGGCCATTTTGTCATACCACCCTTATTTCCTGATAATAGAACTTTGATTTGAAACAGGGTAATGTATTGAGCACAGGACATAAAACAACTAAGGAGTTCATAATCGACATGTTTGGGCATGTCAATTGTAAAGAGCATGGGACATAAACAGTACTGGGAACTCACTAAGCTACTTTTGACATGTCTACATATGTTTCAAACAAGCAAGCTTGTGATACATTGATAATGAACCCTTGGATCATAAATCTGTTTCCTCCATCTGATGAGCATATGTCATCAATACATTTGTGGAAATGACAACTACCTAGTAAGGTTTGATAAGCCTGCCAAAGACAATTGACAGCATTTATAGGAACCTATAGGAGCCCCATATAAAAAGCAGCTGTTTTGACACAAAGTGCAGCTTATGCCATAATGAGTCTACTGTGTGTATGACTCTGATCCAGCAACTTCGCTTCAGCCTTGCTCTTTGCTGACTGAGGATCAGTGTGACTCTTTCGTATTCTCAGTGCCTGGACCAACTTCAGAATTTCCTCTTCCATTCCTGGACTTGGTTCATTAACCCCCCCCTCCCTGCTTGTTTGTAACTTATTTGTTAACTATTTGAAATGCTTTACATTTTAGGATTTGTATATTATTTAAAATACTTGCCCCATCTAAATTGTTAGATTTTCTACTGTGAAGTGGATTGTTTGATGCTCATTCTTAGCTAAGAGGCTTTTGGCAAAGCAGCTGCCCAGGATCCAAACTACCTTAATCTTACTTATAGAACTTACTAACATTTCCCATGTGCTAAAACCTTTGAATCTCCACAGATAACCAATCTTAGTTGTCTGTTGGATGGAAAATCTTGTTTCTCTGGTTCTGGTGTGTGTTACCTATTTCTTCTTTGTAGTTAATCTCTTTGAGTATTTTCTCTAGCGCTGGTTTTGAAGATATAAATTCCTTCCGTTTCTGTTTCTCATGGAAGCTTCTTATTTTTCCATCTAATTTGATAGAAAGTTTTGCTGGGTAGAAAATTTTTGGCTGGAAGTTGTTTTCTTTCAGAGCTTGGAATATGTTACTCCAAGCCCTTCTGGCTCTCATGACTTGGTTTGGGAAGTCTGGAGTGATTCTAATTGGTTTGCCTCTGAATGTCACTTGGCCCTTTGTTTTTGTTGCCTTTAAGATTCTCTGCTTGGCTTCCACATTAGTCATTTTGACAATTATGTGGCGTGGGGATCCTCTTCTCTGATCCTCTCTAACGGGGGTTCTATAAGTTTCCTGGACCTGTGTATCAACCTCTTGCTCTATGTTTGGAAAATTTTCTGCTATTACTTCCTTGAAGAGATTGTTGATCCCTTTGGTTTCACTTACTTTTCCCTCCTCTATTCCAATAATTCTTAGGTTAGCTCTCTTAAAATGGGTCCATATTTCTTCAATATCAGATTCCTGCTGTCGGATATTTTTTCCTATATTAGAAACTATGCGTTCATTTTTGGAATGATCATCTTCTAAGAGCGAGATTCTGTTCTCCATGTGGTCTAATTGGTTGTTCGTGCTTTGAATTGAGGCCTTTACTTCATTAATTGCATCCTTTATCTCTTTTTGGCTCTCTCTGAATTCTTTTCGAAGCACCTCTATTATTTCTACAGTTATTTTCCTGATTTGATCTTCTAGAAATCTCTGATTTTCTGTTTTATCGGGTTCTGATGTTGTGGGGTTGTGGGCATTCATTGCTCCAGTGTTATTCCTCTTTCCCATGATTTCGGAAGTTTGTGCCTTCTCTGGGTTCTTCCCTCGGGTCACTATGACTTCACTTAAGGTGCTCTGGATCTCGAGTCTGTAGTATCTCTGACCCCACTACTCCTTTACTGGGTTGTATCACAGAGTCTCTGACCCAGAGAGTCTATAGAGGCTGCTTTAGACTATGGGGGGTGCCAGGTTGCACGTTCTCCTATGGTGTGATATCTCTGCCACTGCCACTCCCCCACTGGGTCAAGTCCCAGGGAGTACAGTACTGGGATTTCTCCTCTGTGGCGTGCAATTTGACTCACTGTTCTTGAGTACGCAGATGTAGTTAGGATTTCTAGTTGGAATATTAATGTACCTTCAGATATAGCATTTGGAAATATTTTATCCCATTCTATTAGTAACTTTTAACTCTGTTTACATTGTGTTTGGATATACAATTTTTTTTATTTTTTAGGGAGTTTTTATAGTCTTCTGTTGCCTGTGCCATAGAAATCATATCCAAGAAATCACTGCCAATTTCAATGTTGTGAGGTTTTATGACCCAGACTTTCTTCTAAAAGTTTATAGTCTTAAGATTTATATTTAGGTCTTTTATCTATTTTTTTTTTTTTTTTGGTGGTACTGGGGTTCCTGGAAACCCTTCTACCTCCGGGCTACACTCCCAGACGTATTTTTACATTTTTATTTGGAAACAGGGTCTCCTAAGCCAGCGTACACGGCTGGCTTCGAACCTGCGTGATCCTCCTGTCTCTGCCTCCCAAGCGCGGGGATTACAAGCGTGCGCCACCACGCCCGGCCGTCTTTTATCTATTTTGAGTTAATATTTGTATATGGGATTAGGTAAGGGTCCAATTTTATTCTTTTCCATGTAATTATTATTTTTCAACAATATTTAGTTAAAAGATTATTATTTCCACCACCAAATGTTCATGGAAACCTTGTCAAAAATAATTTGACAATATAGGAAAGAATTTAGCTCTAGGCTTTTATTTAACTCCAATGGTTTATATATCAGCCTTTATAACAGTACTACACTGTTTCAATTATTGTAGCTTTATATGGTTTGAAATCAGAAAATATATATCTTCTAGCTTTGTTCTTTTTCAAGATCGTTTTGGGTATCTAGAGTCCATATTCCATATTAGGATAGAATTTTTTCTGAAAAATAAATATATAAATATATGATAGTTTCACCTAAAAAATAGAAAAAAAATATTCTCTCGTAAGAAAGAAAGCAAAAAGAAATATTGAAATGTTATCTTTAAGTCATCAAAAGCTTGGTATCAGACAAATGAAACTGTTATGTGAAATTATCATTTTTAATTTTGGATAAATTGCTATAATACTAGATGTCAACCACTAAGCCAAGCATGGGAGGGAGGGATGGGGAGAGAATGGGGTGGGGATCGGGTGGGGGCTTACTGGGCGATGTGTGCATGTATGTCTACAAAAGTTTGTATCCCACTATGATGTATGAATACAGTGCACCAATAAAAATAAATAAATAAATTTAAAATAAAAAAAAATAAGACCTTTGAGTATTGGATAGTCCTCTTAACATTGTAGAAAGACAAAAATCATCTGTGTGATGTGACTTATTGGTCTTAAGACCTTGAAGCCTGTTGCTCTCAACAGCAAAATACCTAGTTTTAACATACATACATATATGTATATGTATATGTGTATATATATATATATATTTATATACATACATATATCAATAATGATAATTTCATTTTCCTCTGCCAGATACTTGCTCTTCTAGATTCCATAATAAACAGGTGACCCAATTTTTATATTTGATATATAAGAAAAGGAAGTTTGGAGAGTTTTCAAAGTAAACAAAGATTATTTTCTATCCATCTCATACTTTCATGCTAAAATACTATTAGAAGTAATATTTCAGGTCATAAACAAAGTGGACAAGAAACAGGATGGTTGAAATCCTCACTCAGAAACTGACAGATCAGAAATTTCATCTTTGGGTGGTTGGAATAGCCTGCATCGGAGACATGTTCCCATTGGCCAAAGGTAAAATGTCAAAGTGCAGCAGCCATCCATTTAAAGGCACTGGATAGCTGCTGAGGCTGCTGAGGCTGTGTGAACTGTAGGGGCTACAACTCAGGAGAGGGGAAGAGATCAAAGAGGTGAGCTGAATTCTGCACCCATCTTTACTCTTGTGCCATTTAGTGATTCTGATTGGTTCTGGGCTCAAGCAAGAGGTTTAGACTCTGGGATTTCTACTAATTCCTACTAGGGAGTAGGGAAATGGCCAAAGTTTTTTGGCTGAGCCTTGAGGTGGGGGTAGGGGAGGGGCTTTGACATGCAACTAGTTTTTCTTAAAGGATATTTTTGAGGTGAGGATGTGGATAGGGTGGAGGAACCTAAAGCCTAAACAGAAACCCTCTGAAAATCAGAACAGAGTATTGGATACTTTCATGAGACAAATATCGGTATTCAGTGCCACCAAAAGAAAGGATTCTGAAGAACAGAGCCGAATTTTACCTATAAACCTTAGAGGGTTAAGGTGAAGTAGAAATAGATGAGGCTTAACTAAGAATGCCACTTCTGATTTTAGCCTTTCTTTGATTGGGTTAAATCAGACAATCAAATCCTAATCTGTTCCAGAAGAATTGATATTTCCTCTGTTCCAGAGAAAATGATCTATAACTTGTATATATTTGAATAAACAATACTCAAAATTCAATCTGATTTAGGAGGATCTCAAGTTTGAGGCCACTTTCAGCAACTTAGTGAGACCTGTTTTTTGTTTGTTTGTTTGTTTGTTTGTTTGTTTGTTTGTTTGTTTTAAGGCAAGATGTGGTGAGAGGCACATCTGTATTCCCAGTATTCAGGAGGTTGGGAGAGGAGGATTGCAGACCAGCCTCAGCAATCCAGAGAGACCCTGCTTCAAAAAACAAAAATAAAAATGGGCTTGGAGTATGGCTCAGAGGTATAATGCCTTTGGGTTTAATTCCCCAAAAACACAAAAATCTGATATTACTTGGCCCCTGAAAAAGATAGGCCTATATGATTGAAAATCAAGAATAAAACACACTCGGCATGCACATGTATGTGTACACACACATGATTGAAACCAACACAGTGATAGATAATCCAGACATTACAGTCAGCAGAAAATACCTTTACTAAAATAATGATTAATGTATTCTGCATAAAAGGTAGTAGATAAAATTTTTAATGTGCTTTTAATTGTACATTATAGTATCACATCATAATGTAAATCATGTTGACAATGACATACATACACACAGCATTTGGTGGGATAAAATCTTTAATGTATCTGTGCATTACATTTAAATTAACTAAATGTTCTATGTAAAATATGCAAAAATAGACAAAAGTGTTTTTTAAATTTCATATCTTTAAAAATAAATTGGGAAATTTCAGAACAAAAAAATATACAAAATTGGAAATAAAGACTTCACTCTACTGGTTAAATACCAAGTGTCTGCATCAGGCCATGGCAGAAAACCTCATCAGTGAACTGAAAGACAGGTCAGCATAAACATAAACCTGAACAACACCTAGGAACATCATAGAAAAATGCCAGAAACCAAAATAAGAAAAATCTCATAAAAGCAGTCAGAGAAACAAGATACATTACCTTCAATAAAGCAACAATAAAATTTGATGATTTCTCAACTGAAACAATGAAAACCAGGAAACAACAGAATGGCATCCTTACTGCTGAAAGAAAGTACAATGGTCTCACCTTCTCATGGTTTGACTCACAATGCTTTGACTTTATGATGGTGCAAAAATGATGCACATTTAGAAGTAACTATTTGTTGACTCAGGACTCTGACCTTCTCCTTGACTAGCTTTATGTAATGTAGTATAACATGCTCTAGATGCTGGGAAGCTTCCAATCAGCCCTGTGGCCACAGGGGAAATAGCTGGTGCAGATGTTGGGCACACTGTGTTATCAATGCTTTTGGATACAAGCATTCAATAAATTTCAGGAAGCTATGATGTTCAGTAAGTATTTTCAGTGCATTTTCTAGCTGGGCATAGTAGAAAATCATAGCTTAGCCTGATCTATCATATGCATGCTTAGAACACTTAAATTAGCCTAAAAGCTTAGCAAAATCATCAAACACAAAGGCCATTTTATAATAAAGTATTGAATATTTCATGTAATTTATTGAAGATAGCAGGTTCAGAGAGAGCCTCAGTAATGTAGTGAAACTCTGAGAAACCCAGCAAGACTCTGTTTCCAAACAAAAAATAAAATGGGGCTGGGGTGTAGCTTGGAAATAGAATGCCCTAGTTTCAATCTTCATTACCAAAAATAAAATGCATTTTCTACTTCAGATATTTTCAACTTAAGAGTTTATCAAGAAGTAACCTTATCATGAATTGAAAAGCATCTGTACTAACAACCTAAATTCCTTTATTTTATTTATTTTTTTAATTTTTTGGTGGTACTAGGGGTGAAACCCAGAGACTTTCTACTACCGGGCTATACTCCCAGACCTATTTTATATTTTATTTGGAAACAGGGTTTCACTAAGTTGCTGAGAGCCCCACTAAGTAGCTGAGGCCGGCTTCGAACCTTTGTGAAACTCTTGTCTCAGTTTCCCAAGTGCGGGGATTACAAGCGTGTGCCACCACGCCCGGCTAACAACCTAAATTCTATACTTCAAGAAGAAAAGTGAAACTCAGACATTTTTAAGACAAAGATAAATTAAGATAATTCACCATTAAAAAATCTGCCCACAACAGAAATAGTAAAATGATTTATAGAGATAGAAGGAAAATATCCCAGAAGGTATCACATATATAGAAAGGAGTTGAGAGCAACAGAAAGGGTGAACCATGGATAAACACAAATACAGGCTGAACAAAGGAGAAAGTAATATCTTCATGAGTTTAACATAGATATAGAAAGAAAATATATAACAACAACACAAAAGCAAAGACAGTAGTGGTACTGATTTTTTAGACTATAATGGATTTATAAAAAGTGCTACAATTCTAGTATAAGAATTCAAGCTGGGCGTGGTGGCACATGCTTGTAATCCCAGCACTTGGGAGGCTGAGACCAGAGGATCGTGGTTTGTGGACAACCTCAGCTACTTATGAGGCCCTCCGCAACTCAGTGAGACCCAGTTTCAAAATAAGGAATAAAAATAGGGCAGGGGCTGTAGCTAAGAGGTTGAATGCCCCTGAGTTCCATCCCCAGACATAAAAAAAAAAGAATTCAAAGAATTATAGAAGAACTAGGAAGGAACAAGTTGAATATTAAAATTGTTTGATTATTCTAAAAAGATAGTAAAAAGGGGAACATGAAATGGTAGAGCAAAAACAAAATCTAAGATGGTAAATTAAAGCTAGGCAACCAGGCACAAGGGTACACGCCTATAGTCCCAGCACTTGAGAGGCTGAGACAGAAGAATCAAAGCCTCAGCAATTTAGCAAGACCCTGTTTCAAAAAGAAAGATAATAGATAATAATTTTAAATATATCTATATTTAAAATAGATTTGTACATTTAAATTACTAAATACTCTATGTAAAATATTAATACTGCCAGCTAAATTACAAACCAGTTACATGTTATATGAGAAATGCCCTAATATAAATATGCATAGAATTACAAGTAATTAAAAGCAAAAATACATAATATGAAAATGCTAGAAAAAAAGGCCAGTTTAACTACTAATACCAAAGAAATTGTTCTGCAATGTTTTGCAAGACAAGAACAGATAATAGAACTACATATAAGGTACTAAATAAAATTTGTGGGAGGCCATAGATTTGGACTGGGGACCTGCACTGGGTCCAAGAGTTCAAACCAATATAGAGTTTAATCTCAGTAACTGGGCTTTGTCTGGTTGCAGAAAGCCCTATAGCTAGTTAACTGATTAGGCCTGTAAATAGCTAGTTAAGCTATAACCAATTAACTGATAGAGAGCTGGGTAGGCTCTGACCCAGTTCATTATTTTCTATGCCTCATTTCTGTTTTCCTATAAACACTGTACATGTTACTGGTTGGAGTTCTCTGAGCCTATGCTGATTCTAGGAACTGCTCATTTTGTGAACTGTGGTTTTGTTTTGCTTTGCTCAAATAAACACTACTAAATGTAATTGACCTAAGGAATCTTCTCTTTAACAAAGGCAAAAACAAGAATAGAGAGGGATATTGAATAATGATGCAGATGTTAATCTACCAGGTAGATCCCACAGTCCTTAATTTAGATGCACCCCCAAAATAGGTGCAAACTTGGACCAAGTGACAATGTTGATTAAAAAAACACTCACCTTCAAAAACCACATCATTGCATGTTTCCTATTAAAAATGAACTTAATCGTGGCTTAAATCTTACATCTTCTGGTATTTCTACTACCCACCAATTTACCAAGTTAGGAATAAAAAAAATGTATCATTTTTTAAAATCTGGTTGGTTGGGTAGGTTGTGGCCAGCTAAGTTAAATCTATTTCTATAATCTAACATTTATTACATCTACATTTATTATATCTACTTCTATTTTCTAACAACTTCTATAAAATTCTAACTATGTATTGGCAGTACTACCTGAAACTAACTAAGGCCATTCCCCTATTTCTATAAGGCCCTGTATGATGTAACCCCAGTGCATATTTTATGATTACCGTGGTTCACTATTACCTGCTTTGATTTATTTGCTATCTGATAAACATGCCATTCCAGGCCTTTCTTGTGTCCTTTTGTGCCTGAGGTTCCTCTAGTATGGCATTATCTTTTCCCACCCTACCCTTCCTAATTAATGTGCTCCCTATCATCCAGACAGCAAACAGTGTCATGTGCTCTCCTGACCCCCAGAATTAATTAATTACTCTTCCCTGGTGTTCCACATCTCCAACAGCTATGGTGTCCCTTTTCTGTATGTTTATATCCCTCTTCCCATTGTCGAGCCTCCTCAGTTAGACTGGGTTCTAGGAGAACAGCACCATAGCTCATTTACTCCTTGCTGCCCAGGCTCTAGCACAGTAAATGCCACATGCTATTCAGCAAATGGTGGCAGGTGAATACTAAATTCCTAGAAAATGATATTGATCAGAATCTGCTCAAGAGAAAAGAACTCTTGCAGACTACCTGCAATCTATTCATCATGTGGAGGAAGTGACAGGAACTCAAGGGGGATGGATGGCACAATTAAGGCCATGATGAGGCCGATTCTCAGGTATTCCACTTCCAGTCCTCAACGCTCCTCCTCATGCCAGGTGCTGCTAAGCCTCTCTTTCAGCTGCTTTAATATTACTACCACATAACTCAGCTTTATTTTCCGCAATGCCATCATCCCTGCAGCAGCCCAAAATGCTTTATCAGTGGAAGAGTTCAATTCCACAGTTAAATAAGAAGAGAAAGAAATTAAATACTGTAGGGGTAGAAAGAAAAACATTAACCCAAATTTAATTTGGAAGGAGGTTTTAGATTCATTGCCCACAGGTGCATGCGTGCCCAAGCACACTTACACACACCAAAGCTCTGCACACCATGGCCACAAACATTTTTTTATGACAGGATTTTTTCATCTTCAATTCAGGAAAGCCAGAGTTAGGGACAGAGTACAGTGTAGTCGAGTGCCACTTTGGGGGCAGAAATGCCCCTTTATCACATACCCTGGGACCCCATGAAATAACAATACAAAACCTCATTTCCACATAGGTCCTTCTCAATGACTGATGATGCACACTGGGAAATGGATTTCTTCTTCAGCTGTTTCCCATACATATGCTGGTAAGAAGAATTCAGGGCTTTGCTCACCAGAATGCCCCGAGACGTCCCACTGAGGCCATATGGGTATCTAGATGCACTCGGTTTTAGGCTGTGTGATTGCAAGCAGCCAAATCCCCAGATGAAGGATTTTAAAACAAGTTGGTGATTTTCCGATGAAGGATACCAGCCACAGAAGTTTAAAGTGTTCCTCTGCAACTTGGATTGCTAGTGAAATACCAATTTCTCCTTTTTTTAGAACAATTATTTCTTTTATTTTTCCCCAGACAAACCCTCAGACATTCTTCTCCTCCCTTCTGAGGCTTCTCTTTGAAAGAGCCAGTGCAGTAGATCATGTGGGTTACTCCCAAGATAGAACTGTGGAACGCAGGTGCATTCTGGGGCTTCAGTGTCTGCCTTAGTCTCTGATTTGTTGCAGGAAAAATACTCAATGTAGTTTCCCAATTCCCAGATGTGGATACTTTGAAGACAGATATGATGTATTAATTTTGTGTTTTTACAGATTTATGCTCTGCAGACATAACTATATTTTTCTAAGAAATGAAGCAAGAACCAACTTCAGAATCAGTATGTTGGCCATGACCTGTGAGTGCTTGAGGGCCTTTCGACCTCTTTGAGGGGATATCAAAACTGTCCCAAATGAAAACAAAGAGCCTGCTGTTTAAACTGGGGTTGAGAAGAGCCTAGTTCCAAACTTCACGTTGTTGCTGTGAAACCTATAAAGTACATCGCACAGTGCCCGGCAGATAGAATAATTCGGCAAACAGCAGGCCTTCCTTCATTCCATATTTATCCCTCATCTCATCACAAAGCAAAAGATCTTTGTTCCTAAGGTTTGGCAGTCCCATGGTAAAGTATAAAGATGGTTTTCTGATATTCAAAAAGCTTTTTAAAAAGACTTATGAGAAGGTAATTCTGTGCAGCATAATTCCCAAGCTTTAAAATGTACTATCAACCAGGCAGTTTTGTAACAGATGATTTGCAAGTAAAGTGATAGGCTTTTGGCCATTTGTATATTTTTAAATCAAATATTTATTGATATTCAATAATAATTAACATTAATAATAATCCTTTATAGTATGTGTATGGTTCTTAGTGCTTTATAGCTTGCAAAGCCTTATTTTTTTATTTCTTACTCTTTTGGAGGCCTTCCACAAGCCTGAGAGATAGACAAGGGAAGGATCATTACTTTCATTTAACTGTAAGAAACCCAAATGGCAAAGACTTAGCATGGCAAGGGAGAGTACAGTAGCAAGAACCTGAGGGAAGGTGGTGAGAGCAGTCAGTGCTATGGTCAGCACTGGCCTGAGATGCAGATCTTCCTTCTATAGGATTTGCCCCTCCCCCGGCTGTGGAGAGTGCTGTCAGCAGAATACCTCCAGCCATCAGCCCCTTCAGGGGTAGATGATTCAAATACAAAGATTCAAATACAAAGCCCAGAGACTACATCCCATAATTGAATGTTGTGAGATATTTCGGCCAAACTCTATTCAACTCCCATGAGTCATGTAAACTTCAGAGTACATGGTAGATTTGGCCACATCACAACTTGACTTTTCCCTCTACCTCTTCATGTTCATTCTCTTTTCCTCTCAGAGTACCCAACCCAGGTTAAACCTTTAACAAATATCCTGCATGTTAAACTGTGTCTCAGAGTTGTTCCCTGGTAACCCAAAGTAAGCCTATTGGTACCAGACTATCCAAGAATAAAGCTGGTAAATGGGTTTTGGAGCTGAATCGCTCACCCACTGGAGTTTTCAGATCCAGAATACATTGATTGAGGAGAAGACTAATTCCATGAGAAAAAAGACTTTGCTACATGATAATACAGACAGCAACTATTATTTCAATCTTTCCCCAAAGAAACTTTGGTCATTATATATATGGCCTCGGTATTAGAAATATTGGTTAATAAACTGAATCTTAGCCAATGTTCAGCTCACAGAAGAGTCATAATGCCCTCACCTATGAGTTAAGTCTTTTTCCCATTCTCCAAAAGGAGTCTTGGAATACACATGCTTGTGGTAAGGAGAACTCCTACAGTGGGTCCTTTGGCTTGTGGAGCAAAGACTACCTTAATGAAACGGACAGATACAAACCTCTGAAACTGATCCTTTCTCTCCCAACTCTCTTCCAAGAAGATAATAGATAAAAATCATACTTCATAACAGGGTGATAGGAGATATTAGCACTATACATGAAACCTAAAGGATGTGAGAGTGGTGACACCTGTAATATCATCATGTAATTTACCAATCTGGTCTCAGAAGAAACCAGATGCATCCCAGAAGACAGTAGGAGACCTCCCCAAACATACTTGCAGCTGATGAACTGGATGTGGTATCTCTGCTAGGGAAGATTAATATGGTCCCAGGTACATGATACATGGACATTAAATTTACAGATGCATTCTCATTTTTCCCTATTAAATACATGACTAGTAACAGTTTAAACTCATTTGGAATGAACACCAATATACACTTACAGTCCTGTCCCAAGGGTAATGCTAACTCTTCCCATTCTCTATCATAGAGTTAAAGATCTGAACCATCTGGATAGCCCATAGAATGTTTCATTAATCTAATACTTTGATAAAATGTCATTATTGAGTTGGCACTCAATAACGAATGCTAGAACAAGAGATGATTAGCAGTTTGGAGGACTTACTGAGCAAGACATATATGCTCCAGGAAACAGAAACATCTGACAAAAGTCAAGAGGCCTGCCAAATCCGTAAAATGTACAAAGGGGCTATGGGTGGGGTACTCTGGGAGATCCTGTCCAAAATGAAATTCAAATTGTTTCATCATCACAAAGAAAGATGCATACTACCTTCATGTTATGAGGCAGCATGTTCCAATCCTGAGAGTATATAAATAAGGTTTATATAAATAAGGCAGCCAGTTTTTAGAAATAGAGAGCCCAAAGTAGCAGTTTCAGGATGTAATATCAACATTTTGAAGACCTTATGATATTAGGGGTACCAGTGATTGAAAACAGATACATTATGGAGTTTATGATAAGACCCAATGGGAGAATACAGATATCTGAATACAGACAGACATCTGAGACTCTGTAGCAAAGCCACACAACTGAGGAATTATATACTTTTTCTTTTTTTTTTTTTTTTTGGTGGTACTGGGGTTCCTGGAAGCCCTTCTACCTCCAGGCTACACTCCCAGACCTATTTTATACATTTCTTAATTTTTGGAAACAGGGTCTCTTAAGCCAGTGCAGCTGGCTTCAAACCAGTGTGATCCTCCTGTCTCTGCCTCCCAAGCGCGGGGATTACAAGTGTGCACCACCACGCCTAGCCATGGAATTATATACTTTTTAAAATAATTTCTGGCATGCTATTGACTCTGGTAGATACAAAGAATTTTGACCATGGGACATCAAATGACTATGGATCTAGAAAAGACTATCATGAACCTGGTTCTGTGGATTTACCAAGTTATAAAATCATGCAGGACTAGCAACAATAAATTGTAAGATAAAAGTGGTTTTTATGCAAGGCAGCTGCATAAAAACCCAACTCCAGTATAACTCATCACTATTACACTAGCAGCACTGTCTCACAGCCACAGATATGTGTAAAATGTGGGAGGGGTATCTTTAAAACCATATAACCCAGTAGAAAAGGACCCATGCAATTCAAGTGGGTCGGCTCACTTTGTCAGAGCTAACAGTAGAGTCCCATAATAAATCTTCATTCACAGTTGGCCTTAAAAACAGTTATGATAAGTAAGATTTCTAATAGACAGAGCTATCAGGAGTGCACCTGGTCACCTACTCTATGAATCGGGAGTACTCTAGAACCAGGTGTTTGTACTTCCTATGCTCAAGGATCTGGGTCACCATAGCCTGGGAGTAACTAAGACTAGCAGAAGAGCTAGCTAGTAAAGAAAGTGACCCAGACAACAGTGTAAAAGAAGAGTGGCCTGAAGTATAAATATATACAGACAAACACACCAAGTGGTGAATGACTTGGGTGGCTAGTCAGGAATTGGGAAAGAGAAATGTTAGGTGATGAAGGACAAGGGAGCTCTGGGTGGAGGGTGGCATGTGCATATACAGTTAGACTCAAGAGTGTGAAAGACTTTGCATTGCATGTTAACACCCACCAGAATGTTTCTATGGCAGTAGAGATTATAAAAAACAAAACAAAACAAAGAGACAAAATGACTTGGCTAATTCATGTCAGCTAGCCTCTGTTACTGGTCACCCTGCTTTTGGTATCCTGGGCAGCTGAATCAATAATAAAGGAGATGGGAATTATTTGTGTTTAAAGGCATAGATCCTTACATGCAAAGGATGACCTAGAATGTCCATCTTACCCAAATCTAAGAACAGTGTTGAGTTCCTGACATGGTATTATTCCCTGGGGAAACCAATTGCCTATTTGGTGGTAATTTAATTATACTTGATTCCTTCAACCTTGGAAATGGTAGATAGCCAGTCTGCCAAAACCATACACATATCTTTCCCATGGATACTTAAAGCAATATCTATGGGCTTATCAAGTTTTTTATCCACCAATAGTGCCATATATATCTAAGAATCATGCCATAGGACCTCATGTAGCAAAAATAGAAAAAAAAAAAACCTAAAACTAAAAACAACTAAAAAAGTAAAAATAATACCATCTACTATTATCTAAACATTGCTGTCCTGATAAGAGTTCTGGAAAGGCTTGGAGATATGGCTGAATCTCTAGCTCAGAAGACATATTTATAAGAATGATATGCCAATCTCTGGGACACAGTAGATACCTTAAATCAAATATTGGTATATGGGGCTCTCTCTCCAATAATCAGAATTTATGAGCCTACGAGTCAAAAGGTAGAAGCAGGAGTGGTATAGCTACCATCACTCCTGATGACCCACTTAGGAAATTAATGCCTTTCATCCTCACAAAATTCAGCACTGTGGTTTAGTAGTTCTGGTCACCCAAGAGGGAACATTTCAGGCAAACAATAGAACTAGAAAGCATTGAACGATATGCTACCACTTTCATCTGTTCACTTCAGGATTTTTATATCTAGGGACCAGCAGGAAAAAAGAGCATATGCCATCTTTGCAGGCATAATTGATCCTTGTAGGCAGTCTGCTTTTATACATTAGAGGCAGGCATGGCTATGTTTGGTGCTCAGGAAATCCATTTGGATGTCTTTTGGTATGTTCTTGCCTATTGATGAAAGAAAATGCACAGGTAAAGCAAACCTGGCCTCAAAGGGCACTGAGACTAGTTATTACTACCCATTAAGCTTGATTCTCTTGGTCACCATAACAGATCAGCAACTCAGGTGAGCAAAGGTGCCAACAGAGGCTAGAGGAATCTGAAATGGATAGGTTGGTTTAAAAATGGATCTATTGTGGTCCTGAGATCAGCTCTAGTAGCAGAGACTGCTTATTTTCCTTTTCAAAGTTTCCAACAAGAAAAGAGGCTTCATGGCATCCCGAAGGGATGCTCCTTGAATGTAACTGAAGTAGATCAAGGCAGGACAAGGGGTGAACTATGGTTGAAACGGTGATGCAACACCCAATTCTCTCTGAGGGAAAGAAGTTTTGCCTTAGTTACTTGGAATGCTATTGACAGAGAGCCACTACTGTCATACCTCAGTGGCAGACTCTAGCCTGAGCTCACAGTCTTTTCTCAGGCAACTGATATCCAGTGACTAATTGATGCCAGTGAGACAGACTTGGCCATTTTAGCAAGACTTGAGCTCAAGCTGACAGGCCCTGAAAGCTCTAGATGTTCTTGCAGTGGTGGCTGAGGTTGTCATTGGGCTGCATAACTACTGTATTTTTCCTTCTGCCCTATATTGCTCTTTTATCTTTCAGAGGTGTCATCCCAAGGACATTCTTCAATAAACACTGTGTATGCTAAAATCTCAACATCTACTTTCAGGAGAACCAAATCTGCTCTTCAAAATGATTTCATATACATTGTCTTATTTGCTTTACACAATAATCTTATGAGAGCTACACAGTGCAGATTTTATAGATAAAGAAGAGGGACAGAGAAGTGGGTTTTTCAGTGTGTGCCAGTGAAGCTCTTCAGTGACAGACACACCAATGGCACTCCAGTCACCTGTCTCCTTCTCTGATACCATCATATGCCCTTCCCTTACAGAGGGGAATTAGGGTGGGCCGCAACATCATCCTTCTGTGACAGTGAAATGCCTGGATCTTCAGGCTCTTTCTGTCAAAGTGCTCTGGGAGATGTAGTCGCAGCACCATCAAAGCAATTTATAACCAGGAGAGAGGAATATTTTAATGATGCTTTTATGATATATTGGTCCTATAAAGGCTTATTAAGAAGTAGACCACACTAATAAAATGCAAAGTCTGTCACTTACAATGAAAAACTTAGTGATTTAAAAGTAGTGCCCAACTTCGGATCATCTTTTAGACAATGGATAAATCAAAACAAGCAAGGGGTTGTGTGCTAGGAATTGCACTGATGACTGATCTCTGCACTGGATGTATCTTGTCACTGAGGCTGAAGGCCATCCTTAATTGGGTAACTTGACTTCCTGGAAGAATTTAGGGTGGAGAACTGTTTTGTTCAAAGAATTCTCCTAAAAACTACATCTATAGCCTCGCATGAAACTCATAGATGAGACTGTGGTGCTGTATGGGAAAAGAGACATTGGATGTGGTTATAAAATGTGATTGAAGCAGCAGGCCAGCAAGATCTGGATTCTAAGTTTAGTTTAACTCCTGTACAACCCTGTTACACTTCAGTCTCTCTCTGAGCTTCATGGCCCCTGAAACAAAATGGGAAGGAACCAAGATGATAAGCAAGTCCCTGCCAGCACTGTGACTTTCAGAACTGACTCACTCATGGCTTTTCCAGAGCTTTCCTCTGGTATAAACTGCTTTGCAGCTTGGAGATAGGGCCAGCAATGGTTTCCAGAGTCAGTCACAGTAAATATAAATATGGTAGCCAAGGTCTGCCACAGAATGTTTCTTTAATTTTCCTCATGTAATGTAGATTAGAAAGAAAGCCTGGGACTGGGACTGAGTGTCAGGGCAGTGGTTGAGGGAGGCGGTAAAGTAAACTGGCTCATCACTCAGGCCTGTAATTTTCAGTGAATGCCTTGGGTAAGTAAGTTCAATATAAAGTATGGGACTAGTAAAGCCAGCAGTATAATAGCAATAAGATTATATCAGTGTACTTTCATGAGAAATTTAATTAAGTCATTTATACAAAGGGTCAAATACATAGCAGGTTCTCAGCAGATACTGTCTCTGTCCCTCTCTTTTTCTACCACTCCCAAAACTTTCATCAGAGTGATATAAAACAAAAACCTCTATTTCCAACCTCTGTAAAGAAGAATATAGCAGCTAAAAACACTGTAGGAAATAGTTAAGTAACAATGGGTCCCAAAGATTAAGGGAAAAAATTGTTGCTGAAATATAAACAAGAATAACTTCAATTAAATGGAGTAGTTGACTATTTGCTGGTGGTTTGAGTATGAAAAGTAGATACTATGTTTAAAGTTATTGGTGTACTGTAATCATACATCACGAGGTACAGAATGGTAGAGGCATACACGCACACATTACATATTTAGCCCTTTCCCAATAGCCACCCCATTCCCTTCCCCCTTCCTTCTTCTCATGTTCATCTTAGTGAGTGACTTTGATATGCTTGTGAATATACATCATGCATGTATGAATATACATCATATGCTTGTGAATATACATCATGCATGTATGAATATACATCATACATCATTAGGGTGTTTCTCTCTTCACCTCTTCCATCTCCCTCCATTAGGTAGCCTTCTTTACTCATATAAGGTTTCTCCTTCTTTGTCTAAAGTCTCTCTTATGTCCCATTTTCTTTATAGCTTCCACATATTAGGGAAAACATCAATTTTTCACCTTTCCTGACTGGCTAATCTCACTTAGCATAATGTTCTCCAGTTCCATCCATTTAACTGCCTATGACATAATTTTTTATGGCTGAGTAAAATTCCATTGTGTACATATCCCATACTTCTGTAATTCACTCATCTGTTGATGGACATCTTGGCTGGTTCTATAGTGTGGCAATTGTGATCTTTGCAGCTATAAACATAGACACATATTCATTAGTTTGGTTTCCATTCTTTTGGGTAGATACCCAGAAGTGGTATTGCTGGGTCGTATGGTAAGTTCATTTTCATTCTCCTGAGGATCCTCCACACATTTTTCTAAAGTAGTTGCACTAACTTAAAATGGCACCAGAAATGCATTAGAGTTGTCACTTCTCCATACCCTTACCAGCATTTTTTTTTTTTTTGGTACTGAGAATAGAACCCAGGGCTGTTATACCTCCAAGCTACAGCCCAGTCCTATTTTTATTCTTTATATTTGAAACAGGGTTTCACTGAGTTGCAAAGGGCCTAAGTAGTAGTTGAGGCTATCCACAAACTGCAATCCTCCTGTCTCAGCCTCCCAAATGCCAGGATAATAAGGGTATGCCACCACACCCAGCTTTGTTTGTATTTTTATGATTGCCATTCTACTTGGGGTTAGATGAAATCTTAGGGTAGCTTGATTTGCATTTCTCTAATTACTAGTGATGTTGAATTTTTTGTTTGACGTCATACATCTTAATGGGGTAAAGAATTGTAGAGGCATACATGCACACATCACTCATTCAGCCCTTCCTCACCACCCCATCCCTTCCCCCCTTCTAATGTTTGGCTTAGTGATTGACTTTGATATGTTTATGAATATACATCATGTACATTAGGGAATTTCTTTCTTTCCCCCCTTCAATTAGGTCGCCTTATTTACTCATCTTATTTGCCATTTGTATTTCTTCTTTTGTAAAGTGTCTATTTAGTTCACTTGTCCATTTTTATTGGGTTGCTTCATTTTATTTAACCTTATGTTTTAGCAGTTTCATGAGTTCTCTCTATATTCTAGATATTAGTACTCTATCAGAGGAGTAGTCAGCAAAACTTTTCTCCCATTCTTTTAGCTCTCTGTTGAGGTTTTTGGTAGTTTCTCTTGCTTTATAGAAGCTCTTCAGTTTAATGCAATTTCATGTATTGATCCTTATTTTATTTTCTTGTGCCTTTGGGATCTTGTTGAGAAAGTTTTTAACCTGTGCCTATGTGTCGAAGCATTTGATCTATGCCCTCTTCAAGTAGCTGTAAGGTCTCTGGTCTAATTTCTAAGTCTTTGATCCATCTTGAATTGACTTTTTTGCAGGGTCAGAAAGTGGGGTTTATGTCCTTTTTTTTGCATATGGTTAACTAGTTTTACAAACACCATTTGTTGAAGAAGCTATCTTTTCCCCAGTATGTGTTTTTAGCCTCTTTGTCAAAAATCTTTTGGCTGTAAGTGTGTGAATTTGTTCCTGAGTCTTCTGTTTCATGGGTCTATGTATCTGTTTATGTGCCATATAATTCTTTCCTTTTTTAGAAATTTTCTGAGGCCTAATAATCTATCTTCAATATTTTTTCTGAAAGCAGAAATATTCAATATTTATTTAAAGGGCAAGTGCAGCCAGATGTAGTGGCACACACCTGTAATCTCAATACTTGGGGAGGGGGCTAAGACAGGAGGATTACAGGTTTGTTGACATCCTCAGAAACATAGTGAGGCCATCTGACACTTTGTGAGACCTTATTAAATTTTTTTTTTAAAAGCAGGGCTAAGGTTATAGCTCAGAGGTAGAATGAACCTGGTTTCAATCTCAGTACCAAACAAAAATAAATAAAACAAAGGTAAGTGTTTTGTATATTTTTAATTTTGCAATTGTAAGATCAATGAAGAGTAAATCATTAAATGGAAAAATGACCAATTATGACTAAATTAGAAAAGGGAGCCCAGTTCAATGACAGCTTCTCCCCCTCCCTGATCAGCTTCTAACAAACCAAAGAAACTACGCATGCCAAAGGATGGGGAGGATGCTCTCGTCTGGGTATGCATGGAGGTACCTGTTCTTTCGTCATCCTTTTCTATCACAAATAGAGCTTTAAACCTTATGTTTAGAATTAAAAAATGCATCCAAAATAAAAGTATTAGAGAGGACAATCTGCAGGTAGAGAGAGAAACTTGCCCATGTACACACCAGACACTGAAGCATCCACTCTGGTAAGAATATCAGTCTAAGAGCTTTAATTTGGAAGGAGCCACAGATGGAGAAATTATGCCAAGAGTGAGGTCTTACGGGAGCTCCAGGAAGAGAAACCTCCCAGGTAAACCCTCAGGGTTTCCAGACAGAGGCCAGTGACTTCTCAGATACCTCAGTTTAATGCTTAGCTTCCTGTTAAAATACCAATGTTCTTGAGAAGGTGGAGAGTAAAAAAATGATTTTAAGAATCAGCTTGGTGTGATGGTGCATGCTTTTAATCCCTGAGTTTGGGAGGCGGAGACAGGAGGATAGCACAGGTTCGAAGCCAGCTGTGCTGGCTTCAGAGATCCTGTTTCCAAACAAAAATATAAAAAAGAGGTCTGGGAGTGTAGCCCGGAGGTAGAAAGGCTTCCAGGAACCCCAGTACCACTCCCCCCCCAAAAAAGGAATCTTATAGCCTAACCTTAAGCAGGTTTTTTTGAGAAGAGAAAAAAGAAAGCTTGAGAAGGCTCACAAAAACTGCTTTTCTGAAAAGGTTAAAGTAAATTCTGTCCACATAGGCATTTTTGTAGGATGAGTCAGCTTGAAGGGAACTGGACCTTTATCTTAGTGGGTATGTCCATGGAAGTCATTCATGGGGCATAACTGCCACCTGGCATGTGTATGGGGCAGTGGTATAAGGTGGAGATGCCCGAGCCCGGCAAGATGAAGTAGCATTCAAAGGTAACACTTCAGTGGTGAGCCAGAGTTAAGAACCAGGTCAGCTTCCTCTTCTGTAAAAAATAACATTTCCTTCACTGAGCTTTCACAGGATTAAATGAAGCAACACACACAGAAAAGCACCAGCATTGAGACTGCAACAGTCCACAGAGGCCAGCTTAGGTGGTAACCCAGAAGTATCAACTCATTTACCCAGAAGGCTCCTCTCAGTAACTGGCACATACTATGGGCTCAATAAATGTTAGTTTTTCTTTCTTTATTTTTAGGAACCTTTGGTTCCTCTACTTCAGCCAGAATTTGAAATAACAATTTGTCTTCAAAGCATGGTAGAATCAAAATGTGTTGGAATTCTATCATTTTTTTGCAAGAAAAATTCTTACGAGTTCAGTATGATCTTATTCTTCCTCGACTGGTTAAACCCTATGAAGTCCATTTTATTTTCTGTTGTCTGCGATCCGACAACGTGTTTGACACTTTTTAATTAATGAGTTCCTTTCTAGCTTCTGCATGCTGGGACCCGCTGGCCAACTCTGGCAGGCCTTCCAAGTTGGTGACCCTAGGGTGCCGCATGTCTGTTCTGTGACTGGTGTAACCTGTCAGCACTTTCCTTTCAGGAGCTTTTTCTTCACCTTTCAAGTCTGTTTTCTTATTCCATGACAAGATCTGGCAGAACCTCATTCTTTTTCAATGGGATTCCAAAGAGCATACTAACTATCCAATTTCTTTTCTGATTACTCCAAGAATAAAAAAGGTTTAATCCCACATTGAAAGCCAAGATATATAATAACTGTTGACATTGGAACAGCAAACATTGGCAAAGCTATTAAGAGAATAGCAGACTATGGGTAATATTTTATCTTTGCCTAAGGGGGTCTTTAAAGGATATTAAAGAGGGTATATTTATGAGAATGTATCAGAAGAGATCAAGTTTAAGAAAAAAACTATAGTAGCTAACACACCATAGAAATACAACCTTTTCTGGATTCTTCTCACATATAAGCTGCCATGCTGGGACAGAATAAACACAGGGTGGTAGTTCAAGAAAAGGAAAGGTGCAGTGGTGCATATCTATAATCCCATCTACTCTGGAGCCTGAGGCAGGGGGATCACACATTCAAGGCCAATCTGGGCAATCAAAATTTTAAAAATTTTAAAAAGGGTAGAGTGCTTGCCTAGCAGGAAAAGCCCTCAGTTCAGTCCCTAATACAGAGAGAGAGAGGGAGAGAAAGATGAAAGAAAAAGAAGGAAGAAGGAAGAAGGAAGAAGAAGAAAGGAGAAGAAGAAGAAGAAGAAGAAGAAGAAGAAGAAGAAGAAGAAGAAGAAGAAGAAGAAGAAGAGGAGGAGGAGGAGGAGGAGGAGGAGGAGGAAGAGGAGGAGGAGGAGGAGGAGGAAGAAAAGGAGGAGGAAAAGGGGGAGGAGGAGGAGGAGCAGGAGAAGAAAGAAGGGGAGGAAAGAGAAATGAGAATGGAATTATGAATGAATTCTCTGACTCAGCTCAAGCTTCATATATTCCTCCATCCTTCAAGATTAGCTCAAAATTAACTTTCTTCATGGTATTTTATTCATCACATACAATAAATGGCTCTAAAATTCCCACAATTTTTGCACATATCCATAGTTTAGTTTTATAAATGCAGAATCCTTTTGAAGCATCTGTTAATATGCCAGTGTCTCCTACTATCTGTTAATATGCCAATGTTCTACTATACTACAAATGCTCTGAACTATGTCTTATTGATATCCATACTCCTGGCACTTAGTGGAGTCCCTGACATATGGCAGGTGCTTAATTAAAGTTGAATAAATGAATGGTTAACTGAATTCTCGATACATACTCTGTTCCATTTATGACCAACTATGGAAATAAAAGAAGTAACATACTGAATCTACCATCACTAGAATAATCCTGCTCAAATTTAGCTGGTCTCTATAAGCTTTTGGGGAAATAGTTGTAAAGTTTCCTAAGGGCTGATGTGGTAGTTTTTTTTTTATAGCAAGTTTGTTGACACAAACCTTCAGTCACATAGAACTGGATCTTTCAGAAGGTAGCAAAATAATTTTTAGATCTAGGAAGAACTGTCAAGCCTTTACTCCATACTATTCACTAAGAAGATATAGAAATTAAGTTCTAGGAAAGTGCAGTGTCTAGTTAATTTTATACAACTGCATGATGGAAGATCTGAGAATAGAACTCATGCATCCTGGTCAAAACAGGTGGGTTTCTTTTTTTTTTTTCTGTAGTTGTCATCTTAGTCTATTCTGGCTGCTATAACAAAATACAATAGTCTAAGTGACTTACAAGCAACAGATATTTAACTTTCACAGTTCTGGAGGATAGAAAGATAAAGAACAAAGCATGGGAGATCTCAATCTGGCAAGGGCTGGCTTACTGATTCATGGTGACATCTTCTAGCTGCACGCTCAGGTGAGGGGAAGAATAACTAGCTCTCTGGTCTCTTGTTAGGGCTGTTCATTAGGGCTCTGCTAGTTACCTCCCGAAGGCCCACTTCCTAAGTTTCCCATTGGTGATAAAGTTTCAGCATATGAATTTAGGGGGGATGAAAACATTCAGACCAGAGAAACTGTGCTAAAATATATGTAACACAAAGTTTACTAGTTTAGTCATTTTAAGTATATAATTTAGTTGTTTTAATCTTTCCTTTTCCAGATCTTTTATTATCCTAAAGTCTGTATTTATTAAGCAATAGTTTTTGGGGGTTTGTGGTTGTTTTTTGGTGGTACTGGAGTTCCTGGAAACCTTTCTATCTCCAGGCTATGCTCCCAGACCTATTTTATTTTTATTTGGAAACAGGGTCTCTTAAGCCAGCGCGGCTGGCTTTGAATCTGCCTGATCCTCCTGTCTCTGCCTCCCAAGCACAGGGATTACAAGCCTGTGCCACCATGTCCGGCTTTAAGCAATAGTTTTAAATTTTCCTTTCCCTTATACCCTGATAGTCACTTTTCTTCATGTTATCTCTGTGAATTTTGACTATTCTAGATAACTCACTAAGTGGACTCATACAATATTTGTCCTGTGGTATCTGCCTTATTTTACTTAAGATAATGTCTTCAAAGTTTATCCATGTTATCATGTGTATCAAAACTTTACTTCTCTTGAAGCTAAGTAATAACCCAATATTATTTGTAATTCTGTGGACACTTAGGTTGTTTCTACATTTTTATTATTTTGAATAATGTTACTATGAATGTTATTGTGGAATATCTATTTGGGTGCCTGCTTTCAATTATTGTGAGTACACAGCCAGAGGTGGAAGTGCTGAAGTGCTGTCTTGAACACAACAAGATGTCTCAAGTTGTAAGCAGGCTGGAGCCTGTACTGACATCAATATGCAAATTAACTACCTTTTTTTTTTTTTGGTGGTACTGGAAGCCCTTCTACCTCCGGGCTATGTGAAGAGCCCCACCCATTGCCTGCTAGCTCGAAGACCTAAAAATAGCGCCGAGCGGAAGCTCTGTGAGGCCCATTAAGCAGTAAACAACTTTCAGGAAGTCCGGTAACCGGAGCATGGGGCGCACGGGAACACAACATACCACTGTTTGTAACAAATGAGCTAATTTTGCATGGAGCGAGTGATCTGAGTGCTGATTGACTGCTTGGGATATATAAGCGGGGAGTGGGGAGAGGAGAGAGGGAGAGTATGTAAGAGCCTGGGATAATAAAGAGTCCGAAGAAGATCGTCTCCGGTGTCGTGCTTGAAAGCGGCAAGTGGTGGCCCGTAAGGGGAATCTCTCTCAACGAGACGGTCAGAACTTTGGACTTTCCAGGGCAGCCGGCTGGTAAGTTCTCCTGTGAAGAGGGAGGCTCTACAAAGTAGAGGATCATAAGATTGTTCTTTCCCAACTCCGTTTGAGGACGAAGGGGAGCTCCTTTGAGGGGAGGATTTATAGGGTAGTATACTCTCAGGCTGGACCTGAGGCTGAATAGGTATGGGAAATAATCCATCTCATCCAATACAAAAGGCTTTAAAAGCCTTATTAAACGGAAAGGGGTTAAAACTTAGGGATAAGACTATTCAGGGTTTTTTGAGCCAAGTGGATGAGGTGGCCCCTTGGTTTGCAGTATCAGGAAACTTGACCCTGGCAAGTTGGGATAAGTTAGGGAAGGATATTAAAAGGGCAGAGAAAAACAATCAAGTCACGGGAGGAACTTATCCTTTGTGGCGCCTCGTCAGGGCATGTTTGGAGCAGAAATACTACAAACCGCTAGTGCGAGAGGGACAAGTGGCACTTGATCTGTTAAAAGAGGAACGGTCCACCTCCTCTCACCCAGCTAGTGAACTAGGCTCTGAAAGGGAGGGGGACTCGGACGAGGAACTTGCGGCAATAGAGGAGGAAGTCAGCAGATTAACCCTAGCTACGGGCCCCTCGCAGGGCTCTGTTCCTCCGCCCTATAATCCCTCAGCTCCAGGACAAAGCGGAGGCCGCTCCTTTAATGAAAAGGTATGGTGTGAGCCGGAAATGTTACTATCCAGACAGGCTTTTCCCGTGTTTCAACCACAAGGAGGAGGACCTCGGTATCATGAGCCTTTAGATTATAAGCTTGTAAAACATATTGCTGAGTCCGTGCGGACTTATGGTACCAATGCTGCATACACCGTAGCCACCTTAGAAAGCATTTACAGGTATGCCATGACCCCTGGAGATTGGCAGAACTTGGCCCGAGCGGCTTTGACCCCAGGACAGTATTTAGATTGGAAGGCTTTCCTTATTGAGTTCGCAGCAGAGCAAGCAGCGGTGAATCAGGCCGCAGGACAACCTGCCTGGAATTTGGATATGCTTTTGGGACAGGGACAATTTGCTAACAACCAGACCTGTTACCCTCAACAAGTGTATGATCAGATAAACAATTTGGCCACCAGGGCATGGAAAAGTTTGCCTAATAAAGGGGAGGTGTCAGGCAATCTTACTAAGATAATTCAAGGTCCCACTGAGCCTTTTTCTGATTTTGTGGCTAGGATGGTAGAAGCTGCTGGACGAATATTCGGGGATGTCGATGCAGCCATGCCACTTGTTAAACAGCTTATTTTCGAACAATGTAATACTAAATGCAAACAAGCTATAAATCCATATAAAAGTAAAGGTTTAAAAGTATGGATGAAGTTATGTAGAGAACTCGGCGGACCTTTAACCAACTCGGGGCTCGCTGCAGCTATCATGCAAGCATCTGGCAGGCAAAAGGGCAATAACAACACCCGACTAGGAAATTGCTTTTCATGTGGGGCGGCAGGACATTTAAAAAGAGACTGCCCAAAACGAGGCTCTCTCTCTCAAAAGAGCCCACCAGACCTATGTAAGAGATGTAGAAAAGGCAGACATCCCGCCTCAGAGTGCCGGTCCGTTAAGGATATTGACGGCAATATCCTACCGTCCCATGATCAGTCGGGACAGGGTCGCCCGCTGTCAAAAAACGGGAAACGGGGCCCCCATCCCCAGGGCCCTTACAAGTATGGGGGCCAACAAATGTACAATGCTATAGAGACACACCAAACACCCCAATGGCCCAATCTCCAACCGCCCAAGGAATCCGGAGAGCCACTCCCGGTTCAGCGGGATTGGACCTCTGTGCCACCACCCGGCTGGTATTAACCCCTCGAATGGGAATTCAAATTATGTCGACTGATATGTCAGGGCCATTACCTCCAGAAACGGTGGGCATAGTTTTGGGGCGATCATCATCCACCATGAAAGGCCTAATAACTCATCCTGGAGTTATTGACCAAGATTATGAGGGCGTTATAAAGGTTATGGTCTCCGCCCCCAGAGGAATTGTTGCCATCTCTCCTGGTGATCGGATAGCGCAGCTGTTATTATTACCTAGTCTACATTCTCTCTTCCCTTCAAAAAAGGAACAGCGAGGAGAAAAAGGGTTTGGGTCCTCTGGTACTAATATAATATCTCTCGCCTTTGATATGGGAAAACGACCTTTAATTACTTTGAAAGTGGAGGGAAAGCCGATTCTAGGATTGCTTGATACAGGGGCAGATACTAGTGTAATTGCTTCTAAGGATTGGCCCCCCGCCTGGCCCATAAAAAAGGCTAACACACAGCTTAGAGGATTAGGATACATTAAAACACCTGATATTAGTGCTAGACCCCTTCATTGGGAGGACCAAGAAAAACATTCTGGGACCTTTACACCCTATATGCTGGAAATTCCGGTCTCCTTGTGGGGTCGAGATCTACTTCTGGACATGGGATTCCGATTACATAATGAATATTCTCCCCAGGCGCTACATATGTTTAACAAGCAAGGTTTTCATCCATCATTTGGATTAGGGCGAAACCTACAGGGACGGAGGAGCCCTGTCCCCACTGAAGGACAAAACACTAAACAGGGATTGGGTTTTGTGGAGTAGCCACTGGGGAGGCAATTCCCATCACTTGGAAGACGGGGGATCCAGTATGGGTTTCCCAGTGGCCTCTCCCCCGTGAAAAATTGGAAGCAGCAAAAGAGTTAGTAAAAGAACAACTAAAATTAGGACATATCCAATCATCCACATCACCCTGGAATACCCCTATATTTGTAATAAAGAAAAAATCAGGAAAATGGAGACTATTACATGATCTCCGAGCCATAAATGAACAAATGCAAGTTATGGGACCAGTCCAACGTGGACTCCCCCTTCTCTCAACTATTCCAAAATTCTGGCCAATTATAGTGATTGATATAAAAGATTGCTTTTTCTCTATACCATTAAATCCTCTAGATACCCCACGTTTTGCTTTTACTGTGCCATCCCTAAACCAAGAGCAAATTGACCAGAGATATGAGTGGAGAGTGCTCCCCCAGGATATGGCGAATAGCCCCACTCTTTGTCAACTATATGTGGATGCTGCCTTACAACCTGTTAGGGATAAATTCCCTCCATTGCGTTGTCTCCATTATATGGATGATATCCTGTTAGCCTGTGAAAATGAAAAGGTACTGGATGAAGCGTATTGTGTGCTTGTTAAAGCCCTTGAGGAAAAGGGTTTAGTTATAGCATCTGAAAAGGTTCAAAAGGGCACCGTCACCCATTTTTTGGGAAATATTCTTTATCCCAATTTTGTCACGCCTCAAAAGGTCACCATTCGTACAGACCAGTTACACACTTTAAATGATTTTCAAAAGTTATTAGGAGATATTAATTGGATACGTCCTGCCTTAGGAATCCCAAATTTTATGCTAAAACCTTTATATGATATCCTCAAAGGAGATTCTTCCTTAACCTCTCCTAGAATGCTGACTGCTGAAGCCCGGGAAGCCTTAAGTTTGGTAGAACAAGCTTTAACTAAGGCTTCCCTTAAGCGCATTTCACCGAGGGATTCTATTTGGGCATGCATACTGGCTACTGAGCTCCAACCCACTGGGGTCTTATGGCAACAAGGACCTCTATTATGGATTCATCCTAAACTATCTCCTCAAAAGGTTATTGAGTATTATCCCTCTATGGTGGCAAAGGTTGCTGTTCTTGCCATACAGCAATGTATTCAACATTTTGGCCAAACCCCTAATAAGCTTATTGTTCCCTATAGTAAATACCAAATATTAATTTTACAAACCTCCCTGGATGATTGGGCTATATTACGATGTGTGTTTAATGGAGAGATAGATAATCACTTACCTAAAGATCCTATATTACATTTTACAACTCAACATCCTATTATCTTTCCAACCATAACCAGAAGAACACCTATACCCTTCGCTATCAATATTTTTACTGATGGATCAAAATCTGGCCTTGGAGCTTTTATGATAGAAGGACAAAAACCCATAGTTGTTCAATATCAGCATATATCACCTCAGCTAGTTGAACTAAATATTATATTAGAAGTGTTTGAGAGATATGATTCTTCCTTTAATTTGTTATCGGACTCCTCCTATGCTGTAGAGATGATAAAGTCCCTTGAATGTGCGGCGCAAATATCAACACATACGCCCATCCACTACTTGGCATCTAAAATTCAACATTTAATTTTGATGAGGAAAAATCCCTTTTATGTACAACATATTAGGGCACATACAGGCTTACCAGGGCCTGTTGCCCAAGGTAATGATTATGTAGATAAGCTTACGAAGATGCCCATGATTTTCTCTCTCACCCCACTTCAACGGGCACAAGATTTTCATCGCCAGTTTCATGTAAATGCTAAAACTTTACAGATTAAATTTAAAATTCCTCGTTGTCAAGCCCGTGACATCATCAAGGCCTGTGGTACTTGTGCACCCTTTATCCCCTCTTCTAATGTTGGTGTTTGCCCACGTGGGTTGCTCCCCTTACATTTATGGCAAATGGATGTGACCCATATACCTGAATTTGGCTCTATTAAGTATGTGCATGTTTCTGTTGATACTGTTTCTGGAATTATATATGCTTCTACTCACACAGGGAAAAAAGCTCGTGACGTTATCGCTCATTGCCTTGAAGCTTGGGCAGCATGGAATGTGCCAAAAAAAATAAAAACTGATAATGGTCCGGCTTATACCTCACAAAAATTTCAGTCTTTCTGTAAACAGATGGGCGTAACATTAAAACATGGCCTTCCATATAATCCTCAAGGACAGGGCATTGTTGAACGCGCCCATCGCACAATAAAAGAATGTCTAATAAAACAAAAAGGGGGAATAGGTGAGAATCTGAAACCAAGGCAGCGATTATCTTTGGCACTTTTTACTTTAAATTTTTTAAATTTAGATATTAATGGCAAATCGGCCGCAGATCGCCATTTTTGTCCTTCTAGTATTCCCCATGATATGGTAAAATGGAAAGATGTCCTCACCGGAAAATGGAAGGGACCTGATCCGGTACTCACATGGGCCAGAGGCTCTGTTTGTGTTTTCCCACAGGACGGAACCGATCCGATTTGGATCCCAGAGAGACTGACTCGTCAAATAATATCGCAAGATGGCGCCTCAGGGATGGATACACCTGATCACCATGCTGATCTGGACAAAACCAGTATGGAGTGAGCAACAATGGGGCAACTGGAGCTGGGAGTTTGATAAACTCACCAAACAATTACGTGCTGAAATCATCAAGGTCAACACCACCCGAATCGACCCCAAAGTGGCCCAAACGCTGGCGTCCCGGATCCAGAAGGCAGCATTCCATCTAAAAGAATGGGCCGGGTTGGGAGCATTGGGATTTTGTTTTGTTTTCCTGTGCATTCTATGTCTCTGTTGCCTGAGACGTTTATTTCTGCAGAGGGCCAAGGATCAGATGCTCCTAGCTCAGGCTTTCATGGCGGTTGAAGCAGGACAATCGCCTACTGTTTGGCTAGCCGCAATGGAAAAATCATAAAGCAGAATGTCAGCAAGGACTGCACTTGGGACCCCGGGAGGGTGCATCCCAAGGAGGATATGCTCAGCTGCATACGGGTTACCACTGTATTGCTCGCCCGTCCCTGCAAAAAAGGTGGTGGCAAATAATTGCATAAACTATAGCAGGGGTTGAGTCCTCTATCCTCTTCTGCTTAAAAACAAAAAGGGGGAACTGTGAAGAGCCCCACCCATTGCCTGCTAGCTCGAAGACCTAAAAATAGCGCCGAGCGGAAGCTCTGTGAGGCCCATTAAGCAGTAAACAACTTTCAGGAAGTCCGGTAACCGGAGCATGGGGCGCACGGGAACACAACATACCACTGTTTGTAACAAATGAGCTAATTTTGCATGGAGCGAGTGATCTGAGTGCTGATTGACTGCTTGGGATATATAAGCGGGGAGTGGGGAGAGGAGAGAGGGAGAGTATGTAAGAGCCTGGGATAATAAAGAGTCCGAAGAAGATCGTCTCCGGTGTCGTGCTTGAAAGCGGCAGGGCTACACTCCCAGACCTATTTTATTTTTGGAAACAGGGTCTCTTAAGCCAGCATGGCTGGCTTCGAACCTGTGCGATCCTCCTGTCTCCACCTCCCAAGTGCAGGGATTTCAAGCGTGCGCCACCACACCCGGCTAACTACCTTTTTAAAAAGACATTTCATGAAAGGTGATTGATCTGAGGGCAGCTAAATTTTCAAATATGTTCTGAGCATCTACTCTGAACCAGGCTCTGTGCTGTGTTAGGCGCTTGAGATGCATAGGTAGTAAGACATGGTACAGACTAGTGAGAGAGAATTAAGGTAGATAAACACAATACCCACGATGTGAACAATGATAGAATACAACAAATGGAAGAGAGGAAGGAATAACTGATTACACTGGGTTGTGTTGAGGGGATATATGGATGTTGGTCAGTAACGTCTTGGTAAACAGTGATACCACTAAGGCAAGAGAATCAGGAGGAAGGTAAGGTTAGTGAAAAAATAATGAATTCAGTTTTAAGCTTGTTGAATATGGGGTGCCTTTCAAGGTGGAAAAATATTAGTAAGTTCCAAGTTAACATAAAAAAATTAGTTTCACATTGGCTCACTTTTTATAAAATAAATCACTCTGGTTACTTTTATGAAGATAGAAAATACAGAAATTGAATATTTGTGAAATAATTGGAAAGGCTGGAGGAACAAGATCTAAGTTGGATTTCCAGATAACATCTATAAAGTGGCTACAGAAGTCATGTACCAACAAGACTGCAACTGTTATCATAATTAGAAGGCTCAACCAAGAAATCTACTATTGCCAGTGATGTGTATATTTATCTTATCATATAAGAAATTAGTTGCTGGATACTATAAGACTGCTCCAAATAAAACCAGCACTTTCATAATTGTGTTTGCAGAAATAACAATCAAAGGTGGCAAAGAAATGGCCCTGTCCCTACTTTTGAAGAACTTGCATACATGAATTTTCTTGATTGTGGTAGTTATTGCACAGTTCTGTGAATATAATAAAAGCCACTGGGCTGTAAATTATAAGTGAGTAGATGTAATGAGTTGAGAGTTATAGCTCAATAAAGATGTTAAGAATCTTACATTTTTTTTTTGTTTTTTGGGTTTTTTTGTTTGTTTGTTTGTTTTGGTGGTACTGGAGATGGAACCCATAGGCTTTCTACTCCGGGCTATACTCACAGACCTATTTTATATTTTATTTGGAAACAAGGTCTCACTAAGTTGCTGAGAGCCTCACTAATTATCTGAGGCTGTCTTTGAAACTGTGTGATCCTCCTTTCTCAGCCTCCCAAGTGCGGGGATTACAAGCCTGCACCACCATGCCTAGCAGAATCTTACATAATTTATAATTGATAAAACTTATTCTGTACCCTGAAGCCTAGCTGCAAGGGAGTCTAGAAGTATATTTTAATTTCCAAGCTTCTTTATGGAAAGACACAATAGGAAGACATCAAAGTGAATGTTAAACAAACACGTATTTTGTGTCTAAAGTTACCTAAAGAGAATTTATTGGGAAAAAAAGGTAAGGAAAAGGACAAACAAAGGTCAAGAAAGCTACTATTTTCAGAAAGACATAAAACCTCCAGGAAATAACAACCAAGGTGATAGAAGAAGTACCAAGGATACAGTCCTGGAAGTCAAAATTAGAAATGGAAGGAGGAGGCTCAAAAACTTATGAATGCAATGTCACTATTTAGGTAGGTAGAGGGAACAAGTCACTTTTTATCTTTGTTTCTCCATCTTTAAAATGAGTATGCCAACAGTAATACTTTTCCACCTACTTAACCGTTTTCTGGAAGAGCAACAAGACAATTTATGTAAAATTGAACTGCAAATTACATATCATCATTATTATTTCTGATCATTTAAGAAGAGATTATATAGTCTCTGTGACCAATATGCTCATTAGGGTTAGGATATTTTCCTAAAATTCATCTAATTGAACAAAAGCCCTCCCACTCTAATTCACCATTTTATCTCAGAGCAAATAAAGAATGGCTTCTCATAAACCCATATGCCATCCATGTTTGTCTATTAAGATAGTCATAAAGTATTCTCTTTAGCCAGCATTTTATTGCAGTGATCTGATAATTGACAAATATAAACTATTTCCTAAAACATCCCTCCCTCATGATCATGTTTAGGTAAAAGACACAAGCTCATAGTGTTGGAAGACACATGGAGCTTGGCTCCCACTCACATACTCGACCCCCCTCAGGCCCTATCACACTTCTTCTTGCCATTTCCTTCACCAACCCTCAAGTATCGACAGCCTGTGTGCTCAGGAGTAGGATTCCAGTCATCTACTTCTTTAAGCACTCAGTAGCATTTGTAACACACCAGCTGTTTCTGAGAACACATTCTTATTATAGGAACAGCAAGAAATTCTACTGTCACTGTCCTAAGCCATGCCAAAGTGCTATCATGGTGGTAACATCTCATAGAATAAAAATCAAGGCTGAATCTTTAGGAAATGAGCCAAGCATCACTCTCTGAGTTTGTTCCCTTTCTTTCTGGGTTTGCTCCCATCATAGAATCCAGGCTTGAGTGTGACTTGGAGAACAGGATTAGGTAAGGTAGGATGGGTCCCATTCAAACATGGTACAGAATAATCAAATTGTTCACAAACAATGGACCTATGGAAAAAGAAAATCAGCAATAGGGATTCGGAGATGATTGGACTATCTTTTTTTAGATGTCTTATACAGAGTAGCCATTATTTATTTGCCATTTCAAAATTTCTTGTTATAAAAAGAAAATTAAAGTGAAATTATTTTTGGTCTGGAAATATTTATCTCCTCCTGTCACCCCCCACACTTAAATAGTCATAATGTACCATTCATCATAAGGATTACTCGACATTTGCTATTTTTTCATTCAGGGAAATGTGATATTTAAGAGTATGGAGTTTGGAGCCAGGCTGTCTTGGATTACTAGATTCCTGGATCTCCCACTTCCTAGCTCTATAAAAACCAAGTTACATGACCTTCTAAGGCCTCGGTTTCTTTATCTTTCAAAAATTAATTCATGTAAAGTGCTTAGCACAATGCTTGCCCCGTATTAAGCCTACTTTATATGTAAATCCTTATTATTCATACCAGCAATTTTGCCTAAAGAATATCGTAATATCTTTGAACCATTTCAATTATTTATCTCTGGCATATAAGCAAAGAAGAGATTTTCTCCTTAAGATTATTAATGTTCTAAACTGAATTGAATGGAAGTAAAAGCACATCTAATTTAATCGTACTTTCTTTTACTGAACACTTACTTTGTGTTAGTGTTTTCAAATTGGCATGTCATTCTGGGATCTTTATTCTAATGGATGTTCCTGCTTGCCATCTTTGGAAAAGTGAATCTCTTCAAAACAATAAAACATTGGTGACAGGAGAAGAAAAGGATAGCTAGCAACAAAAGATGAGCTATGGAGGGGTAGGAAGCTATGCTGATGTTCCCACACTGTTTTTAGCCAAAAGAAAAAAAATCACTGATTTCATTGTTTTTTTATTTTTATTTTTTGTGGTACTAGGGATGGAACCCAGGAGCATTCTACCTCCAAGCTACACCCCCAGCCCTATTGTTTAATTTGAAACAAGGTCTCACTGAGTTGTAAAGAGCCTCACTAAATAACTGAGGCTGTCCGCCAACCACGATCCTCCTGTTTCAGCCTCCTCAATGGTGAAATTACAACCATGTACCACCATACCTGCTTACTGTTTTAAAAAAAATTGTTGCCATACATCATACCTTTATGAGATAAATGTTATGACAGTAAGATGTTCTATTAAGTTTTTTTTCTGATTTTGGTACAAGTATTAAGTAGATTTCTTTAATGATTTTTTGTTTAATTTTATTATTAATTCAACCTAATATTCTGTGAAAAAAATTTTGGTTAAATACATAAGATATCAAAAATTTGAATAAATTTTGGTTTCTAGTCATTTACTCTCTTAATATTTAAAAATCATTTACTCTTCTAAGATTTAAACATGAGGAAAATTGAGAGTATACATAATAGAGTTCTTATCTTTTAAAGTATTTTTAATCTTTTCTTTTTTCTATGGTACTAGAGGTAGAATCCAGAGGCTTTCTATCTCTGGGATATATTACTAGACCTATTTTATATTCTATTTGGAAACAGGGTCTCACTAAATTGCTGAGAGCCTCACTAAGTAGCTGAGGCTGGCTTCAAAATTGCACGATTCTCCTTTCTCAGCCTCCCAAGAACTGGAATTACAAGCATGCACTATCATACCCTACTTAGCTTTTTTTTTTTTTTGGTGGTACTGGAGTTCCTGGAAGCCCTTCTACCTCCGGGCTACACTCCCAGACCTATTTTTTATATTTTTACTTGGAAACAGGGTCTCTTAAGCCAGTTCAGCTGGCTTCAAACCTGCCCGATCCTCCTGTTTCCGCCTCCCAAGCGGGGGAATTACAAGCCTGCGCCACCAGGCCCGGCCCAACTTAGCATTTTTAATCTTTAACAAATTTGCTGGATCTCTAGAAGCAGGTCACGTTCTGTAGAGCAGCCATGTTTGGTCGACTGAGCCCAATCTGAGAACTAGCCTATCTCCTGGGCTCCCTCCTGAAGAAAACACATCCTACGTTTGCTCCATGTGAGAGGGTCTACTGAGATTTCAAAGATCCCAGGGGAACCTCTGATACAATTTCTGCTTAATTCTCCATCACAAGAGCATTTCAGAGAAAGAATATATTGAAATTACAATTAATATGGAGAGAGCGTCTGATCAACCCCACAATGTACTTTCTGCTCATCAGAAGAATGATGGAAGGCTGAACCTCCCCCTGATTTCTGACTCTGTGGCACAATGCTTCATTATTAATCAAACTGCATTTTTATTTTATTCACAACACTTAGTGCTTTCGAAAATTCATCATTTATTGACTTGCTTTTCAAACTACTGTCTTTCCCTTTTAGAATGCAAGCAGGGCCCTAATTTATTACATCCACCATCACCTCTAGCCCCTGCATCTAGAACAGAGCCTGGCAGCACATTCTTAATGAAGGAGTCAATATTTACTCACTTACATGACTAAACACAAAAAGATTTCTTTTTATGACCTAATATAGCTTTAAAATTCCATATTTTAAAAGTGCTTTTTAATGCAGCATTAGAAATAATTACCTAGAAGGTCACAGTATACAAATAATATGTTGTATAACTTTTGTGTTCCAGAATTCAGAGGCTGAGAAGAGATATATTAATTAGGATGAGGAACAAGAATTATTAAAACATACAAACCCCCAAATTTCAGTGTTTGATCTGAATCAACCCACACTGAGGTCCACCCCAGGATGGAGGGCGTTAGGAGAGGGGAGGGCACAGCAGACCCACTATTTCATGATGCCACTTGGGGGTCAGGTTCCTTATGTCATGTAACTAGGCATGCTCTAGGGATATTTTTTCCTCTGCATCCATCAGTGGAAGGAAAAAATGAGCATGTGCAGGACCACATAAACAGAGCTGGAAGCTGGTCAGAAGATGATAGTAGGGCTCCACTGAACTGCAAGAGAAGCTGGAAAATATGTTTCTACAAGGTAAAGGAAACAGGGCTTTTCCAGTGCACTAGGGGGCAGAGGATGCAGGGTCCTTTTTGATGCTCACCTTGATACTTAGTCTTTAACCCCTCCTTAAGGTCAAATTTCCTTTGAAGTTCCCTAAGCTTTTGGCCAATACTTCAAAGGTTCCCAATTTTTAAAATCATTAACTGACCCTGAATGAAATACTAAAACTTAGAGCCATTGATTCTTTCTCCTTGAGTCCCAGATCATGTCTAATAAATCATAAGTCTAGTATCAATTAAAAGTTACTTCCTAAACTTTTAACTGTGGACATCCTATAACCTCAGGCATAGTGGAAGGCAAGAGATGAATACTGACGTTACGGCCCATCCCAGGCTTTTTGATTACCACTGAGCTTTAGGGACAAAGTCTCTTACTGTAAAACAATGCTTATTATTAAGAAGTCACACTTAACTGTATAGAGAAGTATAGATTTCTGTCCTGTGATCTGAGTACTCCTCTGCTCACCTTGTCCACACTCATGGTGAGAGCTGATATTGTCCTTCTGGCATCTCGGCTAGCCAGCAAAACAAGAAGGGGAAGATGCAGGAACTAATTAGCATCTCAGTATACTGTTGCCCTCAGGGAAGCAGGAGCAGCACAGACATGCCAGGCATAGTGAGCTAAACTCAGACTTGATCTTGGAGAACAAGGGCAGGGCACTGTGACGGAGGACAACGAAGCCTTTGGATCTCTAAGCTCAAGAGCCTATGCTGGAGGCGAACCGTAGAATAAACCTGGCCCAACATTTCAAGTGCCCATCAGCTTCCAGTTCAGGAAGTGACTTTGCTGTAGCTTTGCCCCCGAGGTGGACACTGAGCTGAGTGGCATCAGCCAGACCCTCAAGGAAACTCAATTCCCATTGAAGAATGACCAAAATTGGCACCTTACGGGGCGGGAACTCATCACTTCTCTCTCGCTGTATGCATACATTTGAAAACCCTCCTCAGGACTCGGCTTAATGCTGACTTTATTTTAGCAAAGATGAACCGTATTTTAAATGAAAGGGAGTAAGAAGAGAGGCATGTGTTTGCAGGGAGCATCTGTGTTTGCTCACAGATGCCCTGCCCCGTTTTAGCCAAGGTGTCCTATGCTTGCGACCCCCTCCTTTCAGTGTCCCTGGTCCAGGGCCTGGGTGCTGGGCTTCTGATAACTACCCATGGATGTTAGCACATCCTCCCCAAATTCCTAAGACCCCGAGTGTGCAATATGCCCCGTGCAGGTCAGGAGAGCAGCTGGGGAGCGTGCAGCCTGGTGCATGCTTTCAGTGCTGCAGTGCGGAGAGGCTGCGGTTATTGGGGTAGGCAACCTCTATAGCACCTGACATTCTTTTCTCTTCTAGGAGACAGTAATACATTACAGGTGTTATAACTTTCCCTCAAAATCAGACTGCCTGGGGAACTGTAAATCTAAATCATGGCTGCCCTCAGGAAACCTGTGGGCCTGTAAACACAGTGAAATGAGTGAGATGAAAGCGTCCAAGGGAGAAAATGAATCTCAGGCATCCCACTGAAGTCTATTTCATTTTTACAGTCTGGTCACCCCTGTGCAGCAGGGGCAGCACTGGGAGGGACAGGCCGTTTCCTGACTGACAGCTGACAAGTGAGGATCTGAGGCCTTTGGAGCAGATTCTGAGCTGCAGCAGATTCCAAGCGTGTGCCACTGAAGATGCCACCACGGGCTTTCCTTCTAGGAGGCTGGGCCTGCCTGAGCAATCATGCATGACTAAGACTGGCTTTCAAATCCAAGGCAGGATGGAGCCTTTGGGGAACAGCATGTGAAAGGGAGGAGAGGGGAAGTGAAAGGAAGGAAGTGCAGATGAATCCTAAGGAAGAGAAGTGACTCTGCACCCCCAAGACACACACACAGGGCTGCTGGCAAATGACCAGGACCCAACTGCCCAGCATAGTGAGCTCATCACCCCGGGTGTGAGCAGGCCTACAGCGAAACTTAGGGAATTGCAAAATCATTATCAGCTTAGGATTCCTAATGTGACAACCTGATTGTCCTAACAGGCAAACAGAAATAATTCTTCAGCTAAAAATGGGAAAGAGCATGCAAAAGCTATTACCAAGAGAATGATGTCACTCCCCGTGGTGGAAAACATTTGGGCCCAACAGCCCTCTGATGTACCGCTAATACTTAACATCAATCCAGCCATATTGCCTTTTGCAATGTGGACTTCTGATTGACTAAATTGCTCACTGAAGTCACTATGAAGTAGATTAGCTCACTGCCCCCTCCCACTTATGTGTGAGTAAAATGCCAAGTGCCTCTAATAATAAACCTAGAGTCATGTCTCCTATTTCCCCTGGAATTCTACAAAAGAATCTGAAAACAATTTTTGAATTCTTTGTACATGCCCCAAACTCACATTTTGCATGCTTTGGCAATGACTGCAAAACTTCGAAGGCCTGTTTTTAGAAAATCACCTAAACTAGTTTGTAGTGTAAATAATATTTTAAAGCATTGGAAATAACGCCTTGGTATTTCAACTTCCAGATTGTTGCTGTAGAGGCAGGAGGATGTAATGGATGTGAGCCTACACTCCAGAGCCAGGCTGTCTTGGATCTGATGTCTGCTTTCCCACATTTTGGCAAGTATCTTAACATCTCTGTGATTTAGTTTTCTCCTCTATCAAAGGGGAATAATAATAATAATAACAACAACAACAACAACAATATCTTTAGTAAGTGAAACATAGGAAGTATACAAGATACACTTTATGTTTAGAAAGCAATGGTTATTATCATTTGTATTGGAAAGAAACTCTAAACACCTCAATTTTGCTTTTGAATTATATATTTCACACACATTTATGTACATATATGTGCATATATGTATGTTTATGTGTTCTATCCATTATGCTTTTGTTAAAATGTTCTTCCCCTGTAGACACTCTCAGTGCTGGGAGAAATCTCAGTCTCCTGAATAAGAGGAGGATTCCTGTGCACCCTCCTCCCGGAGGTTTCCCATGATGCTACAGGCTGCCTCTGCAGCTGCCTCCTTCAGCATCCCAGTCCATTCGCACATGTCCAGAATCGAGCTCTTCTCACGTGAGAATGTGACCTGACTTCCTAGCACCAACAGGAGAGGAATATCATCAGAGGCACCTTTAAATTCTCAAGGCAATCAATATAGGAGGAGAAGGAGAGAACGATACTGAAGCAAAGTACCTTATCTCCAGTGGAAGATAATAAACAGATCAAGAACTTGTTAAGGATTCTAGGAAGTGTGGGACAGAAGTCAGGAAAGTAACAGATACTTTTCTAGATGACCAGTGATTATATTTTAACCCCTTAAGTTAAAACATACACTCGGGTGTGGTGGTGCTTGCCTGTAATCCCAGTATTTGAGAGGCTGAGACAGGAGGATTACAGGTTTGGGGGCATCCCCAGAAACTTAGTGAGATGCTGTTTCAAAATAAAAAATACACAGGACTGAAGATTTAGCTTGGAGGTAAAATGCCCCTGGTTTGAAATCCCTAGTACCAAAAAAAAAAAAAAAACCCACAATATACTTTCTTCACAACTAATTAAAGTGAATGTATTTTAAACCATACCTACCTAGTTTTTATATCTGTTTTTAATTTATTGTCCATCTGACAGAAGTGCTATTGCTCCCATTACACAGATAATACTACTGAGGATTGTGGAATAAAGTGACAGCCCAACCATAAGAACATGGCAGTCTAACTTCAGATCCTACATCTTATTCACCATCCCTCTGAATTAAATTCATTTTACTCAATATGGATCAGAAATGAGATAGAACACATGCAAACCCTGACTTCTGGTGTGAGGATGACAAGCCTTATTTTTGTCTCCTGGGACCATTTGAACATTCAGATTCCTTTTAAATTCAACTCATTTTTCCAGTTTCTTCTAATACCTCCAAACATGTGGCATCTAAAGTAATATAGCATTTCTGAAGAAGAGAAAATCTAGAAAATAGTAATAATAGCTAACATGATGGAACACTTACAAGAAGCCCAGTCTCTGTGTGTTTCCCATGAATTAATTCATTTGATCCTCAGGTACCTTTTTCCAATGGGTATACTGAAATTCTACTGGAGTAATTATAATTTGTCTCTATTCCATGATCATATTACATGTCACATATTTTTACATGTTCAACATACCAATGGGGCAACAGAAGTGCCCTTTAATGGTCATCTTGCATCATAAACTGGTTAGTAGCTGACATGAGCAGTGTTTCACACAAGGTAACCGGTAAAAAGCTCCACTTTGCAGCCATCTCAAAGCTGTCACTTCCAACATACTACCTGGACAGAAAGCTACTTTCCACTTGTTCTACAAGTCAAACTATGGGGAAGGTGAAATAAATGTCTGGAATCATCTGGGGATCCTTATTCTTTGTCTGCAGGAACCAATATTAATTCCAAGTACATGTCCAAATGAATGAGCAGAGACGTCATGGGGACAGAGGCTGGGCACACACCGTGTCTGTGTGCTTTTTTTTCTCTCTCCACTTTTCCTCCTGTCCTCTCTGGCTTTCTCATTTCCCCATTCTTAGTGCCATGAAACAAGATTCCTCCTGTAATTCCAATGTAAAAAAAAGATGAAGGAGAGATTTTGGAAGACGTTATTTCTTCACATTCAGACAGAGATAAAGGGGGCTGGGGGTGGGCACTTGCGTCATTTCAGGCAAGTGTCTACAACTTCAAATCAGATCAGTTCCCAGAATCTGCAGAAGCTTCATTCCAGAAAAGGGCTCTTTCCCTCCCAGACCCATTTTTCCTGTCCACTGTGAAAAGCAATTGCCATCAGACTGTAATTTTTCAGACAGCATGCAAAGTGAAAGGCTTGTAAATACAGAACACAAACAGTTCTCATTAACTCTTCTCAGGACAAAGTGTTAGTCCAGAGCTCATATTGACCTTAAAAATATCTGGGAAAGGAAGCATAAACAGATGTGGGAAATCATAGAGCCCCAGGGTTGTCCTATTAACAGTGTGTTGCAACATCGTTGTTTGGGGGCAGAATTTCCCAGTGTTGGTTACTGAGATCCATGGGGGCTCCTCTGTCCCTCATAGGCAGACTTTTCAGTGTTTTGTTGCAACCTTCATGAATTCAAGTAGGAGAGGCAAGGATTCAAAAACAAAGTACAAATACCTCCTAAGTCTTAAAAACAGTGGCAATGGCAGAAAGACCAGGACACTACTAGAAATGGTTGTCTTTTCTATTTTCTTCTCTTTTTTTCAGTACTGGGAATGGAACCCAGGGGCATTCTACTTCCAAGCTATACCTGTGGCCCTATTTTTTAATTCTTCATTTTGAAACAAGGTCTCACTGAGTTGCCAAGGGCCTTACTAAGTACCTGAGGCTGGGTGTGAACCATGATACTCCTGTCTCAGCTACCATGCCCTGCTCCTATTTACTTTTAGGTTGAAAAGTTTGCTCTTTAGAGGGTGTCAATTTTTGTTTTTGTTTTTTCAGTACAAAGGGATTGTGCCCAGGAGCATCCTACCTCTCAGCTATACTCCAGCCCTATTTTTTATTTTTGAAAAAAGCCTCACTAAGTTGCTGAGGGCCTTGCTACATTGCTGAAGCTGGCTGTGAATTTGCAATCCTGTTTCAGCCTCCCAAGTACTGGGATCAAAGGGATGGGCCACTATGCCCAGCTAAAGTGTCATATTTTTAGGCTTCACTTAGACATTTTGATAGTGGACACTAATATTCTATTTTCATTTTTGTATCATCTATGAGTTCTTCTAGAATACTCTGCATAGCAAAGATGCTCAATATATGGGTGCGAGTAGAGTAAAAAGGAAAGCATTCTTTGCCTCTCATAGCAAGAACAAGAAACATGTCAAAACCTGCAATAATCTAAAGTCAAACAATAGATGCTCATAGAGGTTTGACTTATCCCCCAAAATAGGCCTTAGAGTTCTCAAGTCAGCAACACAATTTTTTTCCTTGAAATTTCTAATCAAAGTAACTCCTGATGGCTGAGCACCTTGAGATGTAGTGTTTGCGATCCTGCTGAAAAGCTTACAGGCAGATGTTATGGTTTGTCAGGTCAAAAGCAATATTTTTTGTTTCTTGTTGAAAAAAAAAAGATCTTCCTTTAACACTATTAAAGTCTGATAGGAAGAGTGTGTTTTTAAAATGTGTCTCTGCCTTTAGAGAATTCCAGACACTAATGGCTTTGAAGTAATTCTTACACACTTTAGAATAAATGACATCCTTAAGAATGTCTGACTTGGTATTTACACGTATTCATATTCCCAGGCTTCCTGTCTAGTTTGTCAATGCTCACATATGTCTTTAAGAAGAATGCTTTGAAAGGAGAAAAATTGCAGTGCTGAGAAATGTAAAAATGACAAGAAGAGGCCCCCATTTCGCCTTTACTTATGCACACCCGTCGGAGCTAATGGAATTTATCTTTGTACAAGCGGCTTTTTTTTTTTCATGTCTTGAGTTGACAAACTCCCTGAAACTTAAGCTGGGACTAACTCTAAGAGCGTTGATATCTACTACAGCCTCATAGAGCCCCAGGGTTGTCCTATTAACAGTGTGTTGCAACATCATTGTTTGGGGGCAGAATTTTCCAGTGTTGGTTACTGAGATCCATGGGGGCTCCTCTGCACCTCTTAGGCAGACTTTTCAGTGTTTTGCTGCAACCGTCATGAGTTCAAGTTGGAGAGGCAAGGACTCAGAAACAAAGTACAAATACCTCCTAAGTCTTAAAAACAGTGGCAAGGGCAGAAATACCAGGAGACACCCCTGATACTGCTCAAACATAGTGGAAAGGCCTTGTGAAACCTTCGCCTAAGTAGGTCTTTCTAGATATGGCAAGAATCTCAGAGCACCCATTTCTTCTCCTACCATCACCCATCACTGCTATCATTCTTTGAGACTTTTTGCTAAGCTCCATGTAGACAGGTGCTATGTCCATGTTATTTACTGTATCAGTTTCCTTTTGCTGTGCAAATAATTTTAAAAATGATAGCTTAAAACAACAGAAAAGTATTCTCTCATAGTTCTGGTAGTGAGAAGCACAAAATAAAGGCATCCAGCAGAAACCATGTTATTTCCAAAGGAGTTGGAAGAGGGAGGGTCAGGTCAGTGTTGAGCCTCTTCTTCTCCTGATGGCTCCCGGCATTCCTTGGTTTCTAGCTACTCCTCTCTAACCTTTGTCTCCAAGGACACATTGCCTCTTCCTCTTTATGTATCTATGTCATCACTTCTATTTCATATAGGAACAACTGTCTCTGAACTTAAGGTTCACCTGGATAATCCAGGAGATTCTCATCTTAACAAACCCTTAATTACATCTGCATAGACCCTTCCTTTCAAATAAGGTCAAACTCATGCAGAAAAGCAATATTCAGAGATTCCAAACATTAGAGTGTGCATGTATTTGGCAGGGGGACACCATTCAACCTGTTACACTATTATACATCCAGTTCCTTGTTTGGTGCCTGGGTGGTTGTTGTGATCTACACGCATTCACTGAAAGAAAGAATAAGTGCTTCTGGAAACTTCCCAGTGTGTCCTTCCTTTATAGTTAACTTAGAAGTCTCACCACTGGACTGATGGCCTCAGGCTGAGTCTTGGCTCCACTACTTGTGTCTGTATTCCACTCTCCGCTAGGTGCTCCACTATCAGCTAGGTGCTCCACTAGGAGCATCTCTTCCTCTGAAACCTATGGTGTCCCTAAGTCCTGCAGTACCATCCCATGATATAGCAGTCTATTATCTTCATCCAGCATAGCTCTTCTCTTTTACTCTATGCTATAAAGAATGGAATTCAAAAGATGCTGTGCATACATAAAGAGAGCCCTCCAAGGTGGTCTTTAATAATCACATTGTATAGACATTAACTGTAAGCACCACCATACGATAGGGGCTTCTCTGCTCTGAGACATTTAATTTGGGAAGTTTCTCTCAGATCATTGTGGCCAAGATAGTTTCCAGAATTCTACATTTTGCAGAAGAGTTGAACTAAAATATAACTTTACAAAGAAAGGAGGTGAGCCTAAACAAGTTTGCCAAGGCTATGTTTTGCCAAATACAGCCAAATATTTATTTTAAGGCTATTATTAATCATCATCATATCAGAAGACAAATCAATAACAGTAAATATTCAAGAAGGACTTTGTCTTACAGTACAGTTAGCAGTTTTTAGAAATATTTCTAGTACATTTCTAGTGATTTGTAGAAAAAAATAAAGACTTCACTATGCTCTACATAGTGAATTTTACAGATCTACCTGTCCATGTCCAGTCCAACTACTCTGTCTCATTGATAGAGAAAATACAGTAGAAAAAAGACTCCTCTAAGTTCAGAGAGATGAACAGAAAATAGACTTCAGATATCATGACTAAAGATAACTATAATCATAATAAAAATATTTCTAATAACAATAAGGACTGTGTAATGGGATTTGCTTTGTGCTATGATGCATAAATATTGTGCTGATTTTTCTAAATAGTTCTTATTATATCAACAGTGATAATGATTATAATACAAGTTAATATTTATCGAGTTCTCAGTATTTGGAGTAATAGTGCAAAGTGCTTTATGAGCAACATCCCTTCAACCTTCACAAGAGTTCTGGGAGGAAGAGACTGTTTTAGACACAGTGATAGAGAAGAGCAGCTTAGAGTGTCAGTCTGATGATGCACTCTCAGTGGCAGACCTGGAGCTGGATCTAAGTCTGCTGGCCTCTAAGGCCTTTGTGTTACACATGATGCTCAACTCGGTGCTTTTCTTTCTGTGTCTTCAAAAATCTCCTCTCAGAGACCCTTTCCTCTCACCACTGAAACGTCTCTAAGCATTCTTCTTCACTTCTCCTGCTAGTAAAGACGTTTTCTACTATAGAATCCTGTCTTAAAATGGTGGTTTGAAGTTAGAGGACATAAATTTGCTGAGTACCTAGAAGTTGGGGTTTCTATCTAATGGACCCCTTGAATGGGATAGCAGAAAGAATTCAACAGAAATATCTACACCATTTCCTCTAAATTCTATGGTGGCCCCTGTTGGGGTCTGCACAACCTCCTGACAGAACTTCCAATGAATCAGCTACATGTAGCGCCAAGCAGATATGGAGGGCGTAACTACTCTCCTTGCCCCCGCAAGCCCAATTTGGTAATGTTGAGCCTTATTGGCTCAAATAATGCTTCTGTGCTCATGAACCCCTTGTGCATTGTATAATGATTGGCTACAAGTTATGTGCTTTGCGCATGCAAGCAAGAGTGACCTTTAGCTTGATAGGTTAGAATAGTTTCCTGTTGGAAATCCCCCTTGCGTTTTTTTGTTTTGTTTTGTTTTGTTTTGTTTTTCTTTAAATTAGGTTGCCTGAGAGCAATAAATGAGATCCTGCTTGACTTGACTCCCGGCTCGTCGTGTGCTTCTGTTCGGGCTGTCGGCACTCTCCTTCCGGCTGAGCCCCACTGCTGATGGGCTGGACCCATCAGGCCCCAAGTCCCCTAGTACTACCCATGGTGCAGCCTTTTCTCTTTTACTCTGCTATAAAGAATAGAATCCAAAAGATTCTGTGCATATAAAGATAGCCCTGCAAGGTGGTCTTTAATAACTACATTTTATAAACATTAACTATAATTAGAAGTACTTTTTCCTGTGCATCATTGTAAGCTAGAACCTTATTAAGGATTTTACCTGAGAGGAAATGGAGCCTACAGTTAAGGGTATGAGCACTGAATCCAAATACCTGGCTTATAATCTTGGCTTTGTAAATAGCTGTACAATCTTGAGCAAGCTATTAAATCTGCTCTAAGCCCTGGCTTCCTCATCTGTCAATTAGGGATAGTGATGATAATAATACTCATGACAACTAAGTCTGATAATTTCAGTAAATTAGAACATCACCAGATGCAGTACATTTTCAATAAATTTGAGCTGGTATCATTACATTAATGCATCTGTTTGATCCTCAGAACCTGAAAACTAATATTAAACATATTTGCCCCAGGGAAAAAAAGTTTAGGGAACCTAAGTGACTTACAAAAGACACAGTCCCTGTTGGGGAACAGATATTCTTTTTTTTATTATTGGTGCATTATATTCATACAACTAATTGGGGTAAAAAACTTGTGTGTACAAACATGTACTCATCGCTGATTTAACCCCCACCCAAATCCCACCCCATTCCCTCCCCATCCCTCCCTCCCTTGCTTGGCTTAGTGATTGACTTTGATATGTTTAAGTACATTGTGAGCTTTAGAGATTTTCCTCTTCCCCCCTCATTTCTCCTCCTTTAGGTTGTCTTGTTTGCTCCTCTTTTCTCCCTAACTCTCACATATTAGGGAAAGCATCTGATTTCTTATTTTTTGTGCCTGACTAATCTCACTTAGCATAATGTCCTCCAGTTCCATCCATTTCCCTGAAAATGATGTAATTGAGTTTTTTTTGATGGCTGAGTAAAATTCCATTGTATACATATCCCACAGTTTTGTAATCCATTCATCTGTTGATGGACATCTTGGCTGGTTCCATAGTTTGGCTATGGTGAATTGTGCAGCTATGAACATAGATACACATGCATTAGTTTGGTAGTTTGGTTTCTTTTCTTTTGGGTAGATACCCAACAGTGGTATTGCTGGATTAAATGGTAGGTTTTTTCCCATTCTTCTGAGGATTCTCCATACTGTTTTCCAAAGTGGTTGCACTAATTTGCAATCCCTCCAACAATGTCTTAGAGTTCCCACTTCTCCACATCCTCGCCAGCATCTGTTGTTGTTTGTGTTTTGAATGATGGCCATTCTAGTTGGAGTTAGGTGAAATCTCAGGGTAGTTTTGATTTGCATCTCTCTGATTGCCAGTGATGTTGAGCATTTTTTCATGCATTTATTGGCCATTTGAATTTCTTCTTTTGTGAAGTGTCTATTTAGTTCATTTGCCCATTTTGTTATTGGATGCTTTGTTTTCTTAGTGTTGAGTTTCTTGAGTTCTCTGTATATTCTAGATATTAGTCCTCTATCAGTGGTGTAGGTGGCAAAAATCTTCTCCCATTCTGTTGGCTCTCGATTGAGATTCTTGATAGTTTCCTTTGCTGAACAGAAGCTCTTCAGTTTCATGCAATCCCATGCATTGATTCTCCTTTTAATTTGTTGTGCCTTTGGGGTCTTGTTGAGGAAATGTTTGTCTGTGCCTATGTGTTGTAGTGTTGGACCTATGCCCTCTTCAAGGAGCTTCAAAGTCTCTGGTTTAATTTCCAAGACTTTGATCCATCGTGAGTTGACTTTTGTACAGGGTGAAAAAGTGGGATTAACATCCAATTTTCTACATATGGTTAACCAGTTTTGCCAACACCATTTTTTGAAGAGGCTATCTTTTTTTCCAGTGTATGTTTTTGGCCTCTTTGTCAAAATCAATTGGCTGAAAGTGTGTGGACTTGTTTCAGGGTCTTCTATTCTGCTCCATTGGTCTATATATCTGTTCTTTTGCCGGTACCATGCTGTTTTAATTACAATGGCTTTGTAGTATAGTTTAAAGTCAGGTATTGTGATTCCTCCTGCGTGGTTTTTGTTGCTGAGAACTACCTTGGCTATTCTGGGCTTTTTGTTATTCCAGATAAATTTAAGGACTGATTTTTCTATGTCTGTGAGGAATGATCTTGGTACTTTAATAGGCATTGCATTAAATCTGTAGATCACTTTTGGGTGGATGGCCATTTTAATGATATTTATTCTGCCAATCCATGAACATGGAAGATCTTTCCATCTTCTAAGATCTTCTTTGATTTCTTTTTTCAGTGTTTTATAATTTTCTTTGTAGAGATCTTTTACCTCCTTGGTCAAATTTATTCCTAGGTATTTTATTTTTTTGTGGGAGATCCTGAATGGAAGTGTTTTCTGAATTTCTTTTTCAGTGGATTTATGGTTGGTGTACAGGAAAGCTTCTGATTTTTTAAAATTGATTTTGTATCCAGATACCTTGCTGAATTTGTTGATCAGTTCTATAAGCCTTTTGGTTGAGATTGTTGTGTTTTCTAAATATAGTATCATGTCATCTGCAAATAGTGAAAGCTTAAGTTCTTCTTTTCCTATTTGTACTCCTTTGATTTCCTTTTCTTGCCTTATTGTTCTGGCTAGAGTCTCTAGTACTATATTGAAGAGAAGTGGTGATAGTGGACATCCTTGTCTCGTTCCAGTTTTTAGGGGGAATTCTTGAAGTTTTTCCCCATTTAATATGATGTTGGCAGTGGGCTTATTGTAGATTGCCTTAATAATGTTGAGATATGTTCCTTCTATTCCAATTCTCTGCAGTGTTTTATCATAAATGGATGTTGAATTTTATCAAATGCTTTTTCAGCATCTATTGAGATGATCATGTGGTTTTTGTCTTTGATTCTGTTTATATGATGAATTACATGGATTGATTTTCGTATATTGAACCAGCCTTGCATCCCTGGGATGAACCCTACCTGGTCATGGTGAATGATTTTCTTGATGTGGTTTTGAATGTGTGTTGCTAGTATTTTGTTTAATAGTTTTGCATCCAAGTTCATCAGAGATATAGGCCTGTAGTTTTCCTTCCTTGAACTGTCTTTATTCGGTTTGGGTATTAGTGTGATGTTGGCTTCATAGAATGTATTTGGGAGAGTCCCGGTTTTTTCTATTTCCCAAAATAGTTTGAGTAATATTGGGATTAGTTCTTCTATAAAGGTTTTATAGAATTCACTTGGGAAACCATCTGGTCCTGGGCTTTTCTTTGATGGTAAGCTCTTTATTGCTGTTTCAATATCTTTGATTTTTATTGGTTGGTTTAAGTGTTCTATATCTTCTTGACTCAGTTTAGGAAGGTTGTATTTATCTAGGAAGTTGTCGATTTCCTCCAGATTTTCCATTTTGTTGGAGTATAGTTTTTCAAAGTAGTTTCTGATAATCCTCTGCATTTCTACGCTGTCAGTAGTAATGTCTCCTTTTTTATCCCTTATCTTCATAATTTGGGTTGATTCTCTCTTTTTTTTAGTTAGGTTGGCTAGTGGTTTATCAATCTTGTTAATTTTTTTTTCAAGAAACCAGCTTTTGGTTTTGTTGATTTTCTGTATTTTTTTTATTCTCTATTTCATTAATTTCTGCTCTAATTTTAATAATTTCCCATCTTCTGCTGGCTTTGGGGTTCAATTGTTCCTGCTTTTCAAGGGCTTTGAGGTGTGTCATAAGGCTATTTATTTGAAGATTTTCTGTTTTTCTTATGTGAGCACTCAGTGCTATAAATTTTCCTCTTAATACTGCCTTCAAAGTGTCCCAGAGGTTTTGATATGTTGTTTCTTTATTTTCATTTGTTTCTAGAAATTTCTTGATTTCACCTCTTACATCTTCTATGACCCATTCTTCATTCAGAAGTGTGGTGTTCAGTCTCCACATGTTTATGTTGTTTCTCTGGGTCTTCTTATAGTTGATTTCTAGTTTCATTCCATTATGGTCTGAAATGACATAGGGAAGTATGTAACATTTTTTAAATTTTCTAGTGCTAATTTTGTGTCTCAGGATGTGATCTATTTTGGAGAAGTTTTCGTGAGCAGCTGAGAAAAATGTAAACTCTGCTGTAGTTGGGTGAAATATTCTATATGTGTCTAACAGGTCCATTTGGTTAATGGTGTTCTTTAGTTCTGAGACATCTTTACTGACCCTTTGTCTGGAAGATCGGTCTAGTATTGTGAGAGGTGTGTTGAAGTCTCCCAGTATTATTGTGTTGGGATTTATGTGTGACTTCATGTCACAAAGAGTTTGATTTATGAAAGTAGCTGCCCCTATGTTTGGGGAATAGATGTTGATTACTGTTATTTCCTCTTGCTGGACTATTCCTTTTACCAGTAAAATGTGACCTTCTTTGTCTCTTCTGATAAGTTTGGGTTTGAAGTCTAACTTGTCTGATATCATAGTTGCTACTCCTGCTTGTCTTCGAGTACCATTAGCATGGATTACCTTGCTCCAGCCCTTTACCTTGAGTTTGTTCCTATCTTTACTTGTAAGGTGTGTTTCTTGTAAGCAGCAGATGGATGGATTCTGGCTTTTAATCCATTTTGCCACTTTATGTCTTTTTATTGGGGAGTTGAGGCCATTTACATTCAGTGTGATTATACAGAGATAATTTTTAATTCCCAACATGTTAAGATCTTATTTCTGTTTGAGATGCTGTTTATTCTTCTTTGCTTAGTTGTCTGCTGGATGGGAGTTCTTGTTTCTTTGGTTCTGGCGTGTATTACCCATTTCCTCTTTGCAGTTAATCTCCTTGAGTATTTTCTCTAGCGCTGGTTTTGAAGACATAAATTCCTTCAGTTGCTGTTTGTCATGGAAGCTTCTTATTTCCCCATCTAATTTGATGGATAGTTTTGCTGGGTAGGAAATTTTTGGCTGGAAGTTGTTTTCTTTCAGAGTTTGGAATTTGTTACTCCATGCCCTTCTGGCTTTCATAACTTGGTTTGGGAAGTCTGGAGTGATTCTAATTGGTTTGCCTCTGTATGTCACGTGGCCTTTTGTTTTTGTTGCCTTTAAGATTCTCTCCTTGGCTTCCACATTAGTCATTTTGACAATTATGTGGCATGGGGATCCTCTTCTCTGATCCTGTCTAAAGGGAGTTCTATAAGTTTCCTGGACCTGTGTATCGACCTCTTGCTCTATGTTTGGAAAATTTTCTGCTATTACTTCCTTGAAGAGATTGTTGATCCCTTTGCTTTCACCATCTTTTCCCTCCTCTATTCCAATTATTCTTAGGTTAGCTCTCTTGAAATGGGCCCATATTTCTTCAATGTCAGATTCCTGCTGTCGGGGGTTTTTTTTTTCTAAATTAGAAACTATGTGTTCATTTTTAGAATGATCATCTTCAAGAAGCGAGATTCTGTTCTCCATGTGGTCTAATCTGTTGTTTATACTTTGAATTGAGGCCTTTACTTCATTAATTGCATCCTTTATCTCTTTTTGACTCTCTCTAAATTCTTTTCGAAAGTCCTCTATTATTTCTAAAGTTATTTTCCTAATTTGATCTTCTAGAGATCTTTGGATTTCTGTGTTATTAGATTCTGATGTTGTGGGGTTGTTGGCATTCACTGCCCCATTGTTATTTCTCTTTCCCATGATTTTGGAAGTTTGTGCCTTCTCTGGGTTCTTCCCTGAGTCACTACAAGTTCACTTAAGATGCTCTGGATCTCGAGTCTGTAGTATCTCAGTCACCACTACTCCTTTACTGGGTTGTATCACAAAGTCTCAGACCCAGGGAGTCAATCAAGGCTACTTAGACCATGGGGGGTGCCAAATTGGGTGTTTTCCAGTGGGAAGTTGTGTCTATGGTATGCTATCTCTGCCACTGCCACTCCCCCATTGGGCTGCACTGCTAAAATCTCCGACCCAGGGAGACTATCTGCGCAAGTCCCTGGGAGTGCAGTACTGGGATTTCTCCCCTAGGGGCCGCAATTTGACTCACGGTTGTTGAGTGTGCTGATGGAGCTGTAGTGAACTCGGTGGATTCACTGCTGCCGCCACTGGCAATATGGCACCACTGCCACGCCCTCAGCCGTGATGCGGTGTATTTCTTCTCTGGTTTTGAGCTCCGCTCTGAGTCCTTGCCAGTTGCGCTGTGCCTGGCCCTTGGGAGCTTTAGATGTTCCCTGCACCAACAAACTGCTGACTGTCGCCCAGCTGTTCAGACCTGCTCACCTCGGCTCGCTGTCCACCCCTCCTCTCAGGCGCCTGGTGGCTGGTTGAGTGGATTGGTCTAGGGCCGTCCAGTGAACTCGCCGCTCCCGCCAGCAGTAAGACGCTGCTTCTGCATCCTATGCCACGACGCCAGAGTACCTCCTCTCTGGATTTGAGCTCTGTTTTGAGCCTCCCTCCTCTCTGGAGCCTGGTGCTGCTAGGGGGGATGTAGGCCACGCCGCTCCGGCCGCTCTGCGCTGCAGCTCTGCTTGCTCCGCACCAAGGCTCTGGCCGCTCCGGCCGCTCCAGTCGCTCTGCACCGTGGCTCTGGCTGCTCTGCACCGCGGGTCTGGCCACTCCGGCCGCTCCGGTCGTTCCGCGACACGGCTCTGGCTGCTCCGGCTGTTCTGGCCGCTCCGCTCCAGCTGCTCCGCTCAGCTGCTCTGGCCACACCGCTCCGGCTGCTCCGGCCGCTCCGCTCTGCGGCTCCGGCCACTCCACGCCGCGGCTCGGCCAATCCGCGCTGCGGCTCTGGCTGCTCCGGCCGTTCTGGCTGCTTCGCGCCGCAGCTCCAACTGCTCAGCGCTGTGGCTCTGGCTGCTCCGGATGCTTTGGCCACTCCGCGCCGCCGTGGGCGCGGCACTTCAGGCTGGTTTTTTTCTGGTGTCTTGTTTTTCCAGCCCTTTTTCTCTGTCTCTTGTATTTACCGTTTTTATTTCTTTTCTTGTGGTGTTTTCTGGCTCTGAAAGGCGCTGGTTTTGTGGTAATAGAGTTCGATTGTTAGCGGGACTTGTAAGTGCCGCTTTCCTCCATCGCCATCTTCCCGGAAGTCCCAGATATTCTTATAATTTCCACTGAATCACCCGAATTATACTCCACATCCTTTATTCATATTCCACAAGTCCTTTAACAATTGACTGATCCCTCTCTTTTGGTATCAGTCAAAATAAACATAGAGCTAAGAGTACATTTATTATTACGCTTAGTATTATCTCAGAATGAAGGTTAAACATATAAGTAAATGTGTTGAGAAAAATTAATATAATTCACTAAACCCACCAGATAAAGTTGATATAAACATATTTAAACCAAGTTATTTAAATTAGGTGCATGATTCCAATATTTTCTATAGAAAGTTTATTTCTCTAAAAAGTTTGCTTTTTAATGACATATTCATGTGCTAAAGCAGAACATGTATTTTAGAGCTACAAGTGGATAAAGAGTATTGTGCAAGACAACTAGGAAAACAAAACTCTATACTAATATCCATAAAAGGGTAGCGATATTAAAAGTGGAAATCAAATAGAAATTAAAGCAATAACTAAATTCAATGGTTCTAATTCAAATTTCTAAGATTGCCCTGCAGAGGGTTCCAGCTACCATTTCCTGAATCCTTATTGCAGTCAAGAAACAGTACTGCAAGGGCACATTATACATTTTCCTATGAGGACCATTTTGATTTTCCTTTATGATTCTATAGTAATCTGTTGGGCACCATAGATCTTGTACTCCAATTATTGGTGCAAAGGAAGATGTTTAGAATTTGCACAGTGTTCTAAACTAAGGAAAGTCCTTGATCTTGAGAATATAGTCATCTGATCCTTCAGGAAGATGGAAAATAAAGTTATGGAAACCAGTACACAAATGGCATGCAGGGACCATCACTGAGGGATGGATATGAACGTCTGGGTATGTCTATTATGAAGAATTGCTTGTGCCAAGCATCTTTTGGCAAAACTGCTTACGGGAGAGAAGAATACCTGCAAACTCCAAGGCAAACTTCTCCAAGACAGAAGAAAATCCTGTCTATCTCATTGCTTCCTGTACTCAGCAGAGTGCCTTGGCAGGAATAAAGACACCACAGTCTTGAATCAGAAAAGGCATCCAGGGTCTGGAGTCAGCAGTGCAGAGTTCTTAGATTCATCTCTCCCATGTGCTAATAATCATGTTTTTAGAAAGTTATTTGTGTCATAACATGGGACACAAATGATCCTAATTTTTATGTTTTATTTATAAAAATGATCCTACCATAATACCCATTTCACAGAAGGGTCTTTATGGCTAAATTGACAGGTAATTTAAAAGTTGCTTTCTATGTTGTACATGTGTCATAAAAATCTGATCATTTTTAATATTGGCTTGATAGTATGGTTCTACTCTGACAATTAGATTGCATAATTATCTACAGCCAATAATGGAAATTTCTTTTTTCTACTTTTATTTTATTTATTTATTTTGTGGTACTGATGATTAAACACAGGGGTATTCTATTTCTGAACTATACATCCAGTCCTATTTAATTTTTTTTTAATTTTGAAACAGGATCTAAGTTGCTGAGGACCTCACTTAATTCCTAAGGAAGGCCTCAAATCTATGGTTCCCCAATGCCAGCTTTATAAGTACTGGGATTACAGGCATTTGCCACTATACCTAGGGAAAAGTAGGAATTTCCTAAAGATAAGAAATATTCTGTGATGCAAAATAAATATTGGCATTATACATTTATCTTTAATATAGTGTCAAGTGTGTATTTCTAAGCTTCTTCAAACACATCAGAAAAATTACTAAATAATTAGAAAGTTGTATATTCTTACAGGAAATTGCTTGGATTTTTGTTTTGTTTTTAAGAAAAATATTTTCTTTTCCTTAAAATCATAGTAAGCCAGGTGTGGTGGCACATGCCTGAAATCCCAGTACTGGGAAGGCTGAGATAGGAAGATCACAGGTTCAAATCCAACCTGACCAACTTATGGAGGCTCTCAGCAGCCTAGCAAGTCCTTGTTTCCATGTAAAAAAATAAAATAGGGCTGGGAGTATAGTATGGAGACAGAAGGCCCCTGGATTCAATTCCCAGGAAAAATAATAAATAATAAATAAATAAATAAATATCATAGTAACACACAATGGAATTCTACTCTGCAATAAAGAAGAACAAAATGTCACTTTTCGGGAAAATGGATGGACCTGGAGAACATTATATTAAGTGAGATTATCTAGTCCCAGAAAGTGAAGAATCATGTTCTCTTTCATATGTCAAAGCTAGGAAGTAACTGGGACACAAGCAGGACTTTAGATGATGGAGGAGAAACTTCGGTGGACCAAGGGATGGTGGGAGGAGAATTAATGAAGGAAACACTTCTACTGACATTATTAACATAAGCGAGATACCAATGCCAATCTCAGTACTTCATATGGGAAAGAGGGTAGAGGAGAGGGACTGGGAAAACTCCCTCAGCGCTGTGTACATGGATATCACTATTACTCTGAACTACATCATGATGTGAAACTATAATGTACCAATAAAAGTATACAAAGAAAATAAATATGGACTTCTAAAAATTCATAGTAACAGGTGCTTAGTATAGTGAATTTAGATAATACAAATGTGTAAGATCAAAATAAAATTTGTAATCTGTAAATCCATTACCCAGAAATGACCTATTAACAGTAATAACTATAGTCTTAACATTTTCTCTACATGTGCATATAAACATTATATGTAATACAAATGAACCATGCAATATATACTATTTTGCCTATATAATAATATATTGAGTATATCTTAACAGTAACATATGAAGATTTGTAATATTTTTAATACAGGCATACTTTTCTGAGTATGTATGTAATTATGTACCAATAATTTCTTTTAGACATTCATTTCTAATGATTTTATCATAAAAAGCATTTTTCATGCTCTTATAATTTTTTCTTAGGACAAGTAACTCAATTTAAAATTTTGCGGAGGATTCAAAATGGTGACTGAGGGACACAGCACTTCTCAGTAGCTGAAACAAATAAAGTTCAACTACTTAGAAAGCAGTGTCTTAATCAACAAAATAAATACATCCCAGGAACCAAAACAGATCCAGGTAACTTGGCGGAAACCCTGAAATCGAAGAAGAAGAAGAACAAAGATTGGGCACCAGACCTGCTGCAGATAGAATTGGGACACCCGACGGCGGGCTGCCTGCATGGGCTGCCTGCCTGCCCAATCTGCACTCCCAAGCCCTGACTGAAATCACCATGGCAAGATAATCCGAGACTGAAAACGGACATAGAGCTTCATCTTAAGCAGCGAGCAGCACCCACGTCAGAATTCTGTGTGCTCACCAGCGACTGGATCACAACAGCACAGGGACTCCCACGGACATGGACGCCTGGACCAAGGAAGCCAGGTACCCGAGTGCGTCCAGGGAAAGTGCGGGTCCTAGTGTGTGCCCCAGGCCCAGCACTGGCCCGGGGCATCTGTCCCATGCCTCAGAACCCAGCACTGTCCTCATGCACCCTGTATGCGCCCCAGACCCCCGCTAGTAGTCAGTGCCTGCGCCACCCCCACGCCTAAAATTGGAGCTTACCTTGTGTGCCTAGTCTCCGCCCCCCACTGGAGCCCAGGCACCCACCTTGCTGGAGGCCTGCTTTCCAGGTGGTGAAAGCTCTGTGCGCCCATGAGATCTCCTCAGGCCCCCAGCTTCTACTCCCCGCGAGAGGCAGAGATCATTGCTGGACACCTCGCAGTGCCTGTGCCCCCGGACCCTTGTGCATCTATCCCACACCCCTGGCCCACCGCTGGGAGTTCCTGCCCACCCGGCAGCCTGATACTCAGTTCTAGTCTAGAGCACAGCTCAGTGCACTTTGGAGGAGCATAGCAGCAGGCACTAGGCAGCTGCACCCACTCACACCTGGGTCCAGTAATAGCAGTGCACCCAGCCTGTACTCTCGGAACTGGCAGAGCTCTGGCAGTAAGTGTGGGCATCCAGGAACCAGCATCCCTGTGCCCAGCGTACATCTTGGGACCACACCGGCTAGCCCAGTTAGAATTTCCAGAGACACAGGAAAATCCATCAAGACATAATATCTGCACAGGACCTCAGGGGGAAGTTCCAAGTCTACTTTGGATATCCCACACTCCTGCTGTAGGGAAGCACAGGCTGGAGTCTAGGGTGGTGAGTGCAGAGGTGCTAACTACAGGTTGGAATTACACAGAAGCTGGAAATTGTACAGAATCTAATAACAGTGATACCAGACACCTGACACATAAACCCAAAGCAGTTAAAGGAAAGAAAGGTGTCCAAACACCCAAAGTGACCTAAGAAGATAAAAATAGAGTACAAAGAAAACTAAGAGACATTGGATTATATTCTGAAAGCTACCAAAGCAATCAGATATGCAAATATTATATGGACCTGACCCATATTTGTAAATAAGTAGGACTGTTTTTTTTTCTTTTACTTTTGATGTGGATGTTTGGTTTTGTTTTGCTCTTGCAGTACTTTCGTTTTATTTTGGTTATTGCTGTTTTATTTTTTTCCCCATCCTTCTTTTACTTTAACTTGTTTTTTAATATATATTTGATAGTTTGCCTTGTTTTCTGATTTCACACAGCTGCTAGTTCCTTTTATTTTATTCTTGTCCTTTTTTTCTCTTTTTTCCTTTTCCTTCCTTTTTTCATTCTCTTTTGATTGGTTTTCCCTTTCTTTTTCTTGGATTACATAATATTATTGGTATCTTGTGTGGATTTTTTTTATGTTTGTCTGCTCCTTCCATCACCCCTCTTGCAAACTTCCCCACACTAAACTATATACTCTTTTCCCCAAAAACTTTTCCCCATAATATACCTCCTTGTTTAATACTCAAAGTATTTCATATCTCCATACTTACTCTACTAACGGCAAGAGTCCTACTAGTTAACTCTCTCTCATTCTCAGCAAGATATTACCTTATCAATCTTAAAGTCTTTCTCAACCTAAACATATTTTCTACCTAATCCAACTCCTTTACCCATCACCCCAGCTCCTCCCACATCACTCACCCTCAACATTGGAAAAGCTCTGCTGACTTGCTGATACCTCTAAACTCCTAATATTAAGATTGGATTAAGCATAATACTCACAAATGATGGGTAGAAATCAGAAAAACAGGACAGAGAATGCTATAAATATGAGAACCAGGAATAATGAAGAGACAGCAGAAATCACGAATACTGACCTACTAGAAATGCAAGAAGTGGAGTTCTGAATCTTGATGTACAATATGATGAAAGGATTTAAAACAAATCTTGAGGAGGTGAAAGGTGAGTTAGAAACACTAAGAAAGAATCAGAAAGAGGTCTGGAATGAAATGAAAGAAGCAATAAGTGAAATGAAGACAGCAACAGAAAGAAATTCTGGAAGATCAGATGAAATGGAAAACAGAATATCAATATTAGATGACAGTACATCGAAAACCAAAAACACAGTCAGCGATATATAGAAATCTTTACAGGAACAAAACCTAAACATCAAGCAAATATGGGATAATATGAAGTGTCCTAACTTACTGATAATAGGCATTGAGGAAGGGATAGATGTACAGACCAAGGGCATCTGTAATCTCTTCAAGGAAATAATCTCAAAGAATTTTCCAAATATGGAAAGAGACTTTGACCTTCATGTCCAGGAGGCATACAGAACTCCACTGAGACAGGACCAAAGAAAAACCACTCCACATCACATAATAACCAAAATGACCAACATAGAGGCCAAGGAAGGAATCTTAAAAGCAGTGAGAACAAAGGACGGGTGACATATAGAGGCAAAACAATAAGAATCACGCCAGACTATACAACCCAGGTCATGAATGCTAGGAGAGACTGGTACAACATGATTCAGACCCTGGAAGAAAATAACTTCCAACCAAAGCTTATTTATCCAGCAAAACTACTATTCAAGATCAATGGTGAAACCAAAGTCTTTCAGGATAAACAGAATCTTAAAAAAATTCATAAATTCAAAGCCAACACTAGAGAAAATTCTTAAAGAAATAAACCATAAGGAAGAAAAACGCAGACTTCAGAACCAGAGAAGAGAGGAAGTTAATAAGTGGGCCATTTAAGTAAAGAAGAAAGATCAAACCACCCAAGAGTAGACAGAACACAAAATGGCAGAAAACAAAAATCATATTTCAATAATATCTCGTAACGTCAAAGGACTTAACTCACCAATCAAAAGACATAGACTGGCAATGTGGATTAGGAAACACAATCCAAATATATGCTGTCTGCAAGAAACTCACCTTACAGCCAAAGACATTCACAGACTGAAAATGAAAGGATGGAAAAAGATATACCATGTCAATGGTGACCAAAAAAGAGCAGCGGTAGCAACCATGATATCCAACAAAACAGACTTTAAACTAAAACGTATCAAAAGAGACAAATCAGGGCACTTCCTTTTATTAAAAGGAACACTACACCAAGAAGATATAATGATAGTAAATATTTATGCCCCAAATGTGGGTGCAACCACATTTGTAAAACAAACCCTTCTGGACATAAGATCCCAAGTAGATCCAAATACAATAATTCTGGGAGACATTAATATGCCTCTCACACCACTGGATCGATCTTCAAGGCAAAAGATGAGTAAAGATGCTTTAGAACTAAAGGAAAGTATAAACCAAATGGACCTAATAGACATTTTCAGATTATTTCAACCAGGAACTGCAGAATACACATTCTTCTCAGCAGCCCATGGAACCTTCTCCAAAATAGACCACATCCTGGGACACAAAGAAAATACCAGCAAATTCAAAAAATGTAATATAATTCCTTGCATCTTTTCAGACCACAACGGAATAAAAGTAAAAATCAACAACAGGAAACTCAAAAGAAAGTATTCAAATTCATGGAGAATGAATGATACACTATTGAATGATGAATGGGTAAGAGCAGAAATTAGGGACGAAATAAAGAAATTTATTGAAACAAATGAAAACAGAGACACAAACTACCAAAATCTATGGGGCACCATGAAGGCAGTATTAAGAGGAAATTTTATTGCATTGAGTGCCCACATAAGAAGGACAGAGAACCACCAAGTAAAGAACCTAATGACACAACTCAAGGACTTAGAAATTATGCAATAGTCTGTTACCAAAGCCAGCAGAAGGCAAGAAATCATTAAAATTAGAGCAGAAATAAATGAAATAGAGAACAAAAAAAAATCAAAGAATCAATAAAACAAAAAGTTGGTTCTTTGAAAAGCTTAATAGAATTGATAAATCCCTGGCCAACCTAACCAAAAGAAAAAGAGAATCAACTCAAATTATCAAAATCAGAAATGAAAAAGGAGATATCACCACAGATAGTGAAGAAATTCAAAAGATTATCAAAAACTACTTTAAAAATTTATATTCCAAAAGACCTGAAAACCTGGAAGAAACTGATAGATTTCTAAGCACAGTTAACCTTCCTACACTCAGCCAAGAGGATATAGCAAGCCTAAACCAACCAATAACAACCAAAGAAATAGAAACAGCAATAAAAATTCTTCCACCAAAGAAAAGCCCAGGCCCAGTTGGGTTTCCAGTTAATTCTACAAAACCTTCAGTGAACAACTTATACCAATACTTCATAACTTGTTCCGGGAAATTGAAAGAGATGGAACTCTCCCAAATTCCTTCTATGAGGCCAGTATCACATTAATCCCCAAACAAAATAAAGGTACCTCAAGAAAGGAAAACTACAGACCAATATCCTTAATGAACATAGATGCAAAAATTCTAAACAAAATACTAGGTATACGCATTCAAAACTATATCAAGAGAATAATACATCATGACCAAGTTGGTTTCATCCCAGAAAAACAAGGCTGGTTCAACATATGCAAATCACTACATGTTATTCACCACATAAATAGAACCAAGAACAAAAACCACATCATCATAGCAATAGATGCTGAAAAAGCATTCGACAAAATCCAACACCCATTTATGTTAAAAACACTGCAAAAAATTGGGATAGAAGGAAAGTACTTCAACATTATTAAGGCAATATACTGTAAACCCAAAGCCAACATTATATTGAATGGGGAAAAACTGCAAGAATTTCTGTTAAAGTCAGGAACAAGACAAGGATGCCCACTATCACCACTCCTTTTCAATATAGTCCTTGAGACTCTTGCTGCAGCAATAAGACAAGAGAAGGAAATCAAAGGAATTCACATAGGAAGAGAGGAATTAAAATTATCCTTATTCGCAGATGACATGATCCTTTATCTGGAAGACCCAAAGAACTCAACCAACAGACTTCTGGAGCTGATTGACAAATTCAGCAAAGTCGCAGGATACAAAATAAACCTAAAGAAATCAGTGGCTTTTCTTTATGACAACAACGAATCCACAATGAAAGAAAACAATTCCATTCACTATAACCTCAAAACCAATAAAATACCTAGGAATAAACCTAACCCAAGACGTAAAAGACCTCTACAACAAAAATTATAAAACATTAAAGAAAGAAATTGAAGAAGACCCTGGAAGATGGAAAGATCTCCCATGCTCATGGATAGGCAGAATAAATATCATCAAAATGGCCATTCTGCCAAAACTGATCTATAGATTCAATGCAATTCCCATTAAAATACCAGCGACATTCTTCAGAGACCTAGAAAAATCAATCATGAACTTCATATGGAGAAAGAAAAGTCCCAGAATAGTCAAAGCAATTCTCAGCAATAAGAAACATGCAGGAGGCATTACAATCCCAGACTTCAAACTATACTATAGAGCAATAGTAGTAAAAACAGCATGGTACTGGCACAATAACAGATATACTGACCAGTGGATTAGAATAGAAGATACAGAAACAAACCCACACATCTTTAGTCAATTAATATTTGACAAAGGGGCCAAACACATACACTGGAGAAAAGACAGCCTTTTCAACAAGTGGTGCTGGGAGAACTGGCTAACCATTTGTAAAAAGATGAATCTAAACCCCTATATCTCACCAAACACAGGAATCAACTCAAGATGGATCAAAGACTTAAAAATTAGACCTGAGACTGAAGTTAGTAGAGGAGAGCATAGGTTCAACACTACAACATATTGGCACAGGCAGTAACTTTCTCAACAAAACCTCCAAAGCTGAGGAAATTAAAGCAAGAATAAACAAGTGGGATAGCATCAAACTAAAAAGTTTCTTCTCATCAAAGGAAACTATCAATAACCTAAATAGGAAGCCTACAGAATGGGAAAGGATCTTTACCAGCCACCATTCTGATAGGGGGTTAATATCCAGAATATACAAAGAGCTCAAAAGACTCTACACTAGCAAAACAAACAACCCAATCAAGAAATAGGCAAATGAACTAAATAGACACTTCACAAAAGAAGAGATACAAAGGGCCAATAGATACATGAAAAGATGTTCTACATCACTGACCATCAGGGAGATGCAAATCAAAAATACACTGAGATTCCATCTAACCCCAGTCAGAGTGGCAAGCATAAAGAAATCAAATAACAACAAATGCTGGCGAGGATGTGGGGAAAGAGGAACTCTTTTACACTGTTGGTGGGAATGCAAACTAGTTCAACCACTATGGAGATCTGTGTGGAGATTCCTAAGAAAGGTGGGAATAGATCCACCATATGATCCAGCTCTACCACTCCTGGGTATCTTTCCAAAAGGGCTGAATTCAGAGAACTACAGCAACATATGCATACCTATGTTCATAGCAGCACAATTTGTAATAGCCAAAATATGGAACCAACCCAGATCACCATCAACAGATGAATGAATAGCAAAACTTTGGGAAATACACACAATGGAATTCTATTCAGCCATAAAAAAGAACAAAATTATATCATTTGCAAGAAGATGGAAAGCCCTGGAGAACATTATGTTAAGTGAGATCAGCCAAGCACAGAAGGAGAAGGTACATATGTTTCCTCTAATATGCCCCAACTAGGAAACACAGAGGATACCAGTGGGACTCCAGATAATGGAGGGAAAATATCAGCAAAGTTTGAATGGAAAGATAGGAGAAGAGGAAGGCTGATCTTGATTAATGAAGGTCTACATCTGAATATGTGTAAAATTATGAATATGATATGGTTAACCTGGACAACCATTGGTGGGGGGGTGAAGGGAAAATGGGCCGGGGGGGAGAGGGCACCAAATATAGTTTAAATGTATACTATTTATGTTCAATAAAAATTGTTAAAAAATAAAGAATACAAAATAGAAAAAAATTAAAATAAAATTTGGTGGGCATTTTAAATATAGATTTTATATACATACATAAATATTTGTGTATGTATATATTTACATACATAGGATATGTAAAATTTTAAGGGTATGAAGACAGATTGCCAAATTAAAGTACAAAGTAGATCATTTATAATACCACTTAGCATTGCTTGAGGTTGTTAATTTCTATATGTTCTTATCAATACTTGATGTCATTAAAAATAAGAGTCAACCTGAGGAGTAAAGATTTTTTGCTAAGTACTATTTTTAATAATATTCTTGATTACTAGAGAGATTGTACACTTTTCTTCTACCAGACATTTAAATATCTTATTTTTAAAAATGCCTCCTCATATTTTTTTGTCTTTGACACTTATTTTAAAAAAATGACTTACAGACATAAAGTAGCAACCATTAAAATGCTTCTAAGTAATCATCTCTTGGTATTCACACACTTATACAAACCCTTCCCCTTGGTGACTAAGTACCTCAATTTAAAAATTTGTAAGTCTGATTTCCTTCTAAGATGGCAAGAGTCATGGGATATCAATACCAAAACTAGGTTCCGTGTTGCTTGCTTTCTCCTCCTTCCTCTGTCTCAGAGCCCTCACCATGAGAGAAGTGGGCTGCCAAATTGCATAGCCTTATGGGAAGATGTGCATGGCAAAGAAATGTCTTCAATTAACAGCAGTGAGGATGTGAGTCTTGCTGACAGCCATGTGAGTGAACTAGCAAGTGAACATTCCTGGATCTGTCCAGAGCCTTGTGAGTGAGCCCTCCTGACACCCTGACTTCAGGCTTCTGAGAGAAGCTGACCCACAGAACCTATAAGACACTAGTTGTTTGCTGCTTGAAAAATCTACGTATTGGGATAATTCAGGTCACTAATACAAAGAACTTTATGAAAATATGGTATATAGTAAATTTTCATAGACCTCATATCTGAAGGCACTACATAAAATATAAATGACATTTTTTTTTTTAGTGGTACTGGGGGTGGAATCCAGAGGCTTTCTACCTCCGGGCTATACTCCCAAACCCTTTTTTATATTTTATTTGGAAACAGGGTCTCACTAAGTTGCTGAAAGCCTCACTAAGTAGCTGAGGCTGGCTTCAAACCTGTGTGATCCTCCTGTCTCAGCCTCCCAAGCTCTGGGATTACAAGCGTGCACCACCATGCCTGGCTAAATGACATATTTTTTCAGTGTGTACCTTAGCAGGCAGAAAGATAAAGAATCCTCAGAGGTTACAGGTGACAAGAGGTAGAAACTCAGTAACTGAGAAGCAAATATTAGACTTTGTTTTGCCCTGAAAATATTCACCAGTTCCTGGGTGATTATATTCTTGGTTTTAATGGACTGACCACATAGGAAAAGCCTTGGGCCCAGGCAATTTGGGAAGTGTGACTGGAGCACCCACCCCCCTACCTACCTGTCATCTAAAGCCTTACATGCTCAATGGGTGACTGAGAAAAAACATCTACCAGGCAGAAGGCTATAGCAGTGATAGCTCTAGCCTGAACCTAGATAGAGTAGAGAGGAAAATTAAAAATACTAAAGTCTCCCACTAATACCCCTACCACAAACTTATAAAACACAGGGGTTTAGGGCTTGAACTAATACAAAAATTTAGTCTTTTCTGGTTGGTCACTCTTCAAGGCACACATCAGAAGCAAATGCAAATGTTTTCTAGAAGAAACACTACATACACATGCCTAAAAGTGTTTCCATAATCATTGTGAAAGTTCCAAGGTGCAAGAGATCAAAAACTCACTAAAAACAAGAGGAAACAAGTCACCATGAGCAGGAGCCAGGAGAAGCAATGAAAGCAGCTCAGACTCACAGAAACTGGATGACAGAATGACTGAGCACAGGATAGAAAACCAGCATGTTTTACATTTACAGACATAAAAGAGCCTGTTGAATGTCTGACGCAAAAACACAGGATTACTAAAAATGACCAGATATACTTGAAAATGGACCAAATGGAACTTTTAGAAGTTCCAGACTTATTTCCAAACGCATTCTATGAGGTTAGGATTACGGTGATTGTCCTAAAAATTCCAAAGAGTAAAATAAATAAAAGACTAAACATAATTGGAGAGAAAACATGGAAAACAGAGTTGAGAAATTCCAAGGATTTAGCACAAAGAAAGATAGGTAAAATATGAAAGAGAGGATAAAAGGCACAAAATGACCTTCACACAGAACTGGGTTTCCAGGAGGAGATAAGAGAGAGGAGGAGAGATGTTCTTAGATAAGGTAGTGGGGGGGGATTTCTCAGTCATAATCAAAGACACAAGTTAGGCAGCCAAATGAAGTTCAAACTTAGACATCAAAACAAAAATTCAGGATACTAAGAAAACTTGAGAACTTTAAGAGAAGTCATAGATCCCTAGTATTACAAAAGAATGTGAGAGAGAGAGAGAGAGAGAGAGAGAGAGAGAGAGAGAGAGAGAGAGAAAGAAAGAGAGAATGAGAGAGAAAGAGGGAGGTGGGAAGTGTTACAAGAAAAATGACAGAATATCAAGTTAAAACAAATGAAGATGAGGGAAAGGAATAGTACTCAAACTTATAAAAAGCAGAAAAATAGTGCCAAGAAGGAAATTTCTGCAAACCCTAGAATCAAAAAAGAAGACACCAAATCAAAAACTTAAGTTTTTACTTTAAGAAACTAGAAAAATAAGAACAAATGGAACCCAAATATAGCATAAAGAAATTATAAAGATAAAGCAAACAACACAAAGAATTTAAAAAACAATATTTAATTCTTCAAAAAGGTTCATAAAACTGACAAGCCTCTAGATACACTAAGAATCAAAGAAAAAGGACTCAAATAGCTAAAATTAGTAACAAAATAGGAGACATTGCTGCAAGTTTCAAAGAAGTAAAAAGGATGTAAAAATTTTAAGCATTTTTACACCAAAAACTTGGGTTTCATAGATAAAAAAGAAAAATTCCTAGAAATACACACCCTACCAATACTGAACCAAGTGAAAAATCTGAACAGGCCTAAAACTAATAAGGAGATTGAGTTTGTAATGGCTTCCCAACAAAGAACCCCAGGAAGAGATGTCTCTACCAGTGAATTTTACCAAATATTTAAAGAAGAATTAAGACTTTTCCTCATACTTTTCCAAAAAACTAAGAGGAGGGAATGTTTTCAAACTATGAGGTTAGGATTACAATGAAACCAAAGTCAAAGATAATAAGAAAACTAAAGCCATGATGAATGTTGATTTTTTTAAAAATTCTACGAAATACTAGCAAACCAAATTTAATAGCATATTAAAATATTTTATATCATGGTCAAATAGAATTTTCTTTATGATACATGGTTCAATATACGACAATCAGTTGATGAATGATAGAATAAAACAACACATAGGATCATCTCAGTGCAGAAAGGGCATGTGACACATTCTAAATCCTTTTGTGATAGAAGAAAGGAAGGAACAAAGGAAGGAAAGAAGAAAAAAGGAGGAAGGAAGGAAGGACAGACAGACAGAGAGATGGACTTAAACTCAGAATATAAAGAAACAACCTTAATTCAAGAAAGGCCATAGCCAGGTGTGGTGTTGTATATATATATAATTCTTGTACTTGGGAGACTGAGACAAAAAGATTGCAGGTGCAAATTCAGCCTCAGGAACTTGGGACTCCATTAAATAAATAAAAAAAAAAACTAAACTAAAATAGGGCTAAAGGTATAGTTCAGCCACCAGTGAGCAGAGCATGCTTACTTACACACACACACACACACACACACACACACACACAGAGGAGGAGGAGAAAGAGGAGGAAGAGGAAGAGGAAGGAGGAAGAAGAGGGGAGCAGGAGGAATGAAAATCCTACAGATAACATCACATTCAGTGGAAAAAATACAAAGTTTTTGTTCTAAGATCTAAAACAAGACAAGAATGTCACTTTTAGTACTTCCAGAAAGTCCTAGTCAGAGCAATGGGCAACAAAAAGAAATAAAATGCATCCAAATTGGAAAGGAAGAAGTAAAAATATCTTTTTGGAGATGTCCTGACCTTATATGAAGAAAACCCTAAAATTGCACACACACACACACACAAACACACACTGTATATAGCTATATCAACATACAAAATTAAGTTGCATTTTTATATACTAATAACAAGCCAAAAAGAAAATAAAAATTTCATTTACAATAGTATCATATAGAATACTTAGGAATAACCTAACTGTACAGTGGAATCTATGAAACATGGCTGAAAAAAAATAGACACAAATAAATAAAAATATACTCCAGATTCATGGAGTAGAAGACTTAATTTTGTTTAGGATACCAATAATACTTCAAACAATCTAGAGAGTCAGTGGAATTCCTATCAAAATTCCAATGGTGTTTCTTCAGAAATATAAAAATACAACCTAAAGTCTATGTGGGGACTCTCCAGGGACCCTGAATAGCCAAAATAATGTTGAAAGAGAACAAGGTTGGATGATTTACACTTTCTGACTTCAAAACTGATTACAAAGCTAAAGTAATAAAAACAGTGTAGTATTAAAATCAAGTCAGACATACATAGAAATGGAATTGAATAGAAAGCCCAGAGCCAATAACAATGGAACAGGCCTGTAATCCTGGTACTTGAAAGACTGAGACAGGAGGATCACAAGTTTGAGGTCAGAATTGTGTGGCAACTTAGACACTGTTTCAAAATAGAAATAAAATAGGGCTGTGGGTTAGATCAGAGGTATTTTGCCCCTGGGTTCAACTTCAACCTCCAGAATGAGAGAGAAGGGTGAGGAGAGAGGGAAGAGGGAAGAGGGAACGGGATGGGGGGGGGGCTTACACAGATAATCAAATGATTTTTGACATGGGTGTTAAGACCATTCAGTGGGGAATGGACAGTCTTTTATAAAACTTAGTGTTCAGAAAACTGGATATCCACATGCCAAAGACCTCTAACTTCCACCTTATATAAAAGTTAACTCAAAGTACATCAAAGTCCTAAAGATAAGTTGTAAAACTATACAACTCTAAGAAAATGCAGGGCAGAATTTCATGACAGTGAATTTGGCAACAATTTCTTAGAAATGACACCAAAGGCAACAAAAGAAAAATTAAACAAACTGGACTTAGTGAAAAATTTTAAGTTTTGTAGATCGAAATACAGTATCAACAAAATAAGTATAAAAAAGCAACCCACAGAATGGGAGAAGACATTTCCAAATAATATATTTGATAAGGGGTTAATGTCCAGAATATAAAATATCCAGAATATCAGAATATCCAGAATATAAAATGCTATAATGTAGAATATAATGTATAATGTAGAATATAATGTATAATGCAGAATATAAAATATATAATGTCCAGAATATAAAATGCTTTATAAACTACCACCACAACAATAACCCAAATCAAAACTGGGCAAAGGACTTGAACAAACATTTCTCCAAAAGAGATACAATAGTTTCTTGTCATCCATGGGGGTACTATTATATCCAACACCCACACTGGATGCTTGATACTTCAGAGAGTACCAAAACCTATATATACTACAGTTTTCCTATTTATATATAAGAAAGAATTTATTTTATAATTAGGCACAGTAAGATATTAATAATAACTGACAATAAAATAGTATAACATCATTCTATAATAAAAGTTGTATGAATAAGGTTTCTTTCTCTCTTGAATGAGTCAAGACAAATAATATTTCAGGCCATAGTTGACCAAAAGTAAGTGAAACCATGGACACTGAATCTGTACACTGGGTATGACTATGATATACACATATGTAGTAAGGTTCTGAGAAGGTGTTCAACATCACTAATCAGTAGAAAATGCAGATCAAAACTGGACTGAGATACCCTATGCATCCATAAAATGGCCACTACCATTATAAAATCCAGAAGTAACTAGTGTTGAGAAGAATTTGGAGGGAGGGAGAAATCAGAACCCTTGTTAGTGGGAATGTAAAATGGTATAACCACTATATAAAGAAAGCATTGTGGTGCCTCAAAATTTTAAAAATAGAATTATGTGACCTAGAAATTCCACTTCTGGCTATATACTCAAAAGAAATGAAAGTAGTGCCTCAGAGATATTTATACCCATGTTCAAGAGCAGCATTATTTATAACAGTGGAAACAGGAAAGCAACCCACTGTCCATTTATGGATAATTAGATAGCCAAAATACGGTATATAGACACAATGGAATATTATTCAGCCTTAAAAGGGAAGGCCATTCTGACACATGTTACAATGTGGATGAGGCTTGAGAACACTGTGTTAGATGAAATAAACCAGCCACAAAAAGACAAATTTTATGTGATTTCACTTATATGATATAGTTAGGTTACTTGAAATTTCAGAGATAAAAAGAATATCTATTGTCAGAGACTAGGGGAAGGGAGAAAAAAGTTACACTTTAATTAAAATAGAGTATCAGTTTAGAAGGTAAAAAATGTTATAGGGATACATGGTGGTAATGTTTACACATTACAAATCTATTTACTACCGCTGAACTGTATACCTAAAAATGTTTACGGGGGTATTTTTGTGCTATGCGTGTTTTACTGACATCTTGAAAAGAGAATAAATGTTGACTTTATGAAAATGATTTTCTACTTTTATTTATGATCATATCTGTTTATCACTTACTTTACTAATATGATGAATTATTAGATTCTTTATGTTGAACTATCTTTACATTTTTCAATTTAAGTACTACCTAACATGTATTATTTTTATTATACTGATGAGTTTTACTTTATAACATCTAATTTACCTATAATCATGGGTATAGCCAGTATTTTGTATTTTTTCTATTTCTCTGTCTAGTTTTGTTTTCTAGAATAAAGTATTGAAAGTGCCATGGAAAATTTTCTCTTTTCCTGTGTGTGAAAACAATATAGACAAAATATCTATTATTTAAAGGCATGAAAGTGCTTTTGGAGATAAAGCCTTGTAAGGAAGTTTTCTAATGATTCTTAATATTTTTCCATCAGGATTTTTTAAATCACACTTGTATTTTTCCACCTATGGCCAGAGCTAGAAGTCAAGAAAAGGACATGGTTGCTTCATCTCCTAAGTGCTAGAGAATAGAATCTAGTTCTCAGGCCAGGTGAAGACAAGACTGTGGCAAGATACTGTGTGCACGTGGTATGTGTAATGCTTCTGGGGTATGTGGTATATTGAAAGAATTCTCTACCCTTCCCTTTGCATCCTCAGGGAATTTTATGTGCTGCAACTTTAGGTTGACATAAAAAAGAATCCTTTTTAGTCTCTTCGGCTTGAAAGTATCATGTAAGCATGTGCATCTAGTCTCCCAAACCACTGAGGCTAGTATCATGGCACACTCATGTTGAAGAAGAATTCCTATGTCACAAAATAATAGACAAGAGACTTCATCTTACTAGAGAAAACCCAACTGCTTTGTGCCACATGGTTATAAAGCACTTTAAGTCTCTCATTTAGTCTTTCTATGATCCATGGTGATATTAAATAACTGAGCTCTGTTATAAACACATCAGACTCAATCACTAAGACAAACATGAGTTGAAGGGAGTGGATAGGGGATGAGGTGGGAATTGGGGAAAGGCTGAATGAGTGATGTGTGTGCCTGTATGCCTCTACCACCTTGTACTCCATTAAGATGTATGATTACAGCATACCACTAAAATAATAATAAGAGGAATGATCTACCAAGTACATAAAAACAGAATAGAATCTAGTTCTCAGGCCAGGTGAAGACAAGACTATGCAGCAAGTTACTGTGTGTGTGTGTGTGTGTGTGTGTGTGTGTGTGTGTGTGTGATATGTGTAGTGTTTTGGGGGTATATGGTATATTGGAAGAATTCTCTACCCTTCCCTTTGCATCCTCAGGGAATTTTATGTGCTACAACTTTAAAAATCACACATATGATTATGTACTACAACTTTTAAAATCACACTTTTAAAATCACACAAGTTTCTGATACCTGGAATGATATTAAAAATAAACATTCAGTGAAGTCGGGCGTGGTGATGCACTCTTGTAATCCCCGCACTTGGGAGGCTAAGACAGGAGGATCGCACGGGTTCAAAGCCAGCCTCAGCTACTTAGTGAGGCTTTCAGCAACTTAGTGAGACCCTGTTTCCAAATAAAATATTAAAAAGGTCTGGGAGTATATCCCGGAGGTAGAAAGCCTCTGGGTTCCACCCCCAGTACCACCAAAAAAAAAAAAAAAAAAAAAAATTCAGTGACTAGGGCAGACTTCAGTGGCTCTTAAACCAACTCTTTAGTCTGAGTTTACAAAGTTCTGCATAAAATGAATCCCTGCCTCAGACCATTTTATGTCCCCAATGCTTTGTGCCAGGTAGTAGTATGCAGCAACTGGACCTCTAGTCCTCTAGGGAATCAGTGGAGGTACCAAACTCAACAGAGTCAGGCTCTGTACCCAGGAGGCCTTCATGGAACTAAGGGGAAGGTATAGGGAAAAAGAGGATGAAGAACATTGTATGTCACATTATAACTGAGTAAATGCAATCACTATAACAAACGACACCCGGAGGACCTGCAGAAATGCAGAACAGGGTTTCAGATGAATACGGCTGGCCCAATACTAGCCAGCAGGGATCCAGACACTCAAACTTGGTTTTAATGCAGTGACAAGTCAGTAGTCCTTAAATATTATTAAGCATCAGAATCACCTGGAGGGCACAGAGCATTGGACAATACCTTCAGAATTTATGATCCTGCAGGTATAAGGTGGACATGAGAAGCTGCATTCCTAACATCTTCCCAGTACTAAAGCTGTTCATCCTGAGATCACACTTTGAGAACTGCAGACTTTGATAATTAGATTATTCTCATTACTATTATCTATAGAATCCAGATACAGCTCTTGGTCCTGGAAACGGCTGTGAGATTAATAGAAACCTAACTCTAGCTTCCTTAGAGATGTAGACTCTCAATCTCTAGGTTGTGGAATCAGTTTCAGGAGGGATCCATGATAGATCTATCCATTTATTCCCAACTCTTTTTTTAAACTACAATCAACAATAACCAATAATACCAATTACCATGTAATTATACACAAACACATCAACAAAATAAAAACATCATAAAGTGATATTTACCCTTTCTAACTCCGAGGCTCTCTGATTTATTTTTAAAATACTGCAGGAAACACACTAAACTGTTTTTAGGACTCACCAAAGAATTAAAACTAGCAGTTTGAAAAATACTATATTGAGGGCTGGATGAAGAAATATTTGTCCGTTAGTGACATGTTAGTGTTAGTGTGTGAAGGAAGGTATAATTACCATGAAAACATTCATCTAACAAAATGATTAAACCAACCCCACATCCGCTGAATTTGCAAATGTGAGAGGTCACAGGCCACCTTCTCTTCATTTTACCAGTCTCATATACCATTATTTGTTCTAGGCAAATGCTTCTGTAAATTGGCATTGAGCAACATGAAAGTATGACTTAACACTCAATATCAGTAAGAATATATTTTAATTCAATGTAAAATTATATATTAATAGAATGTAATCAGTTAAACATTCTTTGTATTCAGTGTTTCCCAAACTGATTCAGTGGCCTCTAAAATAAATCCCAAACACTCTGAGCTAGACTACAATGCATAAACAGGATATGTGCCTCTGGATATAAACCTAGGGGGATAATGGATCACCTGGGCACATTTTGGAAATAGTTACACCTTTCTCTGGGCACACTGAAGGTATGTGGGAGGTGAGAACAGACAAGTTTAATAATCCACAGGCATCTAAGAGTATAATAAAAATAAGTGACAATGTTGCTGTTGTGGAGAGAATTTAATCATCAGTGAAGTCAGTTTTAGTTACTTAATGAGTGGGATGAAAAATACAGAAGTAAATGCCCAAAAATATGCACTAAAATAAACAAAAATATCATCCATACCTGTAGGAAAATAATCAAGGGCAGTTTGGTGGATTCTACTGAGTGTGTGCTGAGTGAATGGCCTTCTGAGGTCCATGTCAGAGGGTTCTTTTATTTAGTTTTGTTGCCAACATAATTGTGGTCTGCATAGCAGAGTGTCTTTTGGTTAGCCAATTTGGTCGATATGAAAATATACAGAGGGGAGAAAGGCCAGAATCTGAAAGAAAGGCCATTCCAAAATGGCAGCTTGCAAAATTGGGAGTGGCAGTAGCCACTTGCAGTGTTTTCTTTCCCAAATTAGGAGGACTTTAGGCCTGTGTTTGCAGCCTTCTTCCACCCCTCCTCTAAGAAATGTTGCTCCACATTGCTCTGTATCACTGGAATTCCAGGATGAAGGGGAGATGGCCCTCACAGGCTCACTTGAATGCCTCATTAGTCTAATTTCTTTGCTCAGTGGCCAGTCCAGCCCTTACCTTCTGGCAGAGCTGTTTTCTACTCTAAGCAGAAGAAGACAAATGGGGAGGAACAAGGGTCCTTACAGGGGTCGAGGCAAGGAGCCTAGCCACCAGAAGGTCAGTATCGGATCCAGAAATCTGGGTATAGAGCAAAAGTGCTGGCGTTCAAGGCACAGCTCATGGCCATGGAAAAGGTGCTGTGTGCTCATACTAGTGGGGCTGGACACAGCACGGATTTATTTTTTTATTTATTTTTATTTTTTGGTGGTACTGGGGTTCCTGGAAATCCTTCTACCTCTGGGCTACACTCCCAGACCTATTTTATATTTTTATTTGGAAACAGAGTCTCTTAAGCCAGCAAGGCTGGCTTTGAACCAGCGCGATCTTCCTGTCTCCGCCTCCCAAGGGATTACAAGTGTGCACCACCACGCCCGGCCATAGCATGGATTTAAAGTGGTTCCAATTCAGAGCTGGGCCTGAAAATGTCCTGACCACTGATGTGGCAGACCAGGCTGAGAATAGGAGGCTGAGGATAGGAAGAGAGGCAGTGAGGAGATGGTACCCAAACCTCTGTGACCTAGCTTCTTGAATATTCCAGTTGTCATCCCCCCTTTTGTCATTCTACAAGAGCCCTTCTCTCACTTTAATGTGCACACACACATCCCTTGGGCATCTTTATAAGAGGCAGATTATGATTGGGCAGGTCTAGGGTGATGTCTGAAATCATACTTTTCCATAAAGCTCCCAGGAGATCCTGATGCTGCTAGCTAGAGGACTACACTTTGAGGAACAAAATTCCAGAGCAGTTTTCTAGCACATTTCACACACATGGCATTGCCCAATACTGAAGCACTTAGCCTTCAGAAGTTCAGTTATTTCTTAAACATATCTCTATATTCACTATGACACAAGTGCACCCACCATACCATGTAATTCACAACAATGAAAAAAAACCACATAATTCAAAACTGCACTTAGATATTGTGTTCTCCTTCAGAGAAATTTTGTTAATAAGTATTAGAAGCCGAACTTATAAGGGTAAAGATTAGGAAGGGTATGGCAATAGATGGAAAGAAAGAGAATGAAAAATTGACATTTTTAGAGGCTACCCTAAGCCACACACTGTTCTAAAGGTAGACAGCATGGGTGGCTAAAGTCCATTGGTCTCCTATGTTTGGCAAGCACAAGCCTGAGTACTTATCACACGTTATCTCATTTAATCCTCACACCTAACCTATCTGTGGATACTTATGAAAACCCCTACTTTACAGAAGGAAAACCTATGGCTTAAACAATCATACAGAAAGTGTAAAGAGTGACAGGGGTTTCAAATGGAGAAGATATGATCTCATGGATGGAATAACAATCCAAAAATGTACTGTTGGTCCTGCTTTTTAAAATATGAGGAAAGATGATCAGAATAATGGAATGTGCAGGTGATGAAACATGCTTTCACATCTGGCCTAACCAAGTAGTTTCAACTCTTGCTGCAAATAGTGAGTACCTGGGGAGCATTTAAATCCCTCTCTTTGAGCCCCACCCTTGCCCAATTAAGCCCCAAACCCTGGGGATGGAGCCTCAGCACTGGCATTTTCTGAATGTATTCCAGATGATCTTAATGGGAAGCCATGACCAAGAATCATCGCTTCTATACCACACTCCAGACGAGGTCCTGGAGGACACTAGGAATATATACACCAATGTTTTTATTCCTACATGTGCCCTCCCTCAGAGCATACCATACAATGGAAAAGTAAAGCAACTAAGTCCTTCTGTCATTAGGAACTGAAGATTCTATATCTGTCTAATGTAGCATTGTTGCATGTCAATGCCAGGATTCAGGTGAAATGGCTATGTGTCTAAGTGCATTTGAGATAATGGGGAAAGATGGCTAACAGGAGATGACTACTGAATTGAACACAGAAAAAAATAATACAAAGTGAAACCAGTGACATGGGAGAGAGTTTGATGATCTCTGTTCTTTTATCCCTTTATGCTGCTTTCTGTATTGTGAAAAAAGTCTAGTGAATCCAGCTTTAAGAGTCAGTCTTGCCAACTTCAATGGTCTACCATGTTTCCCAGCCCTTCTTTTCCAGGAAGAAGTAGACTTTGCTAGTAACAAAACTGCTGAAATTGTATTCTTTCTTAGGATTCCAAGTGAAATGTCCCATCGGGTATTGGTTCCTTTGGGCTTTCACCATTTTGTTATGGTGTTTCCAAGAAGACTGACTTCTGTTGGCACCAGAAAAGAGCAGAGTGAGGAACATTTATCCAATGCAACATTGCAAATGGAAGGTGTATGTGGTGGGAAGGGATAATTTAAAAAAAAAAAAAAGCACAGTAGTTAGGGCAATATTAAAGGCTAAAAAAGCTGATAAGCCCAAATCAACAGCCCTACTGATGCCTTAGCAGAGATAACCAGTTGATCCACCAGTTCTCACCATTTTCTTTATGGAGCAAGGTCCACAGGATGGATAGTAGATTGGAATTTTTTTTCAATTTTTAAGAAACTAAGACAGACACCCTAATTCCACTTTGCAAAATAACTGTCCTGCAAAGGAAAACAAAACATCTTTTTTTTTTTGCAATTTTCTTTATCATAAAGCTAAATAAGCCACATTGGTGTATTTCTATGGATAGGATAGAAGGCATATCAGACGTATATACTCTTTGTTATCCCATCTAACCCTTAGCCATCCGCACTAGCCCTCAAATGGTTTGGTTGGTTACTTTTGGGGGCTTCCACATCCTTGTTTTGGTTCACAAAGAATAAATAGAGTGGCCTCTAGCTTTACCTCACCTCATACCCTTAGGCTAGAAATTACTTTTTTGTGTGTTTTTATGGAACTGAAGATTGAGCCCAAGGGATTCTACTTCTGGGCTACATCCCCAGCCCTTTTTACCTTTTGTTTTGAAACAGGGTCTTGCTGGGTTGCTAAGAGTCTGACAATGTTTCTTGGGACTGTCCTCAAACCTGCAATCATCCTTTCTCACCCTTCCAAGTACTGAGATTATAAGAATGAGCCACCATGCCTGGCTCCAAATTACTTTTGATTTGCATGTTGTCTCAACTATCTAGTTACATGTTGTTAGTGGATAATTAAGAAAAGAGTCTATATAGTTCTATACATTTTGCCCCTAAAAATACTTATTCTCCAAAATCACAGAAAGGAAAAGGAATGCTGGATCTGGATTTTTATTATTCATAAGCAATTGCCAGCATCTTGATTCTGGACTTCCTAGGCTTCAGAAATACAAGAAATACATTTCTCCTGTTTAAGCTCCCACATCTGTGGTATTGTACCAAAGAAGTCTGAATTAAAACAAGGTATGGAGAAACCTTTTCCAGTCCATCCAGAGGCCTAGCAGCAAACCTCAGGAGATGTAGGGTGTAAGAGGCCAGGGCAGGTCAAGTCTGGCTCCCTCTTCTGAGTTTGGCTTCTGACAGTTCTTACATGATGAGAGTACATGCCAAAGTGTGGCTCTGGAGAGTAAACACATTCTGTCCAAACACCTGGGCATTTTCTCCTTATTTCATACTCTAGCATGATTTCATAGACCCTAGGCACAAAAAATGACCAAAAAGGGTGCTTTCAGATTAGCAGCACACCATAATCGACCTAACAATTAACTAGAATAAAGCATCCTACTGCCCAGTTTTAGAAGCATGTGCTCTATAATTCTTTCTGTCTTGGTTATTCATCTTGGAAAGCATAGGGACTTGTGTGCCTGAGAACACATCTACCTCACTGGCTCGCTCTCAGGCTCAGGGAGCAGGGGCCTGTCATTCCATGCCTTTTATTCACCTATACATATGCCCCCCAAAATTAAGAAACTGATTTTCATTCCCACCATGCAATGTCTTTTCAATAATTTCTCTGTGAAAGGGAAATTTAAATAGTATTATTTTCAAGGTCCTAAGATATAGTTCTTTTCCTTATCTTCATTCATGTAAAAAAGTGTATATACTTGCTGAGCACTTACTAGGAATTAGGTACTGAGCTGAGTACTGGGCACAGGAGGAAACAACAGAGACAAACATCCCTTTTTTTTTTGGAATGTGCATTCTTCAGAGGAAGGTGTTTAAGGGGAAAGGCAAGTAAAAATGTAGACAGAGTTTCCAATTATGACTAGAATACAGGCAACATAAAACCTTGTCTGGGAAAGTCATTTAGAATAGAATGATCAGAAATGCACCATCTGAAATAGTGAGATTTTAACTTATGGACAAGATAGAAGCAGCCATAGATGTTTCCTGGAGAAGAGTCCTGGCTTGGAAAGCAACAGAAAGAAACCATCGTGTGTGTGTGTGTGTGTGTGTGTGTGTGTGTGTGTGTGTGTGTGTGTGAGAGAGAGAGAGAGAGAGACAGAGAGAGAGAGAGAGAGAGAGAGACAGAGAGAGAGAGAGAGACGGAGAGACAGAGACAGACAGACAGACAGACAGACAGACAGACAAGGAGAGGGGAAGAGGGGAGGCAAAAGGAGAGATAAAAGCTGACAAAGAATGTATGTTGAAGACCATGTATAATAGAAAAAGGTCTAATTTTATTCTAAAGGGAATAAAATGTTGAATGTTTCTAAGTAGGATGGAAGCTTGATCTAATTTACATTTTTAATTAAAATTTTTTTACATCGAGGTAATTGTAGATGCCTAAGCACTTGCAAGAAAACAGAGATTCCATTACCCTTTACCCAGGGTCCTAATAATATCTTGCAAAACCACAGTACAATACCACCACCAAGATACTGATGCTGATACAACCCACCAATCTTATTCATATTTCCCACTTTATTTGTATTTATATGTATATATTTAGTTCTATGTGCTTTTTGATAAACTTTTTATAGGCAGTTGTTGGTTCAGAGAAAAACTGAACAGAAAATAGAATTCTTATGCCTCACAGAGCCAGGCAATTTGCCCCACTATCAGTGCCCTTCATCACAGTAACACCTTCTTGCACCTGGTAAGCCTACCTTGACACATCTTTATCATCTTAAGTCCATAGTTTACATTAGTGTTCATTCTTGATGTTATACATCTATGGATTTTAAAAACGTGTCATGATATATATCCATCATTATGGCACCACACAGAAGAGTTTCACTGCTCTAAAAATCCTCTGTGCTCCACAAATTCATCCTTCCCTTCCCAATCTTTAGCAATGGCCAATCTTTAAGTCTCTATAGTTTTTTTTCCCAGAGGGTCATATAACCTTTGCAGATTGGCTTCTTGCACTTAGTACTACTTATGTAAGATCCTTCCATGCCTTTCATGACTTATTGGCTCATTTGTTTTAGGGCTGAATAATCTTCCATTGGCTGGATGTGGCTTAGTGTGTTTATCCACCTACTAGAAGATACCTTGGTTACTTTTTGAGCACCAATGACTAAAACTGCAATAAATATCTATGTGCAGGTTTTTGGGACATGAGTTTCCAACTTTTCTGAATATGTACCAAGAAACACAACTTCTGGATGTTATATCTACAGTATGTTTAGTTGTGTTGGGTGGATAAAGAGAAAAACCTCCAAGCTGTCTTCCAAAGTGGCTGTACCATTTGGCATTGCCACCAGCAGATGTTCAACAAGAATTTGGTGTTATCTCATTATCCTCCCAACTTGCAGTTCCACAGTGACATATGACACTGAGCATCTTTTTCATGTTTTCCGTTCTAATATCTTTTATGGTGAGGGGTGTCCAATTAGATCTTTTGCCCTTTTTAACCCAGTTACTCACTTTCTTGTCATTGAGTTCTAAGTGTTCTTTATGCATTTTGGACAACTTCATTAATAAGTCCTTTGCATGTATTTTTATCTCAATCTTTAGCTAAAGTCCTAAGTAACTTTATCTCATATATATGTTTGTATATCTACTAATGTAGTAGACACACAGGACGTTCCATGGATGCCCTTTTTATCTAGCTGCTTCCTGCATCCTTACCATCTCGCTCCCCTACAGCCACTTCTGATTCATTTCTATATTTTTCTAATTTTAGAAAATTTTTAAGAGAAATCAGAGTCTTTTGGTATTAGCATATTTTATTTAGTATAATTCTCTGGAGATTCATCCAGATCATTTTGTGGATCAAGAGTTCATTTTTTTTTAATTTCTTATTATCATTGTATGCAGGATCAATAGTTTAAACATCCAAACACTGAAGGACGTCTCAGATTATTATAGTTTGGGAATATTAAAAGCAAAGATGTTGTAGTCCGTATAGTAGCACATGTATTATCCCATTACTTAGAGAGGCTGAGACAAAAGAATCACAGGTTCAAGAATAGCCTCAGTGATCTAGTGAGACACTCAGCAATGTAGTGAAACCTTATTTCAAAAACAAAAAAAAATTTAAAATAAAAAATGCTGAGTGTATGGCTTGGAAATAGAATGCCCCTGGGTTCAATGGTGAACCATTTTTTCCCCAATTTGTTTGTTGTGGTCCCCAGTAAGACAACAAATAAACAAACAGAAAAATAAAGCTTCTAAGAATATTATGTATAGGTTTTTGCATGAACCCAAGTTTTCTTAATTTATTTTATATAGATTTTTTATTTTTTTATTTTATGTAGATCATATTGAAAATGGCATACATTCAGACAGTGCATGGTACCTTCCACCTTCTCCCCCCCCCAACAATGAGTGTCCAGGTTAACCATGATATATTCATACTTTTACACATATTAGGATGTAGCTCCTCCATTAATCAACCTCAGCCTTCTTCCACTCCTATCCTGAATGTATTCTAACTTTGCTGCGATTTCCCCTCCATTATCTGGGGTCCCTCTCTCATACCCAATACTCCCTAGTTTGGCTATATTAGAGAGAATATATGTCCCTTCTCTTTCTGTGCTTGACTGATCTCATCTAACATAATGTTCTCCAGGATTTTCCATTTTCTTGCAAATGACAGGATTTTGTTCTTCTTTATAGCTGAATAGAATTCCATTGTGTGTATTTCCATAATTTTGCATCTGTTCATGGAGATCAAGGTTGGTTCCATATTTTGGCTATTACAATTTGTGCTGCTATGAACATGGGTATGCATATGTTACTGTAGTTCTCTGATTTTAACGCCTTTGGAAAGATACCCAAGAGTGGTATAGCTGGATCATATGGTAGATCCATTCCCAGTTTTCTAAGGAATCTCCACACTGATCTCCATAGTGGCTGAACTAGTTTGCACTCTCACCAACAGTGTAAAAAAGTTCCTCTTTCCCCACATCCTCACCAGCATTTGTTGTTATTTGATTTCTTTATGTTTGCCACTCTGATTGGGGTTGAAATCTGAACATCGTTTTGATTTGCATCTCTCTAATGGCTAATGATGTTGAACATTTTTAAATGTATCTATTGGACATTTGTATGTCTTCTTTTGTGAAGTATCTATTCAGCTCAGTTGCCCACTTCTTGATTGGGTTTTTTGTTTTGCTAGTGTAGAATCTTTTGAGCTCTTTGAATATTCTGGATATCAGCTCTCTATCAGAATGGTGGCTGGTAAAGATCTTCTCCCATTCTGTAGGCTTCCTCTTTAGGTTCTTGATGGTTTCCTTTGATGAGCAAAACCTTTTTAGTTTGACACCATCCCACTTGTTAATTCTTGCTTTAATTTCCTGTGCTTTGGAGGTTTTGTTGAGAAAGTTACTGCATGTGCCAATAAGTTGGAGTGTGACCCTATGCCCTCTTCTAATAGCTTCACAGTCTCTGGTCTAATTTCTAAGTCTTTGATCCATCTCGAGTTGATTCCTGTGCATGGTGAGAGGTAAGAATTTAGTTTCATTTTTCTACAAATGAATAGCTATTTCTCTCAGCATCATTTGTTGAAAAGGCTATTTTTTTCTCCAGCATATGAGTTTGGCCTCTTTATCAAAGATCAATCGACTATAGATGTGTGGGTTTGTTTCTGTACCTTCTATTCTGTTCTTTTGGTCAGTCTGCCTGTTGTTGTGCTAATATGATGCTGTTTTTACTACTATTGCTCTATAGTATAATTTGAAGTCCAGGATTATGATGCCTCCTGCATAGTTCTTATTGCTGAGAATTGCTTTGGCTATTCTGGGTCTTTCTTTCTCCATATAAAATTCATGACTGGGACTTCCGGGAAGATGGTGACGGAGGAAAGCGGCACTTACAAGTCCCGCTAACAATCCAACTCTACTACCACAAAACCAGCGCCTTTCAGAGCCAGAAAACACCACCAGCAAAGAAATAAAAACGGTAAATACAAGGGACAGAGAAAAAGGGCTGGAAAAACAAGACACCGGAAAAACAAAAGCCCGAAGTGCCGTGCCCGCGCGGCGTGGAGCGGGCGGAGCAGCCGGAGCAGCCAGAGCTGCGTCGCGGTATGGCCAGAGCAGCCAGAGTGGCCAGACCCGCGGTGCAGAGCAGCCGGAGCCACGGATCAGAGCAACCGAGCAGAGCGGCCAGAGCAGCTGAGCGGAGCGGCCAGAACGGCCGGAGCAGCCAGAGCCGCAGCGCGGATTGGCCGGAGCCGCGGCGGCTGAGTGGCTGGCGGCGTGGAGCTGAGCAGCTGGTGCAGCCAGAGCGGAGCAGCCAGAACAGCCAAGTGGAGCGGCCAGAGCAGCTGAGCAGAGCGGCCAGAGCAGCTGGAGCGGAGCAGCCAGAACAGCTGTAGCAGCCAGAGCTGCGTCGCGGAACAGCCGGAGCGGCCGGAGTGGCCAGACCTGCGGTGCAGAGCAGCCAGAGCCGCGGTGCAGAGCGGCCAAAGCAGCTGGAGTGGCCAGAGCCGTGGTGCGGAGCAGCCAGAGCCACGGCGCAGAACGGCCGGAGCGGCGCGGCCTACATCTCCCCTAGCAGCACCAGGCTCCAGAGAGGAGGGAGACTCAAAACAGCTCAAATCCAGAGAGGATGCAGAGGCAGCGTCTTACTGCTGGCGGCAGCGGCAAGTTCACCGGATGGCCCTAGACCAACCCACTCAACCAGCCACCAGGCGCCTGAGAGGAGGGGTGGACAGCGAGCTGAGGTGATCAGGTGCTGAACAGCAGGGCGGCAGTCAGCAGTTTTGTTGGCGCAGGGAACATCAAAAGCTCCCAAGGGCCGGGCACAGCACAACTGACAAGGACTCAGAGCTGAGTTCAAAACCAGAGAAGAAATATGCTGCATCACGGCCGAGGGCGTGGCAGTGGTGGCATATAGCCAGTGGCGGCAGCAGCCAATCCACCGAGTTCACTACAGCTCCATCAGCGCACTCAACAACCGTGAGTCAAATTGCGGCCCGTAGGGGAGAAATCCCAGCACTGCACTCCCAGGGACTTGCGCAGATAGTCTCCCTGGGTCGGAGATTTTAGCAGTGCAGCCCAGTGGGGGAGTGGCAGTAGCAGAGATATCATACCATAGTCACAACTCCCCACTGGAGAATGCCCAACTTGGCACCCTCCACGGTCTAAGCAGCCTTGATTGACTCCCTGGGTCTGAGACTTTGTGATACAACCCAGTAAAGGAGTAGTGGTGACTGAGATACCACAGACTCGAGATCCAGAGCATCTTAAGTGAACTCGTAGTGACTCAGGCAAGAACCCAGAGAAGGCACAAACTTCCAAAATCATGGGAAAGAGAAATAACAATGGAGCAGTGAATGCCAACAACCCCACAATATCAGAATCTGATAACACAGAAATCCAAAGATCTCTAGAAGATCAAATTAGGAAAATAACTTTAGAAATAATAGAGGACTTTCGAAAAGAATTTAGAGAGAGTCAAAAAGAGATAAAGGATGCAATTAATGAAGTAAAGGCCTCAATTCAAACTATAAACAACAGATTAGACCACATGGAGAATAGAATCTCACTTCTTGAAGATGATCATTCTAAAAATGAACACATAGTTTCTAATTTAGAAAAAAAAAAAAACCCGACAGCAGGAATCTGACATTGAAGAAATATGGGCCAATTTCAAGAGAGCTAACCTAAGATTAATTGGAATAGAGGAGGGAAAAGATGGTGAAAGCAAAGGGATCAACAATCTCTTCAAGGAAGTAATAGCAGAAAATTTTCCAAACATAGAGCAAGAGGTCGATACACAGGTCCAGGAAACTTATAGAACTCCCTTTAGACAGGATCAGAGAAGAGGATCCCCATGCCACATAATTGTCAAAATGACTAATGTGGAAGCCAAGGAGAGAATCTTAAAGGCAACAAAAACAAAAGGCCACGTGACATACAGAGGCAAACCAATTAGAATCACTCCAGACTTCCCAAACCAAGTTATGAAAGCCAGAAGGGCATGGAGTAACAAATTCCAAACTCTGAAAGAAAACAACTTCCAGCCAAAAATTTCCTACCCAGCAAAACTATCCATCAAATTAGATGGGGAAATAAGAAGCTTCCATGACAAACAGCAACTGAAGGAATTTATGTCTTCAAAACCAGCGCTAGAGAAAATACTCAAGGAGATTAACTGCAAAGAGGAAATGGGTAATACACGCCAGAACCAAAGAAACAAGAACTCCCATCCAGCAGACAACTAAGCAAAGAAGAATAAACAGCATCTCAAACAGAAATAAGATCTTAACATGTTGGGAATTAAAAATTATCTCTGTATAATCACACTGAATGTAAATGGCCTCAACTCCCCAATAAAAAGACATAAAGTGGCAAAATGGATTAAAAGCCAGAATCCATCCATCTGCTGCTTACAAGAAACACACCTTACAAGTAAAGATAGGAACAAACTCAAGGTAAAGGGCTAGAGCAAGGTAATCCATGCTAATGGTACTCGAAGACAAGCAGGAGTAGCAACTATGATATCAGACAAGTTAGACTTCAAACCCAAACTTATCAGAAGAGACAAAGAAGGTCACATTTTACTGGTAAAAGGAATAGTCCAGCAAGAGGAAATAACAGTAATCAACATCTATTCCCCAAACATAGGGGCAGCTACTTACATAAATCAAACTCTTTGTGACATGAAGTCACACATAAATCCCAACACAATAATACTGGGAGACTTCAACACACCTCTCACAATACTAGACCGATCTTCCAGACAAAGGGTCAGTAAAGATGTCTCAGAACTAAAGAACACCATTAACCAAATGGACCTGTTAGACACATATAGAATATTTCACCCAACTACAGCAGAGTTTACATTTTTCTCAGCTGCTCACGAAAACTTCTCCAAAATAGATCACATCCTGAGACACAAAATTAGCACTAGAAAATTTTAAAAATGTTACATACTTCCCTATGTCATTTCAGACCATAATGGAATGAAACTAGAAATCAACTATAAGAAGACCCAGAGAAACAACATAAACATGTGGAGACTGAACACCACACTTCTGAATGAAGAATGGGTCATAGAAGATGTAAGAGGTGAAATCAAGAAATTTCAAGAAACAAATGAAAATAAAGAAACAACATATCAAAACCTCTGGGACACTTTGAAGGCAGTATTAAGAGGAAAATTTATAGCACTGAGTGCTCACATAAGAAAAACAGAAAATCTTCAAATAAATAGCCTTATGACACACCTCAAAGCCCTTGAAAAGCAGGAACAATTGAACCCCAAAGCCAGCAGAAGACGGGAAATTATTAAAATTATAGCAGAAATTAACGAAATAGAGAATAAAAAAAAACAATACAGAAAATCAACAAAACCAAAAGCTGGTTTCTTGAAAAAATTAACAAGATTGATAAACGACTAGCCAACCTAACTAAAAAAAAGAGATAATCAACCCAAATTATGAAGATAAGGGATGAAAAAGGAGACATTACTACTGACAGCGTAGAAATGCAGAGGATTATCAGAAACTACTTTGAAAAACTATACTCCAACAAAATGGAAAATCTGGAGGAAATCGACAACTTCCTAGATAAATACAACCTTCCTAAACTGAGTCAAGAAGATATAGAACACTTAAACCAACCAATAACAATCAAAGAGATTGAAATAGCAATAAAGAGCTTACCATCAAAGAAAAGCCCAGGACCAGATGCTTTCCCAAGTGAAGTCTATAAAACTTTTATAGGAGAACTAATCCCAATACTACTCAAACTATTTCGGGAAATAGAAAAAACCAGGACTTTCCCAAATACATTCTATGAAGCCAACATCACACTAATACCCAAACTGAATAAAGACAGTTCAAGGAAGGAAAACTACAGGCCTATATCTCTGATGAACTTGGATGCAAAACTATTAAACAAAATACTAGCAACACGCATTCAAAACCACATCAAGAAAATCATTCACCATGACCAGGTAGGGTTCATCCCAGGGATGCAAGGCTGGTTCAATATACAAAAATCAATCCATGTAATTCATCATATAAACAGAATCAAAGACAAAAACCACATGATCATCTCAATAGATGCTGAAAAAGCATTTGATAAAATTCAACATCCATTTATGATAAAACACTGCAGAGAATTGGAATAGAAGGAACATATCTCAACATTATTAAGGCAATCTACAATAAGCCCACTGCCAACATCATATTAAATGGGGAAAAACTTCAAGAATTCCCCCTAAAAACTGGAACGAGACAAGGATGTCCATTATCACCACTTCTCTTCAACATAGTCCTAGAGACTCTAGCCAGAGCAATAAGGCAAGAAAAGGAAATCAAAGGAGTACAAATAGGAAAAGAAGAACTTAAGCTTTCACTATTTGCAGATGACATGATACTATATTTAGAAAACCCAACAATCTCAACCAAAAGGCTTATAGAACTGATCAACAAATTCAGCAAGGTATCTGGATACAAAATCAATCTTAAAAAATCAGAAGCTTTCCTGTACACCAACCATAAATCCACTGAAAAAGAAATTCAGAAAACACTTCCACTCAGGATCTCCCACAAAAAAATAAAATACCTAGGAATAAATTTGACCAAGGAGGTAAAAGATCTCTACAAAGAAAATTATAAAACACTGAAAAAAGAAATCAAAGAAGATCTTAGAAGATGGAAAGATCTTCCATGTTCATGGATTGGCAGAATAAATATCATCAAAATGGCCATCCTCCCAAAAGTGATCTACAGATTTAATGCAATGCCCATTAAACTACCAAGATCATTTCTCACAGACATAGAAAAATCAGTCCTTACATTTATCTGGAATAACAAAAAGCCCAGAATAGCCAAGGTAGTTCTCAGCAACAAAAACCACGCAGGAGGAATCACAATACCTGACTTTAAACTATACTACAAAGCCATTGTAATTAAAACAGCATGGTACCAGCAAAAGAACAGATATATAGACCAATGGAGCAGAATAGAAGACCCAGAAACAAGTCCACACACTTTCAGTCAATTGATTTTTGACAAAGAGGCCAAAAACATACACTGGAAAAAAGATAGCCTCTTCAACAAATGGTGTTGGCAAAACTGGTTAACCATATGTAGAAAATTGGATGTTAATCCCACTTTTTCACCCTGTACAAAAGTCAACTCACGATGGATCAAAGACTTGGAAATTAAACCAGAGACTTTGAAGCTCCTTGAAGAGGGCATAGGTCCAACACTACAACACATAGGCACAGACAAACATTTCCTCAACAAGACCCCAAAGGCACAACAAATTAAAAGGAGAATCAATACATGGGATTGCATGAAACTGAAGAGCTTCTGTTCAGCAAAGGAAACTATCAAGAATCTCAATCAAGAGTCAACAGAATGGGAGAAGATTTTTGCCACCTACACCACTGATAGAGAACTAATATCTAGAATATACAGAGAACTCATGAAACTCAACACTAAGAAAACAAAGCATCCAATAACAAAATGGGCAAATGAACTAAATAGACACTTCACAAAAGAAGAAATTCAAACGGCCAATAAATGCATGAAAAAATGCTCAACATCACTGGCAATCAGAGAGATGCAAATCAAAACTACCCTGAGATTTCACCTAACTCCAACTAGAATGGCCATCATTCAAAACACAAACAACAACAGATGCTGGCGAGGATGTGGAGAAGTGGGAACTCTAAGACATTGTTGGTGGGATTGCAAATTAGTGCAACCACTTTGGAAAACAGTATGGAGCATCCTCAGAAGAATGGGAAAAAACCTACCATTTAATCCAGCAATAGCACTGTTGGGTATCTGCCCAAAAGAAAAGAAACCAAACTACCAAACTAATGCATGTGTATCTATGTTCATAGCTGCACAATTCACCATAGTCAAACTGTGGAACCAGCCAAGATGTCCATCAACAGATGAATGGATTACAAATCTGTGGGATATGTACACAATGGCAATTTACTCAGCCATAAAAAAAAACTCAATTACATCATTTTCAGGGAAATGGATAGAACTGGAGGACATTATGCTAAGTGAGATTAGTCAGGCACAAAAAATAAGAAATCAGATGCTTTCCCTAATATGTGAGAGTTAGGGAGAAAAGAGGAGCAAACAAGACAACCTAAAGGAGGAGAAATGAGGGGGGAAGAGGAAAATCTCTAAAGCTCACAATGTACTTAAACATATCAAAGTCAATCACTAAGCCAAGCAAGGGAGGGAGAGACGGGGAGGGAATGGGGTGGGATTTGGGTAGGGGTTAAATCAGCGATGAGTACATGTTTGTACACACAAGTTTTTTACCCCAATAAGTTGTATGAATATAATGCACCAATAAAAAAAATTAAAAAATAAAATAAAATAAAATTCATGACTGATTTTTCTAGGTCTATGAAGAATGTCGTTGGTATTTTGATAGAAATTGCTTTGAATCTGTAGATCACTTTTGGCAGAATGGCTATTTTGATGATATTTATTCTGCCTATCCATGAGCAAGGGAGACCTTTCCATCTTCCAAGGTTTGCTTTAATTTCTTTCTTTAATATTTTATAGTTTTCATTGTATAGGTCTTTTATATCTTTGGATAGGTTTATTCCTAGGTATTTTATTGGTTTTGAGGTTATAGTGAATGGATTTGTTTTATTTCTTTCTTTCATTGTTGAACCTAAGTTTTCATTTCTCTGGGTAAATACCCATGGGTACAATTACCAGGTCATAAGGTAATTACATGTTTAATTATAAGAAACTTCCAAATGGTTTTTCAGAGTGTCTATAACATCTTACATTCCTACCACCAGTGTGAGTGAGCCAGTTTCACCAAATTTCCATAGCATTTGGTGTTGCCACTACTTCAAATTTTAGTCATATTGATAGGTTATAATAATAATTCATGTGGTTTTATTTTGCAGTTCTATAATAGCCAAGGATATCAAATATGTTCTAATAGCTAAGGATGTCAAACATGTTATCCATCTCTGTATCCTGTTTAATTAATACCTACTCATGTATTTTGTCTATTTTCAAACTGGATGGCATTTTTAAATAACTATTGAGTTTTGAGACTTCTTTATATATTTTAGATACTATTTGTCAAATATGTGGTTTGTGAATATTTTCTCCTGTCCTGTGGCTTGTCTTTTTATTTTTAATAGGGCCTTTTGTAGAACCAAAGTTTTAATTATAGTAAGGTCAGATTAATAAATTAATGTCTCATGCTTTTGATGTCAAATCTAAAGTCTATATACCTTACCAATCTCTCACTTTTAATTAATATATTTAGACCATTTACATTAAGGTAATTTTTTGTATATTAGAACTTAAGTCTTTCATTTGTTTCTTTTTCTTTCTTCCTATGAGTTAATGAAAAAAATCTAGAACTCTTTTTAATATCTTGAGTGTATCTCTTTCTATAATTTTATTGCTGGCTGCCTTAGAGTTTATGTGTTTTAAAGGGTCACAGGCTGCTGTATACTCAAAGGTTTTGAAGGTGAAAACATAAGAGGAAGTGAGATCAATTGAATTGATACTGAAATCATTATATCAGTTTGTGGTGATTGTTTTAAGTGTTGCCCCTGATACAAATCTCTAGGGAAGGACACTAGTAAGTCTCAAAAAGGTTGATATTCTGGTCTATAGAAAGTACTGCCTAAGTTCTGAAGTCTGGGATTCATAACACTGCTAGAGCAACCTCAGATGCAACATGGAGGTACTCTCCTGATTTAAGAGTTGAATGACTCCATCTTGAAAAAGATCTCCGCAGCCCCTAACATGTTCCAGATATCACCTTTTTTTCTCCACCCCATCTCAACCAAACTTTTGAAAGAAATATCTATAATTCCTGTTTCTACTTTAACCTTCCATTCACAATCCCTGTCACCAATTCACCTCAAACTCTATTCTACCTTTGCTGATCCTTGAAGCTGTTCACCATATGGCCAACAATAAGTTCTATGTTGCTAGATCGAATGGGCACTTTCAAGCCTCATCTTTCTTTTTTCTTAATTTAATGTATTTTGATTGGTACATTGTAGTCAAACATCTCAATGATACAAGACTTGTGAGGGTATACAAGCACACATTATCCAATCAGCCCTTATCCAATCCCCATCCCATTCCCTCCCCCTCCCTCGATCCCATGCTTGATTTAGTGACTAAATTTGATATATTTGTTTACATACATTATGTGCTTTAAAGAGATTACATCTCTCCCCATCCCATCCCCTCTGATTGGTCACCTTAATTGCTCCTCCATTGGGACCTTTCTTCAACTGGATTTCCTCCTATTACCCATTTCTTCCTAGTTTTTGCATATTAGGGAAAGCATCTGACTTTTTATTTTCTGTGATATTTCTCTGTATATGCTGCATTGTTAGTTCTGATCCCACTCTTGAAGGCCCCAGCACCAGCCTGGCTATCCAGCAGTCTCTGATCCCAGCCTTGCTGGCTCCAGCATCAGCCTTGCCTCACGACAGGCTCTGATTCCAGCCTCACTGGCCCTGGCACTTGCCTCACCCCTTGGCAGGCTCCAATCCCAGCCTCAGAGGCCATAGTACTGGCCTTGCCTCACGGCAGGCTCCGATCCCGGCCTCCAAGCCTCATCTTTCTAAAGTTTATACATCATTTGATAATGTTGACCACTTCTTTCCAGAAAGCCTAACTTCTTTTTCCTTTGCTTCCATGACACAGTGTTCTGGTTTTTCCTTTCCTGAAGTTTCCTCTCTATATCACTTTGCCACTGCTAAAATCCTACCTGTACACTTGAGCTATCTTTGCTTTTTTTTTTAAACATACTCCCTTGGTGACCTTATCAATCTCTATATTACCACTCATATGAATGGTAATATATGTCCCAAACCATATGTTCACCTATGTTGATCCATTAATGTCTTATCCATTGCTGTAACAAACTATCTGAATATGCTATAGGCAAGCTAAAAGTCCAACAACTTAGCACTGGGTCTGAGAAAGGCCTCCTTGGATATGATCACATCATGGTAGATGACATCTTGGCAAGAAGGTTAGTGAGAGGAATCAAATGGCCAGACAGGAAGCCAGGGAGAGCAAGGATGAGTTAGTCTTTTTTTTTTTTGGTGGTACTGGGGTTCCTGGAAACCTTCTACCTCCGGGATACACTCCCAGACACCTGCTTTTTATATTTTTATTTGGAAACAGGGTCTCTTAAGCCAGCACGGCTGGCTTCAAACCTGCATGATCCTCCTGTCTCTGCCTCCCACGTGCGGGGTTTACAAGCATTCACCATCATGACAGGCTAGTCTTTTTCTTTTTTAATAACCAATCCTCTCTTGGGAGCAGATTGGGATCTTGAGAGAACTATTGATCTCAACACCGATGGTGTTGCCCCAATGAACTAGTGATCTCCCACCCCACTTCCCCGCTCTAAAAGTTGCTCCGTTGGGGACCAAGCTTCCAACATGTGAACTCATATATGCAGAAGGCTTGGTTACTCCTTTTCCCTCAATTGCAAGCTGCTCTTATTTTTCTGCCCCACCCTTACTCCTGCACTTCTTATTCTCTGCATCTACAAACCTTTCTGTGTTAGATATTTGCACATGCTCTTCCCTCTGGGTGAAATATTATTTCTCACCCCTTTTACCTACTGGACTTTTTCTCATTTTGATTTCATCTCCTAGAAGCCTATGATTCTATTCCTAGGATTGGATTGCAGTGTTGCTCCATTTGACCATATAACCCCAATTCCCCATCATAGAACTAACCATGAACATTTGTAATTGCCTGTTATATCATAAAATCCTTAGGGCAAGAACCACATCTTACTTCCTCCTGGGTATCCAACTCCTCATAGAGTGTCTGGGACCTAGTAGGCCCTCAAAAAAAATTTACTGGCTAAATAAAAAGATTTCATGAGAAATATTTCAGGTCTTAAAAGAGCAAATTACCTTCTAAAATAATCTACAGAATTTACTAATATATTTACATACTACCAGATGATAAACTAAAATTTAAATATTATTAAGACCATATTTTTGATATATTTGCTTTTAGTAGATTCCATTGAAATTGGGCTATAAAGAACAAAAGAAACATTCATCGGTACATTTATTATACATATGAGTACTCTGTATTCTAGTGCAGGATTTTTAAAATGCTGTTTCTCTCATGAACAGAAGACTGGTTTTTGCTGCAGACACTATTCCAAGGTATCAAGTCATTACTTTGACTCAGAGGATACTACGGATTAATCTCTTCAGCATCCAAAATGAGCTCTGGGTTTGATTTCCCTGCAGTTTTAAAGGTAACAAACCCAAACCGCCTATTTTTATGTTCTAAGGAACTATAACTGAACCCACAGCCCTCCCATAACTCCAAAGAGTGGCCCAAACAGCTGCTGCTGCTGAAACCTTTATGTGCAGACTCTAACCCAGAGGAAACATTTTCGGACAAGTGTGGATGAGGGCCTTCCGCACAGGGTTCCATACTCAAACTGCTGACACACAGGATGACAGTGTGGCATGTGAGTCAGTACTGCAGACTTTATCACCACAAAAAATAACTTGTGACTGCTTCCCAAAGAAAACAAACTGCAAAACCAACCTGCCCATCCACCCTGAAAATATAAACGTCTTAAAATTATTTAAAGATGTAATAGGAAAGATTTCCCTTTGGGGGGAGACCTGACAATTATCAATAATCTGGCTCCTATTTTTGTTAGGTAAGGCTTTAGGGGATGAGAATTTAATCTATAGAGATCTAGAAAGAAGGAGCACTGGTGGTGAGCTGTAAACAATGAGCTTCTTGAATTTTCCAAGGAATGCTTTTCATGAGGACCACAAGGTGGCATTGTCTACCATGGGACTGCATTCTGATGCTCAGCAAGCGTCAACAGCAGAGACAGGAGGCACAGTTGCTTCACATGCATTCTTTTATCTAGAAGATCTTATACCTCCTCTCCACATCACCCTTACTCAGTGTTGTGTGGTTGTGGTGAGCACTGGGTTATAGGGGAAGAGAGGGGACTGGAAAGAATCATGGGCAGCCTCAATATGGGCTCTGAAGGGCTGTAAGAAGTAAAGAGCTCAGCACGTTTGTGTGAGGAGACAGGTGCTCCCATCTGCCCAGGAGCCAGATTTAAATATTCTGCTTACATTTCCACATCCTGCAAGGGAGATTTAGACACGATCCAGCTATACTTTGAACAATTTAAATCTTTGTTTGAAATCATCAAATCCCATAGATTTTATTCTTTACCTTTGTGATCATATATCTACCTAGACAGTTAAATTTCCCCTACAGTTTGCATGGAGTGGAATGCTGGCTCTCACCTCTCATCTCCACTTCATGAACATGGTACCATGCTGTAAAGCAAAAGAGCAAACTCATAGCAAGTGCTTACACTAAATCTTCATGAAAGTTGCTTGCAATCCTCGCAACAACTGATAACTGTGTGTGCATTATTACAGATGAAGTGGAGTCTCTCCAGGTTAAAAAAAAAAACAGTCCAGTCTCATAAAATAAATAGTACATCGTGATTTAACTAACCCCAAATCAGCCCAACCCTTAAGCTCAGGACTTTGCACCATATCAGCTGCCTTTAAGATTGTCCCATGGTAGACAATGCCAGAACAAGACACGGATGGAAGCATCAGCAGGAACCATTAGTAGTGCTGGTCTCTAAGTAACAAAAGCACTTCTGCCCAAAGTCCTAAATCTTCCTATGTAAATTCTCCCACAAGGGCTTATGGGGGGAGGAGCTGGGGGTGGCATTTGGGTTTGGTCTTAATATGAGTCCCTCTATTTTACTTAAATTCTTATCCTATTCATGTATTATTTTGATAAAATATTAAACAAAAATTAATGCTTAAGAGAATAAGATGGAATTAACATGATAGTAAAGGGAGAGGCTAGTTAGTGTTCTAGCCAAAGAGCATGGCCTGTTTGAATGGAAGTAAGTGGGAAAATAAGGCTCAGAAGTGAAATATGTTTATGTGTGACCCAGAGCACGAGGATCAAGTAAGAGGAAGCACCTCAGGCACTGAGTCAGTGAGCAGGAGAGAGAATGATGGAATACACGTTGCCAAAGAGGTTGTCACAACCCAGGGAGACCCCAGTAAGTAAGGCAGCAGATCTGTGAATTTCTGTGTTATCAAATTAGAGACTGGCTGAGTGCAATTTTGAAAACACATCTCAAATCAAACCAGGGTGTCAGTATTGTCCCTTCTTAACACCAACCACGTGAACTGGAATTCAGATATTTTTCTAACCTGTGGGGCACTATTTGGAATACATTGGGAAACTTCTGATTTGATACATTTGTGGGTTCTTCAGGAAGCAAATCTAAAAATCTTTAAGCAATATTTTTTGAATTGAGGAGTTAACATATATCAGAGCTAGCCCTAGCCCTAGTGCTTACAATTGTTACTTCACTTAATTCTGTGAAGAGGGTCTAAGTATTCCAGTTTTACAGATTAAGAATCAGGGGCTCAGACAGAAATTATGGCATATCTAAAGTCAGAAGCTAGCACAGGACAAAGTCCACAACTAGAGCTTCATAACCCAGCATCAACCACCTACCTACCTACCTACCGACCTTCCTTCCTTCCTCCCTTCCTTCCTCCCTCCATTTATTTATTTTTATTTATTTATTTATTTATTTATTTATTTATTTATTTATTACTGTGATACTGGAAATTGAACCCCGGGGCATTTTACCTCCAAGTTATATCTCAGCCTTATTTATTTATTTATTTATTTATTTATTTATTTATTTATTTATTTATTGCAGTACTGGGGATGGAACCACCCAGGGGTATTCTACCACCAAGCTACACCACCAGCCCTATTTTCTATTCTTTATTTTGAGATAGGGTCTCACGGTGTTGCAAAGGGCCTCACTAGATAGCTGAGGCTGGCAGCAAACCGTGATCCTCCTGTCTCAGCCTCCTGAACACTGGGATTACAAGCATGCACCATCACGCCTGGCTCTTATTTTTAATTTGAAACAGGATCTTACTAAGTTAATTAGAGTCTCACTACTTGCTGAGGCTGTCCTAGAACTTGCAATCCTCTGTCTCAGCCTCCTAAGTACTAGGATTACAGGTATGCACCACCATGCCTGGCTTCATCCTTTCTCTTTTATGTCACCAAATAGAAAATGTCCAGAGATAAACTAGAAAACTGCCAAGTCTTCCAAATTTATTGTGTGCAAGTGTTTTTCTCACTAGACTTGTACAAGTGACACGCCGACACTATCAAACATTATTTTGTAAGATTAGATCTTCTCACACCCTCTTCCCCTGGTATTCACATTGGGAGGCTCTTTCTCCTGCTATTAACTCTGTAAAACACCTCTGTACCTCACTCTATCATAGACTGCCACTAAACTTACTCCAAGACACAGGAAGTATAGAAACCAGAAAACTGGGCACACATATAAGCCCTGTATAAGAACAACCTTCCAAACCATGCAAACTTCTCCCACTGGCTACTCTTTTCACAGAGAAGATGAAGGAAAGAAGAAATTTCAGTGAAATATGTTAGAGAATAAGAAAAACCATCAGTGTACAGAATAAAATGATGACAAACTTTCTCTTAAATTATTAAAATATTGTAAAAATATAATAATGATGTAATAATAAAACAGTGTCTTTAACTTCTGATTAAGCTGACCAAGAAGAGAGTTGAGACGGAAGGATATGGACATAAATGTATGCTAAATTGCTCCTTGGCATGCATCAAGAGAGTTTCAGAAGTTTGTCTTTGACACTGGTAAAGAAATACACATTAACTGTATATTTTATGAATGTGAAATCAGTCTTTAATACACTGACAATCAAAGCATTTTGTATCCTGACCACCACTATAAAGATTAAGCCAACCACAATAACAACATAATCACATAAATGCAGAATAAAACAAGAAACACATGCCAAAGAAATAAGAAATCACCAAAATCAAAAGATAATATACAAAGAGGTCTGAAAGATAAATTGTCCTCTGTTTAACTTCCTTACTAAAACACAGATAATAAGCACAAAACGGTTATGTTTCCTTATCAAAAGATAAATGTCTTCAAAACAAAACTGTTTCTTATATGATAAACATGGAACAAAATAATACAAAAATTACCAAAATAATGATCATCAAAGAATCATCAGGCAAATACAAAGCAAAAATAAAGAAAAATTGATATTATTCATATTTAAGAGGGTTGAATTTGAAGATAAAATGTTGGATGGAATAAAGTAGATCATTTTGAACTATCAAAATATAAAATGAAGTTCTGGCAGATGCTAATATTATAAAATGAATTCAATATAAACGCAAGACTAAGTGAAATACAGGGAGAAATAGACAGAAACACAGTAGTTAGGAGATTAAACAAACGACACAGACTCAATTTGCCGGTGCTTCTTAACATGGAAACCTTATTGGGTGAACAGCTACAGTCTTCACGTTCTATATGTCACAGTGGTGGAGACATCAGCCCTGGCTCCTCATCTCTCTTGATGTGAAGAAAGACAAACTTGAAGATTTGTGAAGCCCAAACAGATACTAAGTGAGGAAACTGGGCCAGGTGGAGAAAGCATGCCCCTTCCTATGGCATAGCCATTGCACAGCTCAGCCCAATATTCAACAAAGACTATGCAGTGGTGCTGCGGTTCTTCAGTTAAGAGAAACCAGAACCTGAAATTTTATTTAGTTTCTAAGTTTTTCAGTGTTAGCTGAATTATGAACACAGTAAAGCTTCTTTGTGTGCTGAAGCGACCTCATGCAAGTCTAGTTCAAGACCTTTGCTCTAAATTGTCTCTCTGTTCCTGAATAAATCAGCAAATTCCCTGGGATATAATTTATCATTTTAAATGCTTGATAAATGAATGACTGATTATCATGTGACCCAGCTATACCACCCCTAGACATCCTTTCAAAATAATTAAAGTCAGCATACTATAGAGGTATAGGCATAAACCATATGTATAGTAGCACAATTTACAACAGCCAAATTATGGAATCAACCTAGGTATCTATCAAGAATTTTCAGGGAAATGGATGGAACTGGAGGACATAATGCTAAGTGAGATTAGTCAGTCACAAAAAATAAGAAATCAGATGCTTTCCCTAATATGTGAGAGTTAGGGAGAAATGTGTCATAGGAGGAACTCTAGATGAAAAAGGAAATCCTATAGAGGAGAAAACAAGACAACCTAAAGGAGGAAAAAGGAGGGGGAAGAGGAAAATCTCTAAAATACGCAATGTACTTAAACATATCAAAGTCAATAACTAAGCCGAGGAAGGGAGGGAGGGACAGGGAGGGAATGGGGTGGGAATTGGGTAGGGGTTAACTCAGTGATGTGTACACGTCTGTACACACAAGTTTTTTACCCCAATATGATGTATGAATATAATGCACCAATAAAAATTTAAAAAAAGAAATTAATAGATAAAGAAGATGTGGTATATACACAGAACGGAATTTTACTCAGCCATAAATAAGAACAGAAGTAGAGAATATTATGCAGAGATTAGCCAGTCTCAGAAGGTCATGGGCTATATGTTTTCTCTCGTATGTGTAAGTAAGACAGAACATAGAAATCAAAAGAGACTTCAGAGAATGAGGAGAGAGACCACAGAATAGTGGAAGGGAGTTTGGGGAAGGAGATGGCAAGGGGATAAAAAAAAAACTGATAAAGGAAGTATTTTTAAAAATGCTATGTCCACATATAAAGGTACACTACAAGATCTAATTAACATGTATGGGGGAAGCAGAGAGTGCACCAGAGGAATTATAACAAGTGCTTCATGCATGTATAGCTGCATCACTTTGACCCTCACTATGGTGTATGATTATAATGCACCAATAAAAGTATCTAAAAAAAAGTACTTGGGAGGCCAAGCCAGGAGGATCACAGGTTTGCAGACAGCCTCAGCATCTTAGTGATGCCCTCAGCAACATAGCAAAAGCATGATTCAAAACAAAAATAAAAATAGGGCTAGATAAAAAATGGTCCAGAGGTAGAACACCCTGAGTTGGATCCACAGTACCACAAAATATATGAATAATATAAAATAATAAAAATAACTCTCAATAGGGAGATGGAAATAAGAGATTTATTCATACAGCAGAATGATACAACAAACTGATGTTAAGTGTTTTACATATACAAGTACCAACATGGACAAATACCCAAAATACTGTCAAGTAGATGAAAAAGTCACAGGATTCATAGAGAATAATATCAGTTATGAAAAACTTTACATATATAACATATGCACATATTTGTAAGAACATACATGTGTTGCAGAAGTAAAAAAAAAAATAAAAGAATATAACGACTTTGGAACAATATTCCTGAGTAAAGGAGAAATGCATGGGAAAGGGTGGGCTGGGACTTCATATTTGTAATATGTTTTTATAAGAAAATATTAGAAACAAATACTTAATATATGTTGATCTTGTTGTTGAGGGTCTAGGGATGGGACCCAGGGGCATTCAACCTCCGAGCTACACCCCCTGCCCTATTGTTTATTCTTTATTTTGAAACTGGGTCTCCCTGAGTTGTGAGGGCCTCACTAAGTAGCTGAGGCTGTCCGCAAACCGTGATGCTCTGGCCTCAGCCTCCCAAATGCTGAAACTACAAGCGTGCGCCACCACACCCGGCTTTGTTGACACCTTTTAAATTTGATTAAACTGGGTTGGTAGGTTAAACTGGTATCTGTGTATTGTTCTTTATCTTTTCTCGGTATGTTTTAAATTTTCCATAGAGAAAAACAAAATTATATCAGTTGCAAGAAAATAGTACTGGAGAATATCTGCTAAGTGAGATTAAGTCTCAGAAAATCAAGGGTGGTTTGTTTTCTCTCATATATGAAAGCTAGAGAGAAAATAGGAAACATAAGGGACTTTAAATTATGCAGGGAAACATGTAGAGTAGTTGAAGGGTTTAAGAAAGGGAGTTAGGAAGGGGAAGAAAGGATTGAAGACGGAAACAGTTCAAATACTATGGCAATATGTGAAGGCATGGCCACCAATCTCATTTAATCATATAGTGAGGAAGGAAGAGGGAGCAGGTGGGACATGGAGGGAAACACACAAAGAAGTGTGTGTGTGTGTGTGTGTGTGTGTGTGTGTGTGTGTGTGTGTATGTGTGATTTTAACACACTGAACCTCATTATGATGTATAATTGCAATGCAATTATAATAATAAAATATTATTTATAATAAAATAATTATTTATAATAAAATAATTTTAAAATAATATTATCATTCCCAGTGAAACATGGGAGAAGAAGGTTATGAGTTAATTCTGGAAACCTAGGCATTATTTTTCCAGTGTTAATGATGCTGAATATGTGGTGAAATGCTGAGTGTCACTAGAGCTCTGATATGCTCGATGTTTCCTGCTGATTGTCACACAGACACCTCATGGCTCTCTGCTCCTTTTGGCCCTCAGCTCCCAAATAGTCATGAACACTGGACAATAGATAGTTCCCTTATGGTCACACTCAAGGAAAGGGAAGAGGTCATATTATAACATTCTAGGTCCAAGAAAAACCCTAAGAATGACCTGGCATAACTCCTAATTTTTTTTTTTTTTTTTTGGTGGTGGTACTGGGGTTCCTGGAGGCCCTTCTATCTCCGGGCTACACTCCCAGACCTATTTTTACATTTTTATTTGGAAACAGGGTCTCCTAAGCCAGCGCGCACGGCTAGCTTCGAACCTGCGCGATCCTCCTGTCTCTGCCTCCCAAGTGCGGGGATTACAAGCGTGCGCCACCACGCCCGGCATAACTCCTAATTTTAAAGAAGTAAATCCTGAGAGAGAATCTTGGTTCTCACAACAGTCTGGGTTGTTAACAGCTAATTAGTACTGAGGCCTGGATACAGAAGAAGTCTTGGGCTCTCGATCTAAGAATCTTATTACTGTGGTATCAGTGCCACCAACATCATCTGAGAGCTAGAAAGGAGTCCTGAGATCACCCAATCCATGTTCATCACACCTCAAACACAAGGACTGAGACTTGCAAGAATCCTCCCATAGGAGAATTTAAGAATTCCCAAGTCAGCTTCATATATGCTGAAAAAATATAATACTTACAAATCAGAAAACATCACTCTTGAATATAAATGTTGCCAAGTCACTTAATCTGCTAATCAGCGAGTGAAAGAAACTCACAGAAGCACTGAGCCATAATTCGTGACTGATCTCCATGTCTATTATACATTGTGTCAGGTGGTTTCTCCAGGCTCTTTATCTAGAGAAATACTACTCATTCACTCACCTGCCTCAGCCTTCGAGAAGTCTTCTCTGAAATGCCAATATTGAATAGATCTCCCCTTCTTGTAGTTCTGTGTGACTTTTATAAGTTAACAAAAATAGAGTAATATGTGGTGGTGCTGTCATACAACTTGTACCCTCTCCCTTTCAAATGGCAAGTTCATAGGACCCTGAACCATGCTTGGTTAATCTCTGAGAAATACTGTGCCTGGTCAACCTACATTTGATGAATGGAGTGAAAACAGTAATGACTCATTCTTAATGTACACATTTCCTGAAAACAAGTAGATTTTTTCAGTGTTATTACCGTATGCTAAAATTCTTAGAATTAAGTTTGGCTTATCATAAAACTCCCCAAAGAATGTATCATGATTAAATTTTGAAGAGCCCTGGAAGAATATTCTTCATTGTGAGTTTGGCAAAGATGCCACAGTCTACCATGGAAAACAGTAAGTTTCCCATTTGTTGGAAATATTTAAAGACAAAGGACACAGTAGCCTAAAGGAAGTCTGAGAAGAAACTCAACCATTAGATGAAGAGTTGGACTAGATGTCTTTCACTATTCCTCCTATCTAGAACATCCTGAGACTCTAGTTGTTTTTACAGGGATTAGCTAGCTAATTCATCAATGGATGAATCATTCACTCACTAGTAGGAAGTGGGGAAGCACAAAGTGAGAGAGGCATGATAGTGACTTTGAGGAACTCAGCCTAATAAAGATAAACACTTATATTTTGAGCAGTCACACAAGAGGAAGTCCACTTATCATGGGTTGCCCCAATGGGCAGCAGGAAGGGAAGGTATTTTTCTGCAAATATCATGCCAATGGCACAAAGAAATGTCCAATAACCCATCTAAACCTAACTGTAGAATAAGCTCCCTTGTACAGGAATGAGCACCCTAATCCAGTTGCTCCAGCAAGGAGGTCAGGTGGCCAACTGCTTGGGAAGGAGGTAGGTGGATTTGTATCCTCATAGGAGACTGGAGATACAAGAACACATTTGAATTTTTTTTGGTGGTACTGGGGTTCCTGGAAGCCCTTCTACCTTAGAGCTACACTCCCAGGCCTATTTTATATTTTTATTTGGAAACAGAGTCTCTTAAAGCAGTGTGGCTGGCTTCGAACCTGCGCGATCCTCCTGTCTATGCCTCCCAAGTGCAGGGATTACAAGTGTGCGCCACCACGCCCAGCCACATTTGAATTTTTATTTGACTGACATGACCACTAGCAATGATATGTTTCATTTCTACTTATATTTGGGATGCCCACATATCTCAGTTTCCTGGGACACTTTTAGTTTATACCTAGTTTCAGAGCATAATTTTTAGATCTGTCCTATTTCACTATCAAAAATATTCCACTATGAGCCGGTGTGGTGGCTCATGCTTGTAATCCCAGCATTCACAGGCTGAGACCAGAGGACTGCGGTTCGCAGATAGCCTCAGCTACTTAATGAGGCCCTTTGCAACTTGGTAAGAGCCTGTTTCAAAATAAAGAATAAAAAAAATAGGGGAGGGGTTATAGCTTGGAGGTTGAATGCCCATGGGTTCCATCCCTAAACCCGCCAACAAAAAGTTCCAATATAAAAAATAAGTCATATGTTCACCTTAGTTATATTAGGTGGCTATAAAATATCCTTCAACTTTAATAATCATGCTCAATGTTTTGTCTAAGGTTAGAGGTTTCTGAAACAAAAGACATCTCAGTTGGGCTAGAGAAGAGGATTTCAGGTTGAAGGAGACATTTTTCTAAGATCCCATTGGCTTATCTCTTCCATTCCACAACTCCAGCTATCGCTGCATGGGAACCCCTCCAAGCCCACGTATATAGTTCAACCTTCCCACCAAGTCATGGATTTTCACATGCGGATGGTGAGCAGCATGTTGACATCTTTTGCGACATCTCTAAGGCAACATAATTTGCAGAGGAACAATATAAGAGTTCATTATAAAAAACAGTTCTCAATCATTCATATCTTTCATAATAAAAATCCGTATAGACAAAAGAATGAAACAAGAAGTTTACACTATGCATTGATTTAGACCAGTTTGCATAAAACTTCTTGATCTTGTTATAGCACCGAGGAGGAGTTGTGTATAGTGAGAATGTTCTATGCTAAATCTCATGCTATAATGAAAGATTCTCAGTCTGATGCTAATTCCATTTGCCTTCTCAATAAATATTTGAATGATAATGGGTTCTGTAAATGGGAAAGTGTGTGGGTGTGTGAAATGCACATTTTCTAATTCTGAGAAATATTGAATATCAATACTGAAAAAGGGTCACAGACTTTACCATACATCCAAACCCCTGTCTCTAAAGTACTCATTGGCAAATGTGAAAATATGCACTGTGAAAAGGTAAACAGTGCCAGTTAGTTGCAGCCCAACAAATTATTTGCAGAACCCCTAGTAAATTCTGAGAAAAAGTCAGACAGTGAGCCCACTGTACCTGGAGAATTCAATGACACACAGCGTTGTAAAGCTCCAGAACTGTTGACATGCCAGGGATGTACAATACCTAGGAGTGTTGTCCAAATAACTTCAGAATCTAGCATCACCTGAGTCCCTCTTAGAAATGCACAACCTTAGCACCACCTTCCAAGCACACACGCACACCTATGAAAGCAACATTTGCATTTTGTCGATACCTTGGGAAACTCACATACACTTTAAAGCACAAGAAAACACCAGCCTAGTGTGCTCTTCATGCAAGCCTACAGGCCTGCAAGTGGATCTGGACTGTTCGACTTACTCTAACAGTGAAGTTGCATGGCTTACACAGAGGAGGGACGCCCCAAGATGCTAATTCCTTTGCTCAGTCTGTACAAAATCTCTCCCAGTCCTGGGCAGCCTTCAAGAATGATCTCCTCTACATGTGCCCTGTGACTTATTTTAGCATAGATGCCCTTCATTCTGAGAAATATCCACAGACCTCTGCCCAGAAAGACTCACTGGGCCATGCCTCAAGATCACCTTCCTTACCCTCCACCTTCCTGCTGAAGATTTGGGAACAGTTATATACTAACAGGGAAATAAGAAGAGCAGGGCCCGGTTCTGTATTTTTCAAACACTGTGCTCAGAGCTTTCAAAGAGCATGAAATGCACTGAACACCGATGTGAAACCCACAGTTGTTCATTATGGAATTATTACATGCTATTGTTACCTGACCTATAAGCAGCTGTTGCCAATGAATGTAAACTGTCCCTGGGATCTGGAATTATTGTACACAAGTGAAATAAATCTGCCTTTCAGTTGGGTATGGTAAAGAATGCTTCCCTCTCCTCTCTCAACCCCTGCCACGGCCTGGCCACAGATAGCCACGGTCACACGTCTCACTTTTCTTTGTGCAACTTAGTCCTCTTTATCATTTTTTTCCTCGAGGTTCTGCTCTATTAGACATTTTTATTCCTGTGACCCAGGGTTTTGGGCCATTGAAGACATAGTAAAGAGGTTAATCTGAGCTGAAATAGATCAGGCCTGTTACACTCATTCTGATTTATCTGACGCCTTTGCCGGTTCACCAGCTTGAAATCTTTGGCACTGGTTCAGGCCATGTCTCTGGCAGAGAGTTTTTTTTTAAGTACTTAAAGGTTGCTTTGTTTTCATTACAGATGATATGGTTGAATCTCAAAGTGCCACAAAGTAAAATGCATAAAGTAAATTTGATAGATACTTTCCCCTAGGGGCAATAAAATGGAAACAAAAGCAATTTAAGGAGTTATTTTCAAACTTCTGGGACAGACACTGGAAAATGTATTAGATTTGTTGCACTTATTTTTGTTCTTAGGTGCTAGAGACCCTGAGGCAGCAGCTGTTTTTTGCATATGCTGATATTATTTCTACCGTGATAAATATAGATGAGCTGCCTGCTGGACAGAGATGGACTGGGTAGGGCTGCTTTCTCCAGACCTGAACTCTCTGGCTCCTCATCCACATAAGGATGTTGGAGCTGGATGGTATCATAAACAAGCTGATTTGAAAATGATTCAAACTGAGTTTTGGTGAGAATTAAGTACACAGGCAATGAGTGTAATAGATTCTAAGAGGATTTCTTCTGATAAGATGAAACAATCTTTGCTACTGATGAGTTTGATTTTGAATTGCAAGCAGGCATAATGCTGGCTAATTTGCGTTTGAATTCTATTGATTACAATATGATTGGCATCCTCCTCTGTCATGCTCAGTGAAGTAGACAGTCCTAGGGGACAAGGCTTCAGAGACCTTACAGGAGCCTAAAAAGAAAGCACTCTGGGGCAGCCTACCACCAGAGGATGAAACCCACAGGTATTCTGCCTCCAAGCTATACCTCTACTCCTATGTTTTAAATTTGGAAACAGAAATTTGCTCAGTTCTTAAAGGGCCCAAGTTACTGAGGCCGACTTTGAACCTGCAATCCTCCTGTCTCAGCCTTTCCAGTACTAGGATTACAAGAGTGTTCCAACACGCACAGTCCCACCACCAGATTCCTGAAACTCAGTTGGTCACAATGTCTTGTCTCCAATAAGTTTCACTACTAGAGACAAACAACCCAGTGGTGTTGGAGACCTCAGTCCCCAAACCCCAGTGTAGACACATGGTAGGTAGCAGGGTACCAGTTCCCATATTTATTTCAAAAACTTTAAGAAGAAGACATCAGCAATACCTTTATGACCCTGAGCATCCATTATCTCTAAACCAATATCCTACCTTGTTCTGAGCTGGAGAAGCTGGGTCTCAGGGATGAAGGCCGAGCAGAACCACGACTCTCTCTTTCCTCACAGAAGAAACCTTGAAACAGAGGTAGGAATCATGAGCACCTCAGTTTACCAAGTGGCTTTTCTCATTTTCCAGAGGTCTGGAAGTCTAAGAGACTGCTGGTCACAAAGGTCCTACCAAACAAATTCTACATTTATGGCTCTGCAGTGTCAAACAACTTGATGTTTCCAGAATAAAAAAGCATGCTCTGTGTTACTCACACATACAAGTGTTTTGTCTCTCTAACTTCAAAGAAAGTCTGTGTTTATAAATTGGTCCTCAGTATTTTTTCTCTTGGCCTTTAAAGTCACTCTGGCCATAGAGACACTGACAAAGGTGGCGGGAGAGCACTCTCCACGTGACTTTTATCTCACTGAAGAGACACTCAGCTTTCCACTTTAGAATCTGAGAAACATAATCACTGGGGAACGACTGATAGATCGGGTGCTGGTTCCAAAGGACGTGCATATGCATCAATGTCTGAGGAAGTTTTGTTGGGTTTTGTTTTTGTGAAAAGATGAAAGAAAAAAAAACTGGGAAGAACAGCTGCATATTTGGTTTTGACTTCCAGATGTTCCTGAGATAAAATAGAAGATAAGGCACTTGAAAATACCACTGTGACCATTCTAAAGCTTCTGAGGTAACCCGAATTCTCTACTTGGTTGTAACTAAGAATCTTAAGCACAAGGGATCTGCTCTGCTGCTCTTGTGTTGTATTAAGTAACTATTTTTTCTTGGTGTCTATAGGTATACACAACTGGATTACCAAATCCTTATAAGAGTACTGTTCATCCTCAATTTATAAGTAGGTAATTTCCAAAGGTCTATTTATAAGTTGATTTTTCTTTAGAAGTCAGAACACATTTCACAGAGAAATAAGTCTAACAATGATGTTTATGGGCTCTTTCCAATCTCCTTAACTCATAGTTACAATATTCTATGCTTGCACCAAAAGAGTTAATATTAACAAAATAATATCACTTTCTACTCTCCATTCTTATGAAAACAAATTATAATTAAAGGAAGATGTGGAAGTGGGAACTTTAGTGACAATGTAAATAATTGGACATTTTCCAAGGCCTTGAGATATAATAGCAATTAGCAAATTTCAAAACTTGTGGTGTTATTTACTTAATCAGATGTGTTAACTAGCCGTGCTTATTAGACTGCATCAGCTTCTTTTTGCTTTTTAAACATCACTTACAACAAAAAATAAGAAAGAGATGAAGAAAGAATGAGTGAAAATGAGAAGAAATTAAAAGAAGAACATGTTTCTTTCTGTGATGTCTCAGGTAAAAGACACGCCAGGCATGGTGGTGCACACCTGTAATCTCAGTACTTAGAAGGCTGAGACAGATCAAAGGTTCGAGGCCAGCCTCAGCAATTTAGCAGTATGCTGTTTCAAATAAAAATAATTAAAGTCAGGTATGGTGGTGCACACCTGTGATACCAGTACTTGGGAGACTGAGACGGTAGGATTAGCTACTTAGTAAGGCCCTCTGCTACTTAGTGAGGCCCTGTTTCAAAATAAAAATTCAAATAGGGCTGTGGGGGGGGCATCTCAGAGATAGACTATCCTGGGCTCAGTTGCCAAATATGATACAAAAAAACAGTCATGTAAGAAAGTACATAGCAATATAAAATATACATATAAAGTCTAAAAGAACTGATCTGTGGTTAGTGAAAATCCTGGAGTACAACCTGTCCACATCCTCCTCAAAGAAAAGCCAGGTGCGCAAAGTGATTCTTGAACAGCAGTACTGCTTTACCCTATTATTAAAATGCAGATTACTGGTCCTCACCTCATACCTACCTAGTCAGCAGCTCTGGGAGTGGGGTCCAGCAGCCTGGTTGTTTTAGCAAGCTCTTGGGGAGCTCCTGAGGGCTGACTGAGAAGCCCTGGGCAAAACTCCCAGTTAGAGAGTTTCTTCTGATAGGCAGTAGGTGGCTCTGTTGGTTAGGGCCGACTGGTTTCATGAAGTTCAGCCATTATAACAGATTTAACACCACTCTTTAACCATGTGGGTGAGGATGACTTTTTATCAGTTGCCCTAATTTTTTTTAAGTAATCAAGAACATCCTATAAACGTCCACTATCCTAACTGGCCAACTAACTCATGGGACATTTCTAAGTTTGTTTCACGGTTAGGATTTCTTTGTTTAAAAGAAAAAGGAAATATTTATTAATATGTAAAGACATGCCGGGCATGGTGGCACACACTTGTAATCCCCGCGCTTGGGAGGCAGAGACAGGAGGATTGCACAGGTTCCAAGCCAGCCTCAGCTACTTAGTGAGGCTCTCAGCAACTTAGAGGGACCCTGTTTCCAAATAAAATATAAAATAGGTCTGGGAGTATAGCCCAGAGGTAGAAATCCCCTGGATTCTACCCCTAGTACCACAAAAAAAACCCAAATATGTAAAAATATATCAGCTTTTCTATACTGTACTGATAAATATTGTTCCTGCTCCCTAAAAATCCTATTAAGCTCTCCCTTGACTTAGATACTTCAGATTGTAACAAGAGCTACACCATAACTAGCAACATCAGAAATTAATCCATAACACAGTCTTAGATTCTACTGCATTTTTCATCCACCTTTGTCCCTCAGATTCATATGTTGAAATTCTAACCCCCAATGCAATGGTATAAGAAGTGGGCTGTTCACGCAGTGATTAGATGACAGGGGCAGAACCCTCATGAGTGAGCCCAGAGACCTTATGGAAGGGCCTCCAGTGAACTCTGGTCTTTCTTTCCATCATGTCAAGATACAATGAGAAGACAGAAGTTTGCAATCTGTAAGAGGGCCCTCACCAGAACCTGGCCATGATATAGCCATACCTTAGTGCCTGGGTCTACTTTGGCTTTGACCCTCTCCATCTCCACCAGTCTCTCTGGGTTTGGCTTGGTCTTATACTAAATCTTCAGTGTCTCTCGTTCCTTGCTCTACACAGAAGCCCCAGAACCTGATGCAAGGATCAGGTACTAGAGATCTAGGAGAGCCATGGCCCACTCCATTAGAAAGAGCAGCAGGAGAAGGCTGGAGATGAAGCCCTCCCCTGCAGTAGTCTTTGAACTGGGTAGAATTTTTGTGTCTATATCAAGGGGATATAACTGTTCAAATGTTTCTAATAAAACTCTGTAAACTCTTCAAAGTAAAAACACTGTAAAGAGTCATATAAATATTTTAAATATCTTTTTTGTAGCACCACTGTTCTTTATCAAGAGAGAAAGATTTTTTACCCCAGAGGGTTTTTTTTTTTAACCCAGAGTCTTCCAAAATGAGAGCCTGTTTCAGTGTAATTGTTTTCCTTTGTAACCCTGTCTTTTATCTCATGCATTTAAAAATATTATTCCAAGAAGAGATTTTTGGTTTCATCAGACTGCAAAAGGAGCCCAGGCAGCACAAAGATGTAAAAAGTTAACCAATACTGTGGGATGTAGCCCCTGCACCAGAGGAAGTAATCAGTGCTCATCTTGCTGGGCCTCAACATGGTGCAGAAGAAACAACCGTCCAGTGGCAGAAAATAAATCAAGCCCTTGGCGGAGCACAGTCCCAAATTCAACAGATGTCCCAGGCCACTTGGTGAGAATTATTTCTGCCTGTTTATCAGGAGCACATCTGAAATAACCTGTCTCAATCCTAGAGTCCAAAGGAGTGAAAGATGCATGGTAGGTACTTAGTGCGTTAACATATATTGTTTGTCTAAAATATAGTGGACTTACTCGTGTCAAATAAAAAATGGATGCCAATGTAGGGGTCTAAGACTTGCATTTTTATTTTGCTGTTTAACTAAAACGTACCTCTTGTTTCATAAGGTCTAAATAAATACCTTAGTCTTAAAGCAATGGTTAGGGGCAATTGTGGCATCAGCAATGTATTAAGATATATCTTTTAATTGGAAAAAAAAGCAGTTGAAAACTGTAGCACATTTTATAGCTATAACTAAATCTTAACTAATCTTGGTAGCATTCTGCTACTGAGGAGAAAAGTCTTTATCTCTCTCCTGCCAATGCCAGATCATGGCTTTCTCCTAATCTGGACTGAGAAGAGTAGGCTGGGAATTCTAGGGCAAAGTTCACTAAAAAGATTCAAATTCTTCATACCCATCAGGCAATTGAAATACTCTTCCTTTGCATCACTCGGGAAGAATATTGCTATGGTGTTTTATTTTGGTTTTGCAGTGCTAGGGATTAAGCCCAGGGCCCCTGTATACCAGGCAAGCACTCTGCTTCTGAGGTTCATCCTCAGCCCCTGAAGTGACCTTCAAACCCACATCCCTCCTTAAGAAACAATCTCAACAATGCCACTTTGGGTGATTACAAAATAATTTTACTCTGTTAGGCGAATGGGGCAGTCTTAGTCCAGAATTCAAAATAATAACACCTTATCCAGGTTTACACAATTAGTTATAGTGTTAGAAAAAAGGTCTTCATATGCTGTGGGATTTCAAAAGATGTACAAAGGCATTTCAAACAGTATCCTAGAATTCGCAGGACTCTTTCATCTTTCATTATTAGTGGATGTTCTCATCTCTGGCAGGTACGGGACTTTTACCAGGGACAGCTATGTCCTGCATAGAAAACACAGAAAACACAGTCCCTCATCCTTAGAGCAATAAATCATTTTTAGGTGTGGTTTCTTTGCTTTTAGAGCTGCCAATTTAGTCATCGGCCAAGAGGCAGAAAAACCTCAAAATGTAGGTTTGAGATGGCAGTCACCTACTTCTGTGTCCTCCTCTTTTTGCCATATTTTGAAGGCTGAATATATAGTGGGAACAAAATCTTAGGATATAAATTTTAAGTCAATAGAAAATGTAGACCTATATAGCAGATTTATACGTTACCTCTGGTTCAATACATGAGGCAAAAATAATATCACTATTTTTTTGAAAATGAAAAACTTTGCTTCCCATCTTAGTACTTGAGGGAAGTAGTATCTCTTTACAGGCACTGAATACAGCCTTTAAATTTTAAGTGAAATCTGGTATGTTGACACACACCAGTAGTCCTAGTACTTGGGGGGCTGAGATAGAAAACGCATAGGTTCAAAGGCAACAGCAATGTAGTGAGACTCTCAGCAAGAGCCTATTTCAAAATAAAAATAAAAAATAAAAAAGGTTGAGGGTGTATCTTAGAGGTAGAATGCCCTGGGCCCAACACACACACACATACACACCTGAACTGGAGTCAGAAGACCTGTCAATGTAAAGACAGAGGTTTCCCTGAGTATGGTAAAGGAGCAATAGGCTGGGGTTTGGAGCTGGATACCAGTCACCCCGAGTCAAGGCAGAAGTGAATGCTGGGACCACGCAATGCTCTGGGATCTTCATCAAAATTTAGGAGGCAGAAAACTTGCTACAATCAAACCAAGAAGAATCAGAAGTGACAGCAGAAGTTGAAAGATGTTGGGAAATAAGACAGTTGGCCAAAACGAGGCCACCGCTTAGAACTATAACAGCCTAATTCATGAAATTAGGAGCTAGACTAGATTCTAGAAAACATTGGGAGGCAAAAGATGGCTGGACCCCTGAGAAACAAGCTGCATTTCAAAGTTAGAAATTTGGGAATTAAAAAGTAAGAGAGGAGTGTAGAAAAAAACCAAACTGCTGTTATCTAATATGTACAGGGCACTGTGCCAGCCATTGAGGGATGGGAGAAAATATTAAAGCTAGAGATAAACAAGAATATACACAAAAATAATACTTCTCATTGTAGCTGAACTTAAGAGTAATTTTTAATTCCCATGGTATTGTGTTAATAATTGTGCAATTAAAATTCAAGGGAGCAGTAATGTCAACAGCTCTGGAGACTGATGCAGGAGGATCATAATTTCAAGCCTAGCTTCTGCAACTCAGCAAGACCCTCTCAAAATAAAAATAGATGGAGGAACCCGGTTTTCAATCCCCTGTACCAGTAAACAATTGGAGAAGGAATCCTAGCCACCTTCTTGGTGCACTTGTTTAATTTCATAATACATAGCTACTCCTCATTCCCATTTCAACTTCCTTTCCCCCAAACCCCATATGGCATATTAGGTGTACTCAATGTCCAGGCATGACCACGTGGTCATCATTCTATTACCTGTAAGTGACATCTTACAGTAGCATCTACAACTTTCTCTGCTTAAGAGACTATGCTGAGTAGACACAAGAGGCCTCAGCTACTTAGTGAGGCCCTCTGCAATTCAGTGAGACCCTGTTTCAAAATAAATAATAAAAAATATGGCCAGGGCTGTAGCTCTGAGGTAGAATGCCACTGGGTTCCATCCTTAGTACCCAAAAGAAGAGGGGCTTGTCCTCTTTATAAAGGAGAAAACTAGATTTCTGTAAGCTCAGCTTACTACATGCTTTGACATCATCAAATGACTCAAATTTGAATATATAAATTTTTGCTTTATGCACAATATTTAATAAACACAAAAAGAATGTTTTATGTGAGTTTATATACATATATAAAATATATTTGATCATAAATAAAAATAAGCCAAGGTCAGGTGTGGTGGCACATGCTTATAATCCCCGTGCTTGGGAGGCTGAGACAGGAGGATCACACAGGTTCGAAGCCAGCCCCAGCTACTTAGTGAGGCTCTCAGCAATTTATTGAGACCCTGTTTCCAAATAAAATATAAAATAGGTCTGGGAGTATAGCCTGGAGGTCTAAAGGATCTGGGTTCCACTCTCAGTACCAACAACAACAACAAAACAAAAAAAAAAAACAGACTAAAATATAGGTCTGGAGGTGTACCTCGGAGGTAGAATGCCCCTGGGTTCCATTCCCAGTATCGAAAAAAAAAAAAAAAAATAGCCAAGCTGGGTGCGGTGGTACACACTTGTAATTTCCACACTTGGGAGGCTAAGACAGGAGGATTGCACAGGTTCGAAGCCAGCCTCAGCTACTTAGTGAGGTTCTCAGCAACTTAGTGAGACCCTGTTTCCAAATAAAATATAAAAAATAGGTCTGGGAGTATAGCCCGGAAGTAGAAAGCCTCTGGGTTCCAACCCCAGTACCACCAAAAATAATAAATAAATAAATAAATAAATAAATAAATAAATAAATATATGGTGGAATTAGAGTCTATATAATTATATAATTTGTGTTCAAATATAACAGAAAGATAAATATATTATCATGTTATGAAACTCCTCTACCTTTTCTCAGAAATCTATACAATGAGGAGGCAAGGACAGAAGGAGAAGAAAGAGTAATTTTTCCATTCATTTTAAATTTTGGTTTAAATGTTTCTCCCAGAGAATGTTTTGGCAAGCAATACACATTTTCCCAGCTGCCTCTGGAAGAGGAAGCCCCAATCTATTTCATGATATCATTCTCTCAATTAAATATTTCCTTGGGAAATTGCCTGGGAAGCTTATAACAACCAAGGATAAAATAATTTTTGATGAAATAGCCACGTCCATATGCTGAGGCAGGATATCATAAGGACCAAAATAAAACTGCCAGGTGCCGAGCTCTGTCAATGTTTCACTCAGCTTCTTGAGTTTACCAGGTAAATGAATAATTTGTAGAGTAGATTACCATCTGCCAGAGGAGTGTTTGCACAAATCTGAGGATGCAGAATCTCCTCTGACTTCCCCTGCCCCTAGTTTCCTATGACTATGTGATCAAGATTGGGTTATTTAAATGCAAGGTAATGGTGGAGGTATCTCAGTGCTGTGAGCCTCTTACTGAGGAAATTATCTCCAAGCAGCACTAGAAGTAACCTTATTTCAAAAAAAAAAAAAAAAAAAAGATAAGGAATTCCCGGGCTAAAAATAAGAAAATGGCATTTTGTTTGGTCAGAGTAACAGTTGCTTCAAAATGGAGTGAAAGCCTGTTGGAAGCAGAATTCTAGGCAAATACTGCCTGTTGGGCACAACAGAGTGTCCGGTAGAAATTTGGAAACAAATGAAGGAAAGGGCAAAAGACCCAATTTTCACCTGCTGCCCCATTACGTACTGTAAGAAGGGAACAAAGGCACGTTTGCTTTCTGGGAAGCAACAGCTTTCAACGGACCTGGCACGCCTAGATGATTTCTTACCCGAGATATTTGACATCCAAACCACCGTCCATCCAGTGTGCCTGTTGACAGTGTGCAGCCTGGAGTCCTCAGTCAATGATGGCAGCAGTGATTTTCTTCTGATTACAAAACACAGGACATTTAGGGAAACTGCCTGAGGTCTGACCTCACGTCAGCTCTCTTCAAGCAAAGGAGGTTGATCCAACAGGATGGGCCAGCAGCAGCGCTCGCTCAGGACAAAAGCACCAGAGGCTTCAGATTCTTCCATGAGAGTATAGATGGATGGCTGCCACTCATTCACCTGGAAACCCTGAGGGAGGGCAGAAACAGCCAAGAACACAGGAATGGGTGGTTACTCTATACTAAATTCCTTTTGCATACCAGGCTCTGGGCTAGGGACATTACATAGATTTGTACTTAAGTGTAATAAGTATAAATTAAATTCAACATACTAAGTACTTTATATATTTACTACATAATGAAGCTAGAGCCACACAGAATGATACTGGCAGAGTTAAGATTTAAATCTCCATCTGCCTCTTTCTTCTGTGTCGTAAAATATCTTGTTCCCAGGACGGATGCCAATCTTGTGTTTTTCTCCCTCTCCCTTCTGTATCAAACAGGTGGAGATGGCATAAATGCAAATTGTAGAAGAATATGGGTATCACAAAGGCTGGGAAGATGCTCCATGAGGGAATCTTTTAAATACACGGCAGGGTGGACTGAGACACAAAAGGTTAACACCGGATGGTATCTTACTTAGAAACCTTTGATGACTTCGATGCTAAAGGCTTCAATTATTCCGATGAGAAAACTGATAATCAGAAAGTTTCGAGTACTCTTTGGAGGCCACACTGTGCGTTGGAGGGAGGGAACTTTGTTTACAATCAGGATTCCTTGTACTAATGTGAAGCCCCTCCTATAAAATGTGCCACAATATTAAATAACACAACAGAAAGAACCGTGTTTAAGAAACCAAGGGAGATTCTTATCGTTGGGTCACGAACTTCATCTCAGTCTCAGATTCTGATGAGTTTGGACAAATTCCAAGAGTCGCAGAACATGCGTGTGAAAGGCATATGTTCACGTTCACTCAGTAATAACTCAGCTGAACGGCTGTCAGAGACACACAAAACCACACACTGGTGCAGTTGGGGCTACCCTCTACAGCGATTTATGGGACCACAGAGGGGAGGCCACGCAGGGTAAGGGCTGACTCCTGGCAGGCGCTTCCTGCTGTCGCCATCCTGCCAGCCAGCAGCACTGCTCTGAAAATCCTGCTGCCGTTCCCTGAACCTCATCCACAGTTGCTCAAAGAAAGAGCAATTTTTCTTGTCTTCCCTGAATCATGGCAACGGCCTTCACAGAGTTTTTCCCAGGTAGAGAAAAATGAGTGGGCCTTTAAGTACACAGGGCCACTTGAGGAAGAGCAGAGATCACACACGTGCTGTCGGAGTCCCGGCCACGGTGTCACTTAGCAGTGGGTCCTCAAATGAGTTCCTTCCGGGCCTCCATGAACTCATCTGTGAAATGGGTGAGTTAAAGGACGATCCGAAAGAATCCTCCCAGTTCTGAAAGATCCATCAAGGTTTTCCATAGGTGTGTGACTGGATGTTGTGTTCTAGGCTTACAAAGAGCCAAGGAAGCCAGATGTGGTGGTACACACCTGTCATCCCAGTACTTTGGAGGCTGTGACAGGAAGATCACAGGTTCACAGCCAACCTCAGCAATTTAGCAAGGCTCTGCAATTTTGTGAGACTCTTTCAAAATAAAAAATAAAATAAGGATGCAGGTGTAGTTCGGAGTTCAAATGACTGTGGGTTCAATCCCCAGTACCACAAAAATAAATAAAACAAAGTAAAATAAAATAAAATGGGCTGGGTATGTAGCTCAGAAGTAGAATGCCCCTGGGTTCAATCCCGTATAACACACACACACACACACACACACACACACGAGTGCGCTCAGGAGAGCCAGGGAGCCCCTGCTTCATGGGAGATATGACAAAAGATAACATTAATTGTTGCACCTCTAGATATCTTCCTACTCATATGAGTCAGCCTGCATGATCCTTCAGCCTGGATGAGTTCCTTCAAGGCCTCCATGAACTCATCTGTGAAATGGGTGAGTTTATGATCCTCATTAACAACTTAGTGGTATAGAAAACTCTGCATTATTGTTTTTATCTCATATTACAGAAGGGAAACTGGGGCTTATGCAAAAAAACTTGTCCTGGTCACATATTTAACTGATAAGTATATTAAGTACCCTGGGCACAGAAAGGATACTCTAGAGGAAGTTATATAAAGACTGAAGGTTTGTGCCCCCAAAATTCATATTTTGAGATCCTACCCCTGGATGCAATGGTATCAGAGTTGGGCTCTTTGAGCAGTGGGATCAGTATACTTATGAAAGGGCCATCAACATGCTCCTGTTTCTTTTCACTACGTTGAAACACAACAGAAGACAGAAGTTTGCAAGCTGCAAGAGGGCCCTCAGCGGAACCTGCCCACGTGGCCCCAGATCTCGGACTTCAGGCCTGCAGGACTGTGGGAACAAAGGTTTCTGTTGTTCAAGCTGTCTGTTGTTATGGCAGCCTGAGAAGACTGCTAAAAACGCCGAGATTTTTTTCTTTGTTCTTTAGACAGTAAGAATCCAAAAGTTCTTATAAATCAAAGGAAATAGTGCCCACTCCCTGGCAGCCACGTGCAGGAATGTTAGAAAAGACAGGACAAAAAGACAAGGTCCTGTTAGGAAATGCCCTAATAAAACAGCTAAGAAATCACAAGGGCCTGACCCAACTACAGCTTGCCACACCTCCCCAGACAGCCTGGGCCACGCCTCCCAGGCAGCCTGGCCACGCCTCCCTAGACAGGCTGGGCCACGCCTCCCCAGATAGCCTGGGCCACGCCTCCCCAAACAACCTGGGCCTTGCCTCCCCGCCTCCCCAGGCAGCCTGGGCCACACCTCTCAGAGCACTGGCCTTGCTCCTCAGCTACTCTGAGATTTTTGTGCCTATTTCTACTGACAAATGTGATGCTGGAAACATTCCCTAACATATTAGTAATTACAAAAACAAGTCTCGCCCCCTCTCCCCAAGAGATTATATAATGCCACACAGCACATTGCTTATCATACTCAATAATCCCTTAAAAGCGTCCACTGAGACCATCTCTCCCTCTGGAGATGACCATATCCTCCAAGGAATGTGTGTTTCTTACTTTACCCTCAAAGATGTCTCTCTTGAGACAGTATGTATTCTACCTTGCGTATATATTTGCTTTCCTAAGTAAGTCTCTGAAACAAACAACAAAACAACAACAACAACAACAACAACAACAACAACAACAACAAACAACAAAACGCCCACTGACCAGAACGCCATGGTGTTGGCTCAGGACCCTGTAGCCCAAAGATAGATAAAACAAGACAGGGATAGACAGGACTCCTTAGGCTAGTATTTAACTCAGCTCTTTTTATGATTTCCTCAGCCTCACCCTCTAAAACCTCACAGAAACATAAATGCAGGAAAAACACTGAACCCTTAGGTGACATTAGAGCCAAATATATTTTACTCCCCCCAAAGAAGAGAAGTCCTTTGGAGAGGAGTGGATACGATATATATATTATATATTTATGTATATGTGTATATGTGACAAAATTCACCTATTTCATGTGCAGAATTCAATATCTTTTAGTGTATATAGCCACCACAAAAATCTAAGTTTATAATCTAAGTTTCATGATCCCCAAAAAGAAACCCTGTATCTATTAGCAGCCACTGCTTCCCAGCCATAGACAAACACTAATGTATTCTATCTCTAAGTTTTCCTATTACAGACATTTCATATAAATGTGGTCTGCATTACTGACTTCTTTCACTAAATATATTTTCAAGTTACTCGTGCTCTAACATGAATCAGTATTTGAATTCTTTCTAGATCTTAAAAACATCCCTCCATATGGGTATACCACATTGATACACTCATTCATCAGTTGAGAGACATTTGGGTTGTTTCCACTTTCTGTCATTTTGAATAATACTTCTATAAATATTAGTGTACATGTTTTTGTTTAGAAGTATTTTCATTTTTCTTGGATTCATACTTAGGAGTGAAATACTGGGCCATGTAGTAACTCAGTGTTTAACAAGTTGAGATCCAGCCAAACTGTTTTATAATCAGTAGTAGATGAGGATTCCAGTTTCTCTATAACCTCACCAATTGTTATTATATATCATTTTAATTATAGCCTTTTGAGTATAGTCAGTACCCCAAAATCCTAATGCCCCAAATCCTAGCACATGTGAAGTGGTATCTCTTTGTCATTTCTTCTGCAGTACTCTTGAGGATCTTCTCATATGCTTATTGCCTGTTTGTAGATTTTTTGTGTGTGATTCTAGGGACTAAACCCAGGAATATTCTACCTATGAGCTACATTCCAGGCCTCTTTAAAACAAAAATTTTTTGAAACAAGGTTTTGCTAGGCTGCTGAGAATCTCACTGTCACAGAGGCTGTCCTCAAACCTGCAATTGAGTTTCAGCCTCTCAAGTACTGGAATCACAGATGTGTGCCATCATGCCCATCTATATTCTTTGAAAAACTCATATCTACTCAAATCCCTTGTAATTTTTAAATTAGGTTGTGTTTCTTATTGTTGTGGAGATACATATCAAAGTCAATCACTAAGCCAAATACAGAAGGAGGGAGTGGAGAGGGAATGGGGTAGGAATTGGGGAAGGGCTAAATGACTGATGTGTGTATGTATGCCTCTACCATTTTGTACTCCATTAAGATGTATGACTACAATGCACCAATTAAATAAATAAATAAATAAATAAATAAATAAATAAATAAATAAAATTAGAGCCTAGTGTGGTGGCACATGCTTATAATCTCAGCATTTGGGAGCCTGTGACAAGAGGATCATGGTTTGTAGACAGCCTCAACTATTACTTAGTGGTGCCCTTTGCAACTCAGTGAGACCCTGTTTCAAAATAGAGAATAAAGCCGGGCGTGGTGGCGCACGCTTGTAATCCCCGCGCTTGGGAGGCGGAGACAGGAGGATTGCGCAGGTTCGAAGCCAGCCGTGCTGGCGTAAGAGACCCTGTTTCAAATATATAAAATAGGTCTGGGAGTGTAGCCCGGAGGAAGAAGGGCTTCCAGGAACCCCAGTACCACCAAAAAAAAAAAAAATAGAGAATAAAAAATAGGGCTGGGGGTAGAGCTCGGAGGTAGAATGCCCCTGGGTTCCATCTCCAGTACTACAAAAAGAAAAAAAGAAGTGATATTGTATTCCATTATTGCAATTCTTGGCTTAAACACTTTGTGTATCTGTATTAAACTTTTAGTAAACTCAGCCAGTATCTCCCTGGACCTGCAGTGTCTGTGAAAAAAATAAGTTATATATTCTGGATAGCAATGTATAATTAAATACACTTTCTTGAGAATGCCATTGGCAGCACAAAAGATTTTAATTTTGCCAAAGTCCAATGTATCTATTTTCTTTTTTAGCAACTTCTGCTTTAGTTTCATAGCAAAAAAAAAATGCTTGATACAAGTTCAGGAAGATGTGCTCCTAAAATTTCTTTTCTAGATTTTGTAGCTTTAGCTTTTATGATAGATCTATGATCCATTTTTAATTAAATTATATGCATTATGTAAAAGGGTCCAAATTCATTCCTGTGCATGTGGCTATCCAGTAGTCCCAGGACCACTAATCCTTCCTCCATGGAATTGACCTTGTCAATATTTAATTGACTATAAATGTGAGGGGTTTATTTCTGGATTTACAGTTCTATTCCATTGATCCATCTATTTTATGTCAGATCACACCATCTCAATTGCTGCTACTATCCCATAAATTTTCAAATTGGAAAGTATCGGTCATAACTTAATTCTTCATTTTCAAGGTTGTTTGGCTATTATGAGTTTCTTGAATTTTCACATTGTGTTTTGAATGGCTTGTTATTCCATTAGAAAATCTGGTTGGGATTTTTTTATACTTTTATTTGTGCATGACAGTCTCACATCATAATGTAGCTCAACAGGATGGGGACATACATGCACATAGAATTTGCTGAGCTCCCTTCCCCCAAGCTCTTTATCCTTTCCCATATATAATATTGGGATTGGCATTGATAATTTAATATATGTACATAAAGCCAATGAAAGTGTTTCCTTCATTAATTCTCCCTCCATTACCCTCCTTTTGACCCCTCCATTATTCCACTGGCATTTTTCTCCTTTATCTAAAGTCCTTCTTGTATCCCAATTACTCTTTAGTTTCCACATATGAGAGGCAACATATGACCCTTCACTGTCTGTTACTGGCTAATGTCACTTAGCATAATGTTCTCCAGGTCCATCTATTTTTTCTGAAAATAGGCATTGCAATGAGTTTACACATCAATCTAACAGTTAATCCCATGTTAACAATATTAAATCTCCTGATCCATGAACATGAAATGTCCTTTCATTTGCTCAGATCCTTGTTTATTTCTTTTAGCAATGGTTCATAAAGTGTCCAGTATATAAATATTACTCATTTAGTTAAACTTTAACTTTTGATATTATGAACATGATTGTTTTCTTAATTTCATTTTCAGATTATTCATTACAAATGTCTAGAGATATAATTTAGTTTTTACATTGATTTCATAACCTATAATCTTGCTGATCTATCAGTTCTAATAATTTTGTGTAGATTCTTTAGAATTGTCTATATACAAATGTCTTCTGAGAACGTAGTTTTACTTCTTTCTTGCCAATCTGAATGTTATATTTTTTTTCTTGCTTGGTTTTGTACAAGTTAGAACTTCCAGGACAATATTAAAAAGAAGTGATAAAATTGGGCATCTTTATTTTATGCCTGGATTTAGGAAGACAGCATTTATTCTTTCTCCATGAAGTATGATGTTTAGATGTGAATAGCTGATAATGTCTTTTAAGTCTCTTTTTATTATTTAGGTTCTAGTTGTGTGTTTGCATATCTCCCTGTCTCTCTCTCTCCCCACCATCATACCTTCCACATTTCCTTCTTATCGCTGCTTCTTTCTTTCTCCCTGAGCTCAGCCTTTGCTTGAGGTAGTCCATGGAAGCAGAAGAAAGCTGGAGGAAGCCAACCAGTACAGCTTGTCTATAGATTCTCAATTAAGCCTTTTCTTTATACGTCTCATCCTAACTCATGTTTGCTTCTCCTAGTTGGAAAATCTATTGGCTATTATGAATAATATGACTATGTCAGAATATAATTCTACCTTCTCATGAAGGACTTATGAAATATACCTTTAATTTTAGCCATATAGATTTACCAACATTTTTATTGTTTTTTTTATTTTTGTTATTGTTATTAGTAGTGACCTAAATTTATTTCTGTCTTATAGGTATGACTGTCCTGTCATTAAATCCCATTTAAGCTGAATAGAAACAGTTTATCACTGCTTTATTTATAACTTTTAATGTTCAATTACAGGTCAGTATTCTTTCCCTCAAAACTCCTTTTACATTTCTGACTTTTTTCTGTGCCTTACTTTTCTAATTATTAATAGGAACCTGAAAACAGAATGGCAAAGACAGAATCTTGGAACCTAGTATCCAGAAGAGCAGCTATCAAACATCAATGGGCATAGGAATAATGGGGAAATTTGTTAAACTAGCAGACTACTACGCCAATTTCCAAAAATTCTACTGCAGAACAGAAGAGACCACTGGCTTCTTGACAAAGCCCATTTCCTCCTCTTCTAAGCATATAGCCAGGCTCTTTACTCCAGCCTACCTTCAGATGAATTCAAGAGCAAACTTTCTTCAACTCCTTTTACTTCTTGGCAAATGTCATACAGCACAAAATTTACCATCTCAATCATCTTAAAACTGTATAACGTGACAACTTTTAGTTCTTTCACAATGTGGCACTACCATCACCATATCATAATTCCAGGCCAGGAGTGGTAGTACACACTTGGGCTCTCACTAGTTGGGAGGCTGAGACAGAAGGATCACAGGTTTGAGGCCAACTTCAGCAACACAGTGAAACTCCCAGCAACCTAGCAAGACCCCATTTCAAAACAAAGAATGCAAAGGCCCTGAAGGTATAGCTCAGTAGTATAAATGACCTGAGTTTAAAGCCTAGTACCACACACACACACACACACACACACACACAAAAAAAAACAAACAAACAAACAAACAAACAAAAAAAAAACCCAGAACATTTTCATCACTCTTAAAAGAAGCACTGTGCTCACTAAACAGTGACCCTAACCCTACCCCCTCCTCTCCCTCCCTCCTATCCCTTCGCAACCATGAATTTGCTTGCTTTCTTTACAGATTTGCCTTTACCCTTCAAAAACTATACAGTATTTTTTGCTCAGTTCTTTAATTTAGCATGTTTTCAAGGTTTATCTATGTTAAAATATGTATTAATACACCATTCCTTTTAGAATCCAATAATATTGCATTGCATAGGTACACCATTCTTTACTATATTTTCCTTTCCATCAAGTGATGGATATTTGCTTTGTTCCTATATTGTGGCTATCATGCATAATACTACTATGACCATATACACATATGTTTTGTTGAAACATATATTTTTATTCTCCTAGGTATATATCTACCTAGAAGTACAATTACTAGGTCACCTAGTAACACACAACTGCCAAACCATTTTCCAAACTAGCTGAAACATTTTGCATTCTTGCTCACAGTGTAAGTGGGTTTCAATTTGTCCACATTCTTATCAGTACTTGTTAATAGCTATCATTTTACCATGGCCATCTTAGTGGGTATCAAGAAGTGTTATGTAATGATTTTGATTTGCATTTCTCTGATGACTCCTGATGTTGAGCATCGTTTGTGTACTTATTGGCCACAATTGGGGAAAATACCTATTCAAATCCTTTGCCTATTTTTGTATTATTGGTACTTTTACTATTGAGTTTTAAGAGTTCTTTATATATTCTAGAGTCTAGGTAATTATTAGGCATGTAATTCACAAATATTATCTCCTATTATGTAAGGTTATCTTTTAGTTTTCTTGATAGTATCCTTTGATACCCCAAAGTTTTTATTCTGATGAAGTACTATTTTTTCTTTTTTCTTTGTGCTTTTGGTGTCATCTTTAAGAAATCACGGCCAAACCAAGGTGATAAAGACTTCCCCCTATATTTCACTTCAAGAGTTCTATAGTTTTCGCTCTGAAGTCAGGCTTTTTGTCTATTTTGAGCTGATTACTATATATGATGTGAGGTAGGGAATCAAGTTAATCCTTTCCCATATGGTTATTCAGTTGTCCTAACACCAGTTTTGAAAACATTGTTCTTTCAGATTTTTATTGTTTATTTATTTTATTTATTTTCTGTGGTACTGGGGGTTGAACCTAGGTACATTGTACCTTCAAGATACTATTTTTTAGTCTTTATTTTTGAAACATGGTCTCACTAGGTTGTAGAGGACCTCACTAAGAAGCTGAGGCTGTCTGAGGACTGTGATCCTCCTTTCTCAGCCTCCCAAATACTGGGATTACAAGGGTGTGCCACCATATCAGGCTTTGTTCTTTCCTATAAAGGGGCTTGGAATCCATGTTGAAAGTAAACTTAATATAGATGTATTGGTTTATTTCTGAACTCTCAATTCTACATATTTGGTCTAAAAGTCTATGTTCATGTTATTGCCAAACTTTTTAATTACTGTTTCTTTAATAAAGTGTGAGTCTTCTTTTCATGATTGTTTTGACTACATGGGGTCCACTGCAATGCTGTTTGACTTTCATAATGAGATTTTTTCTTTCTGAAAAATTTTTTCATTAATTAGGATAGGAATTACATTGAATTTGTAGATCACTTTGGAAAGAATTGCAATCTTAACAATATTAAGCAATCTTAACAATATTAAGCCTTCTAATCCATAAATACAGATGTCTTCCTACTTATTTAGGCTTCAATTTCTTTACCTACTTTCTTAAATTTATCTATATTTTATTTTAATTGAAAGCATAAAAATAAAATATTTAGGAAATTATTTATAAGTGTTTTATTTTATTGTTAATGGAGGTTTCTTAATTTGGGGCTACTCATTACAGGGATATACATCTACAAATGAGGATTTTTGATACCCATCTCTTATATTCCAATTCTGCCATACTTGCTCATTATCTCTAGTAACATTTGTTGATTAGGGTTTTTAAATATAAAATTATATAATTTATAAGTAGAAATAGTTTTACTTCTTTCTTCTCAATGTTGGTAATTGTAATTTTTTTATCTTGCCTAATTGCAGTTGTTAGACCTACCAGCATAGTATTTTGGGGGGGATGTATCAGTGGAGTTAGAGCCAATCAGGTTAATCCAGAATTATCTCATATGGAGATCTATGACTTCATTGTATCTTCCAAGGTCCTTTTTTTCTAATAAAGTTACATTCACAGATGCCAGGTGGATATACCCTCTGAGGACCACCATTAAACTCACTACACCAATAAAACAACAAGTTTATATAAACTTTATAAAAATTAAAAGGGAATCCCAATAGAAAAATGGACAAAAGCGAGGAACAGGCATGAATAGGTATTTTAGAGAAAATGAGGGAGACATGCCAATAAATATGTAAAAGCATGTTGAATAACCTCATTCATATCTGGGAAATACACATGAAAACTAGAACCAGATACCATCTTATACCATTTGAAAGGCAAAGACTGAAAATCTTTTAAGAAGTATACAAACAACATTTGCCACTACTGTTTTAGGCTATTTTGGGATGATGTTTGTGATAATACCAGCTTCATTACAACTAACCAGCTCTCAGAAAACTTATTCTGTTTTTGGCCCTCATATGGTCTCATACATGTCCTAAATGGGGAGGATGTAGAATTTCTAGGCTTTTCCTTTTTCAGCCCTTATAATCTTGTCTTCATTGTATAGCAGAATTTCAAAATGATGGTCATCTCCATATACTGTTTGAAAAAAATTAAATCCTCCTCTAAACAGAATTCCATCTAATTGTTTAATAACTGAGTGAATTTTTTTGCTTTATAAATTTGTACCTTTAACAACTGTTGAAATTTTGGTACCGACTTGTATCTAATCTTGAAATTGGGTCCACAGAAACTGCAGTGACAAATGGCAACCTTCTCCCAAAGAAATGCTAACACTGTGCTTCTTTCACTGTCTTTCTGATATTAATGATTTCCTCTCATCACCTTTTTTTTTTTTTTTTTTTTTTGGTGGTACTGGGGTTCCTGGAAGCCCTTCTACCTCCGGGCTACACTCCCAGACCTATTTTATATTTTTGAAACAGGGTCTCTTATGCCAGCGCGGCTGGTTTCGAACCTGCGCGATCCTCCTGTCTCTGCCTCCCAAGCGCGGGGATTACAAGCGTGCGCCACCACGCCCGGCCATCTCTCATCACCTTTTAATAATAGGATTACTTAATATTTATATGTAATTTTTATTATAGTTATTATCTCGTATAGTATTGTGATATAGACTACATATACTTGAAATAAAAAGTTTCAACTTCATCACTTAATTACCTTGTTACTGACTAAAGACATTAAATCAGCTGGTTATTTTAAAATTTACTCTTGTTTAAGGAACTCTAAGCTTGGGAGGAGTGTTGTATTTCTTTTATTCACTGATCTATCAGAAGTGCCTGATAAAGTAGTTATAATGCAGTGAAATCTTTTGATTGATTAAATAAGTAGTTTCCCTGTGGATGTTCTATTTTAGTTTGCTGTGGTATAAAAATATAAAACCTTTCCCAACAGGAATCAATAACCAACTAGCAATGTTTATATTTATTCTGTGTATAGGACTGTGCTGAGAGTTTAAATGCATTTCATGAGATCGTCATTAGTAAAGCATTTACAATATTGCTATTTTACAGATGAGCAAAACAAGGCTTAGAGCAATTTTGGCATTTTCCTAATTTCAAAGAGCTAGTAAATACTGGCACCAGGATTAAGCCCAACCATTCTGTCCTAGGCTCTTAACTAATTCTGCTTTTATCCTGGACCCTTTGTTCAACAAGGCCTTTTGGTCTCCAAAACCTATGTAGAACTCTGAACCATAAATTTGACCTGAGTAAAATATTGACTTTCTCTTGGATTTTGCTGTTAGTATATCTCTGAATACATTTTTTTCTCATTTTTGGACATTAAACCCCTTGCTAAATTTCAAAGAACTGAATAAAACATATTCATGTCCATTAAAAGTTTCTTTTGCCTTCTTTATTCTATCTCCTTTTTAAACTTAGCTTTATAAGAGAATCATATATTACTTTTCTATCACTGCCAAAGCAAATGAACATACATTTTGTGGCTTTAAGCAACAAAAACCTATTATCTTACAGTTCTGAAGGTTAGAATTCTGACAATGGCTCATGTAATTAGATTGGACTGCCATGATAATACAAAATAATCTAAGTCACATCTATAAAAATGTATTTTGCCATTTAAAGTAACCATATTTACAGAATGGAAGAATTAGGCTGTGGATCTATAAGGGGGGGCATTATTATGCCTATGACAAATCATTAACTCTCTCCTCTATATTCCAAAGAATGTTTCTTCATTGAAAATTTCCATTATCCATGATAAAATTGTTCCTTGCAATTCAGTTCAGTTTATTTCTTCATCTTATTTATCCTTCATTGTATAGGGGACCCCATAATAGACGCAGTAGGGGAAAACAAAACACACGAAGTGTATGTTATGGCTCAGGATCTCAGGGTGTTTGAGCCTCGTTGGATAGGCAGATGATGGAGAATTAACTAGATGACAAAGAGTCCTGAATAATATCAAATGAAATATGCAAGTATGTAGAGATTTTATCCATTTGGCAACTTGGAGAGATTATTTTTAAATTACTATGGTTTGTGGAGCACTTGAAAATACAAACAAGGCTTAGAAAAAACGTCAATATTTTCATTTGCACTTTCAACTTGGTTGTGACAAGTGTTCCTAGCAGGAGAAAACTGAATCTTCAAAAGGAGTAAATAACTTACCTAAGGCCAGAAAATAGTCTATATTTAAATCTTGTTCTGCCTGACTCCAAAGTAAATGTTCTTTCTACAAATGCCTCTAGACATAACTAAACAACTCACCTAAAATGGATTATGCATCCTTACATTTCTAGTTGGACATTAAGGCCTGATTTTATTAAAAAGCTCTGTATACTATAAGGAGAGTTTTATATATTTTGTTCTTGGGTGGGGTGAGGCTAAGTGATAGGCTTAAAAAACTGAGCCCTCATCTCTTTGAAAATGAAGCACTTTGTTTTATTTAGTGTGTATTGAACAATAGATTCCCAGACAAAACTGACAAGTTTTGTTTCTGGTTATTCATTTGATACCTACCACTTTAAAACTGAAAAGTGATATGTTGACTTGAGCTCACTAACAACGGCATCTAATAAATATATGGCATGCCTGACAGATATCCTTTTTCAGTAACTGCTATAAAAACAAGCCTAATAGACTCAAAATTCTTACAGAAAAATTAATCATGTGGATTAAGAGAATCATTTTGTAATTTCCAAAAGCATTCCTTCCAAAGTACCTGGCCACAGTTTAGTTTTCTTAGTAATGTAGAGAAATGTAAAGTAAAATGTAACAGGTACAGCAAAACTTGAGAAGAAACACCATAGAAAAGAAGGAAAGGAGAGCTTAAACAACTCCCAAAGAAAATGAGAGATAAATATTTTTTTAAAAAATTCCAGAGACTTGAGAAGTCCAACTTCTCTGAAATGATGGTGTAGAAAATTGAGAACAGGCAATTATCTGCCAGACAGGGAAAGTATACTCCGAAGGCCACACATGTAGAGATGCAAAGGCCCTTCACAATGGAGAGTTTGTTTTATAAAAATTTCATTAAGGTAGTGATGTAAAGGAAGAAAGTATTTTTTATTTTTTTAATTTTAATCTACTTTTATTGGTGCTTGTAATCAAATCACATAACCCAATCAGGTTTAGAGTGGTTTAGTTACATACATGCACACCACACTCATTGTACTTGCCCTGGCTCCCACTCCATTCCCTTTCCTTCTCCATACATGATATTGAGATTGGCATTGATAATTTTGTATATGTACTGTCTCTAGACTACACCCCCAGCCCTTTTTATTTTTTATTTTTTTTAAACAGATGTCATTCTTAAATATATTTTATTGGTCTATTTGATGCATTTAATTTTAAAATAGGGTCTCGCTAAGTTTGTGAGGTTGGCCTCAAACCTGAGATCCTTCTGTGTTGACCTCCCAAGTACTGGGATTATAGATGTAAGCCACCATATGGCTTGAAAGGCATGTTATTTTTAATACAATTTATGGAAAAATTTTTGTGCCTCTACAAAAGGAAAATAAGAGGTTGACTAGATTGGACCCATTTCCAGTATATATATATTTTTTAGTAATTGTCTATAAATAATTGTGGAAATGTCTGAAAATACTACTTGGCAAAGGCAAAGATGAAAAGTGATGTGTTCGTGAGTTTTTGTCATCCAGGTTCAAAATCAGCCTCCTTAGCCGACTGGTACAAAGGCATTTGTGCTCCATTTTGATCAAGACTTCTGTAACCAAGATTAGCTCTCAGCAAAGAACCCTGGGAGGTACCCACATATAATCCTTCTTCCCACTATCAGACAGTTAAACTTGGGAAAAAATAATCAAAATAGGAACAATATCAAAATTAAGTGCATACCAAATGCAATACAATATTATGAACTGGGTCCTGGAACAGAATAAGAAAAATAGTAGGAAAACAGATAGAATTCAAATAAAATATATAATTTAAAAACTAAATTGTAATAGAGTTAATTTCTTATTATGACTAATATATAGAATGTTAATATTAGAGGATGCTGCATAAAATATATGGGTACTATTTTATAACATTTTAGTAATTCTAAAATTATTACAAAGTAAAAATTTTATTTTAGCACATAAACTATTGTCAATTATTATTTTTCTTAAGTTGATCTACTCTTGTGGCTTTTATTTTTTTAATCTCCCTTGTCTAGTAATTTTATATTCACCAATTGTCTACTTGAGTTATCTTCCACTTTATTCTGCAGTGTCCCCTATATTTCTGTATGCCTCACAACTTCTAGAATAGGGTAGTAGAAAGTGCTCAATAATGTTTAACCAAATGAAGAAGGGAAGAACTAGATATCTATACAGTGCAAGATGGTATTATATAAATATTGATGCTCGATTTGCAGCTGAAGTCACTACTTATAAAAGAGATGGTAGCCCAAATGACTTGATTCCCTTGGAATTTTGACATTCTAAGCACTCAGTGTTCTGCTTTGTACTGAAAAATAAGCAGAGAATTTGATCACCAATATTGAGAAAGATAAAAATCTTAGAATCAAGCTGATATGATTTATCCTCTTGTTTCTATACTCTATACATCTTCCCCAAAGGTACACTGTGATTTAATCTTGCAAAATTTTTTTTCAGAAATCAAAGCTTTTTATAACTGCAAATGGGAAATAGTGCCAGTAGCTGTTTCCAGACTGTTCACTCGGCTTTTCTTACTTCAGTTTCCTGTTCTTATGCATCATTAATAATCATGAAACTAGCAGAGAACTAATAGGCTCTCTACCTCTCTCAAATTCCAGGGAAAAACTCAAAATGAAGCCACAATTCTTTTATCTTATAATATATATTTAATTAAACTTCCTTGTTGTTTTTAGGGCTTTGTTGGTACTGTTCAGATAAGTAGGAAAGGGGACCATGGTTATTTTTATGACCCAATTTAGCTTGTAGTCAAGAGGAACAATAATAAAGAAGTAGGTGGTATACCACAGGGCCTACTGTAGTAACTTTTGCACTCTTTTGCCTATATTCCTCAAAGAAAAATATATGTTTATGTGGCTCAGTACATAAAAATTAAAGTCACATTATATAAAACCATGAATACACAAGGAATATCCCATAATTTACTTATTTTTCTATTTCATTAAAACAAAAATGCTAATTGTAACCAACTGATTTTAATTAACCACTTAACAATAACTGGAAACAGTTCATAAAAACCCAGGAAAGTAGAAATACAGTTCTAGAGACTTCCGGGAAGATGGCGACCGAGAAAAGCGGGGCTTAAGAGTCCCGCCAACAACCAATCTCCATTACCACAAAAAGAGCGCCTTTCATAGCCAGAAAACACCATCACCAGAAAAACAAAAAAACCACCAGGCTCCAGAGAGAAAGCAGACTGAGAACAGAGCTCAGGGCCACAGAGGAGACACACGCGCCCGAGGACGCGGCAGCAGCGCCATACTGCCGGCGGCAGCGGCGAACTCAGCGGACGGCTATAGCAAGCTGAGGTGAGCCGCTGCGGAACAGCCAGGCGGGATCTTTCGGCGCAGACAGCATTTAAAGCTCCCAGTGGCTGAGCTCAGCACACGCTGCAGGGATTCAGAGTGGAAATCAAAACCAGAGAAGAAAATATACGCCAGCCTCATGGCCGAGGGCGTGGCAGAGGCGCCATATTGCCACCGGCGGCGGCAGCAGCAGTGAATTCACCGAGTCCAGTACAGCTACATCTACGTACTCAAGAACAGTGAGTCAAATTGCGGGCCACAGAGGAGAAATCCCAGTATTGTGCCTCCTGGGACTTGACCCAGTGAGGGAGTGGTGGTGGCAGAGATATCACACCATAGGAGAGCGTGCAACCTGGCACCCCCCATAGTTTAAAGCAGCCTCTATCGACTCCCTGGGTCGGAGACTCTGTGATACAACCCAGTAAAGGAGTAGTAGGGTCTGAGATAATACAGACTCGAGATCCAGAGCACCTTAAGTGAAGCCATAGTGACCCAAGGGAAGAACCCAGAGAAGGCACAAACCTCCGAAATCATGGGAAAGAGGAATAACACTGAAGTAATGAATGTGCACAACCCCACAACATCAGAACCTGATAAAACAGAAAATCAGAGATTTCTAGAAGATCAAATCAGGAAAATAACTGTAGAAATAATAGAGGTGCTTCGAAAAGAACTCAGAGAGAGCCAAAAAGAGATAAAGGATGCAATTAATGAAGTAAAGGCCTCAATTCAAAGCACAAACAACCGATTAGACCACATGGAGAACAGAATCTCGCTCTTAGAAGATGAGCAATCCAAAAATGAATGCATAGTTTCTAATCTAGAAAAAGATATCCAACAGCAGGAATCTGACATTGAAGAAATATGGGCCCATCTTAAGAGAGCTAACCTAAGAATAATTGGAATAGAGGAGGGAAAAGAAAGTGATACCAAAGGGATCAACAATCTCTTCAAGGAAGTAATAGCAGAAAATTTTCCAAATATAGAGCAAGAGGTTGATACACTGATCCAGGAAACTTATAGAATTCCCTTTAGAAAGGATCCGAGAAGAGGATCCCCACGCCATATAATTGTCAAAATGACCAATGTGGAAGCCAAGCAGAGAATCTTAAAGGCAACAAAAACAAAGGGCCAAGTGACATTCAGAGGCAAACTAATTAGAATCACTCCAGACTTCCCAAACCAAGTCATGAGAGCCAGAAGGGCTTGGAGTAACATATTCCAAACTCTGAAAGAAAACAACTTCCAGCCAAAAATTTCCTATCCAGCAAAACTTTCTATCAAATTAGATGGAGAAATAAGAAGCTTCCATGACAAACAGAAACTGAAGGAATTTATGTCTTCAAAACCAGCACTAGAGAAAACACTCAGAGATTAACTACAAAGAAGAAATACGTAACACACACCAGAACCAGAGAAACAAGAGTTTCCATCCAACAGTCAACTAAGATTGGTTATCTGTGGAGATTCATTACTTATGTTAGTCTTTTACCTATCTCTAAATTGTATTGTTTGCCTTTATTGTTGTTAATTTTTAGGATTTCTAGTTGGAATATTAATATACCTTCAGATATAGCATTTGGAAATATTTTATCCAATTCTATTAGTAACTTTTAACTCTGTTTACATTGTCTTTGGATATACAATATTTTCTTTTATTTTTTAGGGAGTTTGTATACTCTTCTGTTGCCTGTGCCATTGAAATCATATCCAAGAAATCACTGCCAATTCCAATGTTGTGAGGTTTTATGACCCAGATTTTCTCCTAAAAGTTTATAGTCTTAAGATTTATATTTAGGTCCTTTATCTAGTTTGAGTTAATACTTGTATGTGGGATTAGGTAAGGGTCCAATTTTATTCTTTTCCATGTAATTATTATTTTTCAACAATATTTAGTTAAAAGATTATTATTTCCACCACCAAATCTTCGTGGAAACCTTGTCAAAAATAACTTGACAATATAGGGAAGAAGTTAGCTCTAGGCTTGTATTTAACTCCAATGGTCTATATGTCTGCCTTTAGAACAGTACTACACTGTTTCAATTATTGTAGCTTTATATGGTTTGAAATCAGAAAATATACATCTTCTAGCTTTGTTTTTGCTTCGAGATTGTTTTGGGTATCTAGAGTCCATATTCCATATCAGGATAGATTTTTTTCTGAAAAGTAAATATATGATAGTTTCACCTAAAAAAAAATATTCTCTGGTAAGAAAGAAAGCAAAAAGAAATATTGAAATGTTATCTTTAAGACATCAAAAGCTTGGTATCAGACAAATGAAACTGTTATGTGAGATTATCATTTTTAATTTTGGATAAATTGCTATAATACTAGATGTCAACCACTAAGCCAAGCATGGGAGGGAGGGATGGGGAGAGAATGGGGTGGGGATCGGGTGGGGGCTGACTGGGCGATGTGTGCATGTATGTCTACAAAAGTTTGTATCCCACTATGATGTATGAATACAGTGCACCAATAAAATAAAATTAAAAAAAAAAGAAATAGAGTTCTAGAATTTGGTCCAGAAGGAATTGATTTTCAACTTAGTTCTTACAAATATTCACTGAAACCTTAAAAGGGAATTCTCTTAGCCTTTTTGCAACTCATTCATTTTCTCATCTATAAAACCAGAAAAAATAAAGTTTCTTTATAGGGTAGTTTTGAGAATTACAACCATGACGCATATAAAAGTACTAGGTATAAAAATGAATTTTTTCTCATCCATCTTACTCAATCATTGTGTAGTAGGTGTGTTTCCTTCAAGAGAAATAAACTCAGGAATTCATCTAAGCCTCCAAGTTTATAACCTGTCTTAGCCCCCACTGTATTATGGAGAAGGGCAATGTCTAGCAACTCAAATGGAAGCAAAAGAAATACCAGCAAATCTTAGGTCCTGGACTTTAGTTCATTACTAGGAAAGTTGGTTGGTGGCTAACAAGGTGGGTAGAACAGGCACACAACAAATCTTGGGCGTGGAGTCTAGCGACACTTGTAAGCCTAGTTAGTGAAGAATGTAGAAATGCTCTCCCTCCCCTGCCTGGCCCCCTTGTCTGCACCACTTCTATTTATTTATCCCCAGACTTCTTGGACAACACGGGGAGGATCTGATATAAGGTGTTAGCTCCATTCAATTGCACCTGCGCACAAGCATTAGTTAATGTCTCATTGAAGTGTTCCACATGTTTCTTTTACCTCGAGCCGGCTTAGTGAAGGCATTCTCACACGCTCCCTTAATCCTAGCCCCCATAAATCCTTTAAAGTCCCTCCCTCCATTGTCCCTCCCATCCATCAAGAACTGGGTGAAATCCTCTGGCATGTACAGTACATCTTTTTCACCAGCCATTCACAAAGAAGCCCTGTCATTTTTGTATTTTCAGCCTCCATTCTCTCCCCCACCTTTATGTTTGAGTGGGTGTGTGTATAGTATATATGGTAGGAGGGATAATGAAAAGAGGGGGAGATGGTTCTATACTGCCAAGGATTTGAGAATGCTGTGGGAAACTTAGATGAGGAGAAGGATGGAGGATGGGTGGGAGCGGTTATCCAGTGTGCCAAATATGGGTCCTAATAGCTTTCAATTATGATGTATCTAAAACATAAACTCAGTTGAATTCAATAACAGTATATTCAAATAATATTGTAAATTTGAAAATCATCCATTTTTTCATTGAGAACTGAAATTTGTTTAACGCACAATCACTATATAAAGAGGTAAACTAACACAAAATTCTTTACCATCTCCCTGGAGAGGATTAAGCACTCCTCGATGAGATTACATACTTACATGCTCCAGTATTTTTTTTTGCCTCTTTACCATTATTGTTTCTCCAATGAGAAAATTTTAATTTAAGCATTATTACTCTTAATATTAATTAAAATAATTTAGATTGATGCAAGTGACATCAGTATGTTTATTCTCTCACTGAAGCCTCAGTGGAGCCTCAACCATCCACATGCAAAAAATATCTTACCAAGAGCTAAGGGACCCAGGTAAGATATGACAAGATCTGCGTAAAGCACAGAAATAAAGTGTCCACTGAAAAGAGTTGGAAGAGTGGCTTTATACTACTTCAGTAACTCTTCTTTCTAGTCCACATGATAAAAAAAAACAGAGAATATCTTCCTTTGGAAGAGAAGTAAAATAGTGCCTACATTTTCTGTGGACCATAGCACCTGAAATGCCCCAGTGAATCCTGAACCCAGGCCTGCCTTTTAGCCTAAGGGCCATCACAGGCTCCCAGGACTGCAGTCTCCAGGCTGTCATAAAAGGGCTGAGATCCCAGTACTGCCTTAGTACCAGGCCAGCCCCTGGGAAGCCAGCATCTGGACTTCCTCCAGTTTCAGGCTGGCTTCCATGGAGCCATACTCTAAGCCTTCCCCTGCAGGCTCAGGCTGCAGAGTGGTCCTCATAGATCCAGAACCCAGACCTGGCCATTTGGCACAGGTTTCACTTCCACCCTCAAAGAGTCAACATCTATGTCTACCTCATTGGTCCCAGACATCAGGCTTGCCCTTAAATACCCAGCCCAGTAAACCCTAGTACCAGGATAATCCACCACCTGGTTCAGGATCCTAGGCAGCAGATTTGGTACATAGCAGTCAGGTCTTCTAGATATAAGCAGGGCCCACTACTCTGCCATAGCTACATGTCTGCCCCTGTAGACTCACTGACCCAGGCTATAGGCCCACTCCCATGGACCCAACTGACAGGCCATCTCAAAGGACCCAGGCTCTATGATAGTTTTGTGGACCCAGAGTCCAGGCTATGCTGACAGACCCAAGCTTCAGCTTTGTCCATATGAAATTATACACCAGGCCTTCCCATACAAACCCAGGTACCAGACTGTACCCTATGCATTCAGAAGTCAAGCAGACCTAACTCCTGACAAAGCCAGTAAGCCAGACTACCTAGGACCCTATCTGTGTACTCCATTTGCCAGCTCTTTGCCAAATCTTTGGATTGGCTAACTGATAAAATATTTTCTCTGAAAACCCCATCTATAAAGACTGAAAGAGATGCCTGCTTCTTCAAACATGTAGATACAAATACAAAGTCATAAGACTCACAAATAATCAGGGTAATATGACACTGCTAAGGGAACAAAATAAAGTATAAAAGTAACCAATGTAAGAGAAATGGAAATTGAATGGACTGCCCAAGAAGGAATTCTAAACATCCTCTTTAAAAGTTCACAGAGCTATAAGAGAAAACACACAACAAAATTAGGAAAATATATGAACAAAACAAGAAGTTCAACAAAGATACAAAAACCATAAACAGAGCCAAGCAAATTTGAGAGCCAAAAACAACAATGACTGAAAAATTTAAAATTCCATAGAGTGGTCCAATAGCAGGCTCTATCAAACATAACAAAGAACCAGTGAAGAGGGTACTTTGAAATTTCCCAAAGGAACAAGAAGAAAAAAGAGTGAAGAAAGTCTATGGGTTTTATGAAACACAATCAAGTAAGCAAATATAAGTTTTGGAATTCCAGAAGCAGAGAAAATGAAACAGCAGAAAATTTAGTTAAAATGATAGAAAACTTTCTAAATTTAGGAAATGGAATAAATGTCCAGATCTACAAATCCTGAAGCATTAACAAAATATTAAATATAAAATGATTTTTCGAATGAGGAGGGGCAAGATGGCAGCAGCCATAGTCGCCTCTGTGACTGTGGCCACCCAATAGGACATGCATTTCCTCAGAGAAGCCCTGGACAACAGATTCTGGTTTAATATCTAATTGGAACAACTTAAGGAGGCATTTCCAGCCATGAATTCCTATCTAGAATACAGGAGAGAGAGTAGATAATGGCAGAATTAGAAGCAAGATGACAATGAGGCACCTGGCATGCATGAAAAGTGATTTTTGGAAGAACATTCCAGAAGATATTAGAGAAAAGACAGCTTTAGCCATGCATGCTGGGGACTCTTAACAGCACACCTTGTAAGAAAAATTATCCAGGCATAGTGGAGGGAGCCCAGAAGTGCTGGGTGGGAAGCCCAGCCGTGCTTCCCAGGGAACTCAGTGCACCTGGCCACCAGGCTCCTCTATGCTGTGCTGGGGGCCATGATGTGCTCTGAACAGCAGATCCTGCTCTACATGGTGAGGCTGTGGGCCTTTGCTCTTGGTGAGGAAATAAAATTCATTGCTGCTGAGTGCTCAATCTCACAAACTCTTCAAAACACACATACTGTCTACTTTATATTAAAAATATTGGAGAGGGGCCAAGATGGCGGCGGTGTCGGCAGCCAATATTCAGGAGATGCAGACAAATCCTATCCAATCCACCTTGAACTTTTAGAAAAAACATATCCATGAAAGGGGGCTGCTGTTGCCACACATGCTTAGAAATTCTGGACATCATACCATGTAAGGAAGGTGCTCAGGTGAGAACCAGGAGGACAGTGACAATGGCAGGGGTGGCAGTGGTCAGTATTTGGGAGAGGCAGAGATCTGATATAATCCACCTTAAACCTTTGAAGAAATTGCCCCAAAGGCAGACTGCTACCACTGATCATGCTCATGAATTCTGGACAACATACTGTGTGAGAAAAGTGTGTGGGAGAGAACTGAGATGGAGGTAGCGGCGGCAGTGGTGGTGGTGGTGGCTAGTAACTGGGAGAGGCAGATATCTGATCCAATCCACCTTGAACTTCCAAAGAAACTGCCCCAAAGGTAGACTGCTACTCCCATGCATGCTCAGAAATTCTGAACAACATGCTGTGTAGGAAAAGTATTTGGGAGTGAACTGAGATGGTGATAGCAGTGGTGGCCGCCACCAGTAACTGGGAGAGGCAGAGATCTGATCCTATCCACCTTGTTCTTTGAAGAAATCTCCCCAAAGGTAGACTGCTAGCCGCACATGTTCAGGAATTCTGGACAATATGCTGTGTGGGAAAGTTGTTTGGGAGAAGAACTGAGATGGTGGTGGTGGCCAGTAATTGGGAGAGACAGAGATCTGATCCAATTCACCTTGAACTTTTGCAGAAATCTCCCCAAAGGTAGACTGTTACTGTTCCTCATGCTCAGAAATTCTGGACAACATGCTGTGTGAAAAAGTGTGGGAGAAAACTGAGATGGGGGTAGTGGCGGCAGCGGCGGCAGTAGAGCCTGCTATCTGTAGTGAAGTTGTGGAGCTCTGCCTTTGGAGGGGAGACAAAATTCATTGCCACCAGGTATTCAGGCTCCCAGCTTTGCAAAAGACATGTACAGTTTTCTCATATTAAAAATAATGGGGCTGGGTGTGGTGGCGCACGCTTGTAATTCCCGCGCTTGGGAGACAGAGACAGGAGGATCGATCACGCTGGTTTGGAGCCAGCCTCACTGGCTTGAGAGACCCTGTTTCCAAATAAAAAAATATAAAATAGGTCTGGTAGTGTAGCCCAGAGGCCAAAGGGCTTCCAGGAACCCCAGTACCACCAAAAAAACAAACAAACAAAAAAAATAATGGGGACTTATAGGAAGATGGTGACGGAGAAAAGCTGCATTTATGAGTCCTGCTAACAATCGATCTCTATTACCACAAAACCAGTGCTTTTCATAGCCAGAAAACACCATCAACAGAGAAATAAAAACTGTAAATACAAGGAACAGAGAAAAAGAAGGCTAGAAGAACAACCAGACACCAGAAAAGAAACCAGCCCGCATTGCCGTGGCAGAGCTGTGCCGGTGCCATCTTCCCTCGCAGCACCAGGCTCCAGAGAAGAGGGGAACTCAGAATGGAGCTCAAAACCAGAAAGGAGATACACCGGCCTCACGGCCGAGGGCACAGTAACAGCGCCATAATGCCAGCAGCGGTAGTGAGTTCACCAGGCCCGCGATAACTCCAGATCAGAACACCAGGCTCCAGAGAGGAGGGGTGGACAGGGAGCTGAGGTGAGCAGCTGTGGAACAACTGTGTGAAATTCAGCAGTTTTTTGGTGCAAGGATTATCTAAAGCTCCCAGGGGCCGGGCTCAGCATGCCCTCCAGTGACTCAGAATGGAGCTCAATACCAGAAAAGAAATATGCCAGCCACACGGCCGGGGGCATGGCAGCAGCACCATATTGCCAGCAGTGCCAGCAGCCAGTTCACTGAGTCCACGACAGCTACAGATCAGCGCACTCAACAACCGTGAGTCAAATTGTGGCCCCTAAAGGAGAAATTCCAGTCCTACACCCCCAGGGACTTGTGCAGCTTTGATAGTCTCCCTGGGTCTGAAATTTTGCAGTCCAACCAAGTGAAGGAGTAATGGTGGCAGAAATATCACACCCTAGTTGCAGCTCTCCATGGGAAAACACCTAGCCTGGCACCCCCATGGTCTCAAGCAGCCTAGATAAAATCCCTTGGTCTGAGACTGCATTACAACCCAGTAAAGGAGTAGAGGTGAATGAGATTACCATAGAACCAAGAACCAGAGCACCCTAAGTGAAGTCGTAGTGACCCAGGGAAGAACACAAAGAAGGCACAAATTTCTGAAATCATGGGTAAGAGGAATAACAATGGAGCAATGAATGCTCACAACCCCACAACATCAGAACCTGATAACAGAAATCAGAGATCTCTAGAAAATCAAATCAGGAAAATAACTGTAGAAATAATACAGGGCCTTCAAAAAGAATTCAGAGAAAGTCTAAAAGAAATAAAGGATGCAATCATTGAAGTAAAGGCATCAGTTCAAACTATAAACAATCAATTAGACCACATGGAGAATAGAATCTCACTACTAGAAGATGATCACTCCAAAAATAAATGCATAGTTTATAATATAAAAAAAAATCCGACAGCAGGAATTTGACATTGAAGAAATATGGGACCATTTTAAGAGAGCTAACCTAAGTATAATCAGAATAGAGGAGGGAAAAGAAGGTGAAACCAAAGGAATCAATAATCTCTTCAAGGAAGTAATAGCAAATAATTTTCCAAACATAAAGCAAGAGGTCGATACACAGGTCTAAGAAACATATAGAAGTCCCTTTAGACAGGATCAGAGAAGAGGTTTCCCATGCCACATAATTGTCAAAATGACTAATGTGGAAGCAAAGGAGAGAATCTTAAAGGCAACAAAAACAAAAGGCCAAGTGACATTCAGAGGCAAACCATTAGAATTACCCCAGACTTCCCAAAACAAGTCATGAAAGCCAGAAGGGCATGGAGTAACATAGTCCAAACTCTGAAAGAAAACAACTTCCAGCCCAAAATTTCCTACCCAGCAAAACTATCAAATTAGATGGGGAAATAAGAAACAGAAACTGAAGGAATTTATGTCTTCAAAACCAGCACTAGAGAAAATACTCAAGGAGATAAACAACAAAGAAGAAATAGGTAATACATGCCAGAACCAAAGAAACAAGATATCCTATCCAGCAGACAACTAACCAAAGAAGAATAAACAGTATCTCAAACAGAAATAAAATCTTAACATGTTAGGAACTAAAAATCATCTCTCAAAAATCACAGTGAATGTAAATGGCCTCAACTCCCCAATAAAAAGACATAAATTGGCAAAATGGATTAAAAAACTAGAATGCATTCATCTGCTGCTTACAAGAAACACACCTTACAAGTAAAGGTAGTAACAAACTCAAGGTAAAGGGCTGGAGCAAGGTAATCCATTCTAATGGAACTCGAAGGCAAGAAGGAGTAGCAACTATAATATTAGACAAGTTAGACTTCAAACCCAAACTTATTAGAAGAGACAAAGAGTCATATTTTACTGGTAAAAGGAATAATCCAGCAAGAGGAAATAACAATAATCAACATCTATGCCCCAAACATAGGTGCAGCTGCTTTCATAAATCAAACTCTTTGTGACATGAAGTCACACATATTGTACCCCATACAAAAATACTTAAAGACTTCAATACACCTCTCACAACATCAGACCGATCTTCCAGACAAAATATCAGTAAATATGCCTCAGAACCAAAGAACACCATTAATCAAATGGACCTGTTGGACACATATAGAATATTTCACCCAACAACAGATAAGTTTACATTTTTCTCAGCTGTTCACGGAACTGTCTCCAAAATAGATCACATCCTGGGACACAAAATGAGAACTAGCAAATTTTAAAAATGTTACATATGCTGGGCGTGTTGGCGCATGCTTGTAATCCCTGCGCTTGGAAGGTGGAGACAGAAGGACCGTGCAGGTTTGAAGTCAGCTGTGCTGGCTTAGGAAACCCTGTTTCCAAATAAAAATAAAATAGGTCTGGGAGTGTAGCCCAGAGGTAGAAGGGCTTCCAGGAACCCCAGTACCACCAAAAAAAAAAAAAAAAGTTACATACTTCCCTGTGTCATTTCAGGCCATAATGGAATGAAACTAGAAATCAACTAGACCCAGAGAAACAACCTAAACATGCGGTGACTGAACACCACACTTCTGAATGAAGACTGGGTCATAGAAGATGTAAGAGGTGAAATCAAGATATTTCTAGAAATAAATGAAAATAAAGATACAACATATCAAAACCTCTGGGACACTTTGAAGGCAGTATTAAGAGGAAAATTTATAGCACTGAGTGCTCACATAACAGAAAATCTTCAAATAAATGACCTAACAGCATAACTCAAAGCCTTTGAAAAGCAGGAACAAGTGAACCCCAAAGCCAGCAGAAGACAGAAAATTATTAAAATTAGAGCAGAAATTAACAAAATAGAAAATAAAACCAAAAGCTGGTTTCTTAAAAAAATTAACAAGATAGATAAACCACTAGCCAACCTAACTAAAAAAAAGAGAGAATCAACCCAAATTATAAGATAATAGATGAAAAAGGAGACATTACTACTGATAGTGTAGAAATCCAGAGGATTATCAGAAACTACTTTGAAAAACTATACTCCAACAAAATGGAAAATCTGGAGGAAAAAAGTTACCATCAAAGAAAAGCCCAGGACCAGATGGTTTCCCAAGTGAATTCTATAAAACCTTTATAGAAGAGCTAACCCCAATACTCCTCAAACTATTTTGTGAAATAGAAAAAACCAGGAATCTCCCAAATACATTCTATGAAGCCAACATCACATTAATACTCAAACCGAATAAAGACAGTTCAAGGAAGGAAAACTACAGGCCTATATCTCTGATGAACTTGGATGAAAAACTATTAAACAAAATACTAGCAACACGCATTAAGAACCACATAAAGAAAATCATACACTATGAACAGGTAGGATTCATCCCAGGGATGCAAGACTGGTTCAACATAAAAAATCAACCCATGTAATTAATCATATAAACAGAATCAAAGACAAAAATCACATGATCATTTCAATAGATGCTGAAAAAGCATTCGATAAAATTCAACATCCATTTATGATAAAAAAAAACACTGCAGGGAATTGGAATAGAAGGAACATATCTCAAAATCATAAAGGCAATCTACAATAATTCCAAAGCCAACATCATATTAAGTGGAAAAAAACTTCAAGAATTCCCGCTAAAAATAAGAATGAGACAAGGATGTCATTACCACTTCTCTTCAATATAGTACTTAGAGACTCTAGCCAGAGCAATAAAGCAAGAAAAGGAAATCAAAGGAGTATAAATAGGAAAAGAAGAACTCAAACTTTCACTATTTTCCAATGACATGATACTATATTTAGAAAACCCAATAAACTCAACCAAAAGACTTATAGAACTGATCAACAAATTCAGCAAAGTATCTGGATACAAAATCAATCTTAAAAAATCAGAAGCTTCTCTGTACACCAACCATAAATCCACTGAAAATGAAATTCAGAAAACACTTACACTCAGAATCTCCCCTCCAAAAAAATAAAATACTTAGGAATAAACTTAAACAAGGAAGTAAAAGATCTCTACAAAGAAAATTATAAAACATTGAAAAACAAAATCGAAGATCTTAGGAGATGGAAAGATCTTCCATGTTCATGGACTGGCACAATAAATATCATTAAAATGGCCATCCTTCCAAAAGTGATCTACAGATTTAATGCAATGCCCATTAAACTACCAATATCATTCCTCTCAGATGTAGAAAAATCAGTCTTTATGTTTATTCGGAATAACAAAAAGCCCAGGATAGCCAAAGTAGTTCTCAGCAACAAAAACCATGCAAGAGGAATCACAATACCTGACTTTATACTACAAAGCCATTGTAATAAAAACAACATGGTACTGGCACAAAAACAGATATATAGAACTATGGAGCAGAATAGAAGACCCAGAAACAAATCCACACACTTTCAGCCAATTGATTTTTGACAAAGGGGCCAAAATCATACACTGGAAGAAAGCCTGTTCAAAAAATGGTGTTGGCAAAACTGGTTAACCATATGCAGAAAATTGGAAATTAATCCCACTTTCTCACCCAGTACAAGAGTCAATTCAAGATGGATCAAAGACTTAGAAATCAAACCAGAGATCTTGAAGCTTCTTGAAGAGGGCATAGTTCCAACAGTGCAACACATAGGCACAGATGAATACTTTGTCAATAAGACCCCAAAGGCACAACAAATTAAAAGGTGAATCAATATGTGGGATTGCATGAAACTGAAGAGCTTCTGTTCAGCAAAGGAAACTGTCAAGAACCTCAATAGAGAGCCAACAGAATGGGAGAAGATTTTTGCCACCTATACCTCTGATAGAAGACTAATATCTAGAATATAAAGAGACCTCAAGAAACTCAACACTAAGAAAACAAAGCATCCAGTAACAAAAGGGGCAAGTGAACTAAATAGACACTTCACAAAAGAAGAAATTCAAATGGCCAATAAATGCATGGAAAATGCACATCACTGGCAATCAGAGAGATACAAATCAAAACTACGCTGAGATTTCACCTAACTCCAACTAGAATGACAATCATTCAAAACACAAACAACAACAGATGCTGGTGAGGATGTGGAGAAGTGGGAACTCTAAAACATTGTTGGTGGGATTGCAAATTAGTGCAACCACTTTGGAAAACAGTATGGAGAATCCTCAGAAGAATGGGAACAAATCTACCAAACTAATGCATGTGTATCTATGTTCATAGCTGCACAATTCACCATAGCCAAACTATGGAACCAGCCCAGATGTCCATCAATAGATGAATGGATTACAAAACTGTGGGATATGTACACAATGGATTTTATTCAGCCACCAAAAAAAAATTCAATTACATCATTTTCAGGGAAATGGATGGAACCTCTAGAGGACATTATGCTAAGTGAGATTAGTCAGTCACAAAAAAATAAGAAATCAGATACTTTCCCTAATATGTGAAAGCTAAGGAGAAATGGGTCATAGGAGCAACTCTAGATGGAACTCTAGATAGGAACTCTAGATCCTATAGAGGAGCAAACAAGACAACCTAAAGGAGGAGAAAGGAGGGGAGGAGAAGGGAAATCTCTAAAACACACAATTTACTTAAACATATCGAAGTCACCCACTAAGCCAAGCAAGGAAAGGAGGGATGGGGAGGAAATGGGGTAGGAATTGGGTAGGGATTAAATCAGTGATTTGTACATGTATGTACACACAAGTTTTTTACCCCAATATGATGTATGAATATAATGCACCAATAAAAAATTTTAAAAATGGAAGAAAAATGGGAATATCTGTAGATGACCTTCTCACAGTGACAGAGACCAGAGCCTCCAGCACAGCGAGGCTGGTGCTGGGACCTCTGAGAACAGGATAGCAGCCTGCCAGGAGGCAAGGCCAGTGCTGTGCCATCCAAGGCTGGGATTAGTGCCTGCCTTGTGGTGAGGCTGGTGTCGGGGCCTGCCAGGCTGGTATTGGAGCCTGCAATAAGGCAAGGCCAGTGCTGGGGCCAGCAAGGCCTGGATTGGAGCCTAACATGAGGTGAGAACAGTAATGTGGGCTCCAAGGCCAGGATCATCGGAGTCTGCCATGTGGTGAAGCTGGTGCCAGGGCCAGAGAGGCTGAGATCAGAGCCTGTCATGCAGCAAGGCTGGTGCTGGGGCCAGTGAGGCCAGGATCAGATCCTGCCATGCGGTGAGGCTGGTGCCGGGGCCAGCGAGGCTGAGATCAGAGCCTGCCATGCAGCGAGATCAGTACCAGGGCCAGCGAGGCCAGATAGGAGTCCGCCATAAGGCAAGGCCGGTGCTGGGGCCTCCGAGGCTGGGATCAGAGCCTGTCATGAGGCAAAGCCAGTATTGGGGCCTCTGAGGAATGGGATTGGTGCCTGCCATGTGGCAAGGCCAGTACGGGGCCTGCGAGGCTGGGATAAGAGACTCATAAGGCAAGGCTGGTTCTGGGGCCTCCAAGGCCAGGATGAAAGCCTGCCAGGTGGCAAGGCTGGTGCTAGAGCCAGCGAGGCTGGGTTCAGAGCCTGCCGTGAGACAAGGCCAGTGCCAGGGCCTTCGAGAGTGGGATCGGAGCCTGCAATGTGGCATCCACAGGGAAATATCACAGAAAATAAAAAAAATCAGATGCCTCCCCCAGTATGCATAAACTAGGAAGAAATGGGTAAAAGGAGGAAATCTAGTTGAAGAAAGTGCCCTATGGAGAAACAATTAAGTTTGACCTATCAGAGGGTACAGGAGGGGGGAAGATGGAATTGCCTTAAAGCACATAATATACTTAAGCAAATATATCAAAGTCAATCACTAAATCAAGCATGGGATAGAAGGAGGGGGGGAATGGGATAGGGATTGAATAAAAGCTAATTGGATGATGTGTGCTTGTATATCCTCACAAATCTTGTATTCCATTGAGATGTTTGACTACAGTGCACCAATAAAAATATATTTAAAAACATAAAAAGGAAACATGCCCAGCTCCAAAGAAAATTTCTTCACTGAGACACAATAAAATCATATGATTATAACGAACAAAATTATGTCATTTGTAGGAAAATGGATGAAATTTGAGAAGATCATGCTAAATGAAATTAGTCAGTCTCAAAAAAAAATAATAATCCAGGCATGGTGGCACATGCTTGTAATCCCAGTATTTGGGAGGATGAGATGGGAGGATTGTAGTTTGCAGGCAGCCTTAGCTACTACTTATGAGGCCCTCTGCAATTCAGTGAAACCCTGTTTCAAAATGAAGAATAAAAAATAGGGCTGGGTGTGTAGCTCAGAGGTAGAATGCCCCTGGGTTCCATCCCCAGTACCGCAAGGAAAAAGACAGAATAGTTATATAGTTGTATTTTTTTCTAGATAGAAATTGGAAAACAAGGGTAACACCAATTAGAAGAACATAGGCTCCAAGGGAATGATGAAGAGGGTTTAGGGAAGGGAGAAGGGGAGAGTGGAGACACAAAGAATACTACAGTTGAAATAATGCTATATTAGTATATAAAATGACCAACTTCAATCTTAAAGACATGTACAGGGAAGTGGAAGGAGGGCGCTGGATCAAGAGGGAAGTGCTCCAAAGAGTTGTGTGCAGGGATGCTTCTATCACTCTATACTTTAGTATGATGTATAATTGCAACTCACCAAATAAAAGTATAAATATTATCAAATTATCAAAAGTCAAAGACAAAAATAATTCTGAAATCAGCAGGAGAATGTGACTTAATATATACAAAGGTATTTCCATAAACCTCACAATAGATTTTTCAGCAAAACCTTATAGGTTAGAAGAATGGATGAAATATTTAGAGTGCTAAAAGAAGAAAAGACTTCCAAGCAAGAATATTATACTCAGCAAATCTGTCCTTCAGAAAAAAAGGAGATAAAGACTTTCCTAGACAAAATATGTAGTTATCACTAAACTTGCTTTACAAGAGATTCTAAAGAAAATTCTTGAAATAAAATTGTACCTACAAAAAAATGAAAATATAAAATTGACTAGAGAGGTAAAAAGATGGTCAAACCAAGAATAATGCCATAATTGTGTTATACAAACCATGTTTAATTTATAGGAATGTCAAAAGAAAATATTATCAACTATAACCAGAAAACCTTTAATTTATATAATTTATGTTATTTATAAGTGACATGAATTATGGAACAAATAATATAAAATGTTGGAGAATGAGAACTTAAAGTATTGACTAACTCTACATGTGACATGATTTTATATTTAAGAAATTCCTGTGGAAACAAGACTCTTTTTTTTTTTTCAGTACTGGCGATGGAACTCAAGGGCATTCTACCTCTGAGCTACACCCTCAGCTCTATTTTTTATGATTCTTTATTTTGAAACAGGGTCTCACTGAGTTGCAGAGGGCTTCACTAAGTAGCTGAGGCTGTCCATGAACCATAATCCTATTTCAGCCTCCCAAATGCTGGGATTACAAGCATGTACCACCATGCCCAACTATGACTCATATCTTGACACAGTACTTGTTCTCATGTGCTACAGTCCTCTGAGAGAATTCACTGGTCTTAGTTCACTGGTGACTGCAATCAGTGCCTAGTTGAGAAATACTTTCTATATTGGGTCCTAAAACGTTTGAGTTGGCAGGCCTCTTTTGTCAGGACCATCAGAGAGTTGATATCCACTATAGTATGTTAAAAATATTTTTATCTTTCTCTACAATAAAAGTTGTACAGAACTCTATGTAATGTGAAAAATTTCCCAAGAATCTACCAAAATATTGTTAGCATAAACAAATTCAGTAAAATGTAGGCAAAAAATCAACACACAAAAATCAGTTGCATATCTGTACATCAATAACATACCACCTAAAAAAAGAAATTAAGAAAACAATGCTATATACTGTAACATACAAAACTAAGGTAAAATTTAATTAGGAATAAATGTAATCAACAAGGTAAAAGACCTTATGTTGAAAAGTATAAAATATTGAGGAATGAAATTAAAAATGCAAATAAAAGCCAGGTAACTAAGATAAAGGCTGAAGTAAAATAAAGGCTCAGGTCCCTGGACAACAACCACTGCAAGGACACTGCAAGAACAATGGCCAAGAGAATGTGAGCTGGGATGAGCAAGCACCTGAACACCTGCTCTTTCCAACCTGCTGTATCTACCTACCAGCATCTCCCATTGGCTGAATCCAAGTAAAAATCAGAGGCCAAGAGAAAGTGGGTACAAGATGCCATTATGGATTATCCTGCCAGAACACAGAACAGGCAAAACAGAGCAGAGTGGATCTAATGGTGGGGCAACAGAAAAGAACAAGCAGCTAATTCATTTCTGTGCCACATCCTGCTTTACTGCTTTATCAAATTTTAGTCATTATTTCCTATCTACCCCTAGTCAACCTCAGACATCTGGGCTGAGCTAATGGAGTCCTTTTTAGTGTCCCAAACTTGAGAAGTTGAAGAGGACTACTGGGCATTAGTTTAAACCAGTAATTTCTAAAAGCCTGTTTAGTCAATTGGTTCCTTCTGGCTTAGTGGTCCAAGTGTTCTTCATGCCATGGTTAAGAACTTTTGAGGCAACCAGAATTCCCTACAGCCATATTTGGCTTTTTCAAGTCACCATTTAGCTATTCCTGGTGGAAGTTGTGCCATCTCCACAAGGTATATCCAAAGAATAGCTGTCCCTCTAACCTCTGGAACTGCTAACCTTCATTCATTTCCTAGTCTTTGGGAATTGCATCCACCACTCCATCCAGGTATCTAAAAACCAAATAAAAATACTTTTTTCTTACCCATTCAGCCTTCTGACCTTGTCTTGTTTTCCAGTAAGCTAAAGGTTTTATAAAAGATAAAGAAAGTCTCATTTTTTACAGAATTTTTTTTGCAGTACTGAGGATGGAACCTAGGGGCATTCACCTACAAGCTATATCCCCAGCCCTATGTTTTATACTTTATTTTGAAACAGGGTCTCACTGAGTTGCAAAGGGCCTTACTAAGTAGCTGAGGTTGACTGAGAACTGTGGTCCTCCTGTCTCAGCCTTCCAAATGCTGGGATTATAAGCATGTGCCACCACACCTGGCTTGTTTTTTAATTTTTAAAGACCTTTCCCCACAATTATTTATTCTATGGAGTCTGTAAAAGCCATATTTCTCTTTGGAGAGTTCCAGAAATTTTCTATAAGATTTCCCTAGAGAAGGAGGTATCAAGGACTTAGATATTTGGAAATTGGAAGAAGAAAACTCTACCTCTTTCTCTCCAGTTTTTCAAGCCACAGTAGCATCCTTTCTTACCCTGGAGAGCTTTGACTTCTTGCTTCAAATACTTTATGGTTTACTGTCTTTTTTCAAAAGTGTCTTCTTTAACTCAATGCACAATCTCGCTCCTTTTTACACTTTGGGGCTGAGTTTCTGGGGTCCTTTTCAATACTTTAAAAAAAGATTACCAAGAAATCCTATTTTTAAAGGCATCTTTCTAGCATCCCTTTAATTTCTTCCAGTACCTAAAACTACATTGTATGCTTGTTTACAGGTTTATTGTTTCCTCCAATAATTCCTATTTATCTTATTCTCCTTGGTGGCAATGCATAGTAGGGCTTCACAAATACTAGCTAAATGAATAAACAAACATCAATAAATTATCTTGCCACACTGCCTATCTCAGAATGTTATTCAAAAGATCAAATGATTGCTACATAAAAACTGCACATGATTAATATATACAATTTTGTGAGTCTGAACATACATACTCCTGGACCATCACCACTAATGTAATAAACATATCTCCAAAAGTTTCCTTGTGTCCCTTATTTTCTTTGGATTTTTTGCTTTGTTTCTTTGATAGAAACACTTAACATGAAATCTTCGTGTGTGTGTGTGTGTGTGTGTGTGTGTGTGTGTGTGTGTGTGTGTGTGTTTTACTGGACTTGAACTGAAGGCCTCTTTTTTCAATTTTATTTTAAGACAGAATTTTGCTAAAAGGCCTCAAACTTGTGATCCTCCTGCCATAGCTTCCCAAGTTAATGGAATTATAGGTATGCACCACCACACCCAACTACTGCCAATAAAATTTTAAGTACACAATATCTTAATCTTAGCTGTAGACACTATTTGCACAGCAAATCTCTATAATCCATTCTTGTGTAACTATGACTTTACACTTATTGAACAACAGCTTCACATATCCTGCACTCTACCTCTATACCTTTGAATATTTTAGAATCCTCTTATAAGTGGAATCACACAGTATTTGTCCTCCTGTGATGGACTTATTTCATTCAGCATAATATAGTCCAGGTCTATCTATGTTATTAGATATATAGCTTAATATTTTACTATATGTATATACTGTATTCTCTTTTACCAAGTTGCAAATCAAACTTAAAATGAGATACAAGATCACACCTATCAGATTGGCAATTACAAAAGATTAAGAAATATTAGTGTTGTCCCCCTCTCATGCATTTACATTAGAATCTCTCATCTCCAAAACACTGGGAACTAAAAGAATTTCAGACTTTGCATAAATTTTATCACTGGAGCATTCTTAACCACCAAATCCCAAATCCCAAATACTCCAAATTCCAAAATTTGTGAACATCAGCTTGCTACTCAGAATCATGAATTCCAGAACATTTTTGGACATAAGATTAAGAATATTCACTCTGTGTTGATTTTTATTTCTCTGGAGAATTGCCCTGTGACTCCAGATCAGTTAGGGGTGGGTACCAAGGCACTAGTACCTTATGAAATTTATATTTTGTTTCTTAAAAGTGTTTTTCCAGTTCCTTTACCAAGTTTTTTAAATTAATTAATTAATTTTTTAACAATTTTTTTATTGAGCATAAATGGTATACATTTAAACTATATTTGGTGCCCTCTCCCCCCACCCCTGTTTTCCCTTCCCCCCTCCCACCAATGGTTGTCTAGGTTTTTACCAAGTTTTATGTTGGAACAAATTTTATTCTAGTAGCTACAAAGAGTTCCCCCAAAATAGGAAGAGATTTCATTGTCTCTTTTTCCTTTTCTTAGTTCTCATATATTCTATAAAGCTATACCATTCACAGGTTGACCAAAGAAAACAATATATATTTGTCAGAAATTTGCTGGCCATGATACTTTAGAAACCTGGATGGTATGGCAAGACAGACAGATTTTTAATATATCTTCACCTATGACATCTACTTCATGACTGACACTACTGGAGGACTCTAGATGCAAAGTAGAGACTAACAGGTCTCTCCACAAGTGTCACAAAGACACAGCAGGTAAGTTGACTTTTTTCTGCTTAGCACATGGTCATCTTAAGATGACTATGAAAAATGTATGAGAAATATTTTTATTTTATTTTTTTAATTGGAGCATTTAGTCATACATCTTAATGGAGTACAAGATGATAGAGGCATACATACACACATCACTCATTTAGCCCTTCCTCACTTCTCACCCCATTCCCTCCTCCTCCTTCCTTCTCATGTTTGAGTTACTGATTGACTTTGATATGTTTGTGAATGTACACCATGTACATTAGGGAATTTTCCTCTTCTCCCCTCCCATTCCCCTCAGTAGGTCACCTTATTTGGTTATCTATGGTTTCTCCTTCCTTGTCTAGAGTTTCTCCTATGGCTTTTTTCCTCCCTAGCTTCTGCATATTAGGGAGAACATCCAATTATTTACTTTTCGTGACTGACTAATCTCACCTAGCATAATGTTCTCCATTTCCATCCATTTCCCTGTAAATGAGATAATTTTGATCCTTTCAGCTGAGTAAAATTCCACTGTGTACAAATCCCATAGTTTTGTAATTCATTCATCTGCTGATTGATAGAAATTCGAATGTTCAATAAGTGTGTGAAAAAGAAAGTTCCACATCACTAGTAATCAGAGTGATGAAAATCAAAACTACCCTGAGATTTCAAGTATCTCCAATTAGAATGACAGTCATTCAAAACACAACAGATGCTGGGCAAAGATGTGGAGAAGTGGGAACTCTAATACATTGTTGGTGGGGTTGCAAATTAGTGCAACCACTTTGGAAAACAGTGTGAAGGATCCTCAGAAGAATGGGAACAAACTTACCATATGATCTAGCCATACCACTTCTGAGTATCTACACAAAAGAATGGAAACCAAACTACCAAACTAGTGCATGTGTATCTATGTTCATAGCTGTACAATTCACAATTGAGAATTTTTTAGTAAAAGAAAGAACAGAAGAAAACAGCAACTGTTCTACAATTACTTGAGGAAGTTTATGAAGTACTTGCATTCACTAATTCACTCTCTGTAGCTCAGTGTTTCTTTGTCTTAAAGTCTACTACTTTGACAAAATTTTCCCAAACATACTTTTCAAGCACTATTCAAGATCCTCACGTTCCACCTTCAAATTTTCTTCTTTGTAAAATATCATTAATCTAGATTTACCTTCACTATAGAGTGTGAGTTCCATTCTTAGAAAAGAACTGAGTGCATCTGTATTCACAATCATACTCATATTTTATTTTAATTTTTAAATTGTCCAAATTCCTTTTTACATCAAGTCCAAATGCCAAAAGCTCTGAAGCTTTTGTCCAGCCTACTCATAAAGGCAGGGGGCTTTCTTTTTCTCTGTGAATATTTCCTTGATATTTATTTATTCATTTATTTATATTACTGGTGATTGAACTTAGGGGCATTTGACCTCTGAGGTATAACTCTAGCCCTTTTTATTTTTTATTTTGAAACACAGTCTAAGTTACTGAGGGTCTTGCCAAATTGCTGAGGCTGGCCTCAAATGTACAATTCTTTCATCTCAGCTTCTCAAGTACTAAGATTATAGGTAGGTACCCCTGCACCCACATTACACATGATTTTTAATACATGTTTTTCTTGATACTTATGTTTTCCAATACACTCCATTCTTCTGGAGCACAGAATCCTACTGTATCTTTTCTCACTCTCACATAGCTTTGCAACACAAAACACCATTCCTATAATATAAAAATCCATTACAATACTGCTAGCCAATAATGATTATACTACTATTTGTCTTGTCCTCTAACACCAATATTATTTGGGAATTTAAGTCCAGTGAAAAATGGAGAGCTCTCTCAGGTGAGCCCTATTACAACATAATATTTGATCATTAAAGTCCCGTAAATATTTCTTGGCCTTTCCAGTGTCAAACACAGAGCCATGCTATGCAATCAAGCTCAAGGAGCTCCAAGTGCTGTTGATGTGAAGAAAGCACACCCTGGACATGCTCAGCAGATGGTGCTCAGCAAGGGTAAAAATAGAGACAACAATCAGGAAGCCATTTCTAGTCATGCTTTTCTGATGATATTCTGCCACTTTATTTCTAGAATAGTGCCCATAAGACATGGTGGAATTTATTTTTTAATTAATACTGTATTCTTTGCTTCTTTGTGGTTTACAACTGGATTTTTATGTAATAAGCTGCAGATATTTAAAATGTGCACTTTGATTAGTTTGACGTATACATACTGTCACCACTGTGGAACCATCACCAATGTGAAAACAGCCAACACTTCCTTCACTCCAAAAGGTCCCCTTGGGCTCTGTTTCAATCCATCACTACTCCTTCCTTGCCCATGGCAACCAATGATTTATTTTCCAATAGTATAGCTGAGTTTGTATCTTCTATGAAGTTATGCATGAGTATTCTATTTTTTGTCTGACTTCTTTCACTCAGCAATGTGATCCTAACTTTTATCCATGTTTTTGTGTGTATGTGCAGTTCTCTTTTTAAATGCTGAGAAATCCACTGTTTAGATACAGTCCACTTTGCTTATTCATTTCCCCATTGATAAGTATATTGTTTCCAGGTTAAAGTTGCTAGGCACATGTATGCTTGGGTCTTTGTGTGAACATAGGTTTGCATTTCTCTTAAGCACCTAATAGTGGAATTGCTGGGGAATAATGTAGTTGTAGTATATGCTTATCTTTAGAAGGAAATGGCTAAACTTGTTTCAAAGGTAGTTGAACACATTTATGCTTTTACCAAAGTGTTTTTTATTTTTTATTTTTATGTGGCTAATATTGAAAATGGCATACATTCAGACAGTGCTTGCTGCCCTCCCCCCATTTCCTCTTCCCTCCCAACAATGAGTGTCCAGGTTGACCAGGCTACATTCATACTTGTACACATATTCAAATATAGCTCCTCCATTAATCAACCTCAGCCTTCTTCCTCTCCTACCATTCCATTTAGCTTTGCTGAGATTTCCCTTCCCTTATCTGGAGTCCCTCTAGTATCTCCAATTCTCCCTGTATTGGGCATATTAGAGAAAACATATGTCCCTTCTCTTTCAGTGCTTGCCTGATCTAATGTAACATAATGTTCTCCAGATCTTTCCATCTTCGTGTGAATAACATGATTTTGTTCTTTATTGCCAAGTAGAAATACATTGTGTGTATTTCCCATAGTTTTTCAATCAATTTATCTGTTGATGGAGACCTAGGATGGTTCTATATTTTGGCTATTATGAATTATGCTGCTATGAACATGGGTATGTATATGTTACTGTAGTTCTCTGATTTCAATCCCATTGAACAGAAACCCAGGAGTGGTATAGCTGGATCATATGGTGGATCCATTCCCAGTTTTCTAAGGAATCTCCACACTGATCTCCATAGTAGCTGTACTAGATTGCACTCCCATCAACAGTGTAAAAAAGTTCCTCTTTCCTCACATTCCCACCAGCATTTGTTGTTATGACTTCTTTATGCTTGCTACTCTGATTGGGGTTAGACAGAATCTCAATGTAGCATCTCCTTAATGGCTAATGATGTTGAACATTTTTTCATGTATCTGTTGGCCATTTGTACCTCTTCTTTTGTGAAGTATTTAGTCATTTCAGTTGCCCATTTCTTGATTGGGTTGTTTTGCTAGTGTAGTCTTTTGAGCTCTTTGTATATTCTGGATATTAGCCCTCTATCAGATGGTGCCTGGTGAAGATCTCCCATTTTATAAGCTTTCTCTTTAAGTTCTTGATGGTTTCCTTTGATGAGCAGAAACTTTTTAGTTTGATGCCATCCCACTTGTTAATTCTTGCTTTAATTTCCTGTCTTGTTGAGAAAATTACTGCCTATGCCCTCCTCTAATAACTTCACAGTCTCTGATCTAATTTCTAAGTCTTTTTTCTATCTCAAGTGGATTCCTATGCCTGGTGAGAGGTAAGGATTTAGTTTCATTTTTCTATAAGTGGATAGCCTGATCTCCCAGCACCATTTGTTGAAAAAGCTATCTTTTCTCCAGCATATAAGTTTGGGCCTTTGTCAAAGATAAATTGAATATAAGTGTGTGGGTTTGTTTCTGTATCTTCCATTCTATTCCATTGGTCTGTATGCCTGTTGTTGTCCCAATACTATGCTGTTTCTTTACTACTATTGCTCTGCAGTATAATTTGAAGTCAGGGATTGTGATGCCTCTTGCATGGTTCTTATTGCTGAGAATTTTGGGGGGCTATTCTGGGTCTTCTCTTTCTCCATATAAAATTAATGACTGAGTTTTCCAGGTCTATGAAAAACATCATTGGTATTTTGATGGGAATTGCATTGAATCTGTAGATCATTTTTGGCAGAATGGCCATTTTGATGATATTTATTCTACCTATCCATTAGCAAGGGAAAATTTTCCATCTTCCAAGGTCTTTTTCAATTTATTTCTATAATGTTTCATAGTTTTCATTGCATAGGTCTTTTACATCTTTAGTTGAATTTATTCCTGGTTATATTATTGGATTTGAGGTTATAGTGACTGAAACTGTTTTCTTTCTTTTATTGTGGATTCAGTTTTGGCATATAGAAAAGCAACTGATTTCTTTAGATTAATATTGTATCCTGCAACTTTGCTTAATTGGTTAATGAGCTCCAGTAGTCTTTTGGTTGATTTCTTTGGGTCTTATAAAGGATTATGTCATTTATGATAAAAATAGTTTTAATTCCTCTCTTCCTATTTGGATTCCTTTAATATTATTCCCTTGTCTTATTGCTGTGGCAAGAGTCTTGAGGACTATATTGAAAAGAAGTGGTGATAGTGGTCATCCTTGTCTTGTTCCTGATTTTAGAGGAAATTCTTGCAGTTTTTTCACATTCAGTATGATGCTGGCTTTGGATTTATTGTATCTTGCCTTAATGATGTTGAAAATACTTTTCTTCTATTCAGTGTTTTTAACATGAATGGGTGTTGGATTTTGTCAAATGCTTTTTCAATATCTATTGATATAATCATGTGTTTTTTGCTCTCAGTGCTATTTCTGTGGTGAATAACCTATATTCATTTGAGAATGTTGAACCAGCTCTGCTTTTCTGGTATGAAACAAACTTGGTCATGGTATACAATTCTCTTTATATGATTTCAAATGCATATAACTAGAATTAACTTAGAATTTTTGCATCTATGTTCATCAAGGATATTGGTTTGTAATTTTCTTGAGGTATATTTAATTTGGCTTTGGTATTAATGTGATACTAGCCTCATTGAGGAAATTTGGTAGAATTCCATCTCTTTCAATTTCCCAGAACAAGTTGTGAAGTATTGAAATTAATTCTTCACTGAAGGTTTTGTAGAATTCAGCTGGAAACCTGTCAGGACCTCGGGTCTTCTTTGATGGTAGAATTTTTATTGCTGTTTGTATTTATTTGCTTGCTATTGGTTGGTTTAGGCTTGCTATGTTTTCTTGGTTCAATTTAGGTAGGTTATGTGTGCTTGGAAATATATCTATTTCTTCCATGTTTTTCAGTCTATTGAAGTATAAATTTTCAAAATACTTTCTGATAATCCTTTGAATTTTCCCACCGTCTGTGGTGATGTTTCCTTTTACATTTCTGATTTTAATTATTTGAGTTGATTCTCTCTTTTTGGGGGGTAGGTTGGCCAGGAGTTTGTCAGTCTTATTAACCTTTTCAAAGAATTAGGTTTTTGTTTTGTTGATTATTTGAATTGTTTTTATATTCTCTATTGCATTTATTTCTGCTCTAATTTTAATTATTTCCTGCCTTCTTCTGGCTTTGGGATTAGACTGTAGTTTTTCTAGGTCCTTGAGATGTGTCATTAGGTTGTTTACTTGGCGACTCTGTTCTTCTTATATGGGCACTCAGTGCTATAAATTTTCCTCTTAACATTGCTTTCAAAGCGTCCCATAGATTTTGGTAAGTTGTGTGTCTATTTTCATTTACTTCCAGAAATTTCTTGATTTCACCCCTTATTTCTGATTTTACCCACTCATCATTCAGTAGTATATCATTCAGTCTCCATGTATTTAAATAGTTTCTTTTGGTCTTCCTGCTGTTGACTTCTACTTTCATTCCATTGTGGTCTGAAAAGATGCAGGGAATTATATTACATCTTTTCAATTTGCTGGTGCTTGCTTCTTGTCCCAGGATGTGATCTACTTTGAAGAAGATTCCATGGACTGTTGAGAAGAATGTGTATTTTGCTGTTCCTGGTTGAAATATTCTGTATATGTCTATTAGGTCCATTTGGTTTATAGTTTTCTTTAGTTCTGAAGAGTCTTTACTCATCTTTTGACTTAAAGATTGATCTAGTGGTGTGAGAGGCATGTTGAAGTCTCCTAATATTATTGCATCTGGGTCTATTTGAGATCTGATTTCCTGAAGGTTTTTTTTTTTTTTTTTTTTTTTTTTTTTTTTTACAAGTGTGGGTGCACCCACATTTGGGGCATAAACACTATCATTATATCTTCTTGGTGAATTGTTCTTTTAATAAAAGGAAGTGCCCTGCTTTATACTTTCTGAGGTGTTTTAGCTTAAAGTCTGTTTTGTTGATATCAATGTTGCTACCTCTGCCAATTTTTGTTCTCCATTAGCACGATATATTTTTTTCCATGCTTTCACTTTCAGTCTATGAATGTGTTTGTCTGTAAAGTGAGTTTCTTGCAAGCAGCATATATTTGGGTTTTTTTTTAATCTACATTGCCAGTCTATGTCTTTCCATTGGTGAATTAAGTCCTTTGACATTCAGGGTCATTATTAAAATATGATTTTTGTTTTCTGCTATTTTGAGTTCTATATTTTTGTGTGTGTGTTTGGTACTGGGGGTTCCTGGAAACCATTATACCTCCAGGCTACACTCCCAGAACTATTTTAGACTTTTTGTTTTGAAACAGGGTCTCTTAAGCCAGTGAGGCTGGCTTTGAACCTCTGTGATCCTTCTGTCTCCGCCTCCCAAGAGCAGGGATTACAAGCGTGCACCACCACGCCTGGCTGAGTTCTATCTTTTGTTTGGTATAATCTTATTTCTTCTTTACTTAATTTTCCCGCTGATCAACTTTATCTCTTCTCTGGTTTTGAAATCTGCTTTTATCTTCTTTGTGGTTTATTTCTTTAAGTATTTTCTCTAGTGTTGGCTTTGTATTCTTAATTTTTTTTTGAGTGTCTGGGGCTGGAACCCAGAGGCATTTGACCTCCAAGCTACACCCCCTGCCCAATTTTTTATTCATTATTTTGAAACAGGGTCTCACTGAGTTGCGAAGGGCCTAAGTAGCTGAGGCTGTCTGTGAACCACAATCCTCTGGTCTCAGCCTCCTGAATGCTGGGATTACAAGTGTGACCCACCACACCCAGCTGTATTCATAAATGTTTTGAGATTCTGCTTATCTTGAAATACTTTTGTTTCTCCATCAATTTTGAATAATAATCTTGCTGGATATAGCAGTTTTGGTTGGAAGTTGTTTTCTTCCAGGATCTGGATTATATCATACCAGTCTCTCCTGGTATTCATTACTTGGGTTGTAAAGTTTGGGGTGATTTTTATTGTTTTGCCCATATATGTCAACCCATTCTTTTGTTCTCACTGCTTTTAAGATTCTTTCCTTGGTCTCTATGTTGGTCATTTTTTTGATTATTACACAACATGGGGAGGTCCTTTGATCTTGTCTTAACAGTGTCCTGTATGTCTTCTGAATGTATATATCCAAGTCTCTTTCCCTGTTTGGAAAATTCTCTGAAATTATTTCTCTGAAGAGATAACAAATACCCTTGGTCTATACCTCTAGCCCTTCTTCAATGCCATTTATTCATAAGTTAGGACATTTCGTATTGTCCCATAGTTGTTGGATTTTTAGTTGTTGTGGTAATGACTTCTGTATGCTGTTGACTGTGCTTCCAGGTTTGAATGAACTGTCTTCTAAGAGTGATATCCACCTCAGCTGCTCCCCCCTTTCCCAACCCTTACCATTGAAAAAAGAACTACTTACCTGCTGACACCTTTAAATTCCTACTACTAAGATGGGATCAGACTGAATACCCACAGAATCACACACAAAAGAGGAGATGCCAAGACATCAGAAAAAACAAGCCTGAGCTGAAAACCCTGAAAATATCAGAATTAGGAATAGTAAAAAATAAGAAAAATCACAGATACAGGAGCCAGGTATATAGAGGATATGATTAGGCTGAGTAAGAGTTTAGGTATAATAAAGTAGTATCTGGTTGAGAATGAGAGAAGGTAAGATGGTAGGACTCTTGTAGTTAGTAGAGTATTTAAGTATGGAGATATGAAATAGCTTGAATATAAAACAAGAAGACACAGTAAGGGAAAAAAGAAAAGTTTGGAGAGAAGAGAGTAGATAGGCTAGAGTGAGGAAGTTTGCAAAAGGAATGGGTGGGGAGGAACAAATAAACACTAATAAAATAGAAAACAAGTTATGAAAACTAACAATTATAAATCAAAGACAAAAAACAACCAAAAAATAAAAAGGAATAAGAAAGAGGGAAAATAAGGAAAGGACAAAAATAAAATAAAAAGAGATCTAGTGACAGTGCAAGAGACAAAAAAAAAAAATCTAGGAGTCCTGATAATTTACATATATAGGTCCAGGGCTCATTTAATATTTTTATGTCTGTTCACTCTGGTAGATTCTGGAGTATATTCCAATGTCTCTCATTTGTTCCATAAGCTATTGTCAGCTTCTGAACCCACTCTAAGAGTGTTTGCAACCCTCTCTAACCTCTGGCAGCTTTGTGTTTAGGTGTCAGGGCATTGCACCAGCAGAGGGCATCCAGTGTGGTCTTGGACCAACTCCTTGTGACCCTATGCAGGTACCATGCCTTGAGAACCTTTCCTGTGTCTCTAGAGGTTCTAATTGGACTACCACCGGGATGAACAACCTGGGCTTGGCCCGCTGGGTTTTCATGGCTGCTCTGGGTAGTCTTCTACCTCCATCAAGTAAGAGTAATGCAAGTGGTTACCTGGCTGTCCTGCTGCCATGTCTCTAGAGGGCACATTGCGCCACTGCCAGAGCTGCCTCTGGTGAGTGCATGGCCTTTTGGATCTTTTTTCTCCATTCCTGAAGCATGATGCTAGTCACTTAAGATGTTGAAGCTCTGCCACTGCTTTCTACATTTCAAGTTCTTGGATTATTTTTTGGGATATTCTTGGGACTGCAGCACTGAAGTCAGTGGGGCTGATGCCGGCACTCTTGGTTTGAGCCGGTGGCCTGAAATGGCACTGGTGGCAAGGCCAGTCGCGCACTCAGGCTTTTTTCAATAGATCTTTCCAGTCAGAGTATTTGATTCCTTCTGCTGTGGTTCTGTTTCTGTTTTGGTTCATGAGCTTTGTTTATTTTGTTTGTCAAGACTCTGCCTTCTTGGTAATTGAACTTTGTTCTTGCTACTAAGATGTGCTGTGTCCTGCAGTCACCATTTTGAATCCTTCACCAACAAAGTTTTGATAGTTCCAGTTGCTCTGTATTCTCACTAATACGTGGCATTGTTTCTTTTTTTCATTTTAGCCCTACACAAAAGCATGAAGATAGCACATTTCTTTACAATTTTATTTGGATTTCTCTGATAACTGAGTCATCTTTTTAAAGAATAGAGAACACAGGCTAGAAAGAAAAAAAAATTAAGGGGAAAGGTGTGTCAAGCAGTTAGTAAGCCTAAAGACATAGGTTACCAAAAATGAACCATTTTTTTACCTTAAAGGTAGCAGTTTGTCCTGATATTAGCCCAGGAAGCTAGAATGAGGGCCCCAGTGACTTCAGCTTCTGCCTCCCCTTCCTATCTAGTGGCAATTAGCTTCTTAACTTCCATATACGTTCTCCATCTATCATGACCTCCTACCTACTGACTGGATTCCCAGTCCTAGAGCAGCCAGAGACACCAACAAGCTGATGCCTGAGAGTTATATCCCCCACCTCAGTATGGCAGGTTTTTCTTTCTTGACCTTAAAATGTTTAATTTTTCACTTTTGGCACAGTCTGACCAAGAAAACAAATATTCCTATTTGACTTTTATTTGTGGGAGTGGGAGTTTTCCCTCCCCCTGGGGAATGTCTAGGAACAGTTTCACTCCTGTTGCCCTGATCAGTACATCTGGGAAATGGTTTTCACTATTCAAATGGAAATCACAAGGCCATTCTTCTGCCTTTTTCCTTCACCGAAGAGCTGACAGGTTGAGCCCAAAGCAGAGATTTGCTCAGAATTATTCTCCAGACAATGAGGACTCTAAGAGTACTTACTTTCCATTTTCATGTTGACTTTTTTTTGGTATTTTTTAATTTTAAAAAATCTGGCAATTGGAATTTAAGGTGGAAGATTAAACAGTATTTGTCATAATAAACAAAAATAGAAGGGATCTTTTCACTCATCACTGCAGGAATTTGAGCAGCTGCAAAGCTTTTCTTTTGTCTTTTCCTACACAGAGGTTATTTAATTTTGTTCTTTAACTATTTCAGTCTACATTTCTTAATGTTAAAACAAACACTTATATTTAAGGTAACTAAGCTAACATGAGATAGAGCAATGGCTTGCAAGGAATTCCTTCATTCAGAATGTACCAAAAGAAAATAAATTATACTTTTTCTCTTACATACTATTTGGCATGGTTTATTAAAATTATGCTTATCAATAAAATAAGCATAACTAGTACTGGATGAAAGAAGGAATAAAATTTGGGGTTATAATCTCAGCAACACAATCAACCAGCTACTGGCAATTCAGTTGTCTCTCTGACCTTCACAACATTCTCTCCATCTTTAGATGGGAATAGAGCAACTCGCCTGTTTGCTACACTGTGATACCAAAAGTATCAGAGGAGATAATGTGAGGGAAGTGCTTTGAAAGATTGTGAAACTTTTTAAAGCATAAAAAATCAGTAGCAGCCCTAAAAATATCATCTGACCTAAGGTGAGAATTTCTATTGGAAAGAGCTGATTGGTAAAGGCTTGTTTGGTACTCACTTGTAAAACTCCCTACCTGTGTATCAAGGTATGAACAAGATTCACAAAATAAAATTACATGAAAATGTTCCCAAAGATCTCAGTCTTTATCCTCATGAACATGAACCACCAGGGATAATTTTTTTTCTACTATTTTCTTTTTGAATCTTACATTTCCAAAAACTCTAAAAAATGAAGGTGACCAATGCTCATTGTATGCCTCATTGAAAATATTTTAGGTATCCTTAGTATTCCTGATGTAAAAAGATGTCAACTAGTTCTGAAAATTATTACCTAACTCAATGATAAAAAAGACATGTTATCCTCCATTACTTTCTATGTTGTGAAAAGATCCCAAAGCAACCTGGAAAATAAATGGTGGAAGGAGAGCTAATAAAATGCTGTAAATAATACTGAATGATCAGAGGTATGCAGGGACTGCTATTTGGACTTGGGCACTTTGTTAGTCTATGAAAATATAACTTTGTTTTCCTAATTAATGCATTGTATAAATTTAGTTTCTATCTGAACATGCCTGGGAAACTGACACAGCCAGACATTGAAACTCACATTCATGCATATTCAGATGTAAAAATGATTATCAAAACAATTATTTGTTTATGGGGGTATGGTTTTCTTTTCTCTGCCTTTTTCCATTTATCCTCAGTTCCTTCATGGGTTCTACACTGGGTCTAACTTAAGATCTATAATGGATAGTGATTTTAATAAGTGTACTATGTACAGAAAGAGCTAAAAATAACTCTTTTTGTGGTAATGGGGATGGAACCCAGGGGCATTCTTCCTCCGAGCTACACCCCAGCCCTATTTTTTATTTTTTATTTTGAAACAGGGTGTCAATGAGTTGCAAAGGGCCTCACTAAGTAGTAGCTGAGGCTGTCCAAGAACCACGATCCTCCTGTCTCAGCCTCCCAAATGCTGGGATTACAAGCGTGCACCATCATGCCTGGCTTGAAAATAATTTATTAATCTTAATGTAGGTTGTCATTTTAGTAATGCTTTTCCCTATTGTGGAAGATAAAATCAAAAAGTATTCTGACTTAATTTGGAGGCAGGGGATAGATATGTTCACAATCTGTTGTGATTATTTCATAGGTGAATACCTAGTTCAAAGGAATCAAATAATATACTTTAAATATGTCCAGGAAATAAGGGATGCTGAAGCAGATGAGTTGAAGTCAATTCTATCCTATCAATAGTTATGAATTGATTGCTAGCATGGCATTATGGGCACATGTAGCAGTGACTCTGAGAATAATCTGAGTCCCATGGATATAAATAAGAGGCAGTGCCAGAGAACGCCAGAACCAGATATTAGCACTGACCTAGCAGGAAAATGAGGGGTAAGAAGATTTGGGTGAGAAGCATTGATCCTACCCAGCTAGAAAGGTTTACCAGGAAAATGTTACAATACTTGGAAATACTCCATAGTGTGATGTTTAGGAAACAAAGACATTGGGAAGATTAATTTATCCGGAAATACCACAACACCACGTTGGTAATGTCAGGCAACATAGCAGGCACATATCTGACTAGTAAAATACAGGTAGGGATTTTGATCAGATACCCTCTGGGAGGTGGAATTGACAAGTACAAATAATTGTGGAACCTAGTAGGAAAGGGCTGAGATAGCAAGCACATTCTTCTAGAAAAAAAAAATTTTTTTTAAGAGAACAAGGGGAAGGATCTAGGCTTATGGAATGAAGCAAAGTTGTTGTTGGGGTTTTTTTTTGAGGGGGAGTTGGTGGTACTGGGGTTTCTGGAAGCTCTTCTACCTCCAGGCTACACTCCCAGACCTATTTTATATTTTTATTTGGAAACAGGGTCTCTTAAGCCAGAGCGTCTGGCTTTGAACCTGCGCAATCCTCCTGTCTCCATCTCCCAAGCGTGGGGATTACAAGTGTGCGCCACCACGCCCGGCTGAAGCAAAGTTTGAGAAGGAAGAATTAGCTCAATAACTCAAGCATCAGATCTACCTAATCAAAATAAAAGTCTCAGCATAGTCAAGAGAGGGTGGGTTACAATGCAATAACAACCCCCAATCTACTACAACAAAACAAAATTCTTTCTCATATACTCTGTGGTCTTTCCAAGTTAACTGTCCCTTTAAGCAGCCATTTAGCAGTTTAGGTTGATAGAGGATCCAGTATTCTGTTAACTGCACCATCTGGCAAAACAACTTCCGTACAGATGGGTGAGACCACGAGAAGCACGGAAGATCATTTTCTATTGCATTATGTTGCCCAAGGAAGTTACACAACCATCCATAACCTCAAGGACATCCCATCTTCCTGCAAACCTAGAGGTATTGGTTAATAGCACTGTTGTTGACCACAAGATGTGTCCAGGACTTAGAAGCTACTCATTAAAGGCATTAAGAACAAGGTCTGGTGCTTAAATGTCTGAATTTAAAGCTTGATTTCTGCTTACTAACTATATACCTTAGATGAGTTAGTTAACACCTCTTTACCTTACCTTCCTTATCTTAAAATCCATAATAGTACCTCTGTCATAAAATTGTTATAAGCATTTCATGAGTTAACATTTTATGTGCTTTATATATAGTCAGTGCCATGAAAGTGGTAATCATTATTAGAGAACAAAAATGAAGATCGAGTCATTAGTCCAGCATCAGATTGCTAGCAAAGTTGATGAGTGTCTGTGGTCAGTTTTAGGTTATAATGTCCCTAGTTAGTCTAGTATTTCACTCTTTCTTGCATTGCTGAACTGCTTGTGACTATCATAGCACATATTTCCTCTTCTGAGAGTAACCACTGGACTTCCTCTGCCTTATAATTCTTCTGTCTCATTCAAGATGACAATTCTATATGCCTTCCCCTAATCCCACTGCTTATCTCTTCTGAGGGTATAATTAACATAAAATAGCAATATTTATCAAGTACCCATACAAAGTGTACTGGACACATTGCCTAGTTTATTTTACAATTACATACTGATCATCTAACATGTGCCAGACATTCAATAAAGTTCTTATGCAGAGACAAGAAGATCACAGGTTCATGACCAGCCTAGTGAGACCCTTAGCAACTTAGCAAGATATTGTTTCTAAATAAAAATAATAAAAAGGACAGGGGTTGTAGTTCAGAGATAGAATTCCCTGGGTTCAATCCCAAGTACACACACACACACACACACACACACACACACACACACACAGTCACACACACACACACACTAAAGAGCTTGCTCTCATAGACTGCATTTCAGGGTAATTAGCACTGTGTACCTATGTAATTAGCATTAGGAAAATGTATAGTCAGTCAAGGTAAGACATTTGGCCATAGTTTAACCAATAGCAAATATCAGAAATATCATAATTAATATTTGAAACTGCACCCATCTAATTTCAAGGTACCCACCAGTGCTGTTAAATATTATTTTTTATGGATTCCATTAGCCCCTTGGAGAAAAACTCTATTAGAAAAAGTTATACATATAATTGAAAACTTATTGTTATTCTGTCTTAAAAATCTCTTTCCAAATTTTAAAGGAAGTTTATCTTTGAATTTTTCCTCGTTTTTTTCCCCCTGTGCTTCCATTTTACAGCCCCTTCTTCTCAGGCAGGCTGAGCAAAATTTAAAAGCAAAAATATTAATGGTAGCAAAAGGATTTCTAATGATGGAGAAGATAAGGTAAAGTAAAGAAGAACTCCAGGATGGTAGGAAGATACTTTTGAAGAAAAAAGGGAGGAAGAAGGCTTCCTGGCAAACTTAAGTCACAATGCATAGACGAAAATGGACAACATTCCCTCTGGTTGTGGGTCTGCCCTTCAGGAAGATTACAAGATCAAGCCCCATCAAAAAAGGCACAATGTTGTGTGTGAAGGCAGCCATGTGTGCTCACTAATGACTAATGCTATTCGCTGTCACTGCAGAATGCTACCTTTTATAGTAATAGTTCCTGTGTAGCTACTGGTGAATCACCTACAAACTCTCTTGGACAATCTGTAATAATGTACTTTGCCCAGTTGAATCCTTTCCACAACTGAGCTATATAAAACTCTTTAGAAGGCTTCCTACTGAAGAGGATTATCAAGAGTCACATGTTTAAAAAAATCACACTTCAGACAGAATGGACCAAACAATTCTTTCAGGCTGAACCTAAAGAGCTCTGCCTTTCTCTAGTAGGGGGAGGCTGGATATTAAGTCCAGAACTAATAGCAGGCTCACACTGTGCATGATTTCTACATTTCTGTGTATATCTGCATGTACCCATTCCATGGACATACTATGTACGGATCTATCAAATGGTGACAAGCCCGTAACAGACAGTGCTAGTCAATGGTGCACATCTTAACTCCACATTTAGTGACATCATCATGATAGCTTTAAATCAGGCACAGTGGGAGTGTTTTCACCCTGAAAACCACCACATATTACAAACACAGGGGGAGGGGTTGTTGTTATTTACACTTTTTTGGAGAGGCTGTTATTAAAAATTTACCACCAAGCTATTATTGTCTTCCAATTTAATTCTATAGTGTGTGAGTTCATCTCTAAATTATTTTGCACTACTATTAATGTCTTTTTACTTAAGAGGATTTCTTTCATAATTTAAAAATGCATGTTTTCCAAAACTTTTCAATAATTACTATGTAATAGACAAATAATACTGATTATAAATAGTCATTATTTATATGTTTAGATTAAGCAACTCTTAACTGGCCACTGGGAGTAAGCCAGAGTACATACACAATATTAAGAAAACCTGTACTCTCTGTAAAAGTTAAAAAAATACCATCTTACTAATGTTTCAATTTACTTCACTCTTAAAATCAGAGTTAATAGTGCCCAGGCTTCTACCTCTACCAGACTTATATTTGTCCAGGGTAGGGATACATAGGTTTTCCCAACACAAGACCTAGTGGACCCTGGAGCTGATGCTGGGCACATAAACTTCAGGGCCAGGTGCTTATGATTTTTTTTTAATGACTTGTCAACACAAGTAATGGGCCCAGGCTCCAGTGACTCTCAACAATGGATGAAAACTCTTTGCAAATACGGGTGTGGGAGGAAAGAACTTAAATCAAACTTGAAGCTTAGTACCTGCCAGATTTAATCCCTTCTTCTTCTCTCTACTGACAGAGCTAATGAGTGGATTGCAGGATTTGACACCTCACCTCTGATGTTTTAAATACCTCAGATAATAACAGAAATACATTTATGTAGTGCTTTATATGTGTTGGCTCATTTAATCCTCACATCAATGTGAGAGAGAAGTATTAGACTAGCCACGTTTTACAGCTGTGGAAACAGACGCTTGGAGAGATCAAATGACTCATCTAAAAATCACACAGCTGGTAACAGAGACGCTCCAACCTGAGTGCGCTCTCCTCCACACCTTCCCAATGGCTGATGAGCCCAAACAGAATCCTTCCTTTTAGCAACAAGTCAGTTATTGATTCTGGTAAATGAAGGCAGAGCACAACTGAGCTGCCCTCCACACAGACCTCTCTAGCCTAAGCCCTACCCCCGTCCAACCTGAGCTCAGTATTCCCCCAATCCGTCCAGTTGTCAGACACCAGAATCATGGGATTTACTCATTCATTCTGATGGATAAATGAGTCTAATTAATTTAAATGTTAGCCTGTCTAGATTTTCCTTTTAGAGATAATCAAAGACTAGAATGAGAGAAATAAAATTAGGAGATGCACTTGTTCGCACTGGACAGCTGACAAAAAAGTGTTTGGACAAACAGCAGTCATGAAGTAGGTTCAGAGTTTGACTCACACCACAGAGCTAACAGCTCCATGTACATGCAAGGCTTAGTTATAACACACAGGCCTGGATGTGTTGGGAAAGACCTGTTCCAAGGGCTTGTCCAGATCTACTTCTACCTGCTGAGCCCTTTCTAGCATCTTCATATCAGAAGGCAAATTAATGGTCACAGTATTCACAGAGGACTTAATATTATAATGTTCTGTTCAACATTGTCATGAGAATCTTCTTAATCTCAATAATTCAGTTTCAGATATTTGGCTTTTATTTTTTCCTTCCCCTTTCTTCCTCCAACCTACAATAATTTGAGAGACATAAATTATAAGTTGGATGTGAGATGAAGATATTTTACACTGTTTCTGACTGCTCTGTCCTTTTAAAATGAAACACAATTGCTCCCATTAGTAATAGAATGGATTGTGGCTGTCATGTAGATAAATGCAATGGCTTCAACATGCTGTCCATTTTGAGTTACTAAGTAGGAACTCCCAAGCAGCAGCTCCATTGAAGGAGAATGCAGGTGCTTTGATGCCATGCCAAAAACTACATTTAAAAAAAAAAACCTGACTTTTCATGGCAAATCCAGGAAGCAGAATCTTGTGTCATTATCAAAAATTATCTAGCATGTAGCAAAACAAAAGAGTGTACACCTAATGCCAAATGGAACCCCAGTTCTCCAAAGGCATCTTCAATGACAAACCTAACCAGGCATATAACCTCTTCTCAAAGGATCTAAAGAGTCTGCTAACCACAGCTTGATTGTCTTTTTAACTTTTTTGTGGTTGCATTTTTTAGAAGTTTAGAGTGCCACAGCTACATTACAAATTTCTTTTCATGTACAATAACCCGCCTAAAGGCCTCCTGAAATATGTTGACTTTTACCTAAATGAGATCTCTTTAAAGATAAATTAAGAATAACACACATTTTAACTGCTTGATTCCTACTGAAAAGGAGTAAGTAAGGTATTTATAAACCAAAGAGTGTATATGTACGAAAGTTGGTAGTAGTAAAACAAAATGGAAAAGAATAATCCATACTAAGATTGACTACGTTGGGGTACTTAAAATTACTCACTCAGACTTGACATGTAGATTCCTGTGGAAAGCGTATGCTTGAATTGTATTTGAAATTATAATATTGACAGTAAATTAGATGCTGTGCAATCACACCCTGAAAGAATTTCCATAGTAAGTATCCATTGATGTTTTACACGTTGACTAAAAACCTCCCCCAAACTTCCAGCCTGGTAAGTTCAGAACCATAAAAATCTGGATTAAAATTGAGGGTTCGGGACTTCCAGGAAGATGGTGACAGAGAAAAGCGGGGCTTAAGAGCCCCGCTAACAACCAATCTCCATTACCACAAAATCAGCGCCTTTCATAGCCAGAAAACACCATCACCAGAGAAACAAAAAAATCACCAGGATCCAGAGAGAAAGCGGACTGAGAACAGAGCTCAAAGCCACAGAGGAGATACACCAGCCTCACGCCCAAGGACACGGCAGCAGTGCCATACTGCTGGCGGCAGCGGCAAGTTCACCGGACAGCTACAGCAAGCCGAGGTGAGCTGCTGTGGAACAGCCAGGTGGGATTTTTCAGCGCAGGGAGCATCTAAAGCTCCCAGTGGCTGAGTTCAGCACATGCTGCAGGGACTCAGAGTGGAACTTAAAACCAAGAAGAAATACGCCAGCCTCACGGCAACGGACGTAGCAGCGGTGCCATATTGCCACCGGCAGCAGCACACCGAGCTCAGTACAGCTACATCTGCGTACTCAAAAACAGTGAGTCAAATTGCGGGCCACAGAGGAGAACTCCCAGTACTGTACTCCCTGGGACTTGACCCAGTGGGGGAGTGGTGGTGGCAGAGATATCACACCATAGGAGAACGTGCAACCTGGCACCCCCCATAGTTTAAAGCAGCCTCTATCGACTCTCTGGGTTGGAGACTCTGTGATACAACCCAGTAAAGGAGTAGGGGTCTGAGATACTACAGACTCGAGATCCAGAGCAACTTAAGTGAAGTCATAGTGACCCAAGGGAAGAACCCAGAGAAGGAACAAACTTCCAAAATCATGGGAAAGAGGAATAATACTGGAGCAATGAATGCCCAGAACCCCACAACATCAGGACCCGATAAAACAGAAAATCAGAGATTTCTAGAAGATCAAATCAGGAAAATAACTGTAGAAATAATAGAGGTGCTTCAAAAAGAACTCAGAGAGAGCCAAAAAGAGATAAAGGATGCAATTAATGAAGTAAAGGCCTCAATTCAAAGCACAAACAACCGATTAGAACACATGGAGAACAGAATCTCGCTCTTAGATGATCATTCCAAAAATGAACGCATAGTTTCTAATCTAGAAAAAAATATCCAACAGCAGGAATCTGACAATGAAGAATCATGGGCCCATCTTAAGAGAGCTAACCTAAGAATAATTGGAATAGAGGAGGGAAAAGAAAGTGAAACCAAAGGTATCAACAATCTCTTCAAGGAAGTAATAGCAGAAAATTTTCCAAATATAGAGCAAGAGTTTGATACACAGATCCAGGAAACTTATAGAACTCCCTTTAGACAGGATTGGAAAAGAGGATCCCCACGCCACATAATTGTCAAAATGACCAATGTGGAAGCCAAGCAGAGAATCTTAAAGGCAACAAAAACAAAGGGCCAAGTGACATTCAGAGGCAAACCAATTAGAATCACTCCAGACTTCCCAAACCAAGACATGAGAGCCAGAAGGGCTTGCAGTAACATATTCCAAACTCTGAAAGAAAACAACTTCCAGCCAAAAATTTCTTACCCAGCAAAACTTTCTATCAAATTAGATGGAGAAATAAGACGCTTCCATGACAAACAGAAACTGAAGGAATTTATGTCTTCAAAACCAGCGCTAGAGAAAATACTCAAAGAGATTAACTACAAAGAAGAAATAGATAACACACACCAGAACCAGAGAAACAAGATTTTTCATCCAACAGACAACTAAGATTGGTTATCTGTGGAGATTCATTATTTATGTTAGTCTTTTACCTATCTCTAAATGGTATTGTTTGCCTTTATTGTTGTTAATTTTTAGGATTTCTAGTTGGAATATTAATATACCTTCAGATATAGCATTTGGAAATATTTTATCCCATTCTATCAGTAGCTTTTAACTCTGTTTACAATGTCTTTGGATATACAATATTTTATTTTTTAGGGAGTTTGTATACTCTTCTGTTGCCTGTGCTATTGAAATCATATCCAAAAAATCACTGCCAATTTCAATGTTGTGAGGTTTTATTACCCAGATTTTCTTCTAAAAGTTTATAGTCTTAAGATTTATATTTAGGTCTTTTATCTATTTTGAGTTAATATTTGTATATGGGACTAGGTAAGGGTCCAATTTTATTCTTTTCCATGTAATTATTATTTTTCAACAATATTTAGTTAAAAGATTATTATTTCCACCACCAAATGTTCGTGGAAACCTTGTCAAAAATAACTTGACAATATAGGGAATAATTTAGCTCTAGGCTTTTACTTAACTCCAATGGTTTATATATCTGCCTTTAGAACAGTACTACACTGTTTCAATTATTGTAGCTTTATATGGTTTGAAATCAGAAAATATATATCTTCTAGCTTTGTTCTTCTTCAAGATCGTTTTGGGTATCTAGAATCCATATTCCATATTAGGATTGATTTTTTTTCTGAAAAATAAATATATAAATATATGATAGTTTCACCTAAAAAAATAGAAAAAAATATTCTCTGGTAAGAAAGAAAGCAAAAAGAAATATTGAAATGTTATCCTTAAGTCATCAAAATCTTGGTATCAGACAAATGAAACTATTATGTGAGATTATCATTTTTAATTTTGGATAAATTGCTATAATACTAGATGTCAACCACTAAGCCAAGCATGGGAGGGAGGGATGGGGAGAGAATGGGGTGGGGATCGGGTGGGGGCTGACTGGGTGATGTGTGCATGTATGTCTACAAAAGCTTGTATCCCACTATGATGTATGAATACAGTGCACCAATAAAAAAAAATTGAGGGTTCGTAGATAAACCCTATAAGCCAATTGATTTTCAAAAAATGTATTGCTATCAAGTAATGGTAAAAGAACAACCTCTTCTGCAAGCTGGAGAACCAGGAAAGCCAGTACTATGGTTCATTTCAAATTCAAAATCCTTAGAAACAAAGGAAACAACAGTGTAATTCCTAGTCCAAGTTCCAAGAAGTAGAAGTTCCAGTGTCTGAGAGCAGGAAGATGGTTGTTCTAGTTTAGGGGGAGAGAAAATTTGTCCTTCCTCCTTTTTGTTATATCAGGGTACTCTCTAAAAGGATGGATGATAACCTACAAATCTTAGTCAGGGAATGCCTTATTTACTGGATCTACTGATTCAAATACTAATCTCTTCTGAAAACATCCCTCGCAGACATACCCAGAATAAAGTTTAATACCTTGAAGATGGCAGCAGCAGTGTGGCTTGTATTTGGGAGAGGCAGACAGATCCAATCCACCTTGAATTTTTGAAGAAATCTCCCCAAAACTAGACTCCTCCTGCCGTACAAGCTCAGAAATTCTGGGCAATATACTATGTGAGAAAAATGTTCAGGGTGTGTCAGAGAGAGCCCTGCATAGCCTGGTTGGGCTGCCATGCCATGTGTCCCGGGAGACATCGGCACTCATGGCCTCCACACTCCTCTGCACAGTACTGAGGGCTGGGGTCCGCTTAGAGCAACAGATCCTGCTCTGCATGGTAAAGCTGTGGACCTCTGCCTTCAGAGGGGAGACAAAATTCATTGCTACTAGGTATTCAGGCTACCAGCCTTTTGCAAAAGATACATTCTGTTTTTTCATACTAAAGGAAAAAATATGGAAGAAAAATGGGAACCTCTGTAGACGACGTGCCCACAGTGATGAAGACAGGAGCCTGCTGAGTGGCAAGGCTAATGCTGGGGCCTGCGGGGTGGGGATCAGATCCAGCTGAGTGGCGAGGCTGAACCTGGGCCTGCTACACAGCAAAGGGCCAGCAGGTTTCTGCAACCATGTGGTCAGGAAGTACTTAAAACTACTGCTGCCTCACCCCCATCTCTCAGCAGATCTCCAGATCCAGGTGACCTCTATTAAAAAATTGGGTATGAGTGGATCATCTCATCAAAGTCACTCGCCTTCTGGTTGTCATGATTTCAGCAAATGGCAAATAGTGTGGAAAATAAAAGAAGGGCTTCCAAGGAAGAGATAAACTGTAATTGATCACATATGGAGAAATGGAAACTGAAACATTATTGGTGAGATTGTAAATTAATGCAACCACTTTGAAAAACAGCATGGAAGATCCCGGAAGAATGAAAACAAACTTACTATATGACCCAGCAACACCACCTATGGGTATCTACCCCAAAAAATGAAAATCAAACTACCAAACCAATGTACGCATATCATAGATGCACACACAATTCATCATTCCCAAACTATGGAACCAGCCAAGATGTCCATCAACAGATTAGTGGATTACAAAACTATGCAATATGTTCACAATGGAATTTTCCCAAGCCACAAAGCAGAACAAAATTATGGCATCTACAGGAAAATGTCACAAAAGTTACAAAATCAGATGCTTTCCCTAATATGTGAAAATTAGGGATAAATGGGTAATAGGAGGAAATCTAGTTGAAAAAGGGGCCCTATAGAGGAGCAATTAAAGTGACCTATCTGAGGGGATTGGAGGGGGGAAGATATAAACTCTTCAAATGTACTTAAACAAATGTATCAATGTCAATCATTAAATCAAGCATGAGAATGAGGGAGGGGGAGGGAAAGGGATGGGGATTGGATAAAGGCTAATTGGGTGATGTGTGCATGTATATCTCCAGAAGTTTTTTTTTTTATTCCATTAAGACATTTGACTACAATGCACCAATCAAAATATTAAAAAACAAATTTTAAATAAAAAATAGTCTTATAGCTTATGTAGATGTTTAACCTAATCAACTTGACACATAAATTAAGCATCACCATTTGACCTGCATCTATAGCCACTTCTTGAAACCATACTTAAGGTCTTGCCACCAGGAAGCTGGCTGATCACCCAGGGGAAGGTTCTCATATTGGGAGTTCAGTGTTGGTAATTTTGCTGGCAGACTGGGTTCTCAGTGGTGGCTGAAGCCAGGTTGGCCTTGGTAGGTGGAAAACCATTTTGCTAAGACCATGCAAAACCTCCATTTTGCCTTGATAGTCACTGGGTCAGGAGTATCTGAGGAAAAAGTTTGGCTGACATCCACAAAACAGGCCATCCTATCCACTTAATTATTAAAATCCTTCACTGCCAGGATTACCCCTTGGTAAGCATTAACATAGGACACAAGTATATTCTTGTGTTTTGTTCCTTTAAAGGAATCTGTCTATATGCCTCTTCTCCAAATTTGCTAGCATTTTCTGACTATATTCTAAGTCTCTGGTACTATAGTCAAACTGTTGGCTACAATACATTAATTGGTATACATTCACACATCTGGCTACTTCTACTAAAAAAAAATATACAACTAAGTATGCTCCTCAAAGTTGTGAACATTGGAAGTAATTTCATTGCCACTATTAAGAGGTGTCCCAGATGAGAACTGTAGTGCTATAGCTGCCACTTTCAGGTGGTGGTGAACATCTTATAGAGCCATCTATAAACCAGGCTGGAATCTTTCCTTCATCTGCTAACAGGTAATGGGTAACTCCCCATGCAGCCACAGGTGCAGGCTGGGAGCAGAAAGGAAGAGGTAGTGTTGCAGTAATATGAATCATGAATATTTGGGCCATTTCTTTATGCAACTTACTTGTGCGTTAAGTCTGCTGGGACCCAGTCAAGTACATCCAACTTGGACCAGGTAATAGATTATTACTATACATAACCAAGTTTGTTGTTTGATGAGAAAGATAATGCTCAGTTCATGGTAGGCAGTTCAAGATATATGGTAAATTGGTAGCCTATATCCAAGCATTCAGTTTCTACTAAGGATAGTAATAGGTTACAAGCTATGTCTCAAAAAGAGTTATGTGGATCATGGAAGACCTTAAAGACTTACTTCGTGGTGCACCTGTGGGGGCCTGGTAAAGGGTCTTCACTTCAAGTGATTCTAGCAGAAATTGGCAGTCACAGTATTCAGGACTCTCACCTCTGCCTTCCTCTAACATAAAACTGTCACACAACCCAGGCCATGTCAACCAGATGATTTGTTAAACTCAAAGTAGAAGAAAACATTTATCTCTTTGTCATACAAGACACAGAATGAAGTTCCAAGATGCCTATGGCCTCCCTATTACTATCTACCCTCCACCAATACTTCTTAATAGAACAGAGTAGAAATCAGAACTCAAGAAAAAGTAAAGGAAAAGATACCTAGGAAAGAATTCTGGTGATATTTACATCTCTAATTCCAAACAGCAGAAAGATCAAAACCATTAAATATCCCTAGGTATTCCTATGTGAGACAAACCAAATATCCCCCCTTTTGTGAGACCTTTGATGCTTTTGAAGGTTTAAAAATTAAATATGTAGATAAAATTAGTATTATAGCTATTGACTGTTTGATGCAGGGCAGAATCAAGGACCAGAACCTCCTGTTTCTGGTACTTCAACCACTTTAGGCCTCAGATCCACACCATTTAAAGTGTGGGTGACAGAGGTATCTATCCCACACACTTCTGATCACACTTCCCAAAACTGAGTTGATGTGAAACTCTCTTGTAACAAGACACCTAAATTGAAGGTCTGAAATCCTCCTTTTCTACTGATCCATGACTCAAACTTTTCTAAGATATTTCAGAAAGAACTCAGTAAATCTGATGTGGCAGCATATTAGATGCTTTATCTCATTTCATGTTCTTAAAATGATGCTAAGGATTCCAGATACAAGCTAAGAATTTCTTATGACATCGGATAAGATCTACAGAGGTCACAGGAATTTTCACAATGCAGATGCCCTAAGTACTGAGAGCCCTCTACCAGAAAGCCTTTGTTCCACTACTCCTCACATGGGAGCCCTTTAGCCTCAAAGCCACTAGAGTCCATCCACCTTTTCCTCGGTCCAGAGTTGATCTAGAAATGAAAATTATGTGGAAGCTAATGTTTAGTATTGGGCAGTTTCATATCTGACAAGATAAGTTTAAATCTAATGGAAGGAAATACATGCAACAAGAGGCCATGGGCATTTGAGGGTTTGACCATTTGGGGAGCTGGGAAATGTAAGTCAGTGGGGGCCCAGGAGTAATAAGAGGAGCAAGAAGGAACCCACTTTTCAGCATGTTCAGGCCCCTGGCCTACAGGATACACTGAGGTGATTCCAAGCAGAGTCTCAAATTCCAATCTCAATGAAAGAGGCAATGTTTATTTTGAGTCATGTTTGCAAAAGGCTGAGAGTGAAATAGAACAGGGAGGAGAAGTTAAAACAAAGTGGTGATGTCATTCAAAGTGAAGGCTTTTGTACATAATGGAATTTTTTCCTATGTAGGGCATCACTGGGAGTGACATTTCAGAAGAGCACAGCTGAAAATAAAGTCCATCAAATGACATAGGGTTATCAGATTGGAGAATGCTTCTAATAACTACAGAGGGAAGCAAAGCAAAGCAATCCCTTCAGTAGCATCACCATGTTGTGCTTACAATCCTACAAGCACAAAGTTGGACTTCCAAATTCCAATTGCATTAGCAGTTAATATTTGATACAATGAAAAGTTTTTATTTAAACCTTCATTTAAAAGGTACTTTTCTGTTATAAAATCAATGCATCTTAATTTACTTTCAGTTCTCGTATATACAAAAAGATAAGCAGAGCTTCCTTGTGAATGGATGTATGGGCCAGAGTCCAGGATGCTTGGTCTTCCTCCCTATGTTTCTGTCCTAGATTCCTTAAAATTCTGGAGCCCCGTGGAACAAATTTTCTAAACCATTCTGAAGCCAGCGTCTAAATTCCTCAGATGAGAAAATCGAGACACAGAGAAGTTAAATAACTTGTCTGAGGTCTCTCCTTTTCCTGTTCTGGAAAAATCTCTAGATGTTTGTTCTGATCACTACTTCACTGACATTCATTAATTTTACAGTAGTTTTTTTTTTTTTTTTTTAAGATCCTGGCATAAAGAAAAAAAATACTTTTAAAACTCAGGCAAGGCAGGGCACGCCGGACCCTGGAAGAGCCGGGCCTGGGTTGCAGGACTCTGGGCCCCGGGCCAGACCACGTGGAGCATGCCAGACCCCTGGAGAAACCAGGCCTGGTCGTAAGACCCTGGGTCCAGGGTGGGGGTCAGGCGGGGCACGCCAGCCCTGGAAGAGCCAGAGCCTGGGTCACAGGACTCTGGGTCCCGGGCGGGATTGGGCAGAGCACGCCACACCCCTAGAGAAACCAGGGCCCAGTTGCAAGGCCCTGGGCCCCGGGCAGGGGTCAGGCAGAGCACACTAGACCCCCTGAGAAACCGGGCCAGGTAGTAGGATCCTGGGCCCCAGTGAGATCGCGCAGAGCACACCAGACCCCTGGAGAAACCTGGGCCAAGTCACAAGGCCCTGGGCCCCGGGCAGGGGTCAGGTGGGGCACGCCTGCGACCTGGGCCCCAGGCGGAGTCGTGCGGAGCATGCTGGACCCCTGAGGAAACCAGACCCGGGTCACATTGCTACTGAGTGCCGGATCCCACAACCTCCTCAAACCACACATACTGTCTTCTCTTATTTAAAAATAAATAAATAAATAAAACTATCAGAGAGGGGTCAAGAAGGCTGTGGCAAATGTCAGGATACTGGAGATGCAGACAAAACTTATCCAAATGAACTGGAACTTTTGGAAAAATTTCCCGCGAAGGAGGACTGCTTCTCTACATTGTTAAGAATCTTGTACATTACCTATAAGGAGAGAGTTTAGCAGAGACCTAGGAGAAAGGCTGTGTTGAAAGCAGTCTCTGCGATGGCAGTGGAGACTTGTATTCAGGAGAAGCAGAAATCAGATCCTACCAACCTTAATTTTTTAGAGAAATTACACCAAATGTCGAATGCTACCGTCGTGCATGCTTAGGAACACTGGACAACATTCAGAGTGGAAAAAGAGCTTGGGAAAGATTGGGAATGGTGGAGGCAGTGGCAATGGCAGTGGCCAGTACTCAGGGGAGGCAGAGATCTGATGCATTACACCTGGAACCTTTAAAGTAATAACCCCAGATTCAGAATGCTACCGCCATGCACCCTCGAGAATGTGGGACAAATGGCTGGGCGAAGAGGGTGCTCGGATTGGAGCCTGCCGAGGGGTGAGGCTGACGACAGACACAGCAAAGCTGGGATTGGAGCCTGCCGTGAGGCAAGGCTGGTGCCAGAGCCTCCAAGGCCGGGATCAGAGCCTGCCGAGGGGTTAGGCTGGTGCTGGGGACAGCGAGGCTGGGATTGGAGCCTGCCGTGAGGCAAGGCTGGTGCTAGGGCCTCTGAGGCCATGATCGGAGCCTGCTGAGGTGTTAGGCCAGTGCCAGGGCCAGCAGCCAACATCGGAGCCTGCTGTGAAGCAAGGCCAGTGCAGGGGCCTTCAAGGCTGGAATCGGAGCCTGCCAAGGGGTTAGGCCAGTGCCGGGGACAATGACACCAGGATCGGAGCCTGCTGTGAGGCAAGGCTGGTGCTGGGGCCTTTGAGGCCGGGATCGGAGCCTGCCGAGGGGTTAGGCCGATGCTGGGGCCAACAGCCAGCATCGGAGCCTGCTGTGAGGCAAGGCCAGTGCTGGGGCCACTGAGGCCGGGATTGGAGCCAGCTGAGGGGTTAGGCTGGTGTTGGGGCCAGCGAGACAAGAATCAGGGCCTCCTATGAGGCAAGGCCGCTGCTTGAGCCAGCGAGGTCTGGATCAGTCCACCGGGTATCCAGGCCACTACTGGGGCCGTCAAGAGTGGGATCGGTACTTGCAACACAGCATGCACAGAGAAATATCGCAGAAAATAAAAACCAGATGCTTTCCCTAATCAGCAATAACTAGGAGGAAAGGGGCAACAGGAAGAGGTTGAGCTATAGAAAGGGCCCTATAGTGAAGCAATTAAGGTGACCAATCAGAGGGTATGGAATAGGGGAGGATGGAACCTCTTTAAAACGCAGGAAGTACATAAACAAATGTATCAAAGTTAATCACCAAACAAGCATGGGATCAAGGGAGGGGGAGGGAATGGGATGGGGACTGGATGAGGGCTAATTGGATGATGTGTGCTTGTATATCCTCTCAAGTCTTATATTCCAATGTGATATATAATTACAATGCACCAATAAAAATAAATTAAAAAAATAAAACTCAGGCAAAATATATGTTGGCTCTGCTATCAAATGGCTAGGATACAAATCTCAATTTCACCATCCACAAGTGTGACACTGAAAATCAATACGTCTTTCAGAGCCTCAATATTCTCATTTTTGATACAGATTCATATGATATTTAATGGGAAACTAGTAAATGAGTGAAGCCTTTATTTCTGAGATTCTTTCTAGTTAAAAAGGAGGAAGAATAAAAAACATTTTTTTCTTTTGATTTTGGTCTTTCTACTCATCCCTCCTAGTTTTGTTTTGTTTTTTTCTCCCTTTTAGTGATAACACAGTGATGGCTCTGACTTGTTATACTATATAACATAGGAAATACTGATTGCTATAAAAACACACACTCTAAAACATCAGGAACTTAACAAATTGTAAATACTTCTTATTCAAGTAAAATGCAATGTGTACATTTCAGGTCAGTGGCTAGCCTTCCATGTATCTCTACCATCCTCTGCAGCCTCAGAATTTTTTGCTAGATTTGCTGTATCCTTCCAGTGAGTCACAGGAAGACAGAATGAAAATCATGGCGGAGGTATTTATGCATTAATCCTAGAGGTGACACGCAAGGCTTCTGATCATATTTCACTGTTAAAACTCAGTCAAATAATCCTTGAGAGATACAATGGGAGTGGAAGAATATATACCCTAGAGAAGTCACATGATGGAAAGTGAGATGCAGGCACTTCAATCTTATATGCTACTGGTCAACCATTTAGAGTTCTCAAGTAAACACATCTTGCTAAAGATGAAGCAGTTCTGTGTAAACCCAAATGCAGATATAAGGAGAAAAAATAGCTTAGTTTTCCCACATAAACTTCACACAGTAAAAATTATTACCCATTTCGATGATGATATAAACCAATTAAAAAAAAAATCCTGTAAACGCACATGATTCTGAGTGGGGAGAGAAAGCTGTGGCAAAAAGGAGAAAACACATGTGTTTTTCTTTCCCTGCTTTGGGCTGCCATTGACTTTTCTCTGTGTCATTTGACCATTATTTATTCTTTCCAAATATTTTACTCTTCTTTCCTTCCCTGCTGCTTCTCAAAGGTACTTTATCTACTAAAGTAAGATGTTTACAAACTAACATTTATGGACTCTCAAGTGTGTAACAGGGACCATTTATTGGAGAAACATTACAATTGTAAATTGTTCCTCATTCAAAAATTAATTCTCTGCACATGATGTAAGTTGCTTAATCAGTAAATACTGTGCAAACAGGTGTCATCCTAGTTTTCAAAAGTGATGTAATGTGTAAACAATTCCAAGTGCACGTTCCATTCACGGTGCTTACCAATATAAGTGTTTCTCTAAACTGATGTTGAATTGTTTATGTGAACAGACCAAAAGCAACAGCTGGAGAAACCAGAGGCTAGTGCATCATCCATTTGGCCTGGAATTTTGCCCATGTGTCCTGCTGTTGACCATGGAATGACTTGCCATCTGCCTTTCACAGGGAACCCCTCCCCTACCTCCTACAGAATGGCTCCTAGCCTCTGCAGCCAGTTGCTGAAGAGAAAGCTATTATTGGTAAACCCAACTGCAGAAATAAGGAGAAAAAAATAACTTGATCTAGCCATATATAATTTCACACAATACAAATTCCTATCCATTCAGAAGACATTGTAAATTCATTTTAAAAAAAAAACCTTCAGGGTCACATGCAAGCAGCTTATTCTATAGGCCCTGACTGCTATAATTTACCACCCTTCTCCTATGCTTAGGAACGCCCTACATCAGCACTTCATTTTTTTCCTCTAATGAGCAGTACTACTTCCTCAAAAAGCACTAGTTCCCATTTTAAAATTCATCCCTGCGATGTATAACTGAGGCTTTGTTGGGCCTACATTGCAGTCTAGCTTCTGTACTGTCCAATCATTTCCACCCCAAACTTCTTTCCTGCCATAGATGTGGAGTCATAATATCATATGCCCCAAATGCCACAGAACCCAGTGTGTGAGAGTTGTTACTAACAGTCTAAGAAGCAATGATAGGATGGCATTTGGGGCCTGGATCATTCACCTCATAGGTAGCAACTAAAAACCTTACCACTAAATTGTAGCTGAAATTCAGATGGCTCCTGGAACAAGCTGTTATTCAACTGATAAAACTTTCACTGGAGGTGAAATGGAATGGTGAGTGAGTATAAGGGAGGGTATGATGTGTATACTGTCTCGGGTGTTTAAGACATGGAAGAAATAAGGGATATCAGAATAATGGCATTGGTGACTTTTGCAAAGCACGGCTAGTGTGCTGCAGAAAAATAATGAACATCTGAGAATTAGTACAAAAAAATCAAGCAATATCCAATTCAATAAATAAAAAGTCAGTTATGAAAGGCAGAGCCCATTTGGGATAAAGAAGAATATCCAAGAAATTCAAAGACCATAGCTGATTTGACAGGGCTGGACCTAAATGTGGCTAAATGTCCAAATAAGGTAGGTCTACTAACTCAATACCAGGACCTTATTTGGAAAAAAACCTAGAACTATGACACATAGAACCAGATATAAAAATTGGTGGAGACTGCAGCGTTATAGTTACCAGTTGTGGGGAAAATGCCATAAGGACCTTGGAACAAGCTACATCAAGAGAATCAACACAGGTACCTGGAGTTCTGAAACATGGTTATGCCAGTCAGCAGCAAAGGAACATATGGATTCTTTAAAACAAACCCTGCCAGCCCAGCATGGTGACACAAGCTTGTAATCCCAGCATTTGGTAGGCTGAGATGGAAGGATCGCGGTTTGTGGACAGTCTCCGCTAATTAGTGAGGCTCTTTGCAAATCAGTGAGACCCTGTTTCAAAATAAAGAATAAAAAATAGGGCTGGGGGTGTAGCTCGGAGGTAGAATGCCCCTGGGTTCCATCCCCAATACCACAAATAATAATAATAATAATAATAATAATAACAACAACAACAACAACAACAACAACAACAACAACCACCACCACCACCCTGGCATGCTACTGGATAATAGGAGAGACAAAATGCCTGAGCAACAGCCATAAAAGAACCTTGAACTCATGAATTGGGCTCTATCAAAAACAACAAGTCATAACTAATGGATCATAAGATGGAAGCAATATATTTGGGCTGAAGCATGGAGGTAGCTTCAACCCTCATACACTCATCACTATTACATAAACATTCCTCTTTCAGCTCACATCTATGTCTGTGTGCTATGTATGAATAGCAGAAGGATTATGAGAATAATCAAATTTGGTTTAAACTGGCTCTGTTTATGAATATGACTGTACTGGCTTCAGGGATAGCCTTTAATGACAGTAGTGAGAGAAGCCCTTCCAATGTGAAGAGCTTTGGGCAGTGGGCCTGGAGTTTCGCTTTCTCCACTGGAAAGAGAAGAGGCTCAAGTTTAGAATATACATGGACTTGGGTAGCACTAACTGGCCTGTAAGGGAAAAGATTGGAAAATCCGGGACAATGGGACTAGGATTCAGTCGTGTGGATAAATATATAGTAATGAGCATGAAGCATAATGAATTTTTGTGTCTTTGTTAACATCCTCCAGATCTAATGATTTAACCAGACAACATCTGTTGGTCTCTGTCATTGGCCACTGCTAGCACAATGAGACATGAACTAGTTGATTATAGTCATAGAGAAGGAGGCTATACTTGAGCCCAACAGTATGCCCCATACTTATCAAGCTGCTCACCTCATGGAAGCCAGGAAGGGAGAGGAGGAGAGAGAAACAAGGACTAGGGACTAGATACAGTCCCTCAGGACACACCGCAAAGACCCACTTCCTTCAACTAGATCCCATTTACTGCAGTTTCTATCACTTCCCATTGTACTCTCAGCTATGAACCCATGAATGGACTAATCCATTGATGACTTCAGAACTTTCACAATACAATCACTTCCCAAGAGCCCCACCTCTGAACACTGCTGCACCGGGTAAGAAACTTTCAACACATGAACCTTTGGGGACATTCCAGATCTAAACCCTAACAAGAAAGGAGGCTCACCTGAATCCTGATAAAGTTGTTCCCTCAGTATTCATGGAGTAGGTCTTGATGACACTATGGTAAACAGTTGCAAGGTCCTGCTTCCCCTGCAAGGACAGACTTGCTGCTTTCCTGGGTTCTCTTAGCCATCAGCTTCCAGTCATCAGCTCCCCTGCACTAGCTTCAGCTATAGGTGCCTGAGGTCCTGTGCAGAACATATATTCCTAATATATCTCAGTGTCTGCTTCCAGAGAACTCAACCTATGCAGCATGCAAGCAGCAGGAATAGGCAAACATTTTTACTATCAATGGGTAATACTTCTTGAGCTCCAGGATGAGCCAGACATTTTGCAGAGTACTTTTAAAAGGTCTTGTTTTAGCCTAAGAAAAACAATATGTCTGTGGGATAGATAGCAATATCATCCGTGCTTCATTGCCAAAGTAGCTTCAGACAGAGAACTCATGTAACAAAGTCATATTTCTAGGAACCCATAGCCTATGCACTTGATCATTAGATATATTAAAAACTGAAATAACTTGAGGTAATATCTTGAAGAGATGTTTAATCTGTGACAGATTATCCAAATAGAAGTCAACCACTGTTAAGTATAAGTGTCAGAGCTCCTGCAGAGAGGAGATGACATACTCCCCTCAAGTACTAAAGACAGATAAATAAACTACTTAAAGGATATTGACTGGGTATAGAAACCTCACAGAAAAAAAGTGTAGTGCCACAGGAAAACCTGGTAATTTTGGGGTGTCCTTCTATCCTTAGGTATGAAGGAAGCTGCAGTGGAAACATTTATGGAAACCCAGAGGCAGAAGGAGTTGTGTACAATCTGGAAGAATCAATGGTGAAGAGTGACAATGAAGAGAAGAAGCTAGAGGAACCCATGTACTGACCTCCCTTCCTCTCATCTTCTGACCATACTCCCCATTGGCCAAACTGAGCAGAAGCCAAGAGGGTAGATGGGCAGCTTTCTGAGGCAGAAAGCAGGGGGAACGAGGTAAAGAACAGGTTAGAAGGGCAAAAAGACAGCATCCAGAACACACAGTGAGGTAGGTAGCAGGTGAAGATTCTGAGAATCAAAACAGACCTTCAAGCAAGACCTCGCAATTTCAGTGGCAGAATCAGAACCTGAATTCTCCAACTGTACCTCTATGTGTTTTCTAATTCTGCTGTTTGATATACTCATAGAAGGGTAATTTTCTCACCACATTGGCACTTATTTAATTACAGTACAATCATACAACCTACATGGGTTCCTTATAAACTTTCTCATGTGCTTATTTCACCTGCTCCTAATAGACAAGTCATTCTTGTGGGATCCAGATGATTTTCAATCTCTGCTACCAATATGGCAGAAATTTCTTGGACCTCTTTGAATACTAAATTTTTTATAGAAACTTCTACATGCCAAGAAAATATAAATGAAAACTTTTAAAATGCAGAAAGATTTTATTCCTTGAGGAGGGCAGGGGAAGTCCATGGACTTTATCCTGGGAAGTTAGAACGTTTTGGACTCCTAGGAAACTGAAAACAATTATAGAGATAAATAGAATTTATAATAATTAGAAAGAAAAGAAAGGAGGGGTGGCACAATGAATAAATTATTGAGTATACCTACAGTAAGCCACACCTTACATATATGTATTCTCATGAGACTACAGAATAAGTGTGAATAACAGGCATGAAAATGTGGCTACTTAGCATTGATTCTCCCTCTATCTAGAAACAGAAACTAAAATCTCCTTAGGGAAATTTGTCTGTCTTCATTTTTTTTTTTTTTTGGTGATACTGGGGTAACTGGAAGCCCTTCTACCTCTGGGTTACACTCCCAGACCTATTTTTATATTTTTTATTTGGAAACAGGGTTTCTTAAGCCAGCGAGGCTGGCTTCGAACCAGCGTGATCCTTCTGTCTCCACCTCCCAAGCACGGGGATTATAAGCATGCGCCACCACGCCTGGCTTTGTCTTCATTCTTAACCACTGAGTTGAAACATGATGGCCACACTCCCATTTCCCAAGACTGGGTCCTGATTGGCCCATACTCATCAGTATATCCTGTTTTCCTTTAGTTGTTTGCTAGAGGTGCCATAATAAAATACCAAACTGGATGGTCTAATAACAAATTTATTTTCTCACAGTTCTAGAGGCTAAAAGGCCAAGATGGAATCATCAGGTTTGGTTTCTCATGACCGCCTCTCCTTGGCAGTAGATGGCTATCTTCTTCTCCCTGTCTTTTTAACACCATACCTCCATGCTTGCCCTCATCTCTTCTTATAAGGACACTGTCATACTGAATTAGGATCCACACATATGATCTCATTTAAATTTAATTACCTCTTTAAAACAAGACTCCACATATAGTCACAGGGAGTTAGTATTTAAACATGTGAATTTGAGAGGGGATACAAACTTTCCTCTAACATTTCCTTCAGACACAGTGATTGGTGCAGAGATGGAAAAGGATTTTAGTCAGAGTCCAAGAAACTTGAGGAAATATATTTTCAGATTTGTGGGAGCTAAGTGTGTCCACTTGTCCACTGGACTAAGTAATATTAAGAGATGAGGCTCAGGTTCCTACAGCTATTTTTGTATCATGAGGAAATCCAACTCACATCACATAGATGAAATCAGAATAGAAGATTCAGGAAAACTACTCAAGTATATGACCTAAACCCCTGAACTTATATTATGCTTGAGCCAATAAATTTCCTTTGGGTTTAAACAAGCTTGGTTTAAGCTTCTATACATAATGTACAACATGAAAATTGTTAATAGCATATCTTTGCTTTTCGGAGTCAAAAAGATCAGTGCTAGAATTTGCGTTCATCTCTGGAAGATGCTAAAGTTCTTACCTTACCTTCTATACCAAGTTTACTATTTTTTTCTGTAGAAAGTCACAGGTTACAAGCAAGTTATAACTATGACCTAAATTCTATTGTGCCTTTTATATCAGAATGAAGTTACCCATTCCTCCAGAATCTACATGTTTCTCATGAATTTCTAAATATAGCGTGTGAGAAGTCTAATCTAATGCAAGTCTAACTGGCCATTCTGTTGTAAATGCCAGAGGAAAGCTTGGATTTCAGAAATGCTACCTGTCTCAGTCAAGAGTTTCACTGCTATGACTCCAAAAAGCCTGACCAAACAACTTAGAGGAATGAAGATTTATTTGCTCACAGTTCTGAAGATTTCAAGGGTTCACTCCATGTCAGGTGGGGTTACATCTGCAGAGCTAGGGCATGGTGGAAGAAGGCAGAGAGATAAAATGCTCTGCTTTCACATCATAGAGACCAGAAGTGATAAAGGAAACAAGGGGATTCAAAGACGCAACATAGTCCCCAGGACCACACCCTCAGGGGTCCACCTTCTCCAGCCACATCCCACCTTCATAGGTTACCACCCAGTATATCCATTACCATGAATGTATCCACTGATATTACAACTCTAGTGATTAAATTATAACAACCATATACATCAAAACATGAGCCCTTTGAGGGGACATACTATATCTAACCATAATACTATCCATCTTGTGTAAACTTTCTAGTGACATTGAAGATCTGACATTTCCCAGAGGCACAGTTACTTTGAAAGGACAATGACTTTCTTGCTTTCCTTCAACACAGTTGAATTTGACATGTTTTCTATGCCAGGCAGCCTGCCATGTGGTATGTGGGATCTAAAAATAAATACAACAAGGTTCCTGTGTTGGGGATGCTTTCAGGAAGAGAAGTCTGTGAATGACTAACAAAAAACTTTTTTTGTCACTTGTGAATATGTATCTTTGTTCAGAGACAGTAAAAAGAGCACCTCACTTCAGACTTGTTGCTATTATCATCTTTGGGAGGCTACATCATTAATTAGTATCTGTTGAACTCTGAAGTCTATTACAAGTACACAGGATTTTAATTTCCCCACCACTAAGTTTAAAATGCTTTTTACAACGATTTGCAATTAAAAGGTGTAGAAAAAACAAACCCAAGTGGAAACCTGACATACAGCCCTCTACCCTCTTTACTAAAGGAAAAAAAATACTGTAACCATATTAATAAGGCAATATAATGAAAAGAGCCAAAAAATAGAGAATAAGAAGACCAAGATGTTTTTAGCAGTAATTTTTTCAATAATAGCATGTTTGTCTTGAGTTAATCTTATTATATGGCTTATAAATTGAAGAGGCTGTTTGACTTTTCTTCTTTCAGTTTTAAAATTATATACTTATTACATGAACTTAAAACTGAGGACACATGGCAAAAAAACATGCTTAAGAGAACCCTGGAGACAGACTATTTGAAATTTAGAGTATGATGAGGACTTTACAGTGATGGTGTCCAAAATAATAATTCAATTCTTTTAGTTTTATCAAATATTTAATTGGATAGTACACTTGGCAGATTATTAAATGCTTTGATCATTGTACAACTTACTTAAACCAGCTTCTTCTATTAAAAAGTTTACAGTTCAGAGAAGACCTTGCCTTTTAGTAATGGTCCACTAAATCATGATGGAAAAAAGTTGATTTTCCTGCTTCCTTTAGAATCCATGTAATGAACAGTCTACCCAGAGATAAATCAGCTTTATTAAAGCAGCACTTGCTACAGTAATGCAAGGCTTGCTTGGATTAGTGCAATCTAAGCAGGAGATTCTTGGCTACAGTACCAGGTGAGTTCCTTACCTATACCGTTACCATAATGAATCTTTGAGAGATACTCATTCTTCTACGTGAAGTGATAATGGTGTGCAATTGCCTCAGTGTAGCCATACCTCACAACCTGCCCTGCATAAGGGAACTCTGTATTTTAAGTCCCTTATCCCTGAATCCAGGCAAAACTCTCAAAGGGTACAGCTAAGAGAATGGCCCTGCTGGACTTCACTTGCACCCAGATTCTGTGTATTCTTTAATTTGCTCTGTGTCCTACACTGGTCTCTATAGTGATGGTCACTTACCCCTATTAAAGTCCCAGATCAATAGTCTGCATTTTCAAAAACTCCAACTTCTCTTTAAATAGGAAGCTCTCTCCACTCTATGTAAAAGCAGTCACTGTCCTTTAAAGCTGTTTAGTAGGTACCTTGTGGCAACTAACATCAAAAACTAGTATCCAGGGAATGGCTTCCCTCTCCAACCACCTGGTTTAAAACTTTCCATCTTTGAGCATTATCTGGCCTCTTAATTGTGGATCATTTATAGCAATGAGGAAGGGATCATAAGCTACTTTTTTTTCCCAGAACTAAGTATTGAACTCAGGGGCATTCTACCTCCAAACTACACCTTCAGCCCTATTTTCTACTCTTTATTTTGGAAGGTGTCTTACTAAGTTGCAGAGGGCCTCACTAAGTAGCTGAGGCCGGGCTACAAACTTGCAATCTTTCTGTCTCAGCCTTCCAAGTACTAGGATTACAAATATGTGCCAGCAAGTCCAGCTCATAATCTACTTTTTTGAGAGGACGAGACATTTCCATATTGGTATATAGGTTGTGTCTGGCACAGAAATCAATCCCTCATAATAGTCAGCCCCGTATCTGCTGCTATAGCTCATTTTGTAGTCTATTAATCTATTTCTCCTTCATTGTATGAGCTAAATCCATGCCTGAAATACTTTGATATTATCAAGAAGTTCATATACTTGGAATGAATCCATGCAAGAAGCTTTGGTGTAATAAGATAATTCCCCCTCTCAGGGGGTCACAAACTATCTGGAAAGTCGTAACAGGATGCAAACTATATAACCCAGGCAGCACAAAAAAGACTTTTGTGTTACCAAGAACCATATGCTAAGGCTTTCCTGCTTCCCAAAATAAACACAGAGATATGTAATTTTTCTCAGATAATATAGTCAAATGGCACTGGTAGACATGCTTTTTTCTATATAGGGTGAGCATCAGATATATTAGAGCCTATTTATGGTAATGTATGGCTAAAACCAATCACTCCATTGTAAACCTTCAGTTGCTTTCCACTTCCAGTGTTAGCACCAGTAACACTTTTCTTTATAAAAAAAAAAAGTCCTCAAAAGGAAGTATTATACTATAGGTGCTATATCCAAAAAGAAAGAATTACACGACAGATTCTATATCCACAAAGAAAGACATGGAGGATGTGTGGCCAACTGGATTCAGTTGCTAGCCATATGCCTCACTTACATAAGCCAATCTCACAATTCTTGAGTGGATATTTAGAAGCAGTGTTGGGGATTGTGTGTGTGTGTGTGTGTGTGTGTGTGTGTGCACGCGCGCGTGCTAGGGATTGAACCCAGGGGCATTCAACCTCTCATCTACATCCTCAGAACTATTTTATTTTTTATTTTGAAATAGGGTCTAAGTGCCAGGCATGGTGGCACACGCTTGTAATCCCCACACTTGGGAAGCGGAGACAGGAGGATCGCGCAGGTTCGAAGCTAGCCAAGCTGGTTTAAGAGACCCTGTTTCCAATATATATATAATAGGTCTGGGAGTATAGCCCAGAAGTAGAAGGGTTTCCAGGAACCCCAGTACCACTCAAAAAAAAAAAGAAAAAAAAAAGAAAGAAATAGGTTCTAAGTGCTGATAGCCTCAAAGTAATTTACTGAGGCTGGGCTCAAACCTGTGATCTTCCTGATTTAGCCTCCTGACTACTGGAATTACAGGTGTTCACCACCAATGTCTGAATTGTTTGGGGGAACTTTTAGATGAAAAATGTAATTTGATACAGATAAAGTTAATCAAGTAGAGAAGACGAATGGTAGTAGTGGCTATAAAAACCCAAACTTTAGATGTGTGCCTGTATACCTCTACCATCTTGTAATCCATTAAGATGTATGATTACAATGCACCAATAATAATAAAAAAAACCCTCTCAGGTCTCCTGCAGTAGAGGACTATACTCTGAAGCCCACCACTAAATCTGTGTCAAGACCATCCTCCCTCCTTGTGGCCCATTTCCAGCCAATCCTTGCATCTGGCAGGAAAACTAGAACTGACCTAGTCCTGACAGATATGGAGCTTAGACTGATAGGCAACTTTGTCTCCCATTTATCCTGCAAAACCTTTTAAATAACATGTCACTCTAAGAACATCTTTCCTTCCCTCTCGTCACTGAGGTCAAAGGGAAGCCTCCGCCCACTTTCTCCTAGTTTTCACTCAGAATAAATCTCTTCCATATCTAATCCCATGGTAGAACTTATTGTTTGAGCTTGTAGACTAACAACTATTATCTCCTACGCTTTTTTTTGGGGGGGGGGGCTACACTCCCAGACCCATTTTATATTTTTATTTGAAAACAGGGTCTCTTAAGCCAGCGAGTCTGGCTTCGAACCTGCGTGATCCTCCTGTCTCCGCCTCCCAAGCGCGGGGATTACAAGTGTGCACCACCACGCCCGGCTCTCCTAGGCTTTTTTGGGAGAAGATTTTTATTTATCATAACAACTGTGGTGCTGTTTGGAGGGGACCACTACTGACATTCATTGTATGTGGTAAAAGATGAAAATTCATATACAAGTATGAAATAATCCTTTTCAATAAAATATTTTTTATTTCTCTCTGAATGTTTTTCCACGTATAATACACATGAAATGCCTTTTAAGAATTAACAAGACTAGATCCTAACTTCATTTAAAATATAAGCATTATGTATTTTCTACTTTTTTTTTTTGGTGGTACTGGGGGTAGAACCCAGAGGCTTTCTACCTCCAGGCTATACTCCTAGACCTATTTTATATTTTATTTGGAAACAGGGTCTCACTAAGTTTCTAGAGCCTCACTAAGTAGCTGACGCTGGCTTCAAACCTGTGTGATCCTCCTATATCAGTCTCCAGAAGCACAGGGATTACAAACATGTGCCACCACGCGCAGTGCATTATGTATCTTCTTAGTTTTAATGCTTACAGATTTATCTAAGAATGTGCCTAGCTTGCAAATTAAGGAAATATTTTGTTATTGCATATTACCAGGGTGTCTTATAATTAGAGAAATATTATATCACCAACAGTGATTTTACTTGTGATATCTGAATGAACAAAATAAAATGTATATCAATCTGTATTTTTAGCTTGTGTTGATCATGCATATAGATATATCTTACAGTTTGCTTCTACCCTTACGTAATACTTTATTTATATTATGTTTAGAGGTTATCTTGATTTGTATGAATGTAGGCACAAGTCTTGTTTTTAATTATATACTCCCAATTCATGATAGATTGAGGGGAAAATATAAAGGTTCATCACAGAAAAGCATCTTCAGTCTGATTGGGTTTAGAAATGTATTCAGAATAAAAGAAAACAAGGTGATTTGTGCAAAGAGAATGGTGAGATATTTTGGCAGGCATAGGTATTTTTTCTTATGCCCACAGTACTTAAGCTTTTCAGCCATATTCCTCTAATAGCCATACATCCATGAATATATCTTTGCCAGAAGAATCCCTGGTGAACTTTCCAATTATTCCATTACAAAACTGAGTCTTGAAAATCAATAGCCCATGGCCCCTAGGACACCTGGAACAGTGGGCTAAGCACACTGCTCTTCTGGTTAAATGGTCCAAAGCTGTCAAGCTTCTTCCAGGCAGGACTCCATAGAGTTATGTGCATTTGTGGGAGTTGCCATAGGATCCCAATAGCTCAGAGATGCAAAATAAAAACAGAGGGTCTGGAACCAATCAACTTTCCAGAGCCCAATAACGGGTCTCACTTTCTTCTAACCAGATGGCCACCATTTCCAGATGTTACCCTGGTCTCATTTACACCTAATCCTTTGCACTGCCAGTTTCTGGAGTCCACACCATGCTAGAAAAGTTAAGCTACACCTTGGGCTAAGAGCTGTTACGAGACCAGAATAATTTCTTACAAGATAAGCGGAATGCTTTATGTATAATTCAATCCCTCTGGTTCCAATAAACATTTATAAAGTGCCCAAAGGGGGCTGTACAGTTCTAGGCATTTTATATAAGGGAATAGAATGTAAGAAAGATTTGGTTTCTGCACTTTTGGCATGCAGCTTTGTAAAGCCAAACCAAATGAGTATCCAAGACAATAAATCTTTATCCAGAGAGGCCTTATATTGTTGGGGGCAAAATTAATATTTCTCTGTCCTTCTAGGATTTAATTATGCTATTTATTCACAGACACACCCTCCAGTGCAGATGATTCCAAGACTTTTTAGAGAAGTGAGTTCTCACCTTAATGAGGAAGAGGCCGCTTCAACCTGCACATTTATCCCGGGGCCCTTTATCAATGTAGCAGGAGCTTACGCTTATCTCTTACAACATTTTCTATCAAGAATTAGGTCCTTGGTTTTAAGTCACCCTCCAAGAGAAGATCCTATAAATTAGTTACTTACGCTTTTAGCTATTTATCTTTGTTTTATTAGCAGTACAATTAGAATTTTATGAAATTATGCTAAATGCTACGGTACTTGGCTTCACATGCAGTTGGCATTATCATATCAATAAAAAGTACTATAATGGTCTGTTTTTTGCTTTGGGGAACATATATTCTGATTAAGTCTCTGTTCTTCCTCTTTCTGGAGTTAAATAGCCATAGCTCTTTTTATACATGTCATACTCTGATCAAGAGTAGAGGCTTAGATGGTCTCTGAATCGACTTCACAGATCCTTTGTACATGACCACATATATTTTTTCTCTCTTATCTCTTGACCATTATAAATATCTTCATCTTGTTGGGAGTACATGAAGTAGCATTTTACTCTAAGTGAGTAATCAACTTTTTATAAAAATGGAACTATCTCTGATATCTTATTTCCATCATCTCTTGCTCCCTCACCATATTTCACAAAGACAACAAAACCCCAAACATGTAAGTTCGGCGTTGTCTGTGTTACCCTGAATTCACGGCTCGTTACCTCCTCCACCACATCTCTCTTGCTAGTAGGAGCAAAACAGAGATTTGGGGCCTTATCCTCATTCAGTGATCTTTCTTAGAGAGAAGCCATCACTGTTGGATCTGGAATATCCCCCCAAAGGCTTGTGTGCTAAAGGCGTGGTCCCCCAGGCAATGTTCAAAGACACAGCTTTGGGGAGCAGTTGGAGCAGGAGGGCTCTGACTTCAGCAGTTGATTTGCCCGTTGATGGATTACCAATATAAATGGAATACTGCGTGGTGACAGAAGCTGCAGGAGGTAGGACCTAGTGGAAGGAAGTAGGTGCTTGGGGGCGTGGTCTTGGGGGCTGTATGTGGTCCTCAGTTCCTTCTTTCCTCTTTTTAGGCTGTCATTAGCTGCGCACCATACCTTTCTGCCATGACTCTGCCTCTCCTCAGGCCCAAAGCAATGGAGCCAGCCATGGCTTGAAACCTCTAAATCCAGAAGCTAAACTAAATCTTTCTTCCTTTAAGTTGTTTTTCTTAGATATTTTGTTGCAGAGGCAAAAAACTGGCTAACATACCTCTCTTTCTTAGAGAACATGGTAAAGAGGTTCCTTTCCCAGTAACAAGACAATGTGGGTGATCTCTTTGTCTTTAGAAGACCATGAATCAAACAGCAGGGAGTAAGAAAGCTAATATTAAATAACTGCTGTGTGGCAGGATTTGTTATTGTGAATGTCTTATAGTAAAGGAAACTGAATCAGCTGGTGGGAGTAACTCAACCAAAGCTATTACCTAGCAAGTAGCAAAAGAAATGTCTTTCTGCTGCTCCCACTTTTCTCATTACCACTTCAAACAAATTCAGAAGGCAAATTCAGATTTTAAAAGCGACAATGGAGCTAGGCATGGTGGCGCGTGCCTGTAATTAGCTGGACATGGTGGCAACACGCTAGTACTTAGGAGGCTGAGACAGGATGACTACAGCTCCAAAGCAAGTCTTAGCAATTTAGCAAAGCCCTTCACAACTTAGTAAGACCCTCTATTAAGATAAAAAATAAAATAAAATAGGACTGGGGGTATAGCTCAGAGATAGAATGCGCCTGGGGTCAACCACAAATAAAATTAATTTAAATTTAAATGTTAAAAATTGAAATGACAATGGTTATAGAAATGACTAAGATTTTGAGCACTTATTATGTGTCAGATATTAAGTGGTTTCTTTACATAAGATTAACTCAATTCTACTAACACCCTCCCTCACTGGTTTCTCCATCTATATAAATGGACATAAAGAAGATAACCCAGTTTAACTCCACTATACTATTATCCATCCCCCTATATAAGTGAAGGATCAGAAGTCAGGTAGCTAATAATTAGAGAAGTCAGGATAAGAATGAGACTAGCCTGGCTTCAGGGTCCAATAACAGATTCTGCTGAATGTCAGGAAAGGGGAAAGAAGTGAATAGTGGAGAGTTTCCTATAAAAAAGAGTATATTTTAAAAGAGGCACACAGTGAATTTTAACTTGTTGCATGTAAAATGCAGTGATAATTGATGTTGGCTGTGTATACTGTAGTGTCCTGGCGGGAGTGACTTAATCAGGTTACCATGCCTTCAGAGTCTGGATCACCATGAATCTGGGCTTTTTTTGTCCCTTGCTGCCTATCTCTAAGTAATAAAGCTGCTTCATGTACTGTGTCCTGTGTGTGACTGTTCTTCTCACTGAACTCAGACAAGTGGTAAAAGTGCAGCCCAGGATGCAGTGGTCTGGAGGGATAATCCTGCCTCACCACCTCCATACCTCGATGGCTTTGAGCAAAGGGTTATTTTTTGTTCACCCCACATGTCTATTGCAGACTGACTATGGGCTCTGTTCCAGTGCTGTTCATTCCTGGACATAGGCTGGCAAAGACTCCATCTCAATGCATTTTTTTTTAGTCATTGTGAGAGGACAGGACGAGAAGACAGGGTTCAACCAGGCAATTAAATATTTCTACCTGGAAGTGACATACATTACTTTGTCTCAAAATTTCTGGATCAAAGCAAATCCATACCCACATCTAAATTCAAGAGAATAGACTGACACTATCTTGTTATGTATTTGGAATGACAGAAATCCAAACTGTCAGCTGGGTATGGTAGTTTGCAAATCCCAGTATTTGGAGGCTGAGATGGGAGGATCAAGGTTTTCAGCCAACCTCAGCTACATAGTGAAGCCCTCTGCAACTTAGTAATACCCTGTTTCAAAATAAAAAGAATAAAAAATAGGGCTGGGGATGTAGTTTGGAGGTAGAATGTCACTGGGTTCAATCCCCAGTATCCCCCCCCCCACCGCAAATGTCAGTGGATATGCCCAATGACCACCACACATAACACACTATCCAGATTACTGAAATTGAAGACAGCAATTTTCTAAGGAAAATCAGCCAAGTTATAGAGTGGCAAGAGATAGACCAAGGAGCAGGATGATCAAGCCTTCTCATTAAATAATTCTGTGACTCTAGGCATATTGCTTGCCTTCTCTGGACTTTGATTTCCTCACCTACTAAGTAGCTGGGCTGGATCAGATGGCACATTCCTTTCATTCCACTCTCCTCTGATCTGACCTTGAAGTTAGGCTTTAGGCATCCATGAATAAAAAATATTTTATTTTGGCATAAAAATCTCAATCATATCACATATCCTGACTTCATCCCTGGTCTTCTTTTCCTGGTAGAAGTTTGCCAGAGCATGAACTTGAGGAGCCTTTACTGGCACTGAACTGAAGGAACCAAGAAAGAGGAGAGAAAAAATTAGGCTACCTTTGTCAATCCACAGGCAGTAATTTAGCCTTTCTCTCTGGAAAAGTAGTACAGAAAATCTGGAGCACAATGAGTGGATTTATCATAGCCTTGCGAAAGGCCCAAGACATGTTTGATTCATGGAGACATCAGCATTTCAACTGACTCAACCTCAAAGCTGGGGCTGTAAGCTACCACTGTGATGGGCTAATATCCAGAATATACAAAGAGCTCAAAAGACTCTACACTAGCAAACAAACAACCCAATCAAGAAATGGGCAACTGAAATGAATAGACATTTCACAAAAGAAGAGATACATGAAAAGATGTTCAACATCACTAGCCATCAGGGAAATACAAATCAAAACTACGCTGAGATTCTATCTAACCCCAATCAGAGTAGCAAACATAAAGAAATTAAACAACAACAATTGCTGGCAAGGATGTGGGGAAAGAGGAACTCTTTTACACTGTTGGTGGGAGTGCAAAGTAGTTCAGCCACTATGGAGATCAGTGTGGAGATTCCTTAGAAAACTGGGAATAGATCCACCATTTGATCTGGCTATACCACTCCTGGGTATCTTTCCAAAGGGGTTGAAATCAGAGAACTACGTTAACATAGACATACCCATGTTCATAGCAGCACAGTTCGTAAAAGCCAAACTATGGAACCAACCTATATCTCCATCAACAGATGAGTAGATTGCAAAAATATGGGAAATACACATGATGGAATTCTATTCAGCTATAAAGAAAAATAAAATAATAGCATTTTCAAGAAGATGGAAGGAATTAGAGAACATTATGTTAAATGAGATTAGTCAAGCACAGAAAGAGAAGGGACATATGTTTTCTCTAATATGTCCAAGCTAGGGAGTAGTGGTAATACCAGAGGGACTCCAGATGATGGATGGAAAATCTCAGCAAAGCTTGAATGGAAAAATAGGAGAGGAAGAAAGCTGAGGTTGTTCAATGTGTTCAATGTACACATACGAATATGTGTAATAGCATAAATACAACATGATTAACCTGGACACTCTCTATTGAAGGGGAGGGAAATGGAGGGGGAAGGGCATGAAGCACAATGTAAATATACACCACTCTCAATATGTTCCACTTATAAAAAATTAAAATTAAAAAAATAAAATAAAAAATTAAAATTAAAAAAGATGGGGCTGTAAGATTCGAGGTGGAGAAAGAGGCAGCATATACAATATAACCTAATTACTACTTATATGATAGAGTCCTTTGCCTAGACTTGCCAGTGTCAGAGGATATAAGATACAGAAAAGAAAAAATGGCTACTGCCTATTTCAAAGAAGTTTCATTAACAATTAAATTGAATGTATGTTTCTAAGTGCCAGCCATAGTGCAACTGTCCTCAAACACTTCTCCATGTAAGACCTTTAAGTTATGAGCCTCACCCATGGCTAACACCTGTTATTCCAGTAGCTCAGAGGCTGAAACAGGAGTATATGAGTTTCTAGATCAACCTTATCAATTTTGTGAAGCCCTGAGCAACTTAGAAAAACCCCATTTCAAAATAAAAGGACAGGGATGTAATTTGGAGATAGAACACCCCTGGTTTTAATCCCCAGTGCCTAAAAAACAAAGAAAAGTCCTGAGACTCTGCCATGGCTCCATGACTATTCATCCAATCAGGAACATGGATCTGTCAGAATATAGGAAGAAGCAGCTTTTTTTAAATGTGTGAAATCTACCAGCAGCCCCCTCTGCGACAGCCACCTAAATGATGTCTACTTGACACAACAGTTTTACGAGAACACACGTACAATGTTACACGCTTATTTATTGGATTTAACTTATTGCTTAGCCCCAAACACAATTTAAAAGTTTCTCATGTCCAGAGGAGAATTATGGAGCAGGGGTGTCAGGGCAACTGCCGCCAAGCCACTCAGTTTATGGACCTGCCAAGCCACAGCTGAGATCCCAGAGCTGACTGGCTATGGGTTATGCTGAACTTCTTGAAAGAGCATGGTATCAGTGCCTAGGGAGTCATAGTTCATGGGGATGTGGGTCTTTGGAAGGGCCCCTCCCTGCCACATCGGGCCTCAGGGATTTACACTAAGCGGCACTTAATGTGTGTGCATTTACAAAAGCACGTGTGCAGGGTGGTGAGAACATTCCAACCAAGTGTGCCTTCTGTTGGACCATGTCTCATCTTTTCTTGATGGTGACACAATGGAAAGGGATGCTTTCAGTAACAGCCAATACAAATAATTTTCTCATCCTCCTTCACATTTTGGAAAATGCTTTGAATGGTATCAACTGTGCATATGTATGATACTTCAATTGATTTTTTATTTTTGGACACCATTACCTCACTCTCCCAATACAGACTGGAAGATTCCATCTTTCTCATATACCTCTTCAAAGTTACAAAGATAGCATCTGCAAAACCTCTTATGCTTCCTGATCTTATTGAGCATTTTCAGGACTCAACTCCTCTGAAGGAGGTTCCATTGGGGAAAAAAAAATCTCTAGCAAGCCTTCACATTATCTTTCTCCCAACTTATACCACCCACATGACAAATCCAAACTCTTAAGCATGACCTATGTGGGTCACCATGATCTGCCACCCCTAGATTCCTTAATCATCAATAACAGGGCTACCCAGTGCCTGTCACCACCAGTTTAGCTCTTATGTCAGACCGTTATCTGTTCCTCAAACAACCAAGATACTTTCACACAGCTGTGCCACAATACTACGTCATCTTACTGCCTAGTCTAGCCTACCTACCCTCATCCAACCGAGAAAAATCTTCATTTTTCAAGATGTGGCCCCAAGACCCTCCTCTCTGAAGTCTTTACTAAACTCCCTAAAAAGGGATCTGGATTTCACAGATTCCATAGAAAAAGTAATTGTAAGGAAAGGTCTTTAAAATTGAAAAACACAAAGTAGACATTAATTGCAGTTTAAATAACTTACTTTTGCAAAATTTACAAAAACATAACTTCTAGGGTCCCCCTAGAGCTTAGGAAGGTTCTCCATGAGGAACTCTGACCCTTGGGCATGATTAACTTCACAATAAACTTGCTGCTGATAGACATAGCCACTTTCTTATGTTTAGTATTCTTTGATGAACACTATAATTGAAGTAAGTATCAAGTAAGTAGCATAAATTGGTTACTGTTTAAGGTTTTCAGTGCTGAAAATGTGAACAGGAACATTATATTGGCAATCTCTAAAAGCCCTCGACCCAGTAAATGTTTTTTTTTTAACTGTTTAAATACCAAGGACTTAGAAATGCTGGCTTGCACATAGATTTGGTGTAGCTGACACAGTATTTTGAAGGTTGAATTTGAATTTCCTTTAGTTGGAGCATTTCATTTTGCCATAAACCTCCATCTTTGTATTGGACTGTTTCTCTTCATTCTTCACATGTATTTTGCTCTCCTCAGCAGTAACAGCCCTTGCGTTTGTAACCCTGATTTAGAGTGAAAGCATTGTGAAAAGGAAAAGGAAGAACATAGTCATAAGCCATATTTTAACTCAGGTCAAAGAGGCAGTCCTCCCTTGGGAATTGCAATGCGACAGTTGACTCCTCAATAAATTGAAAATAAGTGGGGGCATTCAGGTTCCTCTTCATGAAGTTCTGCTATAGAAGAAAATCACAGGTAATCCTTTACAAATTACTAAGCAGAAGAAAAATATTACTATTGTAGACTGGAATTAGGTTAGTAGCACTAAGAGAGGATGATGAAAAATTCAGTAAGAAAGTATGTAGCTAATACACATTTCAACTTTGTTTAAAACCCTCAGTCTTAGTAGTCTTAAGTCTTAATGTAGAGACATTTGCTTGGTTTATACCTACTGTCTTAGTGTCCCATTAGATTTGGTGTTTATCCAAGATCTCTTAACTTTCTTAGGAAAAAAAATCATCTAACATAAATTGAACCATTGCAAAGTATACACTTCAGTGGCATTTAGTATGTTACCTCCAAAACATTTTCATCTCCTTAAAGAGAAAAACATACTCATCAAGTAGTTACTCCATATTCCCCCTTCCCCAGGCCTTGACAACCACTAATCTACTATCTGTCTCTATGCATTTACCTATTCTGGACATTTTATGTAAGTGCAGTAACAGTACTGGACCTTTTATATCTGGTTTCTTCATTTAGCCTTTTTTTGTGTGTGTGGTACTGGGGTTCCTGGAAACCCTTCTACCTCCGGGCTACACTCCCAGACCTATTTTATATTTTTTTATTTGGAAACAGGGTCTCTTAAGCCAGCAAGGCTGGCTCGAACCTGCGCGATCCTGTCTCCGCCTCCAAAGTGCGGGTATTACAAGAGTGCGCCACCACACCCGGCTAGCCTAATGTTTTCAATGTCCATGTTGTAGCTTGTATCAAAACATTCTTTTCTATGGCTGAAAATATTCTGTTATGTGAATATACCCCATTTTGCTTATCCATTCCTCAGTTGATGGACATATTCTGGCTTTTGTGAATAGTGTTGACACAAAAATGTACAGTTATTGTTTGCATACATGATTTCAATTTGGATAATCTAATCTAGGGGTAGATTTGGCAGGTTATAAGGTAATTTTCTGTTCAGTACTTTAACAATTTTATATTAATATAATGTATAAAGGTAGAAAATTTCTCCATATCCTAACACTTTAGACATCCTCGTGTGAGCAAAACGGTATCTGTATGCCTTTGATTTGCATTTTTATGACTAATGATGCCAAAAGTCTTTTCATGTGATTATTAACTATTTATACAGATCATCTGGAGAAATGACTATGTGTATTTTATCCACTTTTATTGACTTTCCATTACTGACTTAAAAGATTCCTTTATACTTTGTGGAGCTTAGTTCACTAGCAAGCATGTAATTTGCAGGCATTGTCTCTAATTTTGTAAATCACTTCACTTTCTTGACAGCCTCCTTTGACACACAATAATTCTAGGTGTTGTTGAAGTCCAGCGTACCTCATTTTCCTTTTGTCGCCTATGCTTTTGGTTTCATGTCCAAGAATTCATTACCAAATCCAATAAAATCAGGACTTACCCCTTTTTTCTCAGTTTTATAGGTTTAGTTCTTGTATTTAGGGTTTTTAAAATATATTTAGAGTTTATTTTTATGTTTGGTATGAAGTAGGGGGCCGTATCTTGCGTATAGTTGTCTAGCTTTCTTGGCACTATTTGTCAAGAACACTATTCCTTTCTCTAGTAAATGTTCTCACACATTTCTAAAAAAAAGTCCATTTGTTAGTTGGGCATGGTGGCACATGCCTGTAATTCTAGTACTTGGGAGGCTGAGACAGGAGTATCACAGGCTTGAGTCCAACCTTAGCAACTTAGTGAAGTCCTCAGCAACTTAGACTGATTCAAAATAAAAATAAATTAGGCTCAGAGTATAGCTCAGAGGACGAATGTCTCTGAATTCAATTCCCTTACCACACAAAAATATTAATTTGTTATCAATGTATAGATTCATCTATGGACTGTGAGTTCCATTTTATTTATGTATTATATTGATGGATATGCCTATCCTTATTCTAGTACCACAATGTCATAACTATGGTAGCCTTTTAGTAAGCTCTGAAATCACCAAGTATATAATGAGTCCTCCAACTTTATTTTTTATAACTTTGGTTAGGAAATAGTTTCTTCAAAATGACACCAAAAGTAGATATATATATCATCCACATGTGTGCTTCAACGAATGCTACCAAGAAAATTAAACTATAATACTCAGAATGGGAAAGAAGTTTTACAAATTATGTATGTAGTTTTTCCCCTATATATAACAAATCAATAATAAATTAAGATTAGGATATATGTATATATATACATATATACACATATATATATTCCTAGTTTTTAAATGGGCAAAGGATGTAACGGACCTACATAACCTGTCTTCAACGAAGAAACACAAAAGCCAGTAAGTACCAGGAGAAGAGGCTCAGTATCACTAGCCTTCAAGGAAATGCTCATTAAAACCACAATCATTCCCAGATGGATAACCTACAAGATGGCTACAATAAAGGATAATAGCAAGTGCTAACAAGGATGTGGATTAATTGGAACACTCATACACTGGAATTAGTAAATGATAGGTAAGGATGTAAAACGCTACAGTTGCTGGGGGAAACAGGTGGACAGTTCCTCCTATCAACACTGAGTTACTCTATGATCTAGCAGTTCACTCAGTGGTATATACCCAAGATAAATAAATGTTCATTTATTTGTACCACTTGTTGTAAATTTTCATAGCATTATTAATAATAGCCAAAAAGTATAGATAAGCCAGGCATGGTGGTGCACAATTGTAATCCCAGGACTTGGGAGGCTGAGACAGGAAGATTGCAGGTTCGCGGACAGCCTCAGATACTTAGTGAGGCCCTTTCGAACTTAGTGAGGGCTTGTTTCAAAATAAGGAATAAAAAAAATAGGGCTGGAGTGAGCTCAGAGGTAGAATGCCCTTGAGTTCCAACCCCAGTACCTCAAAAAAAAAGTTTTGAATATTAGAAATATTAGAAGTTTTAATGCCAAATCTACAAATGCTTTGTGGGTACAGTGACTAGACAATTTTTTCCAATGAAAACGACATTGGATTAGAACACCCTCCCCCCATGGCCAGCCACACTCGCACACTCTTGTAATCCTAGCATTTGGGAGGTTGAGCCAGGAGGATCGCAGTTCAAGGCCAGCCTCAGCTACTTAGTGAGGCCCTCTGCAACTTAGTGAGACCCTGTTTCAAAATAAAAAAATAAAGAATAGGGCTGGAGTGAGCTCAGAGGTAGAATGCCCTTGAGTTCCAACCCCAGTACCTCAAAAAAGAAAAAGAACCCCCTCCATGGCACGGAGGCATGTGTTTTCTTTGCCTCCGCACAATTTCATATCAACCTGCCTCCTTACTACATTTCTCTTTTCCTCATAAAAACAAGATTCTAGATATGTTTGAGATTTAGAAAGACTACTATATAAATTAACCTAACCATACTATATTATTAAACAATTTATATACAAGTTGTCTGCAATTGTTTTCTAAAATCATTAGTAAAGCTTCAGTTAAATAAGTCAATGAATGAAGCATAGACAAGTCCTTTTCTTTTGCTTTTATTAAACTGCATTTTCTTTATTTATCTAATGAGACAGGGACTCACTATATTGCCCAGGCTGGTGTCCAAGTCCTGGATTCAAGCCATCCTCCTGCCTCAGCCTCATAGGTAGCTAGGACTATAGGTACATGCCATCATACCTGGCTTCAATTGTATTTTGAAAAATACAGCAAAGTAATAGAGCACAATAAGATTTACCCCTATGTAATTTAGGGGAACATGAATAAATTAAAAAATGAGAACTTTAGTGATCTGTGAGATTTAAATTGAATTGAAATTTTATAATTGAATTTCAAAATATTTTTATTTGGGACAGATCTTTGAAGGAACTCCTAGTTTAATTGAATAAGTTATATTCTAAAAGAGCATTAATGACATTGAGAAAGAACTTATTTTTCAACACTTAGTTTTGGCAGAGTAAAAATTATAAATACAGACATTTATTTGATATTCTAAATAAAATTTATTAAAGAAAGATCCACTGAATGGAGGAAATATGACAGTCACCATGAAAATATTTGTGCTAAAATATTTACGCATTTCACTTCAGTATAAAAATATTACAACTAGAAATATTTTTACTTAGAAAATATTTTGAGCTTCCGAGAAAAAAAAAATTCTATTAAAAGTCTTATGGTCTACAGAATAAACAACGAATGTATCAAAATTTCAAAGTTAATAACTAAAAGTGCTACTTTGAAGAAGACTTCCACCTATTTAAAAATAATGAGGTCATATTAAAATATATGCTTATGGAAAATACCAGTGCTATGCTATGGTATTGGAAACACATTTAGCTAAAATAACTGAAGAACTCAAAGAACACCAAGATGAATTATTTTCATGTTATTTTCAGTGTTTCTACAATCCCCACAAACCCGTTGTTGTTATTGTTGATAGTAACCAATTTGTTGAGGCCCAGCCACATAGCTAATACTCCCTGATAGAAGCAAGACTGCCTCACTGCAAAGCAGTATAAAATAGCAGGCTTTGCTTGGGAAATGACTCTAGAATTTAGTATCGTCAAAGAAAGGAAAAGGAAGAAAGCTGAGGCAGGAGCAGGGGTGGTAAGGAAGGGGGCAAAGAGGGGAGGCCTAACACTGGAGTTAAAAGATCCAGATTCTTTCCTAACAACGATGGCTTTCAGTATGTGGCTTTTTATTTATTTATTTTCCTGGTACTGGGAATGGAACCCAGGGGCATTCTACCTCCGAGTTACAGCCCCAGCCCTGTTTTTTTTCTTAGTCTTTTCTATTTGTGTGTGTGTGTGGGGGGGTCTGGTGATGGAACCCAGGGGCATTTGACCTCCGAGCTACACCCCTGCCCTATTTTTTATTCTTTATTTTGAAACCAGGTCTCCCTGAGTTGCAGAGGGCCTCACTAAGTAGCTGAGGCTGTCTGCGAACCGTCATCCTCCAGGTCTCAGCCTCCCGAATGCTGGGATTACAAGCGTGCGCCATCACGCCCGGCTAGTCTTTTCTATTTTTTGAAACAGGGTCTCACTGAGCTGCGAAGGGCTTCGCTAGGTAGCTGAGGTGTTTGCGAACCGTGATCCTCTGGTCTCGGCCTCCCGAATGCTGGGATTAAAAGCATGTGCCACCACTGCAGGCAAGAATGTGGCTTTTGACAAATAATTTCTCTGAACCTCAGTTTCTTTGCGTGTAAAATGGGGAAAGTAACAATACTTAACACTCAGAATTGGCAGGACAGAGAATGTGCCCCTGTTTGAAAAACAATGAGGTAATAGTACATCATGATCAGCAACAGCAGGAGCCCTTCAAGAACCAAGCCAAAGGAACAGTTGAAATGGCCTTTAATAAATGGGGTGTGGTGGTGCCAGCCTGTAATCCCAGTACTTGGGAGGGTGAGCCAGTAAGGATTGCTTTAGAACATCAAGTTAAAGCCTTATAAATTTGAACCTCACTTCATTCTAGGCAGAGCATGTGAAATTAGTGAAACTCTGTTGCAAAATAAAATATAAGAAGCCAGGTGTGGTGGCACATGCTTGAAGCCCCAGCATTAGGGAGTCTGAGACAGGAGGATCATGGTTCCCAGACAGCCTCAGCTACTTAGTGAGTCCCTTTGCAACTCAGTGAGACCTTGTTCCAAAATAAAGAATAAAAAATAGGGCTGGGGGTGTAGCTCGAAGGTAAAATGACCCCTGGATCCCATCCCGAGTACCACAAATAAAGAAATAAATAAGATAAAAAAATAAGATGAGTTGAGGATGTAGTTCAGTAGTAGAGTCCCTGGGTTGAATCTCCAGTTCCATAAGGAAAAACACAAGGAGAGGAGAGCTTTGGCTATCTGGGGAGAAAATAACAGAGGAAGTGGGCAGGGAGACCTTCTGGGATTCCGGCAACCTAATTAGACCTTTGGTTTGCAGCTGGGCATTTTTGGCTGTCCAGTTTACAGTGGGCTAGAAGTTAGAAGGCATAGTGCTCACACATCATCTTTCAGTTTTTATCTGCCTCTCCACGGAACACAGCTCAGTTGTTCCCAGCCCTAGTCATTCTTGGAACCACAGAATGAACGCTAGCAATGTGTTACTAAAAGGCGACTGTGGGACCCCTGGGTTCCTCTTTCTGCTCCACGATGTCCATCTACCTAAGTGGACAGTTCTGCCGCCACGATTCAAGCCAGGTGCTGCCTGGCTGGGCACTATTCTAGTTATGAAATCGGTCTTCCTGGGTAACGTGTCTTCCAGCTGCCACAGCTATTTCTGTGAGATTTGTAACTTGAGCTATGTTTGTACCCAGGATTACATTGCAGAGGAATGATTTTAAATCTCCACTACTTAAAGACAATCATGTTCCAGTGCTGAATTATGTTTTTTCTCCCCAAGGGCTTTGGATTTAAATTACAGTTGTACTATGAGCCCTCTACCCTGACTCCTCAACCCCAGCTAACCTTCATTGCCCTCTTGTACCCCAATTGTTTGGGGCCTCAAACCAGCTCCCTTTCTTGGGTAGCATCTTTCCTGATGGCCTTAGCAGATGGAGTAGTCCTCGAAGCAACAGACATCCTTTCCTAAAAGTACACTTTGGAACATTATGTTAAAGTCTTATAAATTTGAGCCTCACTTCATTCTAGGAGAGATCCTACTTCTTGAATCATTACAGTAAACAAAGAAAAACAAGCAAAGGCATAAGTAAAATTACTCTACACAGTGTGGTTTGTGCACTACATAAGTCAAAAAGAAAAGGGGAGGAGTTCCCTGATCAAAGTAACCTCTTCTCCAATCTGGAGTTGAGAACACTCAGGATGGGCCTTGGAGTCCAGCGGACTCAGTTCGAATCAGTTGTGGTCTCCACTGGCCTGCATCACCTTGAAAAAGTCACTTTTCATCCCTGGATCCATTTTCTTACCTGTCAAATGGAATAGTACCTAGAGCTACCTCATGGGGTTGACATAAGAATCAACTGAGATAATATATGAAAAGTACCTTGGGTAGACCTTGCACAGAGTACTCAGTCAAAGCAAGTAATCCATAACTACTGTATGATGAATTGCCTACTCCACTAAAATATGGAATTATATAGGATGCACTAGGATTCCTGAGAAGGCAAATGACTCACCTAGGGCCACACATCACAAGTCTGAGTTAATGGCAGAACATGAACTCCCTTAGGGATTCAATTTGCTTAGCGTTTACTGAAAATCTACTTTGTGCTGGACACTGAGACTAACACTGAGTAATGTTAGAGTAATGTTAAGATGAGTGGCCTGGTCGACGGCCCCAATGAATTCACACACAAGATGTGAATATGAACCCTGTGTACAAATAATTAAAATCCAGTAAGGGAATTGACATATTTGCATAAAAGGAATAAAATTAGCCAGAATAATTCTCTTAAAAGTATAACTAAAAGTTACAATTATAATTATTAGAATTACAATAATTTATCTTTAATAATAATTGTGTGTCACTCACCACAGTAAAGTTTTTATCAACATTTTTTTTATTTATTTATTTTTTTGGTGGTGGTACTGGGGTTCCTGGAAACCCTTCTCCTGGCTACACTCACAGACCTATCTTATATTTTTATTTGGAAACAGGGTCTCTTAAGCCAGCGCGGCTGGCTTCGAACCTGCGCGATCCTCCTGTCTCCCGCCTACCAAGGGCAGGGATTACAAGCATGCGCCACCACGCCCAGCTAAAATGTATAAATCTGAAGGAAGCCAAATGAGCACAGTATAGCAAATGGTATTCTTAAAAAGACAAAGATCCATGCAAAAGATAGAAATATGTGGAGCGCTGAAACTCCACAACACAGGAAAAAATATTCTATCTTAATTTATTAAATTTGCCAAAAGCACAAAGTACAAGAGGCAGAAACCTGCCAAAATGCTCTCTAGCTCACCCTCCTCACCCTTGCATCACCATGACGGACTCCATGAGAACTGAAACCAAATCAGAAGTTTCTAGAAAAGTGAAAGAATATGATTGTCACTGGTAGTAGATATTGCTTGGGAAGTCACGGAATGGTGATCCAGAGTCTCTCTGATTGACAGTAAGTTATCCTAAGAACCAGCAAGAAGAGGTACAGTCCAAAGTCAGAACCAGCCAAGGAAATATTGAAGAGCAACAAAGAGCTGGGCCTTGAAGCCCTCTGGAGCATTTAGTTGAGAGAATTACCAGATTGCTGCCTCCTGCCTGCAGCACTTAAAAAACAATGAAAGCCCGCGAGGACCTGCATGACCTTGCTCTGGTTCAGTGACCAGTTTCATTTCAGATCTTTCTCTCCCTTTCCCCTCTTTGCTTTCCCAACCTGGTCTTGGTTCAGTTCTGTTAACAGACCAACTCACCCTAGATTCAGAGTGTCAGCTCCTGCTGAGCCTTTTTATTATTATTATTTTTTTAACACTCAGTGCTTTGCATGGCTCCCGCTCACCTGTCCTAAGGTTTACAATCTCAGCCTCGCCAGCTAAGAGAACCCATACTTAACTAAAAAAAAAAAAAAAAGCCTTATAATAAAAAATGCATTTTCTACCAATATCACTATATGTTTTCACTTTGTATAACTTACCATATTCTATATTTTTTAGTTTAATCCCTTATTTTGATATTTCCCATTACCTTGTGAGTTTTGTGAAAGTGGCAGTTATACTGGTCTCCTTGGCACTGTATCACCAAAATCTGGCCCACTGCTGGGTATTCAGAGTATTCAGGTGGGCTTAAAATGAAAGAAACATAGAATGTAGATTAAAGAAATGTAGAATCAGGAGTCAGTGTTTTGCAGGAAGGATTGAGGCAGGAGATAGATGTTTCTTTAGCCTGGTGCCAAAAGCAACATTTAAGCCATGAAGAACCTGTATCTTATCTCCTCCTCCAAATATTACCAGTTTGGCTTAGGGAAAATTAATTGTCTTTTTGGTACCTACTACGGATTCCTCATCTACAAAACAGAGCTTAGAACACTTATAGAAGGTTTGTAGATTGACAATAAACTATTTAAAACCCTCACTTTTCCTGAGCTCAAGTCCTGAATGTCCAGTGAACGCTTGTTATAATGTTACTGTTTTGGTGGTCACCATGAGTTTTTCCCCAGCCTGGACAGACATCATGGGCTGGGAAATAAAGATCCAGGACAAACAGTTGGAATTAAGTGCAGCGCAAAAAAAAAAAAAAAAAAAAAAGATTTATTATAAAAGCAAAAGTAACAGCGCCATGCCTCAGAGGATTGGACGGGGGAATAGAGAGAAAAGCATCCCACCTCAAAGGAGGAAGCAATGGAGGGGTGCTGATGCCCCCAGGGTCCCTGGATCTTGTACAGGGTTTGTCCTATCTGGTCTCCCTGATCTGGGCTGCTAAGGCCCCAGGCCAATAGCCTGCGCTCTGCTAAGTTTTAAAATCAGTAACTTTCTTAGTGTTAGCTTTCATGTTATCCTGATTGCCATGCTGACTCAGCAGACTTGGGACAGAAGAAGCCCAAAGAAGAGGCTGGGAAGAGCAGGAAGCAGCCCATTTTCACATTTTAAATGTTTACTCTGTTTAGGACAGGAAATAGTATGAAATCATCCATAACATAACCGGACTGTAGTGGAATAAGTTGAGAGACAAGAGCCCCCTAAAGGAAAGTTGAGGCATGAAGAAATCACATGGCAGCCATTTACCTAAGCACAGCCCTGTTAATAGTCGTTTTACTCTTTGACTTATCTAGAACTGTTTCATGTATGCTTGAAGGGAAAATTGATATGTCAAGTAGGACATTTTTCATGGAACAATATCTATATAGTAACCATCAATGATTCTGACCTAAGCTGTATTTAAACTGATTGAAGGATCTAAACATGTGACCCCCCCCAGCATCACTCTTACAGCTCAACTTCCTGCCCAGTGATACTTACCATTAGTCTGGGATGCTCACCCCGATTCACTCCAACTTCACCTACTAATTGAATGACAGCGCACCCTGATAACTGAGCAGGCGCTGCTAGATGCAAGGATGCATGGAAGGAAGCAGCATTTATCCCTGCAGAGTCAGCAGCCCCATTAATCACCTGGACCAGACACAGATCTGTTGCATTCTGTTAACACACAAACTCTCCAGAGGCCATGGGGCCCTGTGCAAGCAGGTCTGCGTAAGGGAGGCTCTGGACAACGCAAGGCATGGTGGGTTGTTTTAGGTTTCATTTTGCAACTCCCAGCCCCCAGCTGTGCTTATGCATGTGGACCCCCCCATGCCTCCAGTTGTAACACACCCACAGGGATCCTGCTTGACTGACTTAACAACCACCATCACTCAGAGACTTTCTTTCCTAGCACAGTCCATGATCACTTAGGACAAACAACCTAAGATCACTTAAGACAAACCACTTCCCTTTTCTTTTCTCTTGGCCCCAAACTCTGCTGCCTCCTCCCCAAATAAGTTGTTACAGTCATGAGAAACTTTTCACTAAACAAACAAAAACAAAAACACAAAGAGCACCATGACCACCGAACTGTGACTAATATTGGAATTTAGCAAGAAGTCAGCTCTGGTTTCATGAGGCTGTACCAAGAGTTTGGGAACATTTTGCCACTAAAGCTCATGATGAATGACTCCAGAAAAAAAAAAAAAAAAAAGATTGCTATTTCTGCTGCGGTTCTGCTTCTCTTTTGGTGTCAATTTCATGCCACAGGTAATGGGAAGTGGTGTGCAGGCATATAGCAAACCTTGACTGACAGAGATAAGCGACCACTCCATCAGTCCTGGCATCAAAGAGCTGTTGAACTGTGGGTCAGATCCGATTCAGAAAGAAGGAGCTAAAGGAGAGAATTATAAATCATCCCACTTTCTGTCTAGACTGAACCCATCAGCTCTCCCCAGAGGCTAAGCAGGGTACACCTAGCAATAAAGAAAGCTCAATTCTGTGGGTTTGAGTCAATTCCGTTTTTTGAGGTTATATGAAGAAAAAATGATGAATCTTTCAGAAAAGTTGCAAGGATGATTTAAAGACTTTCTGAACCCTCTTCAAATTCTACCATTGTTTACATTTTGCTCAGTTTCCCTTATCATATACCTGCTTATGGAGTATGTGTATGTGAATATAACTACTTCTAGAACCATCGAAAGCTGTATAAACTATGTTTCTTTACCTTTAAATACCTCAGCATGTATTTCCTAAGAATTAGAACAACCACAGTAATCTTCAAAATCAAGAAACCTTGTACAATACAACTATCTAATCCACATAATACTCCAATCCAGAAGTTCAGTCCAGAATCCTTTATTGTACTTAGTTGTCCTGTATCTTCAGTTTATTTTAATATGAAATTTATTCTTGTTATTTATCTTCAGTATTTTATGGTCTTAACATTTTAAACAGTACAAATTAATTATTTTATAGATTATCCCTTGATTTGATTTTTTCTTCTTTTGTATGTTTATGATTAGGCTGTGCCTTTCTTTCCTTTCTTTTTAAACCAGAATGCTACAGAACTGCCACTGGGGGGAAATGGGGTCAGAAGTCTCTGGACTCATAGGAAGCCAGTGAGCTAGTTCTGATTTTTACCACACTAAGAAGAATCACCTTCTAATACCCAGGGCGTTGGATAAGGTTCTCAGTAGGTGAGTTCTTAGTAGTTAAGACTTATCAAGTATGACCTTAGTAGTAAAGTAAAATTTACAATAAAGACTTCTAAACTACTTTGACAAAGTCAAAATTTTCAAAAGGACCCAATTCTAAATAACTGGACGCCAAAACAATATGTAAAGAAACATACACTCACACAGAAAAAAAAATTTCAGCATCTGAACGTGAAACTCAGAAGATTTTAATACAAGCAGAGATTTTCAATCATGCAAAAAGACAGAGAAATATGACCTAAAGCCAAGGAAAAAACAGACCTAACAAATAATAGGATTTGGCAGACATACGTATTAAAAGACAAATGAAACAAGCAAAAAAAAAGTCTCAAACTAATTTTTGGAGGTGAAAAGTACAATATATGAGTTGAAAAACTAACATTAGACAGTGTAGAAGAAAATGTTGGTGAACCAAAAAGACATAGGAATAGAAAGCAAAGTAAAATAGATTAAGACTGAGATAAACAAAACATGATCACGCATTCTAATATATGTAATTGGAACTCAAAGGTGGTTGAACAAGGGAAGAAAAGGTATTTGAGAAAATGATAGAAATTTGTGACATTAGAAAAGAAAATATGTGTCTTAATAGTTCATTTGAAGTTAAAATATAAATCTAATAATTTATACAAAAAAGAATCATCTGTGAATATCTTGCTAGTCTTTGTACTTTTTTGTCAAAAAGTTAAAAAGAAATATGGCCATGAACTCGTGACTCTGATTCTATCTATCATTGATTCGCCTCAAGGTCTAAGACACATTCCTTAATGTTCCTGAATCTGAAATTAGTATACCTAATGCTATTTTTATGTATACTCTAAGTATTGGGAAAGAAGCATTTAAATATTTGTTGGAATATAGGAGGAATCATGACTTCTAACTAAACAACTCATGGTACAAATCCTGACCACTCATTATTCTTCATTTATAAAATGAAAATAATTCCCACATAAAGATTTTGTGGAAAACTAATGAATGTATTCATCTTTTTAAAAATCTTGCACATATAAATCCCAATTTATTTTACTTTAATGTTACATTTTTTAGATTTTATTATTATATTCAGTTTCACAGGACAGTATAAGTAAAATAAAAATTATAATGTTCAGTTATTTTGTGAAGGAAATAAAGAACAAAAATAAGAATGCCCCTCTTCCAAGGTATTAAGTTATAACTATTAGGAATGAAAAAGTATCTCTACAAATTCTTCTCATGTTAAAATTTTAATACAATAATGCTATGAATGATTTTATTGACATAAACCTAATAACTGGATGAATTTGACAAATTCCTCAAGAGATGCAAACTACCAAAGTTCAAAACAAAGCAATTGGATTAACTAAAAAACCTTGCATGTACTAAATAAATTGAATTTATTCTTTTTTTTAAAAAACAAACCTCCAATCACAGAGCGCTTCACAGAAAACTCTGCAAAGCACTTTAAACACACGAGGTACTTATTCATATCATAGTCAACCACGAAGCCAAGCATGGGAGGGAATGAAGGGGAGGGAGTGGGATGCGGACTTGGTTGGGTTTGGCTGGGTGATGTGTTCATTTATGTCTACACAAGTTTTTTTTTTTTTACCCCATTATGATGTATAAATACAATGCACTAATAAAAAATGAAAACTAAATAAAATAATAAATATAAAAAAGAAGAAATAATGCAGCAGGGTGTGATGGTCGCAAACTTGTAATCCAAACATTCGGGAGGCTGAGACAGAAGGACTGCAGTCCACAGCCAGCCTCAGCTATGTAGATAGGCCCTTTGAAACGCAGTAAGACCCTGTTTCAAAATAAAGAATAAATAATAGGTCTGGGGGAGCTGGGTGTGGTGGCACACGCTTGTAATCCCCACACTTGGGAGGCTGAGACAGGAGGATCACACAGGTTCGAAGCCAGCCTCAGCTACTTAGTGAGGTTCTCAGCAACTTAGTGAGACACTGTTTCCAAATAAAATATAAAATAGGTCTGGGAGTATAGCCCAAAGGTAGAAAGCCCCTGGGTTCCACCCCCAGTACCACCATCACTAATAATAATAATAATAATAATAATAATAATAATAATAATAAATAGGTCTGGGGGTATAGCTCAGAGATAGAATGCCCCTGAATTCCATCCTCAGTACCGCAACAAAAAGAAAGGAAAGGAAAGGAAGGATGGAAGGAAGGAAGGAACAAAGAAAAGAATGCAGCCAAGTGGATGTGGTGGTACACAGCTGCTATCCTAGTACTTGGGAGGCTGAGGGAGGAGGATCATAGGTTCAAGAATAGCCTCAACAACTTAGTGAGATGAACAGCAACTAATCAAGACCCTGTTTCAAAATAAATCATAAAGAGGGCTGCAGGTGTAGTTCAAGGTAGAATGCCTCTGGATTCAATCCCCAGGACCAAAACAAAAACAAACAAACAAAAAGAATACAAAATCTATACAAACTGTTGCAGATAATAAAAGAGAAGCCTCCTCAACTCACTGATGAGTCAACAGTCTTGACACCAAAACCAATGAAATTACAAAAAAAAAAACCCACTACAGACTATCCCTTAACACGGATGCATAACCAGCAAAAGCACAGCCTTAAACACCTACATCCCATCTCCTAGACATTTCTCCAGGCATAGAAAAATCAAGGTTCTATAAAGTGTGCCTCTTGCCGACATTTTCCTCATAAGGAGCACCATATTTTTTCTATTTTTCATTGAACATTAATAGCTGTTGGCACTGTGCTATAGGTATAGTTTTCTATCTCTCTGAATTTCCTTTAACTTCACCTGGTTCCTGGGCTGCAGTAATCTTGAGGTCTCTTTCCTGAGAGTGGCCTTCAGCCATGAAAGTCACGGTCTTCTAGGAAGGCCCTGACCTGGAGGAAAGCTAGGTCGGGGTGCAATCAGAGCAAACACCATGATGAGGTGATGAAATCAACAGGCATGGAATAGAGAAACGTGTAACTTACAGAGCATGAAGGTCAAAACTGTGAACACCAACAGGAAGTCGAGGTAGCAAGGAACTCTTCAGAGAGTGTAGGCCGCAGAAGAGAAAGGACTGAGGCTGAGTACAGACTTATTAAGGCTCACTGGTGCTAGCCTTTAGGCTTTTCTGTGGGGGCTGTGGATTGGCCAGTTCATGAAAACACGTGCAAAGGATGGAGCTTATTTTCCTAACTGGCAGCTGTGGTGTGTTGGGAGTTTTGTCAGGGGGATGAGGAGCAAGCAGGTTGTATCACAAACAACCGCAGCAGTGGGGGCGTTCAGAGGTGAGGGGAATGGCAAGGTTTCCAGAAAGCTCTTGTTACAGGATATAAAGTTCTAATTATATATAAATTAAACATGTCAATTATATTAATGACATTGTCTATATCCACATTACTCTTTGTCTCCTTGAAATATAAAACTTCATTGAACTAATTAACATTATTCCAAAACAAAATTTATGTCAGGCCTCAAAATAGATGCTGATGTAGCAACTCTACGGAACAAGTTTATGGCCACCATCTTATTTAGGTGCTAAAACAAGTCAGGACAAAAGAAAGGAAAGATGTATTCTATCAGATTTTCTCTTGTGAAATTCTTAAAAAGGAGCCCCTTTGCAGGCCCATGTACAGTTTCTTAGTGAGCCCACTGCAGTCGTCTTTGGAAAATAAATCACCACCTTTTTAGCTGAGCTGCAATTGTAGTAGATGGCTCGCAGTCAGAGGCTAATTTATGTAAATACGTCTATCTGTGCAGTTAATCAGTAGAATTACTTTCAGTGAAGCAAGGTAGTTTCACTAAGAATATTACATGAGAATTGAGGTCACCTGAAGCTAAAGAGATCTATCTCCCATTGCAAGCACACTTCGTAGAACGACGGGACTCACCTGAAATTATTCTTTTTTCTCTCCCTTGCTTGGTATATTTTAAAGTTTGCATAGCATGAGTTTATATGCGTTAAATGTATTTATGATGCAATGCCACTACCTCAATAGATAAATGAAATACAATGTAATCCCTGACAGGGTGTAGCCCAAAACTTAGATTTTTGTAGATGGTAGGTGTGTTCCTTTTGCATCTCTTGGTGAAACAAATTTTGTCCACAGAATTTGTGAAGGTCATCATAATACCAGATGACCATGTCTAGATCTCCCAGGCTGACCATTACACCAGCTTCTCCATTTCACATTGATTAACAACCGCAAGTGACATCATCAGCTAACGTATAAGCCTGACCCCCACATGGCACAACGTAGGGGCCTATTGCCTCAATATCCTCATCCACGTAGCATGAGTAGTAGGAGATGAATTGGCGATGATTAATTGGGGTTAGATGAAAAAAGACATCCATTTTAAGAATGTATTCTGAATTTACTCATTTCCTTCCAAACATTTGGGTCTTTAAAACATCAACAGGCTTTTCCAAAGTTCTATTCCCTCTTAATTTTTAAAGTTTTCTTTCCTTTGAGGGCAATTTAATCCATGTGTTTCTTATTGTCTTTCTCTTAAAACATCAGTGTTTTAGTGTTTTTTTTCCCTAAAAAACATACAGTATCCAAGAAACCTTAAAACATGCTTCCAAGAAAGATTTTTTTCTTGTTCTCCCTTTTAAAACCTGGAAATTATTCTTTGCCAAATATAAATTAAGTCAGGCACCAAAAGGTTTGAGTTCAGGTTGAAACTTCATATCCATAAATTTTGAATAGGTTCTAAACTTGGCATGACCTATTCTATATTTGGCCCTTATAGCCATTGGCTAAAGAAGATAGTCTCTTGATTAAAGAAATGTTGAATTCTAAACAAAATGAAAAATTTGAATAAATTCAACTAATGATAAAACATTGAATGTTCTCATGTGGCAAAGGGAAAGATCCAAAACCCATTCTCATAAGTTTTGGATCATCCATGTCTGTTATTTAAGAAGCTCACAGGCCACTTGCTTCATTCCCAGAAATCAAATACTAGAGCTTCAGAGGGTTCAGCTAAGCCCTTTGTCAAATGTTCATGATCATAAAATTTCAGAAAATGAGCTGGAGAAAGCACAAATGCATCAGATGCAATCCCATGCTGTTGTATGGTATTATGATTCTCACATGGGCTCTATCTCTCAGCTTGGTTTCCTGGGAATTTAACAGTGAACTCTACGGTAGATGTGCAAAGGAGGATTTTCTCCTTTTAGTTTTATTTGTACAATCTCAAATGAAATGTACATTTTTTTGTGATCATACCTTTTGAATTGTTGGTTGTGGCTACCATTATATCTACTGTTCCCCACCAAGCAAGACAGGCTGAGCCCAAGGTACTTGGAAACTGAAAAGGGCTGAGTCAAGCTAAATCATTAGTGGGGTGAATTAATTTTCCACTGCTATGATATCCCTGAGTCGGCCATTCTTGCAGCTCCAAACCCATGATCATACCCGGTAGATACAGAAGGCAAATCTATAAGTGTAAAATGGTATAGCACTTTCTATGTTAGGCACTCGACAGGGCAGAGCTTTCTGCTGAGAAGGTGTGGCACTCTCTCCCTTCACTGCATAGGGACAGAAAACCAGCATCTCAGCAAATACCACCCTCAGCCCACCTTGTTTGTTTCCCTGGTACATTCCTTACTCCTCATCTTATGATTAAACTTACATTCACCTACTGCACATTTCCTCAAACGCCCATGCATTTTCACCTTTCTACAGGATTATTCCTGCTGCTCCCACAGCCTAAAATTCCTTTCTCCCTGCCTCTCTCATTTCTACTCATCCATTCAAGTCCCATTTTCATGCTTATCCTTTACTTCCTAACAAACCCACATCCCTAGTGAGAATTCATAACTCCCATCTCCCCTCTCTGGTAATATTATTTGAATACGATAACAAGTAGTACTTACAGGCTAATTAGTTCTAGAGTTAAGAATTTTCAGGTCTGCTTATCCAGCTAACACACGACTTCCTTGAGTGCATTATTTCTCTCCATGTTAATCAGTTTTTCATCACTGTGACCAAAATACCTGACATAAACAAGTCAAGGGAGAAAAGATGTATTTTGGCTCATAGTTACAGATTCTTCAGTTCATGGTTGGCTGGTTTCACTGTTTGGGGATTAAGGCAAGGCAGAATAAAGTTAGGGAGGGTGTGGCAAAGGAAAGCTGCTTAGCTTGTAGCATCCAGGGAGAGAGGGAGAGAAGGGGACTGGGAACAAGAGATACAGTATAGTCCCCAAGGGCACAGCTCAGTGACCTACATCCTCCTACCTGACACTACCTCCTATCCTTTCCACCACCTTCCAATATATCAGTGGGTTAATCCACTCATGACATCAGAGCCTTCATTATCCAATCACTTCCCCAGAGCCCCACCTCTGAACATTACTGCTTTGGGTACCAAGCCTTCAACACGAGTCCTTGAGGCCCACCTTATATAAAAATCTAAAAAATTTCCAGTAACTGGCATCTAAAAGGTGTTCAGTAGTATTTACTTAATTGAATGAATGCTCAATAGGCATAAACCATGTACTTGAATCCCATATATAGTGGAAAATATAATTCTTGACCACAGTAGTTACATTCCAAAGTGCATTATACAAAAATTAACCTTTAAGTGCATTATTATCTATGACAAAGGTTGACAATCCTTTTTTTTTCTGTAAAAATCCAGATAGTAAATATGTTAAGCTTTGCAGGCCACATCTGGTCTCTGTCACATATTCTTTGTTTTCCTTTAAAATATTTTAAAAATGTAGGAATCCTTCTTAGCTTGCAGGTTGGACAGAAACAAGTCAGGAGCCAGATTTGGTCCAAGTTCATAGTTTAACATCCCTTTTCTAAGATAATACTGTGAAGAAGAAAGGCTGGAAGTGTTTTCCACACCGCTCAGTATGGGGGCCCTGGCCATATGAAGCTTGAGAACACATGAAATATGGCAAGCATGACTGAGAAACTAAACTTTTAATTTTATTTCATTCCAATTAATTTTAATAGCCACATGTAGAGAATTTACTTGCCAATACAAGCAGATAATTTAGAGATTATTCAAATTACCCACTCCTGGGAATTAGTATGGTACATGATTTTGGAACTGAGCAGAGAGAAACTAGAAAATATAACTGTTGTACTGAGTTTTGTTACTCAATGTGATATGAGGCAGAAAGTCTCCCAGGTTGCCTAAATGTTATGAAAAAAATCTTTATTGTTAACCTTCGGAACAAAGGAATAATTTCCAAAGCTGGTAGCTGCATAAATTGCTCCCTTTGATGGCTTCATAAAGTCAAGGTTAATCCATGCATCTACACAGAGCATCCAATCTGATAACCTTGAAAAAAATTTTAATTTTTACCTGCTGAGAAATCTGTTTCCAAATTTCTTCAAGGCCCTCAAATGCCCCTGCCACCTCATCACCTTTCCTAAGACTATACCACCCTGAAAAATATTGAGGCCCTCATCCATTGAGGATCCACAGGTCCAAGAAGCCAATGAGGTGTGTATTTTCCACTTATTGCTTTGGCGTTAGAATAATGAAGGCCTATGAGACCAGCTCTCGGAACAAGTCCATGGGCAGGAAAAACAGGAAGCCTGACCAGATGGTGAGAAAGCAGCAACGGATCAAGGAATTTGTGAGTCTACCTGGTCAAAAACTATGGCAGGGGGATATTAGAGTAGGTCAGTTGAAAGAACAGAAGGGGGAGTAGAAAGTGAGTAGCTTTTGAAACTGAGGCTTTGGAATTGGAGCAGTTACTGGTGATGACAAAGACCAAGGTAAAACTTAGCAGTGGTGGGTAGATAATAGTATGCCCCTGGATGTGAGACAGTGTGGGGATGAGAGGCCAAGGTGTTGGGTGTTGGGTCATCTGTCGTAGATGTTGAAGTCACAAGAAATGCTGACAGAGTCAGGACAAGGCGCCAATGTTTTCAGGGCAGAGGGGATGGGAGAGGAGTGACAGGACCCGCAGTCAATAGAAGATAGAACAATAAATAGTATGCAGTAGACGAAGATGACACAATAACTTCCGGCTCCCGACGCCATTCACAGGCACAGCTTCTTAACACAGGATCAAGCTGGAGGTTCAGCTCAGTGGTAGAGTGTGTGCACAAGGCCCTGGCTTCAATCCCCAGCACCACTATACCACTGGTAATTAACAGCCTTTACCTTAATCTGACTCATCCTAGATTGGTGCCCCTTCTTATTTTAGTCCTCACATAAAATGGAGTAAATTGTAACCTCTAATTTGTTGCCAAATCCATCAAAAGCACACATTAGAGGACTTATATCTCTCTCTCCTCTTGGAGGAGACTCGGCAAGGACTTGGAGTGGTCAGAGTTCTCCAGAGGGAGGTTGAAAGAGAAGTGGGAAGCAGGGAGACAGAGATGGAGAGAAAGAGAACAATTTTCTTTGAGGGATCTTCCCACCCAATTGTGAGGCTGTCAAATCCCAAATCAGTAGAGAAACCCATGGAAGAACAGATGTTGTAGCTGGAGTCTGAAGCCAGTCTGCTGGCGGAATTTCCTCTTCTTTTGGGAAGGTCAGTCTTTCTTCTTAAGCCCTTCATTTGATTAGATGAGGCCCACCTCCATGAATGGAGAATAACCTGCTTTGCTTTAAGGTATTGATTTAAATGTTGCTCTCACCCCAACCCGATGTTAAATGCCTTAACATCAGTGAGGAAGAATGAGAGTGTGGAATTGATAATCACCTGCAGCGTTTTAATTTAATCATGAATGCTTTCAACAAACTAGGTTTCCTAATTTAGAAACTCTTCCTTTGCCCACAGGCAATGTTGGCCAAACCCTTGTGCAAGGACATGAAAGGGCAATCTGCAGTGCTTACCAGCCATCTTCTTACACAGTCACCATTTTTCTTTCTCTTCTCTGCCTCAAGGGAATTCTCTTTTCCCATCACTTGGTTTATTTCCTGCGTTTCTTGTATTTAAAAATTATCTATTTCACTGGGCGTGGTGGCGCATGCTTGTCAACCCAGTGCTTGGAAGAAACAGGTTGGAAGCCAGCTTCAGCTATAGCTACTGAGTTCTCAGCAACTTAGTGAGACCCTGTTTCCAAATAAAATATAAAATAGATCTGGGAGTATAGCCCAGAGGTAGAAAAGCCTCTGGACCACACAAAATAAATGTTCTATTTCCATCTTCCCAGATAGAAAATCTGCTCACTCTTTAGGAGACAGAGAGGTAATTTACATACCTCTAAAGAAGAGTGCAGGGAAGCACTGTGAGCCCAGCACCTGTCACACCTGCCTTTGCTTTCAGAAGGACTCTGTTATCTCTCATGAGTTCAAAAGATGCTAGCTCCTCCCATACTTAAGAGTACTCCTTTAGCCAGATATCGTGAGGCATGCCTGTAATCTCAGTACTTGGGAGGCTGAGAGGAGAGGATGGAAAGATTGCAGCCAACCTCAGCAACTTAGTGAGACTCTCAGCAACTTATCAAGAACTTGCTTCAAAAACAAAAAGGATTGGTGATGTATCTAAGGGCAGAACACCCCTGGATTCAATCCCTAGTATACACCATAAATGAAATAAAAGTACTCCTTTATTCCTTGGGAACTTTTTTCTTAATTACACTACACAGTCTTATGCATCACAGATATAGACAACCCTAATTACAAATTTTCATTGCATGTCAAACTATCAAGGAATATATAAAAATATTTTAGTGTCTTATTGGCTATAGGCAATTGATCACTGCTTTGGCAGAACCCTAGCACAATAGACAGTTTATAGTATCAAAGAGCAGGTTTTGTTCTTGTTGCTGGAGACGAATACTAGAAACACATTCTTGGGAAGCAGTAATCATAGTCTAGCAAAGAAGTTGTTTATTCTAAAAACTGCCTGACTCCTATACTATTAACAATGTTTTCAATGGAACATCTGAGGAACCCAGAAGACAAAAATGGACCATCCTATTTCTAGCACAGAAACCTTTCCATTAATGTTCCTCACATAACTCAGAATGTCTTGAGTAATTTCTCATCTTACATTACTACATAGAAACATGGAGGCCAAATGACCACCCAGGGAGACTGCTTTATGAAGAAATAATCTATCTGTGATTGATAGAGCCAGCCCGACTTGGAGTATAAGAGTGAGCCATGTATGCAGGCCATCTGGAAAAAGAAAGAAAATGATATATTTTAGACTCATTTTCTGATAATAACGGGAAGCTGGGGTGGCCATGGAACTGTGTGGACAGGGTCAAGTTCAATTGAACCTCAAAAATGCATGGGTGGAAAACCGGTTAGATGCAACGAGCAAGTGGAATTCTTTTCAGCCCACATCCTGCAGAGAATCCTAGTTATAAAACATCTTAAATGTCCACCGTGGCTCTCATCCTAGAAAGGAGTTACTTTGCCAACATCTGCCCTATCCCCGCAACTGTGCCTTCCCTTCCATTTAGCTCCAAAGCTACACCTCTAGTAAGAGGCAGGCTTTTGTCCGAGCATGTGGGACTTCCTCTACTTGACAAAGTTCAACAGTTTCACTTAGGCAAGTTATTAATTGATGTATTATTTTCAAGTTCCATTGTGCTGAAACATTTAATGTACTTGGTATTACAGACACCATAAGTACAACATATTGAGAATTTCCCACTTAACCAGCCTAGTACTCTGGAGCTCCAAAGAACCAGAAAACCACACATCTTGTTAGAGCCAAGTCCACATCTATTAATTCCCATACTCATACCTACCTAAGGCAATTCAAATGAAAAACAAAATTTTCCCCTAGCCTTTTCTCCTTCTCCCAATCTAAATATATCAAGACAAAGACACTTAATACTATTACTGTTATCTCTAAATCAATCATAGGAAGCTGATTGTGACTAAAATATAAAGTTATTTATTTCGCCACCATATAAGGACAGAGAAAAGATAATTCCATTTATTCATTTATCTAAGTATTTTCATCCAGTATGAAAGAATTATGAGATTCTGGATTATATTGGCATCAGAGGAGAATTTCTTAAAATGGGAGCTAAGGACTACTGAAAACTTATGGAAAATTTAAATGATCTGTGAGTTTGATTAGAAAAGTGTACATTTACACGTTTACTAAACCTTAACTAGAATTCATCATATCTTTCAACTATAATGCTAGCCCACAAACCTCAGAAGCATTAACAGTTCCTGTGGCAGATAATGTTACATGTAGTATATATTTCAAAATATGAGTAGTACTTGTCACTACCTTAAAATTATAATAATTATTAAGCTCACCATTAAATATGGTTATTTCATGCCTTAATACTCATTTATTACCGGGTGTGGTGGCGCACGCTTGTAATCCCTGCACTTGGGAGGCAGAAACAGGAGGATCGCGCTGGTTCAGACACAGCCTTGTTGGTTTAAGAGATCCTGTTTCAAAATTTTAAAAAAAATTAATAAAATAGGTCTGGGAGTATAGCCCGGAGGTAGAAGGGCTTCCAGGAACCCCAGTACCACCAAAAAAAAAAAAAAAAAAAAGAAGAAACTCATTTATTCCTATACAAAAAGTTCTTTATAAATTTAATAACTGGATTTCAATACAATGTTTTCTTTATAATCATATGAATTAAAAACAGTATAAGAAGCCAGGTGTGGTGGTGCATGCTAGTCATCCCAGCATTCAGGAGGCTGAGACCGGAGGATCGCTGTTCCAGGACAGCCTCAGCTACTTAGTGAGGCCCTTTGCAACTCAGTGAAACCCTGTTTCCAAATAAAGAATGAAAAACAGGGCTAGAGGTATAGCTTGGAGGTAGAATGCCCCTGAGTTCCATCCTCAGTACTGAAAAAACAAAAAACAAACAAACAAACAAAAACCCTCAGTATAAGATACCTGTTTATCTATCCCAAATGGATACTTAAGAATATACTTTTAAAAACCCACCAACATCTTAATGGATTTTATAATTTGCATTTGAGCTTTGTAAAAATATTTTAGAAACCATATCTCCTCTCTTCTCTCTTGACTAGCATGTTTCTGCTACCCTTTATCCTCCCTTCTTTCTTCAAATTACGGTTACTTCACCACGGTTCGACTCTGACTCATTCTTATCACATACTTTGCTCAATTTGCTAAGTTATACCTCTATTTTTTCAGTATTGGGATTGAATCCAGGGGCATTCTACCTCCAAGATACACCCCCAGCCTTCCCCTCCCTTTTAAATTTTGAAACAGGGTCTCACAAAGTTGCTGAGGGCCTCGCTAAGTGGCCGAGACTAGCCATGAATCTATCTCAACCTCCCAAATACTGGGATTACAGTCATGCACTACTGTACCCAGATGTAACTCTGTATTTATATTTAAATTTATCTTATGTTTATAATTACCAAGATTTTCTGTTCTTGAGTTCTCATTTTAGCTTGTATTTTTGAAATAAGATGTTCCTGCAAAGTTGCTTTTTAAGACATGCTCATGAGAGCCATATCCTCTAATTTCATGTATATTTGAGAGTGACAGTCCTTTTTATATTTGAACAACAATAGACAGATGTAAGATTCTAGATATGCTTTTTTTTCTTCTCCCTGGAACTTGGTAGCCATTTTTCTATCCTGTTCTGCCACTGTATGGTGTAGAAAAGACTTAAGCCTAATTTTTGTTCTCTTTGTAGATAACCTATTTTTCCTACCCATTTCCTTTCTAAAACAATCTTAATCATTTATACTGACTCTTTTAGTCAGAATATGCCTAGATATCTATTATGTATTCTGGTTTAAATATTCCTGACATTCAAGTTTTTGCTCTGTAATTGAAAATTTTCTTTCATGTCAGAGGATTTTTTCCAGCAATACACCACTGGATGATGGTTCATTTACTTGGTTGCTATTATTTAAAAGTAGCATCATTTAAACCCTTTGGACTATTCTGTACTCTCCATTTCTATCAGTTTCACTATAATTGTTTTTCTCTCTTTGCTTTTATGTCTGCATTCACTATAATCATCATTTATCTTACCTAAATGACACAATCCACTTTGGGTTTTTTTGGGGGTTTTTTTTGGTGGTACTGGGGTTCCTGGAAGCCCTTCTACCTCCGGGATACACTCCCAGACCTATTTTATATTTTTTTAATTTGGAAACAGAGTCTCTTAAGCCAGCAAGGCTGGCTCCAAACCAGTGCAATCCTCCAGTCTTGGCCTCCCAAGCATGGGTATTACAAGCATGTGCCACCACGCTCGGCGCACACAATTCACTTCTTATAGGGACTGTTCTGTGAATTAAATTTTTATTAAATACAGTGTAGTTTTGTTCCCAAGTTATTGTTAGCTACTTATCACACTAATTTTTATCTAAGCGATCTAAAATTATTTAGACATTTTTCTTTTAATAGCAAGTGGAGTTATTCAATGAAATAATTGTGGTTTTTGCATTTTCTTCCAGACAGACACTCAGTTCTCCAAGTTCTTAACCAGTCTTGTATTTGCTGTTTCCCATTTTAGTGTGTAAAACTGACCTCTGAGGTATTAATGATTTCACATAATATCCACCCTTCTTTCTTACCCTGGCTCAAGGTTGGTCTACAGCTTGAATGACTACTTTGAGAAAAAATGAAACATGATCTTTTCTTATTTTTTTCTTTTATTCTTCCACTTCTACAATGGGCTCCCTAGGATCAACTAAGAGGAGAGAGTGGGAAAGAAAAGGTGAAATATGTAAAGAATTATCAAATTTGGGCTCTTTCATGTGATATAACTGTGGATGCTTCAGAAACCCATTAGTCATCTTCATGGTACATTTCCCTGACAAGGAAAAGACACTCTCTTACCAATCTCAAGATAACCACCCCTAGCTCCTGCTCAGAAGGCCACACCAATGTCTCTTTTTCATTACAGTTGCTCTCCTGGGCAATGTTTTAATAAGTTGGCTTGAGCCCAGTTACCATGTCTAGGATCCATTTGGCTCTAAGAAGCACCACATCCTGACTATACCGACCAATGGGAGGACAGAATGCTCTGCTTTGGCCCTTCTTATGATCCTGGCCCCTACACTTGGATTCTGATGGGGAAAAGTATGTTTTGCGCTCGTACAAGAGACAGGAGATCATGCCAAATTCTCCTAAGAAAGTTTTCACCATGCTCTGCCCTGGCACATTGAGTAAGCCTACATTTTTCTTCCTTTTTAACAAACAGGCAAAAATTGAGATGCTTCTCCCTCTTCCAGCAGACTTTTCCCTTTCTGCAGACTTTGTACCTTGTCACCTACAATTTTTTTTTTTTTTTTGGTGGTACTGGGGTTCCTGGAAGCCCTTCTACTTCCGGGCTACACTCCCAGACCTATTTTTACATTTTTTTAATTTGGAAACAGGGTCTCCTAAGCCAGCGCGTGCGGCTGGCTTCGAACCTGCGCGATCCTCCTGTCTCTGCCTCCCAAGCGCAGGGATTACAAGCGTGCGCCACCACACCCGGCCGTCACCTACAATCTTAATGAATGATTCTCTTGAACTATTCATGTACTGTGGCTTGGATCTGTTATATCCCCACAATACTCAAGTACTGAAGGTCTGGACTCCAAAGCAGCAATGTCCAGAGGTGGAGGCTTTAGAAAGTAATCCATTTGATGGATTAGTAATTTGAATAAACTACTAGGAGGTGATGGAAACTGTAAGCAGGTGGGACAAGGTTGGAAGAAGTATGTCACAAGGTACATGCCCTTGGGGATTTGTCTTCTGGCTTCTTCCTTTCTCTTTCACTCTCTGTTTCTGCTTCATGGCTGCCAGGAGCTGAGTAGGTTTCCTCTGCCAAGCAATGATGTTCTATCTCACATCAGGCTTAGAGAAATGGAAAACCCTAAACAAAATTAACCACCTTTCCTCCTCCAAGTTATATGAAGAATTCTGGTCACAAAAAGATGACTAACATACCATGCTGTGACCCGAGTTGGAACTAAGGAAAGAGCTTAAGTACTTACCACATACTTTCTTCAACTTTGATGTTTATCCTAATTTTTTGAGATATCAGGATCATATTCTCTAAGATTTGTAATTGTCTGCTTAGGTAATAATGTGTACAGACAAAAGAACACTAGATGTAAAGTGATTAATTAGCAACACTCCATCCAAGTCATGCTTTTGGCTAATCTCACTTAACATAATATTCTCCAGGTCTTTCCATCTTCTTGAAAATGACATGATTTTATTCTTCTTTATAGCTGAGTAGAATTCCATTGTGTGTATTGCCCATAATTTTGCAATCCATCCATCTGAATATGTGTAAAAGCATGAATATAGCATGGTTAACCTGGACACTATTGTTGGGGGGGAGGGGAAGTGGTGGGTGGGAGAGGGCACCAAGCACAGTCTGAATGTATGCCATTTTCAATATGATCCACATAAAAATTTAAAAAATTATTAAAATAAAAAAGACTCAGGTCCTAAATGTAATGGCATATTCACCACAGTCTGAGCACTGAGCACATACTCTCACCTCCAATGGAACAAAAAAGTAGCGAGGTTCAAGCATAGACCCGCCGACTATGAGACTCCCTCATCTCTGACTCCGCCATTCCATAGCCAGGTGGCGGGAGATTTGTTACCTTTACTTCTCAGTTAAATGTCTTTGTGTGTAAGATGAGACTAATATTTCACAGGGTTAGTCAGTAAATGAAACATATATGAAGCCTTTTAAAAATAGTACTAAATGGGGTGGGGTATTAGAGAATTCTCTTTACTGTTGTCACATTTTTTTTCTGTAAATCTAGAACTGCCCTAAAATAAGTTTGTTAAAGATTATGCACATATATGCATACATCACTATGAATCTCACTCTCATGTACACTGATTAAATGTTTTGAAGCTAATTAAAGAAAAAATGCCAGGAAAATGATAAGACACTAATACATGTTACCTGTTATCTATTGTAATGACATTATCTCCAGTGAAGCCTGAATTAATAGTTATCCCCATTTCACAGATAAGGTTAAAAAGAAAAAGAAGGATTACCTCCAGCCATATACAGATAGTGAAAGAGATTCAACTACAGGGCTGAAAGAAGTGGAAGGAAGGAAAGAAGGAAGGGAGGGAAGGGAAGGGAGGGAGGGAGAAGGGGAAGGGAAGGAATCACCATATTTCATATTATGCCCCTCTGCCTCCTGTTTCCCATATAATTTGCTAGCTCTGTGACTATGCACTCTCTGACCTTCAGTTTTATGACCTACATAATAAGGAAATTGATGTTTCCCCCTACAACACAAGAGGTATAGGGGGATTAAATGAACTAATGTAGGTAAATATGCTTTGTGAATAACATAGAGTCGAATAAATAAAGAGGAGCTTAGTATTGCAAATGTTTTCCATTTTTTACAGCCCATAAAAATACATACCACGGTTAACTCAGATGTCAGCACTCTCTCAGCACCTCACGATGTGGCACTGATTTATTTAATCCATTTTCCGAACTCCTCAAGGACAGTAGCTGGCATTGGGTAGACAGAGATGAACAGAGTCAGCCCCTGCCTCAGAATTCATGGATCATGGGTAAATACATATGGTAAGAGGCTTAATGCAGCCTGGTGTGGTGGTGCATTCCTCCCAGTACTTGGGAGGCTGAGGCAGGAGGATCAGGTTCAAGACCAGCTTTATCAACTTCTGAGACTCTCAACAATCTAGTGAAATCCTGTTTCAAAATAAAGTAAGGCTATGGGTGTAGCTTGGAGGTAGAATGACTCTGGATTCAATTCCCAGTAACACACACACACACACACACACACACACACACACACACACACACACACACTGTCCTAATGTAGTAGAAGACCATCCATGCGCTTTTGGGTAACTCATCCTGCCCCTGGGAGCATCAGGTAGGCTTACATTGGGTCCTGAAGGATGAGTAGGAGTTCATGCCTCCTCTCCTGCCAGCTGATTTGAGTTACTGCCCCACCATCAGCTGTTAAGACCTGCTGAGCACAGCCCCAGGATTCCCTAGGCCTTAGATGTGGAGTCCAAAGACAACATGATTCTAGGTACTGTCCAAAAACCTCATTTTTCAACATTTACAATGTCCAGAAATTATTTCCTATCCAGCCTACTCCAGTCCAAGACGATCTCGTCACACTAAAGTGCGCTCTAATCGAAATCATTTCTCCCTGCTGATTGCTGCATTGTCTGCTTTTATTTTCTGTTCAGTAAACATGGGGGTAAAACTTGCTCCCTCTTTGGAGAATTTTACAAACACACACTGTTCTTGCAAAGATGAGATCGCTTATGCTCTCACTCTGTTTGATCAATGTTAGATAAACATGTGGGGTCTGCAGTTCTATTGCTGGCATTGTTGTGAACTGCAGACACCCTGTTGCTGACCTCCCAGCCTGCCACAAGGAAGCCTGGCAATCACTGGTGCTGCCCTGATTTGCAAGATTGGCAGAAATGTGACAGAACGAAAGAAAGAATGCATCTCATGACTTGGAATGGAAAGATGTACACTCTGCCAAACTGACCTTTGAACTTCATCAAATGCAGATTTTATTTTAGTGAGTGGGTACTACTAGTAAGTACTAGCGAGAGGACGGAGTGGCAAGAGGTTGTGCTCTGAAATCAGAGACCTGGATTCAAATGACCAGTACTTCACTTACAAGCTGTGAGTCATGTTATTAAAGGCAGATTTTCTATTTTCCTCTTGGAAACTAAGATAAAGTGAGTTCTTTGGCCCTTATGACTGCCAAAGACCTCTCAAATTTAGCAATCCAAAATTATACCCATTGTGCCAATTTAAGCAGCAAATATTTAAAAATCACTCAAATAATTTCTGGGCATTTACTATATTTAAGACCCCATCCTGAGAGCTGCTAAAGATAAAATGAGGAAGATAATTTTGTGCCTGACCTCAAATAGATGATCCACAGGGGCATCTGATGGAGAGAATGAGCGCACAGAAGCTAAGAGACAATGGATGTGTTGACATTAGTGCTGGTAGGCTGGGCAGGGAGGAAGGCAGGTGGGAAGCGAAAATGATTAGGGAATATTTCTAGAACTGCATCTGGAGAAAGGAGAAGAAGTAAAATAATCAGGGAGAAAAGAGGGCATCCAGGCGTGGGGGGTACATGGTGGAGGACAGATCAAGAGCTATTCCATCTTGCATGTGTGTGCTGGGGTGAGGCTTTATGGGTCATAAAATTGAGACATGTGGTCTGGCACAGCTTTGTGTCATTTCTGAACACAGGAGGTAATCTGTAACTTGTCACTTGGTTTCCTGTGACTTCCTAGTTGGCAAATCCAATGGCCAGGACTTAAATCATTTTGTCCTTGGACTTCTCTAAGGCACTTTCTCATGCCTGAGCATCTTCCATATTGAAACTCTGACTAAGAGTCAACTTGCCTCCTGAGTCTCTGGCCTCGCCACCTTGGTCTCCACTGCCTCTTCTCCTTCATTGACTATGGTGTTCCCATGAGGCTTGCCCTGGGTTCTATTATCTTCTCTACCTTCGTGTTCTGAAAAGTTCATCCCCTTTCATTCCACTACTGCCTCAAGGCTAAAACCTCCATACACACACACACACACACACACACACACACACACACACGCATCTCTCTTGAATACGGCATCCCTATCCATGTGGTATCTCCTCCTGGGTGCCCCAGATGCTCCTTGAAATTAGAATGTCTAAACTCATCCCTTTTTTACAACCCTGCCCTTCATCTTATGTCCCTTATCTCTGAATGATTCAGAAGCGAAGCAAGAAGGAAAGCAGAAGGAAGGGGAAGAGGCAAAGAAGAATGAACTAACTCCTATAAGGGTCTTCTGTGTCCTTTCCTTTCCATCCCAGCCACCATTACGGTACCCTCTCTTCTCACCTGCCCTAGTCCTATGGACACACTCCTGGCCTCCGGTCTTGACTTTCCCCATCCATCTTCCCCACTTGGCCACAAATATTTGATGAAGTGGGAAATTAAGCATGTGACACTCCCCCTTATAACCGTGCCTTGCTTCTCACTGATCTTAGAGTGAGCATTCTTAGCTTCATGGTCCTCTTTCTCTGACTTACTTCTCACCAACCCCTATCTATGCAACTCCCCTTCATTGTACAAGCTTTTTTCCTAAATTTGAATGATACTTCACTAACAGTGCCAAGCACACTCTTATCTCTAACTTCACACTTTGACAGTCCCACACTTGCTCTGTCTAGGGCTCTGGGCTGATCTCCCTTCACCTGGTCACAGGCTACTGGCCTGGGCGGGCTCAGGATATGTGCTCCTTTCTCTAGATATTCTCCCCAACTTCCAGGCTGCACATCTTCATTTTCTTAGAGACTGGGTACATACCACAATCCTATACCCACCACACTTTTTTTTTTATAATTCGTTATCTCCAGGCCTGTTTGATCTCTATACTCTGTGCCTGGGGTCACCAGAAACTCTCCTTAGCCCCTAGCAGCACAGCTGGAGAACAGCAGATGTGTGCATTAGAAGTGTTGCTTATTTTTAGACCATCAACCACATGATGGCATTTTGGGAGCAGTTAATATTAAATAAAGGCTACAGAACAGATGACTTAGGATTAGAACCATCCTGTAAAATTCAAGTATATAGCTATTGCCACAGAATACCTGCCTGTTACCATGTCACATATTTGGAATAAGAGAATTCCCAAGACTCAAAGAAATGTTTCTCCCCTCAGAGGGCTCACCTCCTTATCTAAGATGCTTTAAAAATAATGCAGAGTGAGCTGTCCTGAGAGTCCCAGTGCTGTTATCCACTCATGCAGAGAACTTCCAGTAGAGTGCTTTTAGGAAACCCTCTCTTCCCTTCTCACTATGCAGAGAGCCCTATATTTGGAGGGACTGCACCCTTCTCCAAGGAGAAAGCAAGAAGGCTTGGTATGCATCTGGGGATAAGACACGAAGTTTCCCTCAAGAGTTTCTCACTCCTGACCAGAGTGCTCTGCCTGACCAGGGAGCCACTCAATCAAATCCACATGGGTTTATCCTCCCAGCAAGGCCCCACTACTGACGGCTGTCCTCAGTCTCCATTTCTTAATCCTTAAAGATTTCTGCAGTCCCTTGTCATTCACCAGTGTTTTTCTTGCCTTCTGTGTCTTAACAAAACTGGAAGCACAAGTACAGGGTCCTTCTGTCCCTGTAAAGTCATGCCAACCAGAGCACACCCTGAGATGGAAAAGAGCCCTAAGAGCTTTGGCCTTTTATATTTATAGTTTTTGCATGTTTTCTTATAACACTCAAATAACCTCTCAAATACATCCACATTTTACCCCTTTCTGCCCTAAACACTCCTTTATCCCTTTCCACTGGCCTCTGAACTCTGCTTCAATGTTTGCTTTTCACTAGATATACAAGAGACCCCTAGTGGTGACAAGGATCACAGCAGGCTTCCCATTCCTTATCCCACCGTCACTGGGAGTCTACATCTCCCTGAGCCTCAGTGTTGAGTGTATAAACTGGTACCAAACCCTGAATATCTGTGGAACAAGTAGAAAGTGTAAAGCAAATTTGAAAACTTCTATTTTTAAATATACATGCCAGAGGACTTGTAGGCAAAGCCCTTTTAAGAAGGTCAACTGGGAAGTTGCCTAGTTACTACCAGTAATACTAGATAAGTATACTTCTCATAGATATCCAGAGTCAAAAACACTGGGGATTTTTTTTTGGGGGGGAGGATTATAGGGGAAATAGTGGCCTCAGGTGGAACTAGGGGACATCAAATAAACATAAGGGGAAAATAGAAGCCAGAAAGGAGATGAGTTTTTTTTTTTTTTCCTGAAAATGTGGCAATAAAATCCAATAAATGTGGGAATCTATGCACGATTTAGATTTTTCAGAGCACCTCTCAGGAAGAGCAATGCATGCAGCGAGAGACTTTCATGACCTATTTGGAAGAGGGAGAGGGAGACCCTTCAAGGGACATGACAGAGTGACCATGGATGTCACTTCAAAGGAGAACAGGCCATTTGTTGCATAGCTGCAGTGGTGCTGGGTAAAATGTGGAGTTTTTTTTTTTTTTTCTACAGCTGAAGGTCTCTGTACTTGGATAACCATACTTCACCCTCTCCCTTAGGACTATACCTAGTATTCTTTCTAAATACAAGTTATTAGTTAGTGCTACTATAACAGAATATCGAGAAATGGACTTTTATAAAGAACTACATTTCTTTCTTACACTTCTAAAGGCTGGGACATACCAGAACATGCCATGGACATCATCCTAGAGCAGAAGACAGAGAGTAGGAAAAGGTGGTAGTGAGACCCAGCAAGAGCAGGCTGAACTTGACTGTATAACAAGTGCACTCTCGCACCAAGTTACCTGCTCCCACTATCACAACTATTGAATTAATCTCTCCAGGGCTGTGCAACGCTTAAAAATCCTGTCTTTCCATACTGTTGCATTGGGGATGAAACTTTCAACACGTGAACTTTGGAGACACACACTCAAATCACAGCAACATGTTAAGAATCAGTTTCAATGACTCTCAATTATTTTCCAAATTTTCCACATATCTCCAACTAACCACTCTTCCAGGCACGTTTGTTAATGGAAACGATTATAGCCTATACATACACAGTACATGACAGTATTTCATGGTCCAAAGAAAAAGGTGAAATTCAATTAAGTTCATTAAGTATTTAATTCTATGTTAGGAATCAAGAGCAACACCAAGATGTTATGTTTTCTGGATTCCAATTTGGTGCTATGACATGATACATTGTCGTACTGAATTTTTTACCTGATGTACGGTTCTAAACAGTCTGGATGGGACACGTTTGCTAATGTATTTTATGCTTTTTGGAGCGGATTGTTGAGCCATCTCTGATGAAAAATAATATTGTATATGTTTCCCCTTTGTCTGCTCATTTCAGGCTTCCCACCCATTTGCTGTTTCCCATCCAGGTCTTCTCAGAGAGAAGTTTGCAAGGATTGTGCTGGGACTCGGTGCATTCTCCCTCCCCATCACCCATTGCTTCAGCCTTTTCATTCGATGGCATTTCACGATACCTGTATATGCTTGGATAATTGTTTGTCTGAATTCAATAAATGCTTCACACATGTTAATAGGATTTTTCCAGCAGTGTAGCCCCATCATGAAATTTGATTTCTTCTTCTCCTCCCCACCCCCTGGTTCCTTTGTAAGCAGCCCATGAAATGCTTGCTATACCCGTATTTGCATAGCCTCTAATTATAGCTTGGGCATACTCGTGCTGCTGGGTTTTCCAACAGGTGTTATCGTTGTGTTATGCTACACAGTCATCTAATAGATTTATCAGTTTGCTTATGCAAATGCTGTACGCCATGACTGCTCTACTTAGGATGAAGTTTATACCCCAAAATGTCCCAGAGAATTGTGTCAACACAGGCATCTACTCTGGAAGCACTCAGTATGTTGCAGCTGTTTTTTTTTTTTCAATCTAAGTTTCCATATCAAATTGTTCAGAATACATGTGCATATATAATATGATATATAATGTGTAATATATCATATTAATCATTCTCTATCTCTCCCTACCTCCAAAACTAAGTACAGCTTCGTAGAGTTTTAAGAAGAGAGCCAACGTTTGGTTGGCTCTCTTCTGCCTCTCTGGACACCAAATTTATTAGTTGTGTGAGGTCTCACACATATGCCTTGCCTTAATCTTAAAGTCTAGTCCAATTAATGACTCATCACTTCTAGTGGGAGAAAAAATTATGACATCTGCTATATTTCTGAGTAATTTATCCTTGTAACTCAGCCCCCAAGTGCTCATATATGCGTTTTTGGCATTAAAAACCACTTAAATGTGGTTGCACTAAGTTGTTTTATGTGCATTCAATACTCGTTTATTTGAAACTAATAATTATCATAATTTGAGAGATGGGACATTTTCCCCTACTATCAAAGAGCTGACCTACAAGAAGTTGTACTCCAGTTTCTCTAAACAGTTTCCACCAAGGACCACAGTATTATAAAAACAACTGAAAATAATTTATTAAACTGAGTCTCTTTGCTCTTAATTAGAACACTCAACTCAGTTTGTTGAGAATTTATCCCTGCCTAATTCTTTCACTGTACCTTTAACAAGTATTTATTGAGATGATACTGGGCATTAAAATTAAAAGACACATCTATTGAGTTCTGGTCCTAATAGTTAATAACAAGCAATATATACTTGTTCAATTGCTTTGTTTGTTTAAATCCATTTTCTCATTTACAAAATGATAAGTTATACCTCACAGGATAGTTATGAATTTCAAATAATATGAATAGACTTGAAAACACCACCAAAAAACTATTAAAAATTGAAATTCCCATTCTGATACAAGAGCCTCAAGTCGTTGAGGAGGCAGTATATAAGAACATGTCTAAGGATCAAGCGCTCTAAGACAGCCTGGGCACAAATTCCAGCTCCATACTTGCTGGCTGTAAGAATGTAAGCAGGGAAATTCATCTCACATCTTCAAGGTAGTGCCAAGCAGCAACTAATTCTTTTCATAAAAATTAAATAAGATAAAGCCTATGGAGCTGATAGAGCCCTTATGTTATTTTTTTAATGATTCCACAGGAATCCAAGAATCTCTGAATCCTCAGTGCTAAGTAGAGGTCTTCTCCAGAGCTTGACTTTAACCCTGCTCACTCATGTTCCAGAGAAAATGCCAGGGCCCAAACCAGAATGCTACATACCTCCTCATGAGATGTTAATGATCATCAAAGTTTAAGGGAAAAGTACTGCATTTATATTTCTTTTGGTCAAAATAAGCAAACTGATAGCCTTCAAAAATGTGTCATTTACTTACATAATGATTTTACAACTTTTAATTTTGAAAATCTTTAGGTAGACAATTTACATTTATGCCACAACATACCTTCTCATACATGTACACACACATACACACACTCGTGCATATATGTACTTTCTATCACTGCCTTTGGATCAATGCCACTATATAACTTTCCCTAGTGTTCATCCTAAAGCAAGAGTTTCAAATCTTTTTTTGTCAACAGAATTGTTTTATCAATGAACCTCAGTATACTCCTAAAAAAAGCAGCAAAGGAGTTTCTGCTGCCTAAAGTGGGATGCAAGTTCAAGAGTCAAGTCCTCTCATCCCCTTAAACGGTTAGGGCCTTCTTCAGAATCTCAGGATACTCAGAACAACAGTGAAAATCCTGGGTCTGGATCACATCCTTTTCAATCCAAAGAAGGTCAACAGCCAGGCATGGTGGTGCACGCTTGTAATCCCCATACTTGGGAGGCGAAGACAGGAGGATCACGCAGGTCCGAAGCCAGCCTCACTGGCTTAAGAGGCCCTGTTTCCAAATAGAAAACTATAAAAAAATAGGTGTCTGGGACTGTAGTCCGGAGGTAGAGGGGTTTCCAGGAACCCCAGTACCACAGAAAGAAAGAAAGAAAGAAAGAAAGAAAGAGAGAGAGAGAGAGAGAGAGAGAGAGAGAGAGAGAGAGAAAGAAAGAAAGAGGAGGAAGGGAGGGAGGGAGGGAGGGAGGGAGGGAGGGAGGGAGGGAGGGAGGAAGAAAGGAAAGAAGAAAGAACAAAAAAAGGTCAACAGCTTTTGGTGTTTATACAAAAGTTCCAAATATCATATCATGGTATTCTAAAGGCCTCTGAGATTTGGTCTCAAGTCACTTTAGCTTATGAAATCACCTGCCCTTTATTACTATTTCTCAATCTCTGGTTATATGGAGCCCTCAACTTCACACCTTCTTTCAGGAATGCTTCTTTGGATCCCCATGTACTCTTGTCTATAGCTATCCCAACATGCTTAATTACCATTTCATCCCAGAAGGCCCTCCATCTCTCCAGCTAGGGGTGCTCTTTGTTTCTTCTTTATTACCCCATAGCAGCCTTCATGGAACTTGAAGAGCCTACTGTCACAGTTAGTCATACCATTTTATCTCTTTGGTGCTATAGAAATCACTTTGAGAGACAGTATTAGAAATCAATAGCCATTCACCAAAACCTAGTATTTACTTTTAATGTTTAATGTACATTTACAAGCAGTGGTTGGGTACCTATAGGGGCTGCATTTCCCAGCCTCCTTTGCAGCTAGATTTAGATGGCTAAGTATTTGCCAATAAAAAATCAGTGTGATTTTTCATTGAAGTCTAAAACTTCTAAATTTGATTAAAGTGTTTGTGTATTTCTACATTCTCTTTCCTCATCCCATGAGCTGGATTATGAATGTTCCTGCTCCCAAGATTCAACAATATAGTGAGGACCTTATACTTGATGATAGCAAGGAAAAAGATGAAAAGAGTTATTCCCTTAATAACTCTGGGCACAGCTTCCTTACTAACCAGACTACTCACCCCGTAATTGGCTATGAAAGAGATATAAACATCTATTTTCCTGCTGTCACAATATTTGGGGCATTCTTGGGCTCAAAGACACATTGACAGTCACACAGTAAAAGGTCATATGATATATATCCGTGAATTGCTCCTGAATCTGCCATAAAGGTTTATACAATAGTATTGCTCAGATGAGTCTTTTTAGTTGAATTTCTGCTCTAGACATTTTATACTAAATTTAATTATATTAATTAGGGTGAATTAAATAGCACTATTTCTTATCACTTTAACTGATATCATTTACCAGTATAAGTATCTTACATTTGTTGATCAATACTTTGTTCTGATGTGTATTATTCAGTTCCTGAGAATGAGCAATTGATCTGATACATGAAGGTTGACACGACATAAAGAGATTGGACAAAATGATATTGGATATAATGCTTCTAAGTTTCTTTTAATGTTCAGAGTTATCTCTGTGTCCTGTGTAGATGCCTCTGTCAGTCTGGTTTTTATGTTCTCATCATTTCACTTCCTTATAAACCAGAGAATGTTAGCACAAATGGAATGGGGTCCAGGAGTTCATCTCAGGAAACCAGCTGTTAGAGCACCTTTATTAAAAATGACCCATGATGATAATAAATATGTCAGAAAAAATAATCGGAAGTAGAGGGACACTAAAGCTAATATGAAGCAGCTAAAGTAGAAAAAATGTAACATAAAATTAGTTTAAATATATATTTAATTATATGTTATATACTTAATTATATATTACATGTAATATATATATATATATATATATATATAATTTTTTCATTTCATCTGTTCTGTCCTTCACTTCTAGGCACTGAAATCTCTTGTTTTTCTCCCATCCTTACAGGTCACTCCTTCTCAATCTTCTTTTTGACTCATATAGAGTATACCAGGACGTCTGCATTAGTCCCTCTACCTCCCGTATATACATAGTCACTTGAATTTATGTCATTTGACTTTAAAAGCATCTATGCACCAAAACTTTTCAAATGTTTAGCTCAGCCCATTCTTCTGTATTATAGACCTATAGATCCAACTTCCTATTCAATATCTCTCCTTTGATGTCTAACAGTCGACTAAAATTTAAGATGTTCCAGATGAATTACCTGCTACCCTCAATACACACAAATTTGTTCCAAATGCAATATTTTTTAGCTGATGGTAATTATGTCCCTTCAGTTGGTACTACTTTGACTTCATCTTCTAATGTTTTCACTCTCAGCATGTATTCACTAATCTTGCTGTTGCTGAATTTACCAAACAAGTTCCCATCCTCCCTAGGACCTTCTCTCACCTGCTTTCTACCAACAGATATCCTCCCCCCCAGACATGGCATAGATGATCCCTCACTTCAATCCAATCTTTACTCAAATAGAATATTTTCAAATTAAGTCTCCCATGACCAATCTATTTACAACTGATTGCAACATTCAGAATTCTCAATCTGGTTATTTTGCAATAGTACTTGCCATGTACTAATATACTATATAACTTATCATAATCATTTTCCATTGTCTGTTTTTCTCAATGAGAATTGAAAGTTTAAGAAGATAAGGTTTCATCATTTTCATTGACAAGGGCACACCAAGTTTCTAAATAATTCCTGGCACATTATGGGTAACAAAATTGTATTTGTTAAATTAATGAACAAATATTTATTATATACTTCTTTATGCCAACTATTCTTCTAAGGTCCAAAGGATATTCTATGCATGGTAGACATAGCTCCTGCTTTTCTGCATCTTACAGTATAGTTGCAAGTTTCAAAGGAACCATTCTGATTGATTCAGTTTGCTACTTAGTGTTTAAAGAAAATGGAAAAATGGGTATATAACCAACTCTAATGAGATGCAGTTTAGGAACCCAGTACAGAGAGATTTTTCTGGGAGAAGCCTCACAACAGAGGAAGGCCTGAAATAATTCTTCAGGGAGATTCATAAAGAACAGAAACACCCCCCCCATCTCCTCAAAAAATATGAATAAAGTTTTCCACTCCCCTCACTTCATAAAATTGACCACAGTTCTGCAATGTGTAGGCTGTGTGCCGAATCAGGAGCCCATGGATTCTTCTCAAAAACAAAAAAAAAGAGAATTTAGTTTGGATGAATCATAGAGCATTTTCTATTACTTTTTTCAATTTAGGGAAAGAAAGATATTCAGGACATGAATGCACTACAGAGCTTAGTAAGAATTCATGCAGTGTTGCACTGGGAGGGCTCACGAGGTAGAGCTTGCAAAAAGAACTAAGAGGTTGAAAAGCTCAACATCAAAGGCAACATAGCCCATGATCAGGGACAGAACCAGGGATTATTAAAGGGGCTGATGGGTTTACAGACTGAGACTGCCAACAATCTCAGCACCTAATAAGCTATCTCCTCATTTACTATTGGATCTGAGTATTATATAATCATTTGTATAAATTCTAGTGTTATTATAAGTTTTTGGAAAAAATGCTGGTCTCTTCTCTCAGATATCCCCAGGAAACCCATGAAAAAAGGCTCTGCTAACTGGCAGGAAACTAATTACCTGTAGTAGGTTACTTAAACAAATCTACTGACTAAAGTGCTACATGACCCCAAATGCAAGAGAGTGTCACATCCCTGCTTAAAGAATAACAGGAGTCTTGGGAGTCCCAGGAGAGGCAGGGAAACTTTATCTCCTTCCTTCTGCACTCTACCTTCAGAAAAGACACCACCACTGAAAAGATCACTAAGAAAACTTAGTTATGCTCAACACAGGAAGTGAAAAAATACAGATTTTTTTCTGTACTATTTCTACTTGAGACAAAGGATTTAGTGCTTTCTGGCCAAGAGACAAAGGAACTCTTCAATTCTATTTTCTTCCCATCATTTCTGTCATATAAAAGCAATTTGCAATCTGGAAAGATGGATACAGACAATATATTGTAAGTAAAAATAATCACATTACAATATATATTGGGCATGATCATCTCAATTTTAAAAGCATAAACATATGAACGTGTATATATTTGCATATGCATGTAGGTGAATGTGTGTCTGCATATATATGGGGCAGTGGTATAAAGAAAGGAAGAAAGATATCCCAAAATACCAAGAGTAATCATCGCTAGGTATTAAAAATGAGTGATTTTTTTCCTGATTTGATTTTTATCAATTTTCTACATGTATTACTTTTCTAATTAGAAAACATCACATAAAATGCATTAATAGGTCAGAGCTGTTGCAAAGATAAATGAGGAGAGACAGAGGAAATGGCTGCAATGAATGAGCTGAGATTTTTTTGTACGGCACATCGAAGTCCCAGGGTATTAAAAGAACTTGCAGATGTAGCCACAGAAGCAATATCAGTGATCCTAGAGGGACCCCAGATAAAAGGCATGGTTCCAGAAGATTGCACACTTGCAAATGTTGTCCAGATTTTAAAAAGAGGGGGACTGGTGCATTTCAAAGACTGGATCCTGAGGCAAATGACAGCAACCCCTAACATGGATTCATGATAGATTATTACATAGATATCTCTGAGCTCTTCACAGAGGAAGTAGTGGGATCACTACAAACACATCATGCCAAACTGAACTCATTCCTTTTTTGGTTGGACTAAGTGATTTCATGGGAGAGAGGGGCCCTTGTTCTGACAAGGCGCCTGATAGTCTTTCCTGACATCTGCTAACCCTGAAGCTTTCTTCACTGGTGGAGTCAGGCCAACTAGAAGAGACAAGAACAAATACACCCTCCAGGATGGAAGAGGCATTTGGGAAATCTAGCACGTGGCTAAGATGGAAAGGAAAGAGAAAGGAGGTCGTGGCGCTAAAGAGGCTGGCTCATCACTCAAAAGACATCTCTTTAGCAAGGGCTCCCTGGCCACCCAAGTTGAATTTGCCCCTTCCTATCCCCCACTGGTCACTCTGTCAGTTGCTTTTCCTTTGGGGGCCCTTCTCCCTCTCTTAAATTATCCTATTTATCTATTCACTTGTTTGGGGTCTGTCTCTTTTCACTAAAATGTGAACCCTGTCTGAGCAGGGACAATGTCTATTTTGTTCAATGCTGAATGTCCAAGGCCTGGATTCAACAGATATTTGCTCAGTGAGTGAAATTTGCTTTTACTGTACATTCTGTTCCCAAGTATTATCTACAAAACTGACTTATTTCAGAGAACTATTTTCTCTATTCCTTCATCTGCAAGTACCAAAGCCTGCCTCCAGTATGGTTAGGCCAAATCTCTGCTCCTTGTGATCCCTACTGTTCTCCCCAGTGCAAAGAAAGAAATGTAGTCAAAGTCCCAGATGCCTGAACCCTCTTCCACCATTCATGACAACCACCTCATCATGAAGCTCATAAGCAGGATAGACACCAGCAAATGACATACAGATTACATGACACACCAAGTCTCTGGCCTCAAACTAGTACAGTGTATCTCACCCTGGTGATCCAGATCGGTTACAGAAGCCAAGATAGCAAAGAAGAGGAGGCAGGCACCCCTGTATCCTAGGATTCTGCTCTACTCTATTAATTCATGTTTCTGGGGCTTAAGCTCAACATTCATGTCATAGCCTGCTTTCCGGTTCTTTAGATCGGAGAGAAAGCAGCATGACCTCAGTTGTTAAGACAATCAATTCTAGAGCTGGACTGCCTGGCTTCAAATTATAGCTTCACTTTTCACTATCTGCGATACTGTGGCAAGTCATTTACTCTCTCTATGGCTCAGTTTCCAGATCTTTAAAATGGGTATAGGCATAACATCTGCTTCAGAGGGTTTTTGTAAAGACTACATGAGTTAATAAATGTAAATTGTCTAGAATCATGACTATGTATATTAAGCATTATAACAAAATCTTGCTGGTAAATACTTGATTGTTCAGGATATCATCATAAGGGTCTTTAGCATGTATTAAGTATCTGTATCTTTATTAATTACTGAGCAAAGTATTAAATTTCAGCTCCTACATTAAAAAAGGATAGGCAGGATAAGAAAGAGTACTAGTAAAAAAAAAGATCTAAATTCAGATTCCATTTCTACCATTTCTATCTGCAAGTCTTTGGTCATTACTACTGTGCATCATTACACTTAATCATTTCTTAAATGAAAAAAGAATATTAGTAATGAGTTCTCTCATCTCATGAGATTGCTGTGAGTCTAGTAGAATATATGCATGCTTCTTATTTTTTGAGGTCTTATTTTTTTATTTCTTTATATGTTCTTCTTTATAAAGAAAAACTACTACTGTTCAGACATGAGGTGTTCTCACTGACAACAGCACTTATAAAGTAAGGTCATCACCAAAAAGGGGAAATAAAAACAATATGTTAGATGAACACTATATTTAATAAGAACGTAGCATCTTCACCTGTCCTCCTGGATCTGCACCTAACTGGCTGTGTAAACTCGTGATGTTTCTTTGGGATTCAGTTTCCTCATCTGTGAAACATAAAATAAAATCTTTAATGGTCTCTTTTGATTTTCATCTCACAGGAAAATTGTGAAGCAGGATCTTTTGGAATATGGCTTTCGCATGTGACAAAACATCATACAGAAAATATTCACCTCCCTAATTTACTTAATAACCAATATGTTAGTGAATGATTACTGGTTAACTAATGAGTACACTAGACATAAAGACACTGAGTTATCTCTAGGCAGGAATAATTTAATTCAAAGCACTCTCTGAAAGTAAGAAGGCAATTTTTAAGATGCTATAGGGTTTTATAAGTTTATGTATCCAACAAAACAATCAGCAGCATAATGAATATAAAGCCAAACTACTGTTGATGTATAATTTGGTCACTTCTCAAAACTTTTGAGTGCCTACAACTTGCTAGGTCCTGAGGACTGGGGACAAAACAATATGACTAAAAGAGTCCAGGTCCTAAGAACATTCACATTCCAATAGAGGAGACTTTCAGTAAACTAGAGTAGATACATAGGCAAGATAACTACAAATAGCTTCTAGGAATTTGATATATGGACAAGTGTGCTAAAAGGTAATTTCTAGAATTAGATGTGACATCTTCAATAGGGGTGGTCTGGGAACTTGTTTTTGTTTTGTTTTGTTTTGTTTGTTTATATTTTGGTCATTATTGTTGTTGTAGGACTAAAGATTAAACCCATGGGCATTTTGCCTCTGAGCTACATACCCAGCTCTATTTTATTTTCCTTTTCAACTAGGGCATCACTAAATAGTCAAATTGGCTTTGAACCTGTGATCCTCCTGTCTTAGCCTCCCAAGTTCTGAGATTACAAGTGTAATCTCAGTATGCCACTGCCCTCAACTATGGAAGTTGTTTTCAAGGAGGTAATATTCAAATAAAATTCAAAACATAAGGAAGAACTGTTGCCTGCCTGACTTCAGGGTTTAATATAAGTTGCTACTTAGCTTTATACTAACCTATTTTGTTCCTTATGGTAGAGAACTATTTACCTTGGGAAAAAATAAGGGAAATTGTGTTTGGACAGGGAAAAGATCAAGTGCTAAGAACCTAAACTATGAGCATGTGTAGAATGTCTAAGCAACTGAAAATAGATACCTGTGAATAAATAGTATGAGTGTGAGGGAGAGAAGCAAAAGTTGCATTACAAAGTTCAGACTGGATAGAGCAGGATTCGGTGGGTCATGGAATAAATGAAGACATTTTTCTAGGAGAAACAAGGAATTTAGACTTCAGAGAGGACATCAGTCAACCTCTTCTAGGCTGAATTCACATCATTTGTGACAATTCACCCAGCATTCCTATCAACTGCTCTATGTCTGTTTAGTTTCACACTTTACCAATAAGCTCCACTCACTTTGTGGATCAATGTAGCTGAGGCTGTCCCTGAACTGCAATCCTCCTGTCTTGGCCTCCCAAATGTTGGGATTACAAGCGTGCACCACCATGCCTGGCTCAGGTATAGTTTTAATGAAAACTTTTGCACTGATAAGATATTCCACCATTGTTGGATGGGTTTACAACTAATCCCAGGAGGATTCAGCTTTCTTTTGAAAATGCCCAAAGGTGATGGTGAACAGAAACAGGCCATTAATAAAGCCTATAGGTAAATTTCAGTGCAGAATAAGAAAGGCCTCCCTATAAGTTAAGAGTTGTACCAGATCAGAATAGACCAGGACTCAGTAGACTTTTTCATAAAGGCCCAGAGAGTACATATTGCAGTCTGCAGGCCATGCGACTTCTGTGGCAACTATTGAACTCTGCCACTGTTGCACAAAATAAGCCACCTACCATATATCAACAAAGGAGCACAGTCATGTTCCTATAAAATTTTGTTTACAAAAATAGGCACTCAGGATATTGGATTTGCACCACAGGCCATAGTTTGCCCATTCCTGGAAAAACCAGAGACAAAATGGCAGCTCACACATGTCATGTAGCCCCAGACATGCTTTATTTGGTTCAAACTGTGTGCTAAAATAGAAAACATTTCAATAGAGGGTTTTACTAAAAATACAGATTCCTAGCCTGTCTTGAGAAAGGAGAAGATTAGTAACCCAGGGCCCACATTCCTACGTGTCAACAAGTGTCAACAATTGTCTGGAATTGCTCCTGGCTTTGCAAGGAGTGTGAGCTCTGCAGATCACCACAGCCCCCACCACAGACCTGCTGCCTGCCCCACTTCAGGGTTTAATATCAGTTGCCACTTAGCTTCATGCTAACCCACATTTTCCCTTATGGTAGAGAATTCTTTCTCTAAACCTGTATCTATATCAAATGTAGGAAAATAAAAGACAGATTGAAAAAGCCATGTTTCAAGAAAAATGAGAGAAGGCATATGGGTTTAATATGCATACAAAGGATGTTGTGTTGAAAGAATCAGTGTTTCTATTTCTCAATTTGTATTTTTTCTATTTCAAATTTTAAATATTTACATATTTATATCATGTTACATCCTTATGCCATAGTTCAGTAACAATGAGAATATCTTGAATCTACTTCTGCATTTGATTTTCTTATGTCAGGGTTATTTTACTCAACCATGTTACCTGGCCAACTCCCATAGGCATTTGGGTTTGTTTCTCTAGAATAGACCAATGTTCAGGCAAATTAGCCCCCACCCCTAGAAGACTGAAAGCTGGTGAATGACTCAATTGGAAACATTTGGGTTGTGGAGGCTGGACCTGTGTTTGCTCATTTCCAATGCCTATGATTCTAAAACCTTGGAAATTTCTGGATCTCATCCATAGCAGGGCAGATCAATAATAATACAGTCATTCTCAGTATTTGACCAAATAATTGACTAGATAATAATAATAATGATAATGATAATAATAATAATTATAAGGTCAGTCTCAGCATTTGACTACATAATTGATTGTCCCAAAAGGACATCATCAAGTCCATAAATAGATACAAGTCTATTCAAGTCCATAAACAGGTACTTTACGGACTTTATACAAGTCCATAAACAGATACAAGTACCAGCTTACAGACATGGTTCAAAGTGAAAGAGATTTGGATAAGCTATTTCATGGAGGAAAATGCCTAAATTAACGGTTTAGGTATTAGATGGATGATGCCACAGGGAAAGCTGAGATAATTCCTTAAAGCTGAAAAATGCTGAAAATTCCAAAGGCTAGTTTTTCTGCTGCTTTCCTCTCCTAAGAAATGATCAGGTAATCTAACCTTTGTGGAAGGTCTTACTGCATGATCCTTCCCCATTTCACTCTGCAGAGAGCTTACATCCCAAATCATCCCACTGGATATAGCATTATTCTGTTTTTATCTTTAGCCTTCCTTTTTATTTTGTGCTGATTTGACCCCTCCTTACAGATATTTTTTAATAAATGAAGAGGAAGGGGAAAGTTAGGGCATATACACAAACTTATATAAACACTCTTTAACTTAAAGAATATTACAGGAAGTAGAAAATCAATGATGTGGCCGGGCGTGGTGGTGCACGCTTGTAATCCCCATGCTTGGGAGGCGGAGACAGGAGGATCGTGCAGGTTCAAAGCCGGCCCGGCTGGCTTAAGAGACCTTGTTTCCAGATAAAAAAATATATTAAAAAAATAGGTATGGGGGTGTATCCCAGAGGTAGAAGGGTTTCCAGGAACCCCAGTACCACCAAAAAAAAAAAAAAAAGAAAGAAAAAGAAAAGAAAATCAATGATGTGGACAGTGACCATAAAGATTTATACAACCCATAACATAATAATTATAACTATATAAGTATATATTTTCCACTGAGATGGTGACTGGATACATATATGAGAAACAAAAGTTATTAGAGACTAAAACTTTATAGGAGTTTGATATTGCTTTTAAAATCCCTATAATATTACATTACTGTTCTTTCAAGAAGCAAATAAATGTACAAGATGGCCTAAAATAGGTTATAAGAAAATATCATTTGTGGCTCTACTGAGAATCTTGAATGACTGTGATGATCATTTTTAAAAGACAAACTGAATAAGTTTGGTTTTTTGGCTTTATTTAGTTTTGTTGGGGGTTTTATTTTTTATTTTTTATTTTTTTAGGGTGGATGTGGTTAGAAAGTAGGAAGGCAGTAGGCACAATTGCTGCAGTGGTTAAGAACATCTGACCCAGCAGCTTTGGGTGAAGCCTATCACCTAGGTTGGCAAGATTTTGTGATCTATCATAGGTCAGTATATGCTGAGGGTATATATCCTTTCCTAATCTAAGAATGTCACTGAAAATAACTAAATTGCACATGATTGAAGTGAACACTTTCCAGAAGATTTTATTTTTTTGGACTAGAAAAGTCTAGTCCTTTGATGAACATGAACAAGCAAAAGAGGTGACATCGTGGCTTAAGTCATAAAGTTGCCCTCTCGTCACTCATATACGCATAGACGGCCTACTCAGATACAGTAAAATGAAGTATTTTGCACATTTTGCTTTGGATTGGTGCTCATTAAATCTCTGTAATTTAAAATCGTGTAATTTTTACGAATGAAATGAAAATAGAAATTATCTCGATCAGCTTATAGATTTAACACATAAGATCCAAGAGCTTGACTGATTGATTTGTAGAAGGCCATGCATCTACTTAGTACCAGTCAGAAATCTGGCCCTGTCTATTCAATATCCAATGAAAGCCAAGAGTGGTGGTGCATGCCTATAACCCCAGCACTTGGAAGGCTGAGACAGAAGTATTGCAGGTTTGAGTCCAACCTCAGCAACTTAGTGAGGCCCTGTTTCAAAGTAAAATAAATAAATAAATTACTTAATTAATTTAATTTAATAGGACTGGAGGTATATCTCAGAGAGGTAGAATGTCCCTCGATTCAATCTCTAGTACAAAAAAAAAAGTTCTGATGAAGTTCAGATACATCATTACCACTTTAGAATAGTAGTGATAAGCAAATATCATGGGAATTAGAATATAATCTAATACCAAACATGAAAATATTTTATTTCATTATCTCATAATCTTTAGGTAAAATAGTAACAATAATATTAATGCCACAGCACATTATCAAATTATTTGGCATTTTCCAAACAGTTTAGATAATTCTTATAATAAAGACAAGAATTCTTGAAGAAAGACTTTGCCTATGGCAAGTGAGTATTTCACTCCATACCCCACAGAATTCAGAATACTGCACATGAGTGACACCAGTAATACATTCATTACGTTATAAAAATTATGCCAGCGGCAACATTAACCAAAGAAAAATTTTAAATTAAGAGGTCACACACACCTGGAAATTAATTTCTCATGCATGACTTTCCATTTGGAAATCCATCAGCCAACTGTCCTCAGTGAATTTCTTGAAGTACCTATGCCATGATTTCCCAAATAAACCACAATACAGACCATAGAAACCTCAGTTTTTATACAATGAGCTTCTTTAGCCCTCCACTCTTCAACCCCACACCCTTCCTTGTTATTTACTGCATTTTACACATGTATTTTATTTCATGGCTTTATTAATCCAAGTCTTCCCTGCCCCCAATTCAGCAGTAACAAAAGAAGCTGTATCAAATCAATGAACTCAGAGCTGAGAAACAGGGCTCAGCCCTCCGAACCCTTCCGACCCACCAGGCACCGGCTCACTAAGTGTAACCCGAAGTCTCATAACACTTTCTAGACCAGTCTGAAAGTACAAATGGAACTGGTTTGTCTCCCAAGTCAAGACTTAAGATGAAAAGTCTGGTGTTGTTTACACTGGGGTAGAAAGAGTGAAAGACAGTAATCCTTCACCAAGGATTAATGGGAGTAAGAAAGCAGAGTAGAAGTTCTGTTTTCATTTTCAAATTACAGAATTAAGACAGGGGAAAAAGAAAGGGGGAGGGAGGTGGCAGGGTGTCTAGGAGGGAGGGACATGCATGGTTTCGTGTTTGTCCTCTGGGCTCAGTTACACACACCTCACCATGGCTAAACTGAAAGGCCTGCGTTCTGCTGACAGATTGGCAGCAACCAATCTGTTTGGAGCATCAGCAACTCAGAGACCATGAGGGCCAACCCTGCTCTGAAAGGTGGCCGGCAACATGCATGGCTCATTAAACTTTTCTTCCAGCAATAGTCTGAGCAACTTGTGGGGTAGACCCGGCCGGGCTGGGACAGCAGGATGTTCTTGACATCTCTCAGTAGATGAAGGTTGAAATACTAAACCAAATAACCAAGGAGAAAGGAACACAAGCACCAAGAATACGCAATTCTGTTTCTGAGTGGCATTTGGATTTCTCTGGTGGGACATACACGTACTAGAAGTGTAGTTCTCATGCCCCAGAATGTCTGTCCTGCTGAGAATGACACCCGTACAGGTCAGGCCACGAGGCCTTGGGTCCCTCACAGGCCCATTTACTCCTCCCAGAGGCAAGGTTCTCCCACTTCTGTAGAACAAAATTATCACACTTTCCCAGCCATTGTAGTGAGATGGTCCAGTCATGTGGGTGGAAGGTAATTAAGTTTGAAGTAATATCTTTATCTGACACAAGGCATGGAATCAATAGATATATTCAAATCCAAAGGGATGCTATGGCCAATGCATTGGGTATTTCCATGGGGATCTGGTGAGAGCTCAGTGTCTAGGTCTCTAGGCTTTTCAACATGTTCAGGGTATAGAAAACTCCAAAAGTAAGTAATATGAAGCACCCCATAGTACAGAAGTGAACAGGCACAAAAAAAAATCAAATGATTTCTAGGAAATACAAAGATGCAATATTTTTTGTACTTAAGTTCTGGAAGCTTATAGACTGAGAAGCATGTTGATATGTTGATATATTATCATATTATCCCATGCCCCACGAATCTCATTCTCATTCTCTCTCTCTCTCTCTCTCTCTCTCTCTCTCTCTCTCTCTCTCTCTGTATATATATATATATATATATATATATATATATATATATATATCTCATGTGCACACACAGAGATTGATTTCTACCTATTTCCTTTATATCTCATCTCTAGTTAATTATCCTTTTATTATTATATAGGAGTTTCAATTCTATAGTGACTTTTTGCTTTCTCTGGCCTATGATCTCTTCAGATATTTTGGGAACTCTTGTTTCCATTTTCTCATGACACAGCCAAATCACCATATAATATAAATGGGGTATCAAACGGGTTTGGGATTAAATAACACATGGCATTTGTGATCACAGAAAGGAGGGCAGCCTGGGACTCTGGCCTCACAGAATTCAAGATGTAGCTACTGTTTTCGTATATCAACTTGAGTCATAGTGATTTTTTGATTGACCTAAAGTAGCAGTTCTTCTTGATGCAAACACAGCCTAACACCTGTCTTCTTCAATCAGGACTGATTATGTGTGCGATTATTGTGATTATTTTAAATACTTATAGCTAGCTTAATCTTCAAATACTGTATTCCACTTACCCAATTTTAATCAGTCAACCTGCAAATATTTAACAGGTTCACAGTCCATGATCAAGGAGCCCTGAGTTCAAACCCAGCCCTGCTCTTCACTATGTCATCTTGGGAAAGATAATTTCCTCCCTGAACATCAGCTTTTATTTATTGTAAAATGATAATTATATTACTTCCCTCAAAGACATTTTGTGAGGATTAAAATAAAGATTGTAGGACATTAACCATAGTGCTCACTCAATACCTAGAAAATATTTGATGGGAATTGTTATTTTATACCACCTATAATTTATATTCTTATATATTTATATATTTTATATAATTACATAAATTATATGTTATTTTATACCATCTATAATTTATATTCTTATATTTATATATGTATATCTTTTCTATATTTATTAAATATAATATAAATTAAACAATATATAAGTATATGTAAATGTAATATGATTCTATATTTATAAATTTTATGATCTATATAACATCATTTTCCAGACCAAATTTATAGACAAAAAAAAGACTCTTCCTTTTAGAAGAAAGAAGTCCTACATGCATAAAAAAAAGCAATGCTTTACATCAAAAATTACAGATTTTAGGATTTTAGAGGCTAAAGTGAGCCTGAACTCTTGAATTCCCTCACATACGTGCGTGTGTGTGTGTGTGTACGCGCGCGCTCGCGCCATGCCCAGCCTGAATTTCAGTTACAACTTGGCTCTCAACCATGTAGCAAATAAGGGCAGACATGTTCTGCTGGGTGTATGTGTCATGGTGATGAAATCAAAGGTGTGGATCACTCAGGGTCTGACACCCAGAAGTGTCCACATAACCCAGAGGCCTGCAAGTGTTGTGGGTCTAGAGACAACCAGGGACTGAAACACTCTTTCAAAGGCCACATAGAAGCAACCAATCATTCCCCACACACCTCCCTCTCGAACATGAAGCTTAATCTTTTTTGCCTTGAGTAAAAGCTAAACTTAGCGATTCACTTTCACCAACAGAATCTGAAGAGGGAAAGACACTGCAGAAGAAAAAACCATCTTAACCAAGTGATCAAGTGATCGAGGTTAGCATCAGCAAAAGCGAGTCATGTAGATGCCATGTGTCCTGGCTACAGTGCAGTGAGAGGGACTATGAGGCACTCGCTTCTGTAACATCTCATAGCAAGTCCAGTCTAATCATGAGAAAACAACCAGCAACCCCCGCTGAACTCCATTCTACAAAATTCCAGGAAAGTACTCTTTGAAATTATCAAGCAAGGAAGAACTAAGACATGGCCACATACCAGAAAAGACTAAGAAGGAATAATGACTAAATGCAGTGCAGCAAACTAGACTAGATGCTAAAGCAGAAAAAGAGACACTGGTAAAAAGAAAAAAGAAAAACCGACAGGAGGTGTATGCACTGTGTAATTCAGGTAATGGTACTGTACAAATGTATGCTGCTAACATCATAAGAGGCTAAAACAGTGGAATCAAACTCTGTGCTATCATCACAACTCTTTTGTAAATGTATTATTTCAAATAAAAAGAATTTAAATCAAGCAGTCTATCAATAATTTTGTTGTTGTTGTTGTTGTTGTTGGTACTGGGGATGGAACCCTTCTACTTCCGGGCTATACTCCCAAACTTATTTTTATATTTTATTTGGAAACAGCAAGGCTGGCTTAGAACCTGTGTGATCCTCCTGTCCCCGCCTCCCAAGTGCGAGGATTAGAAGCATGTGCCACCATGCTGGGCCTTCAGTAAATTTTAAATAGAGTAGATGATAATAATTTTATGCTATACAAATAAAACAGTCTGTTTTTAAATTAATGTAAATAAATTATTAATTTTTACCACAAAAGATTCTCTTATATGTATGATGTAGAAGTATACGTTATATAACTTATAGTCATAAATGACATTATATATGTATGAGTGTATATACACATATATAACTAATAACCAAAACAGATTCACCAAAAAATACCTTTCCCTTCCCCTAGGACAGAATGTCAGACACACATTCCACACTGGCTACCAGAGTCATCTATCTGGATTAAGTGCTAGGTGCCTACTTGCATGATTACTTATCCCTTATTGGCATCTCCTCCTTCCCTATCTCACTGTTATTCTCCCCTGAAGATGGTGTCTGAGATCTCTTCTCACATATACTGCTGCACTTAAATCATTGCCTTGGAGTTTTGGAGAAAATCAAACTAAGACATCTATCCTCTCTCATTGGCTCAAAATCAAGCCTCTAGGGAAATAGAGGGCTTGGTCCAATTTGGGTCATACGACCATTCCTCATCCAGTCTTCTGTAATTCAGGGAAAACGGCATAAAATAGCATTCTTCTCAGACCTGCCATCCATCAAGAATTATAAGAGAAACAGTTGCCAGAGAAAAGGTTTGTGGACAGAAAGGCCCTCCAAAACATGGCCGCCAGATTCACCAAGGCACCTTTCTTTTTTTTATTTTTATTTTTTATGTGGAACATATTGAAAATGCCATACATTCAGACTATGCTTGGAAGTCTCCCCCCCGCACTTCTCCTTCCCCCGCTTCCAACATTGAGTGTCCAGGTTAACCATGCTATATTTATATTTTTACACAAATTTGGATGTAGCTCCTTCATTAATCAACCTCAGCCTTCTTCCTCTCCTATCCTTCCATTCTAGCTTTGGTGAGGTTTCTCTTCCATTGTCTGGAGTCCCTCTGATATCCCTAATACTCCCTAGTTTGAGCATATTAGAGAAAACATAAGTCCCTTTTCTTTCTAACGTACGTTCAGAGTTCCCTTTCCAGACACTGCTACCCAAATCTTATCAAAGTAGATCTCCACACTATAAACAGAATGTCAACACCTGAAATTCAGCCTTACAGAAAGTATGAAGAAAGGCCCTTTATAACTTATAGAAATAGGAAACTTAGCCAGGCGTGGTGGTGCACGCTTGTAATCCCAGCATTCGGGAGGCTAAGACCTGAGGAGTATGGTTCACAGACAGCCTCAGCTACTTAGTGAGGCCCTCTGCAACTTAGTGAGACCCTGTTTCAAAATAAAGAATAAAAAATAGGGCAGAGGCTGTAGCTCAGAGGTCAAATGCCCCTGGGTTCCATTCCTAGACCCACAGAAAAAAAAAAATTGGTAAACTTACCAATTCTTTGGATCTGTTGTGCCAGACGCTTGACATGTAATCTCTCATTCTATATGAGACTATACATAGATAATAAAGTCTTTAAATTGGGTAGAATTTTTTCAAAATCCAATACATTTAAGCCTGGCACAATATTATTTCAGATTACTAACTTCATGACAAATTATTGTAAAGATTCACTATTCTTTGAAAGGTCTTTTAGAAATAAAATCAAATGCATACTAATGTTATTCTGAAAGTTGTGCATGTTTGGCCTCAACTGCTCTCTTGCAAAAATTTACTTTCGAGTGTTAATAGTAAAGAAATTCCTGTGGGCTTCTAATTCTACAACTCTACCCTGGAATTTTTTGCTATTTCAGTCTAATGGGCTGCTGTAATAAGGGTTACATTGATACCAACCCCCTTCAAGATGTTTCATTGTTAAAAATTAAATTCACAAAATTGAATTTAAAAGCCCAAATTGCAATAGTTCCAGCAGCCTGTATTCACTGTCAATTAGATCCACCAAGTAAAAACTGAAACACTTCCTAGGACTCTGTCCCAGTACTTCCCAAAGCTTTCCAACATGAACCATTTTGTCAGCCACAGCCACTACTGACCCCTTGTTTTTCCCCTCCTATTCCAACAACAATTGTCAATGACAAGCAAAGCTACTTGAAGAAGCCTCAGCTCTATCATCTGGAAAGAGTCACACTGAACAGGGATGCTTGAAATAGTTGAGGAGCCGCCAACTTCCCAGGGGAATCCCAGCCAGGAGAGTGCTGGGTTCAGAGAAGACCTGGGGAGAGAGGGCTCTCTCTCCTTGCTACAGTCCACCTTTTGACCTCAAGACACAACAGCCAACCTAGACCTGGAGGGAGATTCCTGTGATTTTAATCAGTTTCTTTCTTTCCCACTCTATCACCCAACATTTCTCCCTCAATCAAAATAATATTGGTCTGTGCACATTTGTTGAGGCAGGTAAGGGGAACACATGGACAAGGGCCATTAGCATGCTCTTCCCCATCAGTTTCTGACTCCCCGTCACCAAGTTGTTACCTCAGAAGCACTACGATGTTGTGTCCAAGTTCTAGCACAGTTTTATTAGTTACCAGTCAGCTAAATCAATTAATGTAAAATGACCATCAGTAGTGTGGTACTGGGATGTATTTAAGAAATGCTGTCTACCCCATCTGGCTGGAATCCTGTGGCACAACAGAAAATAGGACTGCCAAACAGAGACTAAAGTGAAGTAACTGGAAGCAAGGAAGGCCAAATAATGCTCCAAATACAAGCTCAAGCATAGCTGAAAATAACAGGGGAAGCCTGAACATGCCCAGGATGGAAATAGCAGCTCTGCTTGGTAAGCAGCAAACTTAAGAGAGGGAATTACAAGTGACACCAGGCTCTGCTTATAGTAACTGTCATTTCATTTCAAAAAGGAACCTTTATGGGCACACGACTTGGGGTACAGCTTCCAGATGCACTCATTGTTACCTCTCGACACAGAGCAACCATTAATTATCACCCTTTAAAATATAGGCATTACCAAACTAGGGAACGTAGAGGATATCAGTGGTACTCCAGATAATGGAGGGGAAATACCAGCAAAGCTTGAATGGAAAGATAGGAGAGGAGGAAGGCTGAACTTGATTAATGAGGGTCTACATCCGAATATGTATAAAATTATGAATATGCATGGTTACCCTGGACAATCATTGGTGGGAGGGGGGAAGGGAAAACGGGGGTGGGGGGAGAGGTCACCAAGGATAGTTTAAATGTATACTACTTATGTTCAATAAAAATTTTTAAAAAAAGAAAAAAGAATAACTAATAGGTAAATAGAAAACTAAGCAGATGAAGAAATGAAGCTTTATTAATGCTAGTAAAAAATAAACATTTGTATAGGAAAGAACTCTGAAGTACAAATAATACATAGACATGCTAATGCAAGCAGCAAATGCTGATTTAACCCGAGATTGTGGTATCACTATATAGGGAAGGTTTGAGGAGAGAGACCATAAGAAGGAGCAACAGACGCACCTCCCACAATAGGAAAGCAATGATTTTCTAATAAGCAGCATGAACACAAATGCCAGAAGAAATTGTGAATAGGTTAAAAGTGGCTGCTTTGGGCAAAAAGAACTTGGGCATGGATGGGGATGGGAGGTAACAGTGGTGGGGAGGTGACTTCAGTTCTTTGTTATGACTTACTAAACTGGACTCTAAATTATAAAAAATAAAATAAAATATAGGCATTAATTTAAAAATGTAATTTAAAAAAGAAACTCCTGCTTTTTCAAGGACATACCATATACCCAATGGACACCCAACACCTCTGTTACATTTCCACACAAATCCTGGCCAGCCTAGTCAACCAAGCACCATGGATACAAATATAAATGGGAACCTAGTATTGGCTCTCAGCTACTTCTTTCAAAGCCATTTTTAAGCTAACATAAAGTTGAGTACATTGTACCAACAGTGCTTAGTGTTCTATTTTTTTTTGTACCTAAACTATCTCATTTAATCTCCATGAAAACTTCATGAAGTAGTTCTTCTTGCTATGAGAAATCTGAGCTCAGAAAAGTTAAGTGATTTTGCAATGTCCCAGTGCTAAGAAAAATGTAGACAGGAATCAAACCCAAAAAAACTGACTACAGAATCATCACTCATATTAGACTCCAGTGTACTGCTTCTGGTGTCGGGAAGGGATCATTGACTCTATTCTAGTCAATTCTTCTGACTTGGGCAGTGGGGGTGTCCATAAGTGTCTTCTTATGAGGTTCATATCAAGGAACTTAATAATTTATCCTTGACAATAAATAATGTTTTTCCACATTTTTCTCTTGAAGGGGAGTCATGACAGGTTTGAAGAATAACTAGTGGTAATCAATTTACTTCATTGGGCTTCAATGTGAGCAGAATAGGATTTTCAGAATGACCAGTTGAAGGTGCTCTTCTAGGTAGTGAATCAACCTGGTAAGTATTGTCAATTCAGTTTGTCTTTTCTGAAAACTCATTCATATTTATGATAGAAACCTTTGAAGAAGTGGATAGCATTGCCAAAAATGTTCAGAGACCAACCGCTTGCCACTGGGCAACATTGCAAACTCACAAACTATAGAGCACTACCATTGTGTCCACCATGATGAGGATCACTATTCATCTTCCACTGTCAACGATTCCTTCAACATCTGAGCAGTATAGCTTAAAGAGGGGAGGAAGGTGCCCACATTCCATATTCAAGTGTGTACTGAATATCCTATCTACATTCCTTGTTATTGCTCTACAACAAGCCTCAGTAACTGGTATTTGCCTCTATTTTACACGTGGGAAATGGAGGTTTCAATAAGTCAATTACTGTGCCCAGATTTATCTGCCTGATTAGTGCCAAGCTGACATTCCAAGCCTAAAATCAAAGATCAATAGTGCTTACCATTGATGGAGTTAGTTGCCATATTTTTCTGATATTGGTCAGTGTGAGGTCAAGAGCATTTCTGGGTGCATAAAAGCATGTCATAAATATGACATATTTAAATGGTGGGTATGATTTAAAAGCCCACTGAGAATGAGAGGGAGTCAGAGAACTGAAGAGATGGGAAAACTTCCACTTCCACTTCTCAACCCCAAGTTTTTATTTAGCTTCAACAGCAACAAGAAAGCAGATGTACTTCTAGTATTTTCTTGGTTCTAAACACATTCAAACATAAATCATCTAGAAAAGTATCACCCATTTCTGTTGCCTGAGCATGTTTTATCTGTGGAAATAGCATCTCCTCCATTTCACCTTTCTATCATACCCACCTCTGACCCCAAAATTAAGTCTGCAGACCTTACAGAGGCGCTGCTGTTGCCTAGGGAATCTGGCAGAGTCAGAAAGCAGTGTTTTCACACTGCTCTGGGTGTAAAGTTTGAATAAGATATCACATTTTAAAAATTGATTCTGTGTACTCCTTGGACCAACTTCCTGGGATTAGAAGTTTCTTTAACACTTCACATTTTCTTCAGGCTTCTCAGATAGCAACAAAAACACAGAAAATGGAGACCATGGCAGAACGAAACCATAATTCAGAAGTTGGGTAATAGGTGAAAGATGTTAATCCAGTTGAGAGGAGTTCATAAAAATGAATGCTGGCCCCCTTTGAGTAGCAGGAGTACTCATCATGAATATTTATGGTGGAATATGGGAAGTGTTGGGAAACAAACCCAGCAGGGGCCAATCCACCCCAACAGCTGGGGATCGTTTGGGTGTTAAAATGAAGTTTTAAGGGACACCATTTAGATAAAAATCATATTTGAAAAGAATTATGCCTGTGTTCCAAATAACACTGAGTGTAGAGCAATTTTGAATTTTATATGCTCTGCAAACATCTGCTTGCTTTTAAACTTTACTCATCTTGTACCATAAAGTTGGATTTGGTTTCAAAAATCTCCCATATTTTTATGTTGGGGTGATCCAGCTAAAGGGGTTTATGAAAATGTTCAAAAGAAAAATATTACATATAAAAATATGTATATATTATGAACGGCTTTTCAAAAAGCATTAATTTTAAAGAGGTGATATGGATAATGGTTAAATGCACAGTGCTACAGCCAAACTCCCTGAACCCGAATTCCAGATCCACAGCTCCCTGCAGGCTGTGTGGCCTTGGACAAGTTATTGATCTTCCCTGTGTCTTAGTTTCTCTGCCTGTAAACATGAGGTCATAATAGTGCCCTCTCCCATGAATGATATAAAAGAGTTTCTGATCCATTATAAGCACTGTGATAGTGCTAGCTTTCACTAGTGTTATTAAAATTATTCTTATTTAATTGGAATGCCTAAGTAAAGGGTATAAAATGTGAATCATATACTTACCATAAAAAGTTTTGGGATTTTTTTTTTGGTACTGGGGATGGAATCCAGGGGCATTCTACCTCTAAGACACATCCCCAGCCCTATTTTATTTTTATTTGAAAACAGGGTCTCACTAGGTTGATGAGAGTCTCACTACTTGCTAAGGCTGTCATCAAATCTGAGATCTTCCAGTCTTGGCCTCCCAAGTACTGGGATTATAAGCATGTGCCACTATACCTGCTACAAAAATGTTTTGGAAGATATAATGGGCACAGTTCTTTGGTCAAATGGTAAATGCAGAAGTATGTAAGTGGAATTATTGTGTAGTTAAACCCACTTTTTTTTTTTTGCAGTACTGGGGATTGAACCCAAGGGCATTCTACCTTCAAGCTACATCGCCAGCCTTATTTTTTATTCTTTATTTTGAAACAGGGTCTCACTAAGTCATGAAGGGCCTCAGCTCACTAAGTAGTTGAGGCAGAGTGCAAACCTGCAATCCTCCTGTCTCAGCCTTCCAAGTACTGGGATTACAATCATGCACCACCCTGCCCGGCTAAATCCCACTTTTAAAAAGCAAGAAAACAAAAATACCACAGAAAATAAACTCTTTTTTTCATTAGCTCTTGTCTTGTCACTGATGGTTACTGAAATGAATTTGTCCATTCTCCAACAAAAGGAAATAGTTATCACCAACTAAATAAAAAACATCATTAATGGTTTATTGCCTGTGTACTTTATACACCGACTCAACTTGTGTTATCCAAGAGCTTTATTCATATGGTGCAAAGCTGAACTAAAATTCTTCTCATTCTAAGAGCACAAAATTTTCTTTTGCTATCAACTCCTAATTTTTTATTTATTACCTTACTCATTTATCAAAAAGAATAAAAAAGAAATAAAGGCACTGATGGCTCCATTTAGCTGGAATCTGATTGCTTGTAGATTTGGTATTGTTATCATAGTTTATTGTTAATTTCAGCTCTGTAAAATCTCCAAATGTTGTGTAAATGATTAATAGTCTCCACATACCCTTTTTCAGGAAATGCCCAAAGGAGGGCTCACCGATGTTTGAAATCCTGATTGCTACATGAGCAAAGAAGTCTGCTTTGCTCAGAGAGAAAATAACTTACAATAGTCCATTTGCTCTACAGCTGGAGTAAAAATGCAAATATGATCATGTCATTTCACTTCTTAAATCCCTTTAATAACTGCCAAGTTTGCTTGGGATAAAGACCAAAATCTCCAACAGAGAGTTTATGTAGTATGACCCTGGACTAACCTCCAACTTTATCCCTGTATCCTACCCCACCTCTGGCTGTACCGCCCTTCTCATGATTTCTTGAATGTGCCACATTCCTGCTGACCAGTGGCAACTAGAGTCATGTCCATTCCTGGAAGACCAAGAATCTGATGCCTCTTTAAACAGATACTCTTTAAATATTTGTTCTATAGTTTCTGGTTACAGTGGGGTAAATATACTATTCTGTTAATCAAAATCACATACAAAAACAGGCTTATAAACCAGGCATAGTGGGACATCCCAGTACTAGGGAGGTTGAGACAGGAGGATCTCAGGTTCAAGGCTAGCCTCAGAAACTTAGCAAGGCCCTCAGCAACTTAGTAAAGCCCTGTTTCAAATAAAAAATAAAATAGTGTTGGAGGTGTAGCTTAGAGGTAGAATGTCCCTGGGTTCAATCCATAGTGAAGGAAGGAAGGAAGGAAGGAGAAGAAGGAAGGAAGGAAGGAAGGAAGGAAGGAAGGAAGGAAGGAAGGAAGGGGGAGGGAGGAGGAAGGAAGGAAAGAAAAAGAAAAGAGGTTTATATGCAATGTAAACATTCACCTGGATAAAGCAATATTCAGAAAATGATGGGCCATGTTTGTTCTCTAATTACCATCACGCTGTGGCTTTCTTTTGTCAGTTATGAAGCAAGACAACTTCTTGGGGAGTGGAAGAGAGCATATTCAAAGAGTTTAACACTCAGGTCACAAAAACTGTCACTTGTTCTACACCATGTCCTCCACTGTCACACTATCACTACACCACACACGATGTGGGACTGAGATTTCAGATGTCTATCACTGCCAGCTCTAAATATACAGTTGTACCAAGCAGCCTTTGGAAGTACATATTCCAACATTCAAGAGAAACAGACCAGCAGTAGTCTTATTTTGTTTTGCACTCACAAGCGTCCCCCACCTGCAGTGAAGATGCGACCCGTTCACACTTGTTAAGGCAGGTTAGCCCTTGTGTGCAGGAACTTGAGCCACCTTTCATGTTTCATCTGGAAATGGTATAGCTTGCTTGCAGTTTGGTGGCCTGATGAGCTGTCCAGCTGGCTGCTCCACACTCTAGCCCCACTTCTACCACAGCATGGCTTTCCACCTCATGTTCTTAATAACCTTTTAGTGTTCAAATCAAAGCCTAAATGTCACCTCCTTCAAGAGAAAACCCCAGCCCTGGAGACCAAGTCAGGCCAGAGAGTGGCTGTATTGTATCGCTTATTAATTTCTGCTCTCTCATCTCTAAAATCAAGAGGCGGCTTCTAACAATGGCATCTTTCAACTTTGTTGGTCAGATGGGTGTCCTGACATGGTTGTCGCTCTATGTGTACATGATGAGCGTGGGCGTTAGCCCTCACGACACGACTCCACATGAAATGCATCTCTTTCCAGGCAAGAAGCTGCTCGAAGAAAGAACATTTGTTCCAGGCGATGTCTGAAAAGCACTATTGGTACCTGTTGGTAAGGTCAAGAAGGCACCAGTGTCTAAAGGCTGAGAACCGGTGTCAGTGGTTGGGAAGAAAACCTAACGGGACAGTGGAGTGCTCTTACAAAATGCTGCTCCCCGCTAATCCCAATGGCCAGACGATGACAGTATATCAAGAACCATGGATGACTCTGAGCCAAGAACAGATTCAAAAGAGCTCAGCTTTCAACGTGAAAAGTTTCAGAAATGCCTGATCTGATTTATACTTCCCTTTCCATGTATGCACAAGGGCAATATATGATTTTAAAAATTGTTGTGGTAAGTCTAAAGTGAACTCTTTCCATAAGTATGAAACAAAATATATAAATGAGAAGAACATGTAGAGATATCCTTCTAATGGCAGGGTTTTGTCTTTCTTAGTAGTATAGTCATGCACTGCAAACCAACCTTTCACTCATCAACAGACCATATATAAGGTAATAGTCCCATAAGATTATATCATCTTGGGGACACTGTAGCCATCTTAGTTTGTATAATAAATGTTATGATGTTCACACAATGAATAAAACTGCCTAATGAAGCATTTCTCAGGATACACTCCTGCCATTAAAGAATGCCTGATTTGTGTATAAAATAGTGATGTGACTTACAGGCAAGCAAATTTTATAAAATACATTATACATTTTTATAGTTGACTGGGATTTTCAGTCATTAGACTTATCACAAAGGTAATTCCATTTGTGAAATTATTTGTGTAATACCTATTTTCAACTCCTCTATTAATATGGAGTGGTGCCTTAGAATAAAGCAAGCATTCAATAAATATTTTCGTAAATGACTTGAATTAATGAATGAGCAAATGAAGTACACTTAGATTTTTGTTCCTGGGTTTCCAAATGTCACCTAGGATCTTGTACATCCATTTACCAACTCTCTCTACAGAGAGTTGCAGGCTGAAATAGAGCTGCAAGTGTGTGGTGTTTGATGGGCCTTAAAAAACTAAAATGTACTATCTCTAGGTAAGGCATGAGTCTATCACTCAATTTCCTTTTCATTTATATATCTATTTCCTTCTATTTCCTTCTTGAAGTCTTTTGAGTTTTTGTTTTTTTGTTTTACTAGAATTGAACCCAGGGGCATTCTACCTCCCAGCTATACCACCAATTCTCTTTTTTATTTTTATTTTGAAATAGGGTTTCACTAGGTTGATGAGAGTTTCACTACTTGCTGAGGCTTCCCTTGAACCTGCGATCCTCCTGTCTCAGCTTCCCAAGTACTAGGATGACAGATGTGTACCACCATGCCCAGCTCCATTCTGTGTTTTAATATTAACATATAATCATCATATTCCTCATATGGTCTCCGGATGGTTACTGATTTGTGGGGAAAGTCCCAACTTAAGCTATATGTAGATCCATGACACACTTGTTACTGGAAAGATGTTGACATTAGCAGACACTCCAGAGTCCTCAGTTGTTACACAAATAATTGATCACTGATGCATCCTCTGGCCCACAGCCTGTGGGCGCTAATGCTTGCTGCTGTCTACAGGTGGCAGTGGTCCTTCACTATTGCAAGACACCAGGAGCCAACCTTGCCTCCAGGGCTTCCCTCCCTGGGCTGGGAGATGATACCCTGTTGGGCACATCACTCCATCTCTTGTATGCTGTGTCCTATGTGCAATAAACAGGGAAGCAGCTCAAGCTTTTGACTGTCATAAGATGTGCGCTCCTTGCTGAAACAGAATGGCAATTTGCAACTGGAAAGAGATTTCCCCCCCCCTAGGCAGTTTCAACCAAGTTTCTTTTCCAGTCTTCTTAAATAAGAGAGCAGAAAGAAAAAGCTGATTTTGCTATTTATTTTATTCCTTTACTAATTTAATGTTTCCTAATGTACCAGTATGTCTCCAGTTTGATTTCTTACTATCAAGAATTATGAAAATTAAAGCATTTCTAGAAGTCATGTATTTTCTTAGTTTTGCATTTTTAACAGAATTGTATGTAATGTAGAGACATCAAGGAAATCTCAATTTTAAAGGGGTTGAAATTTAGCAATCTTTGAGCTCTAGCCAATTTTTACAGGACAGGATGGCTTTATCAAGTTTTTTTTTTACAGGTTCCTTATCATTTGATATGTGTAAACTCTTAAAAACAAGGAGTCTATGGTTTATTTTTCTCTATTTAAATCTAGGATGAATGTGTTCTCTTTGCAACTCAGTTGCAAAAGTCCTCTGCTTTGGCTATGAGTAGTCCCACAAGTGTAAATATTCCTTAATAACACCTGACAGTGTTTTAAATGCATTTTCATTAGTCATGATATTACCTACAGCAATGAATAAGCCACAGCAGATCATTTTCAATGGACTCACTTCCCCAGAGAAAAGTTAGTTCCACTGTATATATGACCATTAGCAGTGATATTTGTTGATGGTGCTATAAATGAAACCTTTCCTCACAAGAGAAAAAATATGGTTATAAAAGCAATACTTGTATGCACAAAATCAGCAACTCATTCCTTTTCATGCTATGAACTTAAATTCTCATGAAAGTAGAGCCTTTTGAAAGAACGTAGTATTGAGTAAATGGAATCTGTCTTAAACAGGCCACTTGAATTGAAAAAACATCTGCAAATTTGTTCCTGTATTTCTTGATCAGGTAAAACATGCTAAAGACAAATGGCCTCGTTTCAGCTTTGAAATACAGGAAAAGAATAAGCTGATAAATAATAAATGTTAACAATTTTCTATTTTCCCCAATATGAGAGATTTATTTTCCCTTCCATCTCACTTGCAAGTAAAACCACCAGAGCGTGGCTTTTCTTGCTTCAGCTAAGCCAGCTTCCCTTCTGCAGCTGTACACAATTGGTGCCTGAGCCCCTACTTCAGCAGGACTGTCGGCCATCATGGCATAAGTGACGAGCCCTGTGTGACGAGCAGGGGCCCCTCTCTGCAGTGCCCTCCCTGAAGTTGTTATTTCTTCATTTTGTGTCATTTCTTCCCACACTTAACCATACCTGACCTAGGCCAATGGAGTACCAGTTTGTTATTCTTCCACAAACTCAAAATGTAGTTTGTCTGCAGCTGTTTCAAGAAGCTATTGGACATGAGGAATACTACCCTATCAAGCAGGTTTTCCGACATGGAGACCATCACACCTGTTGTTAAACTTCAGCATCAGAATTTGAGCAATGCCCATTAACTCTGCACTAAGTGGAGAGGTTGGGAAGGTGCTGCCTTTCTCAAACATCTCAGTGATGGGTCTTTCACTAAGTCTATTATCAGTCCCTCGGTGATCCCTACTGAGCCAACAGAAACAAATAAAACAACAACAACAAAAAAAAAATTAAGTACAAAACCAGCATGTAATTGGAAAGCAATGTTCAAGTCGTCAACAGGGAAAAATATCAGAATTTATTAGGTTCCTAACAAGCCATCATTGTCTTAATGGCTTCTGAAAACAACACTGTGAACTAGGTTTTATTAGTTTTACTTCACAGATGACACATCTGAGATGCAGAGAAGTTAGCCAACTTACCAACTCATCCATCATCCTCCCTGCTGCATGTTCACCTAGGTCCACCCACTTACAAATTCTGGAGTCTCCCTACTCATCTCCAATGCCCTCTTTTTCTACTTAATTGTTCTAAAACAATGTTTAATAAACCTGCATAGAAAATGGCAATCCAAGTGCTAGTGAAAAAATGAAACTATAAAATTTATTCTTTTTATTTTTCTTAGAGAACTTTGGGGTGGGGGTGGAAAGAAACTTGAAATCAATGTGGCTTTGGACATGGGAATTACTTTTGTAATAACTATTATTTTCCCTGAGCTCAACAATAGGCATCCTTAACTTTAATGGAAAAAGGGGTCTTTTCCAGAATATAATGATTGATTTTAGCACCAATGATACAAGTTCCATAAATTCAGCCCTCAAGATATTTAAATAATTATAGATATTAAAGAGCGAATATTTTCCTATTGCCAAAGTCTATATATACCTGGGACTTGGAACTGTACCTACAGAAAACAAACAGCAAAAATTTTTCTCAAAGAATTTTTGGGATACACAGCATTGGAGCGTAGCCTGTGATTCTGTAAGCTTCCATGTCCCAACTGATCAATGTAGAATTTAAAGATATATGGAAATGAGATATAGAATTACAAAGAGCATATGCCTTTGTGCTGAGAGCTCTGGACAACCAAGCTACCATGGTTCATGCCTGCTGAGTCTAAAGCAAACCACCTGACATTCAAAGAGAATATCAGATTGATAGCTTTCAAGGGGATGGGCATATATGTTAGTCTTAGATAACAGCAATTAAAGCAGAAATCTTCAGGTTTCTAGAACATTCTATTTGGCTTGGGGTTATATATCAAAAGTGAAATTTTCCTTATTCTGTTTGAACAGCGTTTCCAACTGATACAGACCTCCCTAGTCCAGTCTCTGCTCCTTTCTCTGTTAGTCAAAAAGACGAAAGCTTGAGAAACTCCAAAATACTAATTGAACCACTGGCCTGTAGCCCTGAGCACACTGCAAAAAAAGTTAACCCTAGTGACATCTGCTTTCTGAGACCTTGAGATATCTATTCACCAAAAATGGATTTTTAAAAAGCAGAATAATTTGACAAATGCTATGAGATTTTAGATAAATGACTACATTAGTAGAACTGGCAACTCTATCAGGAAACAAAACAGCATAATTATCAGCCATCCAATCACTCCAATTCCTATAGGGGATATTCATGGGCTTGTAGACTTCACCTCTATTTTCTTCATTCCTGTTTCAATCTTGACTAGGGAAATTTGTGAAGGGAAACTAATGTACTTCCACAAAAGTATATTCTTTGAGGATCTAGCTATTTTAGAAATGTATTTGTTGTGAAGATCATCAATGGAAACTAAAAATAGGTTACACTCTGAGAGAACACTCAGTAACCCAGATCCAGGTCGATTTTCATTTGTTTTTAGTGTAGACAAACTGATTTGCTTAAATATTTTTGAAGAGGCCTGCTTTATCAAGATTATGACTAAGACTTTCTATGACCACAAACACACCAAGTTTCCTGTGCACCTGAAAAGAGCCCTGAGGTGTGGGAACCAAGATCATAGTCTGCCTCCCACTTTTACAAATACATCGTTATTGGATAATATCCCTAATTTCACAGTATTTAAGGCCCTCGGTCTCCCAATCAATGACTTTCAGGGTCCTTCAATCTGAAGTGTATTTGTTTTAACATACTAGGCACATTTTAAAAATATATCGAACAGGAAGAGCAAATCTTAGCACGTTTTTTTTTTAAAAACTGAAAGCTAACGTTCCTTTAGAAACATATTCCTAAATCATAAGGAAAGTAAAGTTAGAATTCAAGTGAGAGAAAATAAAGATGAAATTATTCCCACATTCTGAGCGCTCTCCTGGAGGTCCCCAGTAGCCATGGAAGAAAGTGGACAGACCCCTGTTTCCTCCACTGAATGTCAGTGAGCAACAGGTGTGCCCACTTTGACTCTCTGTCCCCAGCATTATCAAACCCTGCATATCTGTGCAAGGGCCGCTGGGAGCCAAAGCGCCCATCTGTGCTCCTGGAGTCCTTTCCCAGGTGAGGGGCTAGGGCATCCACCCAGCACAGCAGCTGAACGGCACAGCTCTGGCCCCCATTCCGCAAGAATGACTGTGAAATGGGAATTTCAGGGTCACATCATTTCTCCTCAAACTCAGAGTTTTGTTACCCATAACCTCTTTGGCAAAGACCAGTGGAAACTCTGGTGCTGAAGAGAACTCACCTGTTACAGGTGTTTATGAATGTAACTCAACCAGGCTAACTGTCAACACAGAAAGTGGAAGAGAGGAGCAAGAACTAGAAATAATTGGAGAAGGGATTTTTTTTTTTTACCCCAGAGGTTGCAACAACTTCGAGAAAAGCAAAGTCTTTCTGTTAATTATTAGATTTTTTCTGCTAACAAACTGAATATTTCTTTAATTTTTCTGTACTGGGGATTGAACCCAGGGCCATTCTACCTCCAAGCTATGCCCCAGACCTATTTTGTATTCTTTATTTTTTTTATGTGTAACATATTGAAAATGGCATCCATTCAGACTATGCTTGGTATCTTCCCCCCGATTCTCCTTCCCCCTCCCAACAGTGAGTGTCCAAGTTAACCATGCTATATTTATATTTTTACACAAGTTCGGTTGCATCTCCTTCATTAATCAACCTAAGCCTTCTTCCTCTCCTATCCTTCCATTCTAGGTTTGGTGATGTTTCTACTTCATTGTCTGGAGTTCGTTTGGTATCACTAGTACTCCCTAGTTGGGCCATATTAGAGAGAACCTAAGTCCCTTCTCTTTTTGTGCTTGGCTGATCTAACTTAACATAGTATTCTCCAGGTCTTTCCATCTTCTTGCAAATGTCATGATTTTGTTCTTCTTTATAGCTGAGTAGAATTCCATTTTGTGTATCTCCCATAATTTTGCAATTCATCCATCTGTTCTTGGAGACCTAGGTTGGTTCCATATTATGGCTGTTACAAATTGGGCTGCTATGAACATGGGTATGCATATGTTATTTTAGTTCTCTGATTTTAACACTTTTGAACAAATACGTAGGAGAGGTAAAACCAGATCATATGGTGGATTTATTCCCAATTCCCTAAGGAATCTCCACACTGATCTCCATAGTGGCTGAACTAGTTTACACTCCCACCTACAGTGTAAAAGTGTTCCTCTTTCCCCATATCCTCACCAGCATTTGTTGTTATTTAATTTCTTCATGCTTGCCACTCTGATTGGGGTTAGATGGAATCTCAGCATAAGTTTGATTTGCATCTCCCAAACAAAAGACTTCTGGAGCTGATTAACCAATTCAGCAAAGTAGCAGGATACAAAATCAATCTAAAGAAATCAGTTGCTTTTCTTTATGCCAACAATGAATCCACAATGAAAGAAATAAAGAAAACAATTGCATTCACTATAACCTCAAAAACAATAAAATACCCAGGAATAAACCTAACCAAAGATGTAAAAGACCTCTACAATGAAAAATATAAAACATTAAAGAAAGAAATTGAAGAAGACCTTGGAAGATGGAAAGATCTCACTTGCTCATGGATAGGCAGAATAAATATCATTAAAATGGCCATTCTGCCAAAAGTGATTTATTCTCTATTTTGAAACAGGGTCTCATTAAGCTTCAGAGGCCTCACTAAGTAGCTTAGGCTAGCTATGAACTCATGATCCTCCTCTCTCAGTCTCTCAAGTACTGGGATTACAAATGTGCACCATCGCACCTAGCTGAATGCTGCAATATCTGTTAAACATCTAAGAGGTATGACTAAATGAAGTCCTTGGAGCAAATGAAATAGGTTGGCTATTCCTACATGGAGAGTTGAACTTCAGTAAAATCAAGCTCAGTTTCAGCTGCCACTTTACCAACAACCTGAGCCTACCTCTCTCTATGCCCACTGTACCAATCTAGTTATCCCCCAATGTGGAGATGCTGAGGGTTTTGTGAACAGAAGGAAGCAGCTGAGCCAAGGGTTTGGGTCATTTTAATGAGACAAAAATAATGGCAACAAACTGAAGCTACAAACTAAAAACTCAAATTCAAGGAAAACAGAAATCAAATCTGTGAAATCTGTCCCAAACATTGTGAAGATCAGGGATTGTTCTCCCTATCCTAGAAGATCTAATATCCTTCACAGATTGAAGACTGCAGCCTATAGAAAAGAAAAGAAACTAGATACATCTTCTGTACTAGAATTCAGGCAAGACTGTGCTCTTACTGGCTAAGGGAGCTGTGATATTTCTGCAGGGAAAAGTTACTATCTGACTCGGTAAGATCTGCTTCTGAGCCATGTACCACTCAGGGTCAGATTGAAACAACATTGAAAGCCTCTGACAGGAGGGGTGAGCAAAAGAGGTAGCTAGAAAAAATGCCTACTGAAGGTAACTGTCAAAAATTAGACAGTATACAAAAAATTAGTACTGGGAAAAATATAAAATATTAAAAACTGACAGCCAAGAAAACAGAAATAATAAGGCATTTTAAAAAGAATTATAAACACATGTTTATGAAGCCTTCAAGAGGAAATGACTAATATCTATGAACCAAAAATAGGAAATTATAAAACAAAAAGCATTTGGTAAGAAATTCATGAATATAAATTTCTAAAATTGTTTTTAAAAACTTAATAGATGGGATTAAACAGTAAACTGGACATAGTTAATAAAATAATTATTCAATTGAAAAATACAATTAATTAAATCACTTAGAACACAGCACAGAAAGTCAAATAGGTCAAAATTATTAATGGGAAGCAGGACACATAAAACCATACTGTGAAGCTCAGACAATTCTAATAGGGAAATATAAATATAAGTAGGACCATCTCACACTCTTGAGATGGTCCAAGTTTTGCCTGATCATATATCTCTAGTTTCTTGAATTAAACCTCTGTCTTTTCTCTGGCACATAATGAAATTCTTTTCACTACGAAAGCCATATATGAATGTATAATTTCTGAAAAGTGTTCTCAATTTATAACTTAGCCTAGACTAACTGGAAGAGGCTTACTCTTGTGATTAAAATGAGTTGAGTGGTTGTTAATAAACTGTACCTCTAATCTATTCTTGTTTGATTTAAAAATCATAATCAAAGTCAGAATGAAGTCTTGACCAGGGTGAATATGTTACTCCATCTGTAATTTGTATAAATAAGATAAGACTGTTGCTGAATGTGGAATAGCAAAAATAGACAAGTTCCGGGAAGATGGCGACCGAGAAAAGCGGGGCTTAAGAGCCCCGCTAACAACCAATCTCCATTACCACAAAATCAGCACCTTTCATAGCCAGAAAACACCATCACCAGAGAAACAAAAAAATCACCAGGTTCCAGAGAGAAAGCAGACTGAGAACAGAGCTCAGAGCCACAGAGGAGATACACCGGCCTCACGCCCGAGGACACGGCAGCAGCGCCATACTGGCGGCGGCAGCGGCAAATACACCGGACGGCTACAGCAAGCCGAGGTGAGCCGTTGCGGAACAGCCAGGCGGGATTTTTCAGCGCAGGGAGCATCTAAAGCTCCAGTGGCTGAGCTCAGCACACGCTGCAGGGACTCAGAGTGGAATTCACAACCAAGAAGGAATAAGCCAGCCTCACGGCAGAGAGCGTAGTAGTGGCGCCATCTTGCCACCGGCGGCAGCAGCAGCGAATTCACCGAGTCCAGTACAGCTACATCTGCAAACTCAAGAACAGTGAGTCAAATTGCAGGCCACAGAGGAGAAATCCCAGTACTGTACTTCCTGGGATTTGACCCAGTGGGGGAGGGGCGGTGGCAGAGATATCACACCATAGGAGAACGTGCAACCTGGCACCCCCACATAGTTTAAAGCAGCCTCTATTGACTCCCTGGGTTGGAGACTCTGTGATACAACCCAGTAAAGGAGTAGTGGGGTCTGAGATACTACAGACTCGAGATCCAGAGCACCTTAAGTGAAGTCATAGTGACCCAAGGGAAGAACCCAGAGAAGGCACAAACTTCCGAAATCATGGGAAAGAGGAATAATACTGGAGCAATGAATGCCCACAACCCCACAACATCAGAACCCGATAAAACAGAAAATCAGAGATTTCTAGAAGATCAAATCAGGAAAATAACTGTAGAAATAATAGAGGTGCTTCGAAAAGAACTCAGAGAGAGCCAAAAAGAGATAAAGGATGCAATTAGTGAAGTAAAGGCCTCAATTCAAAGCACAAACAACCAATTAGACCACATGGAGAACAGAATCTCGCTATTAGAAGATGATCATTCCAAAAATAAACGCATAGTTTCTAATATAGA